>NC_138742.1:25681802-26341528 GCF_965113295.1 Leuciscus leuciscus
TAATGACGAGCTGTTTGATGTGCTGTAGGATCATTCTGATGGAAATGGAGGCTCACTCAGACGCCTGGCCTTTCCTGGAGCCGGTCAACCCCCGCCAGGTGCCTGGCTACCGACGCATCATCAAAAACCCCATGGACTTCCTCACCATGAGGGAAAGACTTCTACAGGGAGGGTAAGAGGGAATCTACCAATCACAACATTACAGCAGTGGTGGAACGCATCACAAAATTCACGGTTCAGATCATTTACGTTTTTTGAGCAACGGATCGGATCAGAAAAAAAAAAAAAGGGGGGTGGTGTAACTTTGCTTTTCATTTATTACTTAAAGCAAACTTGAAGTTCTTCCATACTACATCAAAAACTACTAGCCGAACTGATCAAATTCACACATTATTAAAAATAAGTGAACAGTCAGTAATAAAATAAGAACAACTACACAAATTACAAGCAGAGATGAATACTGACAGAGTTACAGAGTCTAACAGTAGTATTCAGGTACAGAATTTAATAATTAAGCCTAAATGTAAAATAACACTTTGTTCACTGCAGAAATTAAAGGACAATTCCGGTATTTAACACTTTGAGTCTATTTTGTAGTTTGTTTTGGATGAACAAGTGGTGGACAAAGAAATTTTGACAATGGTTCCTGGCTCAACTTTTTGACTATTTTAGACTCGCCTTTGACCGCTTTAGAATGGGAGTCTATGGCCATGCACAAACATGCCCTTAAAACAACCCTTAACGTTCGTTTTCAAAACTGTTCAACTCGCATATCTTTGAGTATGGTATCTTACGGTATCTTTATCAACTGTTCACTTATGACATTAACAAGAGAATACTTGCAGAGACGGGTATTTATACATATGTTTATGTGTCAGTTCAAGGGCAAGGAAACACGAAAGAGGAATCAATTCGGTATTCGAACGCTGTCTGAAACGCCTTTCTTTCTTTCTTTCTTTCTCTCTTTCTTTCTTTCTTTCTTTCTTTCTTTCTCTCTTTCTTTCTCTTTCTTTCTTTCTTTCTTTCTTTCTTTCTTCTTCTTTCTCTCTTTCTCTCTTTCTCTCTTCTTCTTTCTTTCTTTCTCTTTCTTTCTTTCTTTCTTTCTTTCTTTTTCTTTCTTTCTTTCTTTCTCTTTCTTTCTTTCTTTCTTTCTTTCTTTCTTTCTTTCTTTCTTTCTTTCTCTCTTTCTTTCTTTCTTTCTTTCTTTCTTTCTTTCTCTCTTTCTTTCTTTCTTTCTTTCTTTCTTTCTTTCTTTCTTTCTTTCTTTCTTTCTTTCTTTCTTTCTTTCTTTCTTTCTTTCTTTCTTTCTTTCTCTTTCTTTCTTTCTTTCTTTCTTTCTTTCTTTTTCTTTCTTTCTTTCTTTCTTTCTTTCTTTCTTTCTTTCTTTCTTTCTTTCTCTCTCTTTCTTTCTTTCTTTCTTTCTTTCTTTCTTTCTCTCCCTTTCTTTCTTTCTTTCTTTCTTTGTTTCTCTCTCTTTCTCTCTCTCTTTCTTTCTTTCTCTCTTTCTTTCTCTCTTTCTTTCTTTCTTTCTTTCTTTCTTTCTTTCTTTCTTTCTTTCTCTCTCTTTCTTTCTTTCTTTCTTTCTTTCTTTCTTTCTCTCCACCTTTCTTTCTTTCTTTCTTTCTTTGTTTCTCTCTCTTTCTCTCTCTCTTTCTTTCTTTCTCTCTTTCTTTCTCTCTTTCTTTCTTTCTTTCTCTCTTTCTTTCTTTCTTTCTTTCTTTCTTTCTTTCTTTCTCTCTCTCTCTCTCTCTCTCTCTCTCTCTCTCTCTCTCTCTCTCTCTCTCTCTCACACTCACTCAGTGGGTGAGTCCCGACTTTCGCCTCTTCTGCATTTACAATTGTTTGAATGTGTAAATTGGCAAGACGAAACCCGTCCAAATTATAAACTTTCAATCTATGATGGTTAAATTTAGCAGTTAAGCCGCAAATCGCGTGCGTGCCGAACCGTGGGGCCTGATCCGTACGTATCAACTGCGAATCCGTTCCACCCCTATACAGCAGTGTTGAATCGTGAGGGGCCATTTTGGCCATTTTTGACCGTTTTGGCCAAACGGTCACAAATTGACCATTTGTTTAATTGAATTTATTTATTAGGGGTTCAAGTGTGCAGTGCTGAAACCCTAGAAACCGTTAGTCGTAGAGACTTGAAACTTTGATGGCTGGTAGTACTCACACCGCCTACAACGTCACCAAGGCCCGCCCTGATCAGCCTGACGGGGGCGCTAAAGCGGTCAAAAGTACAAAATGGCTCATAATTCCTAAACCGTTAGGCGTAGGTTCAAATTAGGGCTGCATCTAACGATTATTTTTGTTGTCGATTAATCTATCGATTATTTCTTCGGTTAGTCGACTAATCTAACGATTATTTTTCCGGTTAATCTAATGATTGTTTTTGGGATTAGCTGATTTATCCATTGGCAAACTTTCCAATAAATAAGTACAACAATATATCAGCTGTATTTTGAAGAGGGTAGTGCATCTGTATATTATTTTAACATGAAATCTATGAATGATGACAAAAACATTTTTTATTTCAGAACGGGTAAGTGTCATTTTATTATGAAATATGCGAACAGGAAGCATTTTAAACTATTTTTAACTAATGGTACTATTTCATAAAATGTAAGATACACAGGCCTATTTAGGAAATGTTTTTACTATAGTCTGTTATTAATTACCGTAGTGGGAGTATGATTTACTCAATTAACTTGTCCGAAAATGCACTTTTGTTTATCAGCAAAAAGGTTCACATACACTAGATTGCAGCCTAGGCTACTGTTAAATATAATGTTAGTCGTTTGTTTTTAAAGTCTACATTAGACATCTGCGCGGGATGGATTTCTCCCTTAATAATTCCTAAAAAGCTGACATCTCAGTTCATCGCGATCTCACAAATCTCTGTTATTATAAATGAAACTGGCTGCACAGTGAATCTTTCATAATATCTACACTTTGTTTGCTATAATCAGATGATTTGCCAGTATGCAGAATTCAGCACTGAACAAAGTCCATTTTGAGCGGTGAGGGGATTCTATCTTAAATGCATCTGATTGGCGTTCAAGAAATCAACACATATGTCTGTGATTGGCTACATTGTTCAACGCTGCAAACATGTTATAAATAGATAGAGACTGTGGCCTGTAAATCGTTTCTATTTTGTTTTAGTTGTTCTTGTTGCTTTTGTGCAACAGATGAATGACAATTTATTAGTTTTTAGATGTTCAATTTATAGATAATTCTATTTTGCGGGAGTCCCGCAAATCGTTTTATTCTCCCGCAACCAGCACACACACGAGTGCATTACCGCCCACGCCCGCACTCGGCCATCAGATCTATATTCCCGCGCCGCACTCGGCCATCAGATCGTGGGTCCCGCGGGAGTGCATACACAACTTTTAAAAACTGGCAAATGCACTGAAAGCTGCATTAACAGATTTAAGTTTAAGTTATAAATTAAAGTCCATTTTATCGTCGCCGAATGGGGAATAGTTTGCATAGTGACAAAGCACCTTTCTGTTCGGCCGTAGTTTAAAGTATTCCCATACTTTGGATGATCGTGGTCTGTCATTTTCACCATGAGAGGGAGCAGAAGCCGCCATTACTCGATATTTAAACGTAAATAATTAATGTGACGCGTCGACGCATTTCATGCGTGTCGACGTATTTTCATAGTCGACGTAATCGATGACGTCGACGCGTCGTTACGGCCCTAGTTCAAATGTCTTATATCGGCTCAAGGCGGACAAAATGCATGCCTGGAAATTTTCGGGTATTTTAGATTTTTTTTTTTAAACTTAATTTTGCGATCTAGTCCTAGGTTTTTGGCCCGATTCTCTGGAGTTTGAATATCAATAGTTACCAAAAAAAGTTGAAATTTCAGTTCACAGTCCCTAAGGGCCGCCACAACGTTCCCAGTGGGAGGAGCCACTTTTACTAACAGATAAACAGGTAAAACAAATAACTCATGAATGGAATGAGATAGTTTCACCAAACTCAGCACACATGTAAGAGCTCATGCTGTGGTCGTGTGATAAAGGACACTATAACAGGAAATTGGTGGCGTTATAACAGTAAAAAAAACATGAAAATGGCTATAACTACTTCACCGTTAGTCCGATTGACTTGAAAATTGGCATGCAGTGTCGAGGTGCCATGATTGTCTATGCATACATTGACATACCTCAAAAAAAGTTTCCGCCATCGGCCAATGAAATTTGAGCACCTATGAGACGAGGTTAATCGGAGGCTGATCGAAACGAAATTCGCTGGCCTGTTTGACTCCTCATTCTGAGCATCTTTGCCTCTAGGACCGACGCCGTCCATAGAATCATTCCTTACATATTGGGAGATTATTTAAAAAAACAACTTTGGCGAACTAGTCCTAGGTTTTTGGATGAACCTCGATTAAAATCACTGCGACACAATTCTCGGGACTCTCTAGGTCAATAGTTACTTTGTCCTTTGGATAGCTATAGCAGAGTAATTTAAAGTTTCATTTAAAAAGTCTTACCCAAAAGCCTAAATGAAAACTCAAAACTTCATGAAAATAAGTGAGAACATGCAACGTGATTTTTAAACAAGCATGCAAACTTTTATAAAGATCAGACCATGGGTGGGGCTATAACTGTTAAAAAACTTTAAATCCGTATCTTTCCTATGGTAAACTGCCTATATTGGCTGTAAATGAACATTTCTATGATTGAGATGGTAACAGGCTTGCTAAATAAAACATATCTTTTTACGCATGTGCTTAAAGGCATTAAACAGCTTGAACCCCGACAATTGCTTCTCGCAGCTATATTTTATTGTATTCACATTTTTTATTCAATTTATATTATTAATTGAATTTATTTATAAATTAATTTTAGTGAACTAATATTCAAACTGTTCCTCAATCATTTATTAGTTCTTAAATGTCCAATTTACCAGTAATTGGACCGATGTTAATGCATGTCAAAGAAAAATTAACTTATAGTTGAGTCAGACTCTGTATTTGACATTATGTTTGGGTGTATAATGTTTAGCAAAAGTTTTGTTCAGGCATCAACTGAAAAAAGCATAGACTAAAAGATCTTACACACCCGTGTCTCTCAGGTACTGCAGCTGTGAGGAGTTTGCTGCCGACGCTCATCTGGTTTTCAACAACTGCGAACTCTTCAACGAGGACACGTCAGACGTGGGCAAGGCCGGCCACTCCATGCGCCGCTTCTTCGAGAGCCGATGGGCAGAGTTTTACGAGAACAAGGACAAATAGAGACGCTGCCCTCTGCTGCATGGGAGGAGCTCCACGCTCCTCCGATGAGGCCCGTTACTACTAAAAACTCTTTCTGGAGAGCCCTCCAGTCCTATGTATGCATACACATGTAGATATATGTATAAATTTGTTCTGTTTGTTTTACAAGTATCTGTTTTTGCCCCCCCCCCTCCCAACCCACCTTGATTTAAGGTTCAAACATTTCTTTATCAACTGGTGTTACGGCGTACAAACTTCTCATCTTTCTTCACTTTCATCCGTCACTCCTTTGGGGGTCGAAGTACTTCTACAGGACTTGATTGGGTCACACTTGATGTCACGTGTCACAGACACACCTCTATCAGGACGTTCTCACTGTTTCGCCTTCTGCTCCTTAACGTACTGCTCGTGGACCACGCGTGTCCCCTTGATTGAAAATGTAACGTAACGTGCTTTCGAGACTAGAAGCAATTTTCCTCAGTATATTTTTTATTATATACTATATATACACTTAAAGACAGAAAAAAAAAATAGTTGGGATTATTTAATAGCAATAGACTGTAGTGAATCTGTACAGACATGTCGTAGAGAGATGTATAGGTGACTCATGAAACGGCCAGTAAACATGCTATATCACGTGTAACTCATCACGTCTTTTGCTTGTAGAAAATTGGTCTTTTGAACTGGAGGTTTGCCATCTTTTACTAAGGATTTTTTTTTCTTTCTCTGTCATGCCCCCTAAACCCAGAAAATCAGTGTTCGTTCATGATAAAATCTGACGTAATGCCAATAGCAGAATCATTTAGGCCGGTTTTAACTTGATTTATAAGCTCCGCTAGCTAGATAGCCATTTTCAAAGCTTTTGCTTGGTGTATGACTATTGTCTGTGGGGGGATAAAAACGTTAGGTCGTATTGATATTGGTTTATATGGAAAGGATATGTACGTACTTATGACAGTATAGGTTGGTTTAGCGCCGCTTATTTTCTTCCCTGTCTCTTCAGGACAGTATGACTGGATCCGGTTTGCTCCTGGTTTTCATGAACATGATGATTTGTTAAAAACCCTTGATCCATCCTCAGATGTTTAGACTGTTTTATGTGTTTTAATGATGTGTGTGTGATTGTTTGAACCTGGACCAACTCCATCAAAAAGGATATTGTAACCATGCTTTTTCAAATGAAAATGCCTTGCATTATTAGTGGTTGAACTGACCCATAAGGATTTGTGGTATCTGAGCGTTTTCATTGCTTCCCCTTATTATTCCAAAGCAGGATACACTGAGTAGAGGAGCGCAGTAGAGCACACTATTCATGTTCATTCATACACTGAACTCAACGTGCGCAGCAGGAGATGCACCGTTCACTCTGTTCCTCCTCGTACAAAAAGGGACATATTTGCTTCTCCTAATTTCTTTTTTTTTTACAGATGGAAAACCTGAAGACAGTACTAGAACATTCAACCAAATGTGGTGTTAGTGAATTTTTAATAATGTACAGTTTTTGTGACTTTAAATTTGTTCCTTTCTATATTTTTAGGACCAATATATCGTTTTTAAGAGGCGACATTAAATGACCATGTTGTTTCAAGGTAATGTAACACGCGTGCACCTGTAGAATGTACTGTAACAGAAATAAAACATCTAGTAGACGAACATCTGGTCTCCTTAATGTGTTTATTATCTGTAGGCCTATAGTGTCTGGTAATGACGTTTGTATATTTAAGATATCACACAAGCATGAATACTCTAAACATCACCACTGCCTTGAGTCTGAGGTTGCTTTATATATAAAAGTTAAAGGGGTGGTTGAATATGATTTCACTTTTGTAACTTTAGTTAGTGTAATTTTGCTGTTTGAGCATAAACCACATCTGCAAAGTTACGACGCTCAAAGTTCAGAGCAAAGGGAGATATTTTCTTTTACAGAAATCGCTTTTTAAGGATTACAACAAACAGCTGGTAGGAACTACAATGAGCTTCTTCACGGGTGACATCACTAACCCTTAAATTTACATAAACCCCGCCCCCGATATCCCGATAGATTATCATGAGAGAATATGCTAATCAATGACTAGAAGATAACTCCACATAATTAAGCTACATGAATTCATCAACTAACCATTCAGAAATGTCCTGTTGCATTCTACATGTTGTCACTTCTTGAGTCTCTCCATCATTGTCTGACTCCGGATTGAACATAAAAGGCTGAACGTTTTTGACATCTGTCAGTGTGTGTGTGTGATGTAAAAGGACACGAGCTCTTGATGATCAACTTTACTGAAAAAAACCTCTGTTGTACACAATCTTCTACATGCCAAGGAAATGACCTATTACTATAACTGTAAAAACGTCCCACTTCAGGGTCGTGATAGATGTTTTTCTGTGAATAAATATATACACACACTTGTAAAAGCATCTATAAGTATCTTCTTTAATATAGTGACGACACAGTATTTTGTGAATGGCACTACTGCTGGTTTCCGAAAGCTGCGATTGACTGATGTTATGATTGCTATTGATTGAGTCACCGAGGTTGGTAAGAAAATCTGTTATTAATATTTTGGAGTGGAGATTTTAGGACAGTTACCACGGGATTAACATCATGACAAGTTTTTCAGCAACTGGGCTTGACGGAGTGGGAACGTTGTGTATTAGCTATTTTGAGCAGAGAGTCTGTGGCATAGAAACCCGTGTGTTGTCGTGTTGGTAGTGCAGCATCACAGGCTCGAGCAGCAGGTGGTCGGAGTGTATCTGCACGCTTTGTGTCGCACAGATCCCCAGTGTGTGTGTGTGTGTGTCTGCAGCACATGCTGAAGGTCAGGATGCTGTCTGTCCCAGCTGGGCCTGGACCGTCCCCCTTTCTGTCTCTGGAAGTATTACTGTATTTGCTTTATATCATTTGGGGGAAAAATCACTTTTCTGTACACTTTCTAATTATCATGGGTCCAGCTCCTTGGTATAGGACCTAAATATATTGTCCTGTGAATTTTAGTGATGACCCTGAAAAATACACATAATAGCAGATATGAGTATTGAGTATTCATATTTTAGGCAAAAAAAATCAAAATCAATGACTTCCATTTAGGGAGACAAATACCTTGTTTTAATGTCTTCAAAATGGACAAATCTTGTTTTTTATGGAACATTGCAGTAATTATTGTAAATGATTTAGGCCTATCCATGCTCATCATCTTTTTTAATTCAAGTGCCTCATAATCTTAAATTAAGGAGGGGTGGGGTGGTTGACGTCAGGCTTCCAGTAGGGAGACCTGAGGTGATGTCATTAGAAAATGCGGGAGAAGTGGGGAAAAGAAGAGGGGAAACGTACAAAAAAACATAGGGATGTATGCAACTATATCACTCATCTCGTTACGACTATGATATTAATATTTTAATAAAATAGGCTATATGTCACTTGTGTTATGCTGTAGGTCTATTCCTTTTTGTGTCCAACTAGCTTACATAACCAGGCAGAAAATTTTGATTTTGTAACAATGTATTTATTTTATTTTTTTTAAACAAACTTAATATCACTCAGTTTATTAGTGTTTGTACTGTACAGTTGTGCAGTTTTGGGGGATTTCTGGTATTTTTTTAATTACATTTTTTGCCTCAATTTGTAATAATTGAAATACACATTTAAATAAAACGGCAACATTTTTGGTGAAATTCTCTTTAAAGAAGATCTACATTTCTCAGTTTCATTCATGATGATAACATGAAAAATGTGCCATGGATTAGTGGAAGATTCCTGGCATCTTCTAGAAAACAAACACTTTTAAAATTAAAATTACAAGAATTTTCAACTACAGAAGGGGAAGTTCGCCCAGAGCGCCATATGAGCTAGAACCGCCACTGTCGACCAATAGCAAACCACAAACATACAATCAATTGAGCCCAGCCCTCTTATTCCAACAGCCGTTTCACTCAGATATGTGTAGGGAGAACTATACATACCGTATACATACTGGGAACTATATTCTCAGAAGGCGAAGCACTGCTACTTCAGCGGAGTGATTTGCTCGCAGCACTTGAGAAGCCCCGTGGTGAGGAGCAGAGAGTTCGCTCAGAGTTGGAGTAAATCACTCCGCAGAAGTAGCAGTGCTTCGCCTTCTGAGAATATAGTTCCCAGTATGTATATGGTTAGAAGATGGCTGTGTCTCATGTGACCTTGTTATTCGTACACGCTGTGACTACACAAATCACAACATGTAAATAGGAAAATGTTGGCATTATTTGGTCACTTATTGGGAGCAGTATGCTAGCTGGAGCCGTTTACCTCCAGTCTTTGTGCTAAGCTAGGCTAGCGGTGGTTGCGTCAGACAGAGTTACGGCACGCACGGAGATGAAAAAGGTATGTATGGACTTATCTAACTCTGGGGGATACGGTGAATAAGCTAAAGTCCCAAAAAGTTGGTGTGTTCCTTTAAGTGTCCAAATATTTTGAGGCCAGTGTAGAAATCTCTTTTGCTGTGTCCCAATTCAGAGTCCGCATCCTTTCGAAGGACTGGAATACCCCCGGGATCAGGGATGAAGACCTCTGCTCTACTCTAACTTTACCTTTCCTAACCCTGTTCTACCCATTTCTGTCCTGCTCTTTTCTAGTAATCCTTAGCTGGCAGTTTGATGTGCTGTTTGTGTGTGTGTGTAACTGTTGGTGTCAGCATTCTGAGTGTGGAGAATGGAGAAAAAAGGTTTCTACACTGTCAAGTCGACCTCCCCTCGCTGGCCTACGCCGGGTTTAGGTTCACAAAAGAGGGGATCACAGCTCCACAAACCACCAGCATGAAGTGGATTACAGGCGGGACGCACACCCACTCTCTCTTCCCCCCGACCTCTCCAAGTCAGTGTTGACCTTGATCTTGTCTCAGAAGTTCAACTTTTACTCTGACCTGTAATCAGCCACTGTAAGCAAACCATATTCAAATCTAGAGGGCCGCCCGGAAATGTGTTGAGATAAATGTTGAGAGGCTGCAAATGAACAACTGTTTCATGTTTGTTTGCACATTTTCCTTACACTTGATCACTGACCTTGAATCTCATTAAACCTGTCAAGGTCATTATTCAACCCAAAATCAAAAGAAATATACAGCTCTGGAAAAAATTAAGAGACCACTGCAAAATTTGCAGTTTCTCTGGATTTATTGTTATGTATCTGTTTGAGTAAAACGAAATTTTTTATTTATTCTACAAACTAGTGACAACATTTCTTCCAAATTTCAAATAAAAATATTGTCATTTAGAGAATTTATTTGCAGAAATGACTGGTCAGAATAACAAAAAAATAAATAATTCAGACCTCGAATAATGCAAAGAAAACAAGTTTATACAACACAAAACTATTGTTTTAACTTAGAGTTCAGAAATCTATATTTGGTGAAATAACCCTGATTTCACATCACAGCTTTAATGCATCTTGGCATGTTCCCTATCAGTCGGTCACATTGCTGTTGGGCGGCTTTATGCCACTCCTGGAAAAAAATCTAGCAGATTGCCTTTATTAAATGGCTGGTGACCCTCTTGCTTACATTCCAGAGGTTTTCAGCGGGGTTCAGGTCTGGAGATTGCGATGGACATGACACGGTCTGTCTTTGTGAAGGACGTGCGACTCAATCCACATACAAGGTTGTCCTGGAAGAAAACATGCTTCCTTCTGCTGTGACAATGTTCCCCAAATCAAAGGACTGTTTTCCCCTGCAGAACGACGCTATAATCCACACAGCCAAGGCCAGTCAAAGTGTGGATGAAGGACCACCGGATCAAGACCCTGTCATGGCCGTCACAATCTCCAGACATGAAAAAGTCATGTGACCATGGTGGAGTTCATTTATAGCTTCTGCCGATTGTATTTAGGCTTAAGAAAAGTCGTGTTTATTTGAGGAGATTGTCATGATGAACAAAACGTGCAAGAATCATGAACTTTTGCTGGTTTCTGAGCTTATTTTTTGCAAATGCCAATGGGAATATCCTATTGGGTTTGTGTTGTTTCTTTATAAAAATGTTGATACAATGTAAAGTATTTTCTCTGGCTCTTGTTTTAAATTATTTTGTTCTGTTGTCATGCTTGATGTTTTCATCTGTTGACGTTGTACAAGCAGAATGTGACGGTTGGTCGGTGTGCTATTAGTCCCGCCCCTCCTCCTCTGTGATTGGACGGCTGGGTAAAAAGTGACAGTGATGAGTGTTGCGTTTAACCCAAAGTTGAACATTCTTCAACTCTAGGCAACTGCCCCGCTCTGTGCAGCCTCGAACCCGGGTCTCCGGCGTTAACAAGGAGGCTAAAGACTGCAGATATCAATTAGTCATATTTAATTGAATGTTTCATGTGTGTCTGTAATAAAATGCTAGAAATGAAACATTTCAGTGAAGCTGTATTAGGCCTATCCAGTTTGAATGAGCCTAACTTGAACGTGTATTCACTCTCAGAAAAAAAGTTACAGCGCTGCCACTGGGGCAGTACCCTAAGGTACAAAAGTGAAAAGGTACATATTTGTACCTTACTTAAAATTTGTACCTTTTTACCTTACCTAAATGGTAAATATTAGTACCTTAAAGGTACATGTTAGTACTTTAAAAGCACATATTAATACCTTTTCGCTTTGGTACCTTAGAGTAGTGCCCCAGTGACAGCGCTATACCTTTTTTCTGACCGTGTTTAAAGGCCAATAAAAGGTCCCGATTGCATGTTTAGCTCATCTAAAACGGGCCACTTTAAAGAGCCGTCTAGCTCTGCCGCATCATAATAGGTGTCATGGCAACTGAATCAGGCTGTCGCTATGACAATCATCACAGGACTTCACAAGTAGGATGATGAAAGGAGAGAAACGATGGATAATATATGTGTGCACATTCTCTCGTTTATAATTAAAGGATGTTGGCACCGAAACCCAACAGTGGCAGATAATGATAAACCAAACAACACTCAAACCCTCACTCCTTAAACTAGTGGTTGAAGTTGCTCTCTTTCAGCCAGTGTCTCTGGTGAATACGAGCGACCGAGGGTCGTTGTTCTACAGCATTAAAGCTTCACGTGCCCGACTGAAGTGGATGTTTATGATGCATGTTGAGCAGCTGTGGAGGTTTGTCAGCACTGCTAAGCATTTAGCGGGAGAAAGGGAGGGGTGATCCCTTTGTGCCCGGGCCTCCTGTAGTCTCCTCCACTGGAATTAATTAGCCTCTTTCTGACAGAAGACACCCTTCCATCGCAGCCCGTGCCCTCAAACACACACACACACACATACACACACACACACACACATCAGGACAGACAGACTGACCGACTGACTGACGGACGGACGGACGGATTGTACAAGATCAGACTTGGAATGGCAATAAAAGAGGTAAGGACAAATAAAACACAGTCATTGATTGGTTGCTGGAGATTCAGTTCAATTTGCGTCCAATTTGCTGTGTTTGCATAAAAGATCAGGTTTTAGGGTGAACTTATGATGAAATGCAATCTAAAAAATTTCTGTGATATCTATTGTGTCAGTTGATTTTAGTTCATTGTCTTTCCACTTTTAACCATGGAATAAATGTATGGTGACACAAAAAATACTTCTATTTATTGACTTGCTTGCATCGTCACAAAACATAAATTATATTACATTATATCATATTACATTTTATATGTAACTATATATATATATATATATAAAATTATAAAATCACTACTGTAAAAAAGTTGCTGCCTTAAATTTTTAAGTACAATCAACTTGAATGTTTAAGTCATTTCAGCTTAAATTACATAAAATGAGTTGAATCTTGTGTTACTTATAAAAAAGTTAAAGCAGTGTAAAAATGTATGTTGTCAACTTATTGATCATATCATTTTTTACTGTGTATAAATTTGAATTGATGACTTTTTTTCTTTATGTTTTTTTTTGTCCCTTTATTTTCTGTGTTTATTTAATTAGTGTCTCATTTTATTCAGTAGTTTTTAATAGTGTATGTTTATTTAAAACAGTTTGCTGTCTCTGTGCATGGACGTTTTAATCCTGTAAATTACTGTCATCTTATTTTGTAAAAAAAAAAATATATTTAAATTAAATGAGCTATTTAAAAAGTTATTTACTGGTTACTGATTCATCACAGTTTTAACGTCAGTTATTTGCTTTATTTTTGCCGTTTGATTCACACCAGGAGCTGAGGAGCCGTCAGTTTTGGCAGGGGATTCTGGCAGAGCTTCTTGGTTCCCTGATCTTTGTATCTGCTGTGTTGGGCTCTTTAGTGCCGGGGCCGGACGGGGCCTCCCCGGGGCCCATCTACCCCGCACTGGCTGCCGGTATGGCAACTGTGGTTCTGGGATATTGCTTTGGTGAAATCAGTGGGGCTCAGGTAATTAACTGATTTATTTATTTATTTGTTAACTCAAATGGAAAATCTGGTGGTGTTAACAATGGCATGTCATCTGATTCCCAGAAATCACAAAACCCTATAATAATACCCTATAATAATACCATAAAGTATTATATGAAGCAGAAGTTTCGATAGTCTTTTATTCCCTATTGTGACATATCTTAGTGAAACGGCTTCTGGAACAAGAGCAAATGTAGGGTGGGACTTGCGTACGGCCGTCTGCCGGAATCTAGTTATTTTAGTCAATGAAGTTTTAAATATGGATATTTTTCTTACACGAACGCATCGCTTCACTTCAGCAGGCCTTTATTAACCCGCCACAGCCATGTGGAGCACTTTAATCATGGATGGATGCGCTTTGATGGACTTCCAAAAAAATATACCCATTCACTCACATTATAAAGCTTGGAGGAGCCTGGACATTTTTTATATATAACTCTGATTATATTCGTCTGAAAGAAGAATGTCATATACACCTAGGTTGGCTTCAGGGTGAGTAAATCATGGGCTAATTTTCATTTTTGGGTGAACTATCCCTTTAAGACGCTTAATGTGGTTTAAGTAAGTGATATTGAAGCCCCAAATTTAGTACACAACTTATTAATGAAACATATGTTTCTTAACATGTTAATTATTTTGAGACTAAATTCATCCCATAGTAGGCTTTGGTAAGAGCAAGTAAAATAATCTGTGGGATGGGTGATTTAAGTGAAAGTAAGAGTGTCCTGTTGTTTTTAGGTCAATCCTGCAGTGACTGTGGCGCTCTTGGCCACGCGTAAGGTGGATGTGTTCAGGGCGCTGGTGTATCTGGTGGCCCAGTGTTTAGGGGGGATCCTCGCCACGGGCCTCATGTACCTGTCGCTGCCCCTGAAGTCCACCGCACAGAACTACATCAACAAGGTGCAGAGGCTTTCACCAAATATAGGACATGTTCAGACCCACATACTGAACCTGTTGGTCATGAAACAACATCCACATCCACCAGTCAGACTTTATTGTTAAGCTTTTATTTTTCAACCTGAAATCTCCTACTGATTTTAGGGCTTGTTAACTCTATAAAGCTTACTGTTTCATATTTGATACATGTGTTTCTAAGGCCTCTAGATGATCAACATGATCACAACTTCTTGTACACAAATTTCAATAACTTATGTTGTCTGGTTTATAGTTTATTCTTTGTTAGAAATTAAAAGGCCTTTTAGTATAATTGTAAAAAGCCCCCTTCAGGTCGTGATACATGTATGTTTTACAGCTGTGAAATGTTATGACTGATTTTAAGTAAACATAAGAATACATTTTATATTGTTATTAATATTTCAAGACGAACACTTACTGGAATGAAGCAACTTCGGTTTACTTGATTATTCAAACATCATTCTTTAGAAAACCTTAACATTTATCAAATATTGATCCATCAGGCTTTTGAGGGACGTTTATTTGTTCATCTCTCGATCATCATTGTATTGCATTATATGTTTATACCTCCACAGTAAAAACTTCAGAGCTTTGATCATAAAACTAAAATTATATATACTGTATATATGCAGTTTATGTAAGTATCTTCTATTTTGTTAAAAAGATCTCATTGATTTACATTACAAGCTATCAGAATTTCATCTCTCTTTTTTGTCCATATAAATATCAGCAACTGCAGCAAATTGAATATTTCTGTGAATTTTGGGCCTCTGAATAATATTATGGTGAATTTTCGTCCTCAAGTATGAGCTTCATATTCTCACTTACCTTAGACCTTAGTCCTGCTCATGCTGTCTAGCATATAAGGCAACGAGAGCTCTCCACTGCGCACGATCAGACGCATGGTCCTCAGCTTCCACCCAGCTGATGCCGAATCGCTTCAAGTCATCTTTGAACGTGGACCTCCAGTTGGTCTTGGGTTGTCCACGTCCAAGCTTGGCATCTAGAGGTTCCCAATACATGGCGCGGCTCGTAATCCAGTGCCGGGCCATTCGCAGAACATGGCCGGCCAATCGTAGTCTCTGTTCGGCGATGATGATGCTCAGTCTGTGCACGTTGGTGATGTGGTCTAGATTGCTAATTCCAAGGATACGTCGTAGACACCGCTGATGAAATACGTCAACCTTACGGATGACAGCCACTCTGACCTTCCACGTCTCGCTGCCATAGGTGACAGTAGGCAGGACGATGGTTGTGTACAGACGCAGTTTGATGGTCAGGCTGATGGTACTCGATGTCCAGATGGGCCGCAGGTGGTAGAACACTGCTGATGCCTTGCCAATGCGACAGATCACATCCGCCTCCGAGACACCATCATTTTTATTTAGGCTCCCAAGGTAAGTGAACTGGGTGACGTCGTCTTCCAGCTGCTGCTGCACTAGATGGATCGGGATCATGGTGGGTGTTGGTAGCAAGTGGACCTGCATGACCTTGGTCTTCTCTCCGCTGATCTTCAACCCAACTTTGCCCGATTCCCTGTCCAAAGAGGAGGTCATACGTCCAAGGGATTTCCTCGTCTCCACGAGCAGTGCACTATCGTCAGCAAAATCCAGGTCGGTCAGGCGTGATTAGTCAGTCCATGGGATCCCATAACCGGGTCCGTCCATCGCCTTCGCCATGACAAAGTCGACCACGATCAAGAAGAGGAGCGGCGATAGAATGCATCCCTGCCGGACGCCGGTCACGATATTAAAGAAGTCGGTGGTCCCAGTTTTGGTCTTGATCGCGCAACTGGAGTTCAAATATAGGTTCTTGAAAATGGCGATGAATCGTGGTGGGACGCCATACAGGTGAAGAATACACCACAGCGAATCCCGATGGACACTATCAAAGGCCTTCTTGAAGTCGATAAATTTGATGGAAAGGGACCGCTTGACCTTGATGGACTGCTCAATGATATCACGGAGGGTGAATATCTGTTAACTGCATGACCTTCCTCCTCGAAATCCAGCCTAGTTGTCACGCCAGCGTCGATCAACAGCCGCCCCACAGGCGTCGCAGCATGACACTGCAAAGGACTTTCCCAGGCACTAAGAGCAAGGTGATGCCTCTCCAGTTCCCACAGTCAGATGGGTTCCCCTTCTTCGGCAGCTTAACAATGACGCCCTTTCGCCAATCATTAGGGACAGTCTCAGACTGCCAACAGCTGTTGCACGCCTCAACCAGCTTTTGGGCGATCACTG
This sequence comes from Leuciscus leuciscus, assembly GCF_965113295.1. Taxonomy (NCBI): domain Eukaryota; kingdom Metazoa; phylum Chordata; class Actinopteri; order Cypriniformes; family Leuciscidae; genus Leuciscus; species Leuciscus leuciscus. Next base: position 25,698,552 of record NC_138742.1, read on the forward strand.
GCCTGCTGTACTTCAAAAGCTCTGGGGATATCTTGTCCAGTCCAGCAGTTTTACTCCTCTTGAGCGCTTTGATTGCCGCATTGACCTCTGTAGTGGTGATATCGCCGATGTTGACCTCGAGTTCGGGCTGCCCTGGCTCACTGTTGAAATCGTAGGTGGATGTTGGTTCTGACTGGTTCAGGGTTTCTTGGAAGAGCTCGATCCAACGGGCGTCCTGCTCTTCTTTGCTTAGAAGTAGTTTCCCGTGTTTATCCTTGATTGGGATGCTTGAGCTACTTCGAGCTCCAGTCAGCTCACGCACGATGAGATACAGGGTCTTGGTATCGTTCCCATCGGCGGCTTCCTGAGCTTCGATGCCTTTGTTCTCCAGTAATTTCTTCTTATCGGCTCTGCAGCTCCTCTTAACCTCTCGGTCCAATTAAGCGTATCGCCGTGCTGCGATGTTCAGCTGATCTTCCGAGCAGGCCTGCTTGTGTCACTTCTTCGCCTCCTTTTGCTCATCGATGATAGCTCATGTCCGGTCCTGAATCCACTGCTCTTTATATGAATGTGGAGGGTGAATCCGGTGACGACTTGGGGGTTCCTTTAACTTCTCCACTGCAAATGGGTGTATGGGCTGCGGACGTTTCTGTGGCTTGAGCTTCAACTGGAGGGTCCCTCGCAGCAGGAAATGGTCAGATACAACATCTGCTGCTCGGTACACACACACGTCTTGCAACGACTTTCTCCATAGCCGGTTGATGCAGATGTAGTCGATCTCATTAGAGAAGCGACCTCCAGTTGCCCTCCAGGTCTTCTTGTGAATGGCCTTGTGTTGAAAGATGGTGTTGCCGATGAAGAGGCCATTAAGACTGCAAAAAAGATGGAATCGCTCGCCGTTGTCATCGGTCTCGTCGGTGGATGAAAAGGGACCAACAATCTACTCGAAGCCTCTTCGATCTCCTCCAAGTAAGGCATTTAAATCTCCAATTAGTAGCTTGAGATCATGGCTGGGAATGGTATTGAAAGTGTCTTGCAGCTGCTCGAAGAAGGCGTCCTTCTCAACATCCGTTGCGGCTTCAGTACACTTGCACAATGGTGGTCTTAACGTGCGGGAAGTGGAATCGAGCGGTGATGATGCGGTCACTGACGGGCTTCCATCCAATCATGGCCGCAGCAGCCCGCTTGCCGAGGATAAGCCCAACGTCGCGCTCGTGTTTGTCTTCGTGACCCGAGTAGATAACCACCTTGCCGTCGCTGACCATGTGGTCACTACCGGTCCAACGCATCTCGCTGATGCCCAAGACGTCCAACTTGTAGTTGTCGATTAACTCCCGCAATAGCTGGGCCAGTCGTCCAGACCGGAATAGGGTCCTGACGTTCCAAGTGCCTATTCGGGTGATGTTTCTGGTGGAGAAGATCGAATTCCGCATCAGACTCTGGACACCATTTCCAGTTTGATCCGTCGTCATCATAAAATCCGAGTTCCGGCCATTCTTATGTAATGTTTCTTCTCTTGTTGTTTCCGTAGCGGTTAAGGTTTTTTACGGGGGACGGGTTGCTACTCCAACGCCCCAACCCATTCGGGAAGCCAGTGCCACCGTTCGCCGAGTGCCAAGAGCCCATGTTGCCCAGCCGACGCCACATGGAGGAGGTGGATGGACTTTGTTCGGCCCCCCCCAACAATTTTTTCAAAATCAATTTTTCTATATGTTCAATTAAAAAAAAATAACCGATTTTTCTGACTATTGTTTCATAGCCCGTTTTACAGGGTTAATGATTAGGGTAGGGAAGGAGTTGCAACTGTGTTTGTTGGACAAGTATGTTGTTGCATGACCAAACCTCCCATTTTGAATAGAAATTAAACAGTCTCTCAAATAACAACATGAGGAGGCCTATTTAGTATGTTGACATGAACTTCTAATGTCCTTTCTAAAAGGGTACTTGAACAGATTCATACTGCAGGCCTCCCTTACAAAACACAAGTATACATCAAGTTAATTTTATTAAGTATACTTAAGAAAAATTCATGTTTATTTTTAAGTATGCTAATCAATGTACTAGAAGTATACTTTGTAAGCGTACTGTTTCAAAATGATTAAAATTGACCCACTTTTTAGTGTATAATAGAATACTTTTAAGTATACTTTGAGTGTAACAGTAGAAAACTTTGAGTACACAACTAGTTTACAACTACATTGTTTGTTTGTACTGCAACTATACTTCAAGTGAACATATAGATATACTTATAGTTTACTAGTTAAATACTTGTAGCACATTTCTTTAGTATATGAAAAATATAGAAAAATATACAATTTAAAATAAATCAATATTTTTAAACAATGCAAGTTTATAAGACAGTATGTAAAGTACACTAAAAAAGTTGCTGCCTTATTTTTATGTACAATCAACCTGGATGTTTAAGTCATTTAAACTTAAATAACATTAAACTGACTTAAAAAATTAGTTGAATCTTGTATAACTTATAAAAAAGTTGACAATTGCTTTTACTCATTTTGATGAGTTAAAGCAATGTAAAAACATGTGTTGTCATAACTTAACATATCATTTTTTACAGTGTATATGAAAAAGTATTTAATAGGCAACTCAATCAAAAGAGTAAACTCCTACAAGCCAAGTATACTTAGAATACTTAATTATACTAAGTATATATTGATCAAAAGATATAGGCCAAATATACTTGGACTTTTCTGTCAGTATAGTACACTTACATTTAATTTTAAGTATATTTCTGAGAAGTACATAAAAAGTCGACTGAAAGTACATTATTTTTAGTTTAAAAGAAGTATACTAATAGCACACTTGAATAAACTTCTTTTTTGTAAGGGCTGTGTTTAGAAATGTGCTGTTTAAAGATGTTTTGCACTTACTTTCTAGTCCATAGAGAATCAACATAACACTCAGTGTTACAAAACAAAACTAAAACGTCCGTCTCATTTCCTTCTCGTTCAGGTCCCAGTGGACATGAACGCAGGTCAAGCTCTCGTGATGGAGATGCTTGCCACGTTTGTCCTGGGCTTCACCGTATTTTCTGTGGAAGATCAACGCAGGAGAGAAATAAACGAACCTGGAAACTTAGCCATTGGGTTTGCTGTAACCACTGCAATCTTTATTGCTGTAAGAAATTAATACTTTTATTCTGCAAGGATGCATTAAGTTGATAAAAATTCACAGTAAAGACATTTATAATGTTACAAAAGATTTATATTTCAAATAAATGCTGTTCTTTTTAACTTTCTATTCATCACAGAATCCTGAATGAAAAGTATCACTGTTTCACACAAAAATACTGTTTTCAAAATTGATAAAAATAATAAATGTTTCTTGAGCATCATATCAGAATGATTTCTGAAGGATCATGTGACACTGAAGTCTGGAGTAATGATGCTGAAAATTCTGCTTTTTTAATATAAAAAAAACTGAATCTGAATCTGGTCAGTTGAATCTGAGCTTAGCTGTGCTCCAGTTTGTTGCTTTGCTTGTTTCTCATGGCGCTCTGTGTGACGGTAATTTAACAGGAATAAATTACATTTTATATTCCAATAGAAAACACTTATTTCAAAATGAAATCTTTTTTCACAATTTTGCTGTTTTTACTGTATTTTTGATCAATTAAATGCAGCCTTGATGAGCAGAAGAGACTTCTTTCAAAAACATAAAAAATTACTGAGCCCAAACTTTTGAACAGTAGTGTATGTACATCCCTTATGACTTAAACATAGTGAACTACCAGTCAAACTACATGAACACTGAATCTATTGTCCATTTGACAGCTATTTTTAATGATTATTTTGATGAATAATGATCCCATTGTGCTGTCCTCCCTCTGCATGTATTATTGTAAATACACATAATTATTATTATTTTTAAATGCACGTGTGTGGATTTCAGGGGAGGTTTTCTGGTGCCAGCTTGAATCCGGCTCGCTCCCTTGGTCCCGCTATAATACTTGGATATTGGGAACACCACTGGGTAAGTTAAACAGCTATTTCAAGCAGCTCTGTTGACTAGTTAGTACTAATTAATACAAACGGAAATTACACAGTTCCGCAATTAACATCTAGAAAACTTTTTCTTACAAAAAAAGTTGTGGATTTTTTTGCTTTTGGAGCAAGTAGGAAAGTAAAAGCAATATTTGTCTCCAGACGTGTCCCCTGCTGTTGTTCACTTCTGCAGTCCAAACCCTGAAACATCTCTGAAATTGCATTGCTAGAACACAAATAGGGAGATGAATAGGTTATTTTATGTTTTTACCACTTTAAAAATAAAAAGGCGGTTTATCTGCTTCCTCTTGTGTTCAGGTCTACTGGATCGGGCCAATATTAGGTGCAGTCCTGGCTGGACTATCCCACGAGTTTATTTTCGCCCCCAGTGCGTCCAGACAGAAGCTGGTGGCTTGTTTGACCTGTAAGGACATTGAGATCGTGGAGACGGCCAGCGTGTCTCGATCATCCCTGTCCACCGTCACACAGAGCGCCATGAGAAACAAGCAAAGCAACAAACTGGAGCACAGCTAAGCTCAGATTCAACTGACCAGATTCAGATTCAGTTTTTTTTTACATTTCGTCAATCTCACAAACAACCAGTCGCTGGGTGTTATTCGTGAAACATGACCAGAACAAATTTTGTGTCATTTCTTCATAACCATAATTGCACCACGCAAGTTATTGAGAACAGATTTAAGAATCATTTACACAGACGTTTGTCCTGCTCGTGTTTCACAAATAAGGACGATCAAGTGGAAAATGTTACCACATATTTCCTTAAAAACCTGTAAATACTGAATGAAAATATTTTCATCGAATATTCTATTGTGGATCAGAAGCTGCACTGCCTACTATCTTAAGTAGTCTATGAAAAATGAAAACTGTTTGTACAAAACCCGCAGCTTGAACATGGATAGTTATAAAAGTGCCAAACATTTGCCTGTGTGGCTTGAGCTTGCGATTTTGCTTCAATAATATTCAATATGGAAACACTTAATTTTTTTGCTCCCCAACAGACATTCTACTGACTATCTTTGCAATTACATGTCAACTTATTCTACTAACCCTATCAGTCTACTACAAGTTACTTATAGTTAGTAGAATGTCTAAAGTGGACCATCAAAATAAAGTGTAGACTATAAATACTTTTCTTCAAAATCCACCGTTAACCAAATAACGTCAGAATTTCAGTGTGAATTTCATTTTATCGCTATTATGTCAGTGTGTTTGTTAATATTGTGTCATTATATCTTTAGTGGCAATAAATATAATTGTGTTCTCAAGATTTACTTTGTTTATCATTTGGAGAAAAAGTTGACTTTCAGATTTATGAATAATGGGATTCTTAAACTATTACTGTACTTGATATCAAACTGTAATTTATAAACTATTTAAACTATAACTATAATACGTTTCCTGGCATGACACAAAAAGCATTTGTTTTCTCGCATAAATTTTCTCTGCTACAAATGACTCTGATCCACATTTCAACTTGTACTTGTGGGATGATTTAATAAACGGTAATATTGTTTCTCTGTGTTCTTACAGAAAGCATGTTGAACATTTCCACATTATATACATTTACACACACACACACACACACACACACACACACACACACACACACACACACACACACACACACACACACACACACACACACACACACACACACACACACACACACACACACACACACACACACACACACACACACACACACACACACACACAGAGGTAGTGTGTTGTGTTCCACACTTGCACTTGAGTATACATGCATACATCATACATAGCAGCTATTAATAACACAGACATGCACATAAACAATGAAGAACATCCACACAGTGCCAGCCAGCATTTTGTTTTGTTCAGCATGCATGTGTATGAGTGTGTGTGTGTAAGTGAGGGAGTAAAACAGATGAGATCAGCGATCCTAATTCACCATGAGCTCTTCTAACAGAGGGATTTTCCAGGGCTTTATCCGGCTACGAAGCCCCCCTGCCCCTCCAAAACCGATCTGCTCCTCACACAATACAAACCTCTGTATAATCACTTCTGCCCTGAACAAACCAGAACCACCAGCATCATTCAACCATATCTCCATAAACTGCACTGCACTGATGTTTTCAAAGAAAATTATTTTAATAAGTTTATCTATACCATTGTGTTTACAGTTGGTGGCATCACAAAAAGTCCTAATGGATTTTATATACACAGACAGACAGATAGATGGATAGAACAATGGACAGACAGACAGACAGACAGACAGACAGACAGATAGATGGATGGATGAATGGATTGATTGGTGAATAGATAGATAGATAGATAGATAGATAGATAGATAGATAGATAGATAGACAGACAGATAGATAGATAGATAGATAGATAGATAGATAGATAGATAGATAGATAGATAGATAGATAGATAGATAGATAGATAGATAGATAGATATATAGATAGATAGATAGATAGATGGATGGATGGATGGATGGATGGATGGATGGATGGATGGATGGATGGATGGATGGATGGATAGAAAGATGGATGGATAGAAAGATGGATGGATAGAAAGATGGATGGATAGAAAGATGGATGGATAGATAAAAATATAGATGGATGGAACGATTGGTGGATGGATGGATAGAAATATAGATGGATGATAGATAGAAATATAGATGGATGGATAGATATAAATGTAGATGGATGGATGGATGGATAGAAAGATGGATGGATATATATAAATGTAGATGGATGGATGGAACGATTGGTGGATGGATGGATAGAAAGATAGATGGATGGAACAATTAGTGGATGGATGGATAGAAAGATAGATGGATGGATGGAACGATCGGTGGATGGATAGATAGAAAGATAGATGGATGATAGATAGAAAGATAGATGATGGATGGAACGATCGGTGGATGGATAGATAGAAAGATAGATGGATGGTAGATAGAAAGATAGATGGATGGATGGATAGATAGATAGAACAATGGACGGACAGGCAGACAGACAGATGGATGGACGGATTGGACGGATGGATAGATATATGGATAGATAGATAGATAGATAGATGGATGGATGGATGGATGGATGGATGGATGGATGGATGGATGGATGGATGGATGGATGGATGGATGGATGGATGGATGGATGGATGGATGGATGGATGGATGGATGGATGGATGGATGGATGGATGGATGGATATATGGATAGATGGATAGATCGATCTACAAGTGTTCTGGGAAAACAATGTTGCTCTTTTTACGTTACCATCAAGATTACGTTTTAAAGAGTTTTCACTCCCGATCAGTGATGACGAGACTGGAGGTCAGGCCTGAGCGACAGATGAAGGGTGTTTTCACATGCTAGCTTCATGCTCTGAGGAACAATGTGTTTCCTGTGCTCAGGGGTTTCAGTGCACGTCTCTGAACACGGCTGGCTCATGTCTCTCCGCACAGGGCCTCTCTTGAGCCGCGCGGATGGAGGCACATTGTGCGTGTGCGGATGCGTGACATTATTACGACGATGTGCCTTGTGTGTGTGTGTGTGTGTGTGTGTGTGTGTGTGTGTGTGTGTGTGTGTTTTCTGCCTATGTGTGAGTTCAAGTCAGCACTAACTCGCCTGTTAAACCAGTGCCAATAAATTAAAGTTTTGATTAAAAAAAAAATCCACAACCCTTTCCTAATGTTAGAGATCTTAGACATGTTATAAGCTTACAAAATTTCATGATGTCAAAGTGTGCCTCACTAAAATCTTATTGGTGGATCAGCTTTGTACTTTAGAGCCCCACAGAAATCCCCTTTACTTTGAGCCCCGATGTTCCTGTCTTAATCTCACTCTGATTGAGTTTAATGGAGAGCGCAGTGAGTGAAGGGTGCTTGATATGGGATGCCCCCTTTAGCTTCTGCCTCCCGGGGGGGATTATGTCGTCACGCCGGGCCCCGGGGCCATTATAAATGCCCCCATGGCCCCTTTGTGGTCCGTCAGACCAGCTCTACTTGGTGTGGGCAGGATATGCTCCGTAACCTCTTCTGTGTCGCTCAACTAGAATTAGCCCTGTAGATTTAGCCTTTAGCATCGATGTTCAGGTCTCTCTGACAAAACCCTCCAAATTTTCATCACGCACGCACACACACACACAACCACACACACCTCATGTTTCTTTAGCAGTCTGGGTGTTGTGCAGGCGAAGAGAAACAACACCGGCGGAGGCGACCTGTGCGCGGCTACATGTGTGACCGTTTACTCGCGGCTTCCCACACAGCCTTAGCTAACGGCTAGATCTATTAGGTGGACATTCATCACTATTTTTGCCATCATTTCCCTTTTTCATTTATTTATTTCTGGCAGCTTCAGCTGAACTAGCTAAAAAGTCACACAGGATTTAACTTTTTGTTTACTTGTTAACAAGGACAATTCCATTTTTTTTTTTTTTTTTAAGACACTTCCAAAGACAGTTTTGCTAATTCAAAAAAAGCTTGGGTTTTCGTTGTAGTTGGATCTCTTCAGTCACGATGTGGGAGTTCCGCTCTATGATGTTCTGGCGGGCGGTGTTCGCCGAGTTTTTCGGCACCATGTTCTTCGTGTTCTTCGGGATGGGCGCAGCGCTGCGCTGGACCTCTGGGCCGTACCACGTCTTCCACACCGCCCTCTGCTTCGGTTTCGCTGCTGCCACACTCATCCAATCCATCGGACACATCAGCGGAGGACACATCAATCCGGCCGTCACCTTCGCCTACTTAGTGGGCTCTCAGATGTCCCTGTTCAGAGCTTTCTTCTACATTTGTGCCCAGTGCCTGGGGGCCATGGCAGGGTCCGCGGCCCTCTACGGAGTCACACCCAACAACATGAGAGGCACACTGGCACTGAACACGGTAAGAGGGACTCCAAGAACAAGAATTATATTGGATTTATTTATATTTATATTTTATTTTAGTCTTGATAAAAAATTCTGAACCTTATTTATTTTATTTTTTTATAAATGCACATTTTTTTTTTTTTTTTTTTTTTTACAAGAGTCTAAAAGAGTATTTTAAATGATACTGACTGTATATAGCACATACTAACAGGCCCTTACAGAAAGAGGTATCTATGTTGTGGTCTTTTAAACCTTCATCCATATTTTTCCGTGTACCTGTTTATGTGTGTACAGCTGCAGCCCGGGATCAGTCTGGGAATGGGGACCACGGTGGAGGTGTTTCTCACCATGCAGTTGGTGATCTGCGTCTTCGCCGTCACAGACGAGAGACGGAACGGACGTCTGGGTTCTGCCGCTCTGTCCATTGGCTTCTCTGTTACCATGGGCCACCTGATGGGGGTGAGCAAGACTATATTAGAATAAACTCTTTTTTTATGTTTGAGTTTTTTTTACTGTGCAGTACGCTGAAAATGTCCCATGTTATTTGTGTTTGAATCAGATGTACTACACTGGCGCTGGCATGAACCCAGCCAGGTCTTTCGGCCCTGCTGTTCTCATGAGGAATTTCATCAACCACTGGGTAAGAAAAAAACCACAACCCATAAAATACTGAAACTGCCCCGTTCTACAGGTCACGAAAATACTTAGAAAGATATAAATAGATAGACAGATATAGACATAGAGATTGATAGAAAGACACAGACAAACAGATGAATAGATATACAGACAGATAGATAAATAGATAGATAGATAGATAGATAGATAGATAGACAGACAGACAGACAGACAGACAGACAGATAGACAGACAGACACAGACAGACAAATAGATAGACAGACAGATAGATAGATAGATAGATAGATAGACAGACAGATAGACAGACAGACAGATATAGACAGACAGATAGACAGATACAGACAGATAGATAGACAGATAGATAGATAAACATATAGACAGACAGACAGACAGACAGACAGACAGATACAGATAGATAGATAGGCAGACAGACAGACAGACAGACAGACAGATAGATAGATAGATAGATAGATAGACAGACAGACAGACAGACAGACAGAGAGAAGAATACAGACAGATAGATAGATAGATAGATAGACAGATAGATAGATAAACATATAGACAGACAGACAGACAGATACAGATAGATAGATAGGCAGACAGACAGACAGACAGACAGACAGATAGATAGATAGATAGATAGATAGATAGATACATAGATAGATAGATAGATAGATAGATAGATATATAGATAGACAGACAGACAGACAGACAGACAGACAGACAGATAGAATAATACAGACAGAAAGATAGACAGATAGATAGATAGACAGATAGACAGACAGACAGACAGATAGATAGATAGATAGATAGATAGATAGATAGACAGATAGATACATAGATAGACAGACAGACAGATAAAAGAATACAGACAGATAAATAGATAGATAAACAGAAAGATGGATGGATAGAAAGACATACATTAATACATACCGACAGACAGACAGATAGAATGATAGAACTATAGATAGATAGACAAGATCATTTAGTGACCTCCTCCTTCCTCTTGTCTTCTCTCAGGTGTACTGGGTGGGGCCCATGATTGGTGGTGCTATGGGGGCCATCCTGTACGACTACATGCTGTTCCCCCGTATGAGGGGCCTCTCTGAGCGGCTAGCCACTCTCAAGGGCAGCCGGCCCCCCGAGGCCGAGAACCAGCAGGACGGCCGCGGGGAGCCCATCGAGCTCAAGACACAAACCCTATAAACCTGCTGAAAACCTGGGGACCGCAGTCTGGCTCTACCACACTGGACCATCTCACCGCCCCGAGCAACAGCCAACACACCTGTTAAAACGATATCGAAATAAAAACCCACAAAGAGGGTCGCATATCTACACTAAAGTAGAGTCCTCTGTGTAATAATATAGGTGTGTTGCTAGTATCAGTGCAGGGCAGAGGGCGGAGCTGAGGCAGGGGTTCAGGTGGGTGTGGGCGGGGCTTATGGTGTGGGAGGGGCTAGAGCAGTTTATTTAGACATGCTTTTCACTTTTCATCTGACTTCACTTTTCACAATTCATTTTCAATTTTGTTTTCTACAACACCAATAATTTTGGATGTATGCAACTTAACCAGGGTTTCACATTTTTTTCCACAAGTTTATTTTTTAAATTTCCGTGAGAGTTCATGTGGGTGTGCAAGTGAGTGCAACTGTGTGGGTATTTTTGTGTGTGTGAGTGTGTGAGTGTGAGGCAGAACATGCACAGGTATGTAGGCTACATGTGTTTAGCTTGTGCATGACCAAGTGTTTGTGTGTCTGTCAACTGAGCTTTTTTATTTTGGGTTTTTATCATTACAGCTCGCTCATGTCTGTACCATGCTCATGTTTTTTTCTTTTTTTTTCTTATTTTTACGGGACTCTATGACACCCCAAACTGTATTGTTTGCAATGATATTCCATTCCTTTTTAACTTTCACACAAACCACCCGTGGACTGAGCTTTTTTAATGACACCAGTCCTTGCCACCAGTCTTTGCAATTACTTCAAGTTTACAGTGTCTGTTGCCTTTCATTAAATCTTGTTTGAGGATAACATCCATGACTGGGTAAAAAAAAAAAAAAAAGAAAGCAATATGAATCATATTTGAATGCAAATAAATACATGAAAAAGAAAAGGGTCTTTGTATACATCACATGCACACATGCAGTGGTTTGCTCATTAATTATGCATGAATGAATATTAACACTAGATGGCGCTGTACAACAGTTTTTTATGATCTAACCCTAGCTCAAAATATTCAGCTGCGATAAGAGATTTATGATGGTGGGGTTTAATGAGACATATGACATTTAGAAAAATGGCCAGTATTTGTATTTGTTTTCAGTAGAACAGAATTTAATGAAGTGGTAGGAGAGTTTTTACTAAGGACACAACACACCCACACACCCATTCAATTAATTTAGTCTTTATGCTTTTAAAATGATCTCTTTCCTCCAAAAAAAACAGATCAGCAAAATTGATGACTATCTTGCACTACAATTTCTTGTGCAATTAAATGGTATAGGCCTAAATGTCCCTCCCTTATGCTTGCCATCGACTAAAAGTTTATCAAGTGAAAGAAATTACATTATGTCCAATTTGTTTAATATTTTATAGTAAACAATTATATACATGTTTAAATTAATGTTGTTTGTGTGTATATAGCCTACTATAACCACTTTATTTTTTAACAGAGGGCGTGGCCATTTGTAAATAGGCCAATAACGTGTCTGGTTTCCGGTGTTATCAGCTTCCAGTTATTTTTAGTTGTACAAAACAGCATGTAATGCTGTTTGATATTGCAAACTGGTATTTCTTACCATATTATTTTAATGTATTGTCGTTATAACCCCAATATGATTTGTAGCGCAAAATTAATTAACCAGAAATCTCGCAAATGTACAGAAAACAGCTTAGGGCAAGCTCACACTGCTGGACTGTAAGATTACCTGAATTGCTTTGGTGCTCTGCTCACTCTACACAACAAGGCTTCTTATCATAGCAGCGGACATACAACACAACGCTGACGAGGTGCACAAACTAAAAGATATTTGGGGTGCTTCTCATTTCATATTTGCGCATCCTCGTTTCCTTTACAGGTGTGTTTCCTCGATCATGACTCCTCGTAGTGCAAACATTTACAGTCGCTGACCTCGTGTCATACTTAAAAGGGATGGTTCACCCAAAAATAAAATTCTGTCATACATTTTCTCACCCTCAAGTTGTTCCAAACCTGTATGAGTTTCTTTCTTATGCTGAACACAAATATATTTTAAAGAATGCCGGTGGTGTGCCAAATTTCGACCCCCTGCCAAATTATTACCCCCCTCGTTGAAGTCAGTACCTGATTGCCTAATCCTAACCCCAGCCCTAAGCCTAACCCCTCCCCCAATCCTAACCCCTCCCCCACCCCTAATCCTAAACCTACCAATACTAGGGGGGTAATAGTTTGGCGGGGGTCGAAATTCGGTACAACACCGGTAACCAAACAGTTGATGGACCCCATTGACTTCCATAATATTTTTTTCTCTATTCTATGTGGTTCATCAAATGTCCTTTATGCATCAAAATATCTTGTTTTGTGTTCCATTGAATAAATAAATTATTTTGTATTCTTGGACATCTGTCTGCAACAGCAAAATACAGCCAAAAGTCGTATTGTGAGATCGCCTTTACTTCTACGTTGCAAAATAAGGTGGATTAACTGATAGTTGATGGAGACCCAATCAGCTGCTCCAGGGCTGTGTTTAACTCCACAGACATACACTTGCAAACTTCCCTAAGCACTTCCCCTTGGGGGAATCTCCGCCGCCATTTTGAAGTGTGTTCAACTTCGTCTAATGTGTGCGGAAGAAGTTTATTTGGACAGACTCTCAACCCCTCGATTTTGACAGAGATTGAGTTCCAGTCCAAAATTGTCATGCCCTTCACTCGCTAACTTCCCTTCGTCTCGTTCACTCAGATGTAAGTCATTGCTTACGTTGCATGAGTGCCCACTACTGGCGGAACCTTAGCAATAGGCTGAACTGGAACGTGCTAAGCCCTTGATCACTTAGAATCCACAATGGGGTTGATTTATTATTTATTTTTTCCCCTTACGAAAATGTTTAATGCTGCATTCTATATGTATATAATATAGGTGTGTTTGAGTTGTTTAATTATTTCTTTTTTATAATTAATATATTATAGAGTTGTTTGTGGTGGGGTAAATTAAACGCAATATGTGTTGACGTCACAATCGTGTTGCACTGTGGTATATGGAGCTGTTCATAGTGTACATATGAAGTAGACTCTTTGACTCTCAGAGACTCTTGACTGTCAAAATCGAGGGAGCGAGGGTCTGTCCATATAAACTTCCCTCATCCACTTCACAAAGTGCAACACACTTCAAAATGGCGGCAGGGATTCCCCCGAGGGGAAGTGTTTAGGGAAGTTCGCAAGTGCATGTCTAAAAGTGGACTGGAAAGCAGCCTGAGTCTACTCAATATACACTTTAGGCAGATCCATAGACCACAATGCAACACGATTGTGACGTCACAGCAGATCACAACTCTAGTGTATGATATTGGAGATATTTAGCCATGTCGCTACCTTAAGCTACTGTTATAGTTTATTGTATTGTTATAATTTTCAATTGTGTAATTTTTTTTATATTTTCTCCAACTGCCCAAGCATAGGCCTACATACAGGCCTATAGAATGCTGTGTAAAACAAATTCATAAGGAAAAAACTGTAAACTATAAATCAGCTTCATTGTGGATTCCAGTGATCAAGGGCTCCATTTAACCATTGCAAGGGTTCTGCCAGAAGTTGGCACTCGTGCAACGTAAGCGATGATGCACATCTGAGTGAACGAGACAGAGGAAAGTTAGCGAGGGAAGTGTAACGTGTTGAGTGTGTTTTTAATTCATGTTTGTATTTCTGTTCTAGTGTTTTGCTGTCAGTGTGTTAATTAGTTCAGTCTTCCTCCATCCCCTGCCTGTTTGTCTCCATGGTTACTGATAGAGTTAGTTCTGTTTAGGTGTGCGTGTGTCTACTTAATTTACCCTCTCTTGTTTGCTGTGTATTTAAGCCCTGTGTTTAGTCCTGTTCAGTTGTATGTCATCATTGGTATTCAATGGTTGTTGTTCATGTTTTGTTATTTCTGAGAAACCTGAGTATTGCTGTTAGTTTAATTTCGTTTTGAATAAAGACTGCTGCACTTAGATCCAGTTTCATCTCTACTGCAACCAGCCCATGATAGAACGACAGACCATTTACAGATAGATCTAACAGCAGTGAGAAAAAATCCCGCTCCAAGGATTACAGCATTGCCAATTCCTGTGGTCACAATGCCGGGTGAGTGATCTTCCAGAGTCCGTTCCTGAGTGTGAAATTCCCGAGTCTGTTCCAGTGAGAGAAATTCCAGATTCCGTTCCAGTTTGTATCAATAGCCCCTTTCACACAGCGTTTTGAACCCGGGAAATTGCCGGCAAATTGCCAGAGCGCCTTCTGTGTGAACGCAAACTCGACCCGGGATTTATGCCGGGATCGATGCCGGGTTGGGGACCTAGTAACATTGCCGTGTTCAGTCCCGGAACGCGTGCTGTGTGAACAAAAGCCGTAATAATGCCGTGTCGTAGTGATGACGCTGAAGCCGGGCTCGTTCTCCAGCTGTGAAACGGTACGTAAAGCGCAAGTTTATGATCGAATCAGAGAAAAAAATGCACAAGCGTGGTTTCTCGAGAGAGAGATCGCAGCTCATAAGCAAACTTAAGACGCTGCTGAGATTACAAGTCACATCGATGTCACGTATCTTTACGGGATTTTTACGGGTTTTGTGTGAACGCACTCTCTGATTCCGGAAAATCACTGGCAGTGTGAATGAACCAAAATCAAACGAACCCGGGTCAAATCCCGGGTCACTTTATCCGTGTATTTTCCGGAATCTCTGTGTGAAAGGGGCTCATGGTTACTGATATAGTTAGTTCTGTTCAGGGGCCGTTTCAATAAGGAGGTTCAAACATCTTAGAGTTAAAACTTGAACTCTGAGTTGATTAAGCCCAATTTATACTTCTGCGTTGGTTTTCATTTATATGTCAGACTCTATGTAAGTATAATTCTTAATCACTGTTATATTATCAGGTGAAAATTGACAGAACGGTAAGTTATTGAACTAATACTCATCCCACGGTCAAAAAAATAAATAAGAACGTCGTGGAAGCAACTTAAATTAACTATAAAAATGAACAAAAAAAAATCTGTTAAATCTTTAAGCATAAAAGGTTAATGGCTGTACGCTACATGACTTAACAAACATTTGACATATTAAATAAATATCATTCAGTGTGCAGCAGCTTCTTCCACATAGTCTAATGCTCTTTTCACATAATTAAATGTTCTCTAATCCAACCTGTTCCATTTATTAATTAGGGTAAATAAATTAACATTTGACTTCTGCTCCGCCAACAGCAAGAAGGCAGAGGCTCGCAAAATGGGGGGATGAAGAGATGGCCACAATAACAATTATTGGAATATGAAAATCCAACAGCAAAAATAATAATTGTTGCTTTTTTTATTGTAGGAAATAAAGATGACCAAATAAATTGTGAATAATTTGTGTTTATTTGACAACTGTGGTGGTGGTTACAGCATATATCTCTACCCGTCCATCTGGCATCCTTCCCTTCCATTCAGTAATCCGCTTCATTTTCAGAAGAAGCGATGATGGGAAAATGTGTGTTATCAGTGCATCCAACCACATTGGAAATCCTAATTATTAGGTTATTTCCAGAGGTTGCAGCAAGATGTTATCAAGTGAATGTCATTTATCAGATTATCCTCATTTAAACTGATTTCTCCACCGCTGACCTGCAATCTGAATCTCCTCTTTGATGGCTCTCACGGGTTTGTGCCCAGGAAACAACACAAAAATTCTCAGAAGGAGTGTGAGAGCGAGGCACACTTTCCTTCCCGCTCTGCATACAGCGGCCTTACTAATGTGCTCTGCATCCCCACCCCGATGTTATATAGAAAAATGTGCAATGAATGAATGTACTACTGCACTGCAAAAATGCTTACTTAGCATTTTTGTCTTGTTGTTTCCTGTCAAAATATCTTAAGATTCTTAAATCAAGATGCATTTTCTGCATAAGAAAAATTACATTTTGTGTATTCAGTCTTTCCTGGGGAAAAAAAATTATTTAAGTGCATTTTTCTTATTTTGCTAATTATCTGCCAATGGGGTAAGATAAATACCCCAGATAAATAATCTTGTTTCTGTTTGCATTAAGATTATTTTTGTAGCATGAATGAATAAATTAAGTATTTAAACACCGTTCATGGTTTAAAAAGGGGGAGGACGAGGAGACTTTAAGAAACTCTGGGTTCTCAAGTTTTATCAAAAGCTTGGAGTGAGATCACATGCGGTTAGGGGAGGAGCCCTAATTGAGCCCCGCCCCCCAATTTTACCCATTGTTCATAATTAACCAGCACAAATTGAAATTATAACAATTGGTAAATCTGATAAATGACAGAGCTATTCATCACATCAAATATACTCTTTAATGTTATATTTCAAGATTACAAATATACAAAAATATAACAAATTGCTCCAAACAGTTTGGAAAAACAAATCTTTTTGCATTTTGAATGTGTCTTGTCGAAATGGTATAATGATTTATTGTGTGGTGGGACATTGTGAACAAATGACATATTAGAGTATTAAGGTGTGTGTTTTTGTGTGTGTGTTTGTGTGTGTGTACACAAGAGTATACACTCCAGCTTATGAAATGTGTTTTGTGTTGTAAGTGTTAGTTGCACATTTTGATGCCTTGATAATTTAAAATGAAAATGAAATGAAATTTAATTTAATTAATTAAAAATACATCTTCATTCCTTCCCATACCCACTAACATTTCCCTTAGTTTCAGATAACGTATTAAGCGTATTAATAACGTATTAAGCTAGCCAAACTGAGCCAAAGCTTCTGGCCTGGTTGCAAAGTAGTTGTAGAGTTTTTGACTGCATCAATAATAATGTATACGATGGGCTATATATTAAATGTTCTAGCCTAAAAATGTTAGACGAGCTTTCTTCCAACTTACCTTCTCCATCACGACGTGTGTTCGCGCGATGTTGTTGGTTACCTAGTAACGAAACGTACGGTGGCCGAGAATGTTCCGTCAACTTCCGTGTGTTCGCGCATCTATGTTGCCTAGTAACGAACGCAATCTGGCCGAGATACGTGTAGATACATATCGTCGCTGCCCGATGAAACTCACGTATGTCCAAAACGGTTACTTTTCAGGAAGTGAAAAAAACACCGTAATTTCAAAAGCAGTTGAACGTAGCATTGTCATACTTGGTACGGCATCTTTAAATGTAACCATATTCTTGCCAGTGTAATGATATAATCCACATTTGACCAAAATCGAGTTTAAATGGACATACGTGCATATTTTACAGTAACGGTGGTCGATACGCGTTCTTCCGATCATTAATTAGAATGGCCAAGTCGCGTTTTATATTGACAGATGAATAGGCTACGCTCAGTTTATTAAATAGCCTACGTCTCAGTTTATTAAATGTCTCTTGCAAACTATGAAGGGACAATGAATCAACACTCATTGCTGGGCCGGCGCGTCCATATAGGCGAACTAGGCAATTGCCTAGAGCGGCACTTTTGTAAGGGCAGCAAAATGTGTGCCAACCGGGAATGAACAATTCACAAAATAGACTAGGCTATATGATCATATAATCATACATAATCAGAGAGCCTTTTTCTTTTCGTTTTGAATTATTTCGTTTAAAGACTTTTCAAGCTTTGTGTATTTGATGTATTTCTCATGTCTGTGTGAGGCATACACTGAGTTTCGTTAAGTTAGGATGAGATGCGCTCCAGTTAACGTGCAATGCAAGTGACCGCGCGGGCGCCTCCATGATTATATTGTCTGCTATATATTTGCTTCTTATTTATTAAATCCACTCCAGGCAATTGGTTGATGAAAAATTTATTAAAATTAAGATACAATTTATACAAAACGAAATTCACTTTAAAGAAAGGTTTTCTACAAAACCAAACTTAATGAAGTGGTCAAAATCATGTTTGACCCGTCTCAAATTGTGCATCCTATTACTCGTGCTGTTCACTTTTCATACTTTTAACAGTATAGTAGACCTACAGACTCTATTTGTACAAATTGCTGCACATTCATTTAATTCTGCATTTTGCACACACAAGTTGAAAGGCTTCAAATCAAGTTCACGGATAATTGTGCGTGCATTTATTAATCATTATGATACTAAAATCATAACAAAGTAGGCTATGCTATGTACAAAAAAATACAGCCATTTCTGTTTTTTTCTTTAAAACAAAAAAACAAGCTGCACCCTTTTTTTTACATTTCATCTTTCATTCCGAAATAGAATAATGAATGAACGAAAAAGTACACGGACCCAACATGTAGGCTATTAGCCTTTTTACCCATTATCAATCTAAATTAATCTCGTTTTTAATTTAACTTAATTTAGTTTTTCTTTATTTAAATGTAGTTTTTCTTTATTTAAATTTCGGGTTTTTCTTTATTTAATTTTCGTTTTTTCTTTATTTAAATGTCATTTTTCTTTATTTAAATTTCGTTCTTTCTTTATTTAAATTTCATTTTTCGTTTTTTAAATTTCGTTTTTTTTCTTTATTTAAATTTAGTTTTTCTTTATTTAAAATTCGTTATTCTTTATTTAAATCTACCCTTTACTGTGTCAGTAATTTATTAGTCAGGAAAATATTAGACAGTAGACTACCTTAAAAGTATTGCTTAAGTTAACAGACCCGTGCGTGAACATCTCCACAATAAAAAGTGACAATTACTTCGTCTAGACCATTTATCGGTAAATAACAGTTGTGAATATATTGCGAATATATAATAAACTTGAACAGTTGCCAAAAACAAACGTTTGCTGATACTTTACCTCACAGAGTTATTCGGCTATCCAATGCTGAGCTTCCAGAGACGCTTAGACCGGCGAGATGCCTCCACAGGGCGGGAGATACGCGGCGTGATTGACAGCTTTGACACCAAATGGATATACGTGAAAATCAGATGACATGATTTCACAACTTTTCATTGGTCATTTAGATATGTGAAGCATACGGAAATGAACCTGGACATTCTATCCGTCGAAAAATCTCAAAATCGGCAAAATGGACATACGCGGTTCTCTTACGAGAGGTACTCTCGTACTGCGTAAATCTTACGCTAGGGGAAAACCTCTTTTCCACGAGATACTGAAGCCAAAAATTATCCTTAATTTTGAAATAATGTAAAACGCGTTGCGGCAGCATGCAGACACAGGCGAGACGGCTTGTGCGCCTATTGGCTGCCCTGCGGCAACTGCAGCAGCCTATCGATAAGGCCCACTCGTGACGTCAGCTCCAATGGGGGCGCTTCGCGCCCAATACGTCACGTCCCGCCAGAATGGGCGTGGTCTAGGGCTATAAACATAGCTTCGAGAGGCTAGCTCACTGATTTTTCATCTCTTCAGCGAAGCTCTCGCATCGCTGGATCCGGAGAGAAGCCGCGCCGTTTGAAGAAGCCTTTCAGCGGGACGAGTCGACACTCTGAAGCCGCTGGCCGCGCCGCCTTCAGTCGCCTTCCTGCTGCGCTATCCGGCGTTATATCCTTTCTCTGCTACTGTGTTTTGTGTATGTGTGTGTGCTCGCCGCCGCGACACACACTCTCATTGCACTAAAAGAGCCGGGCGTCTTTTTCAAGACGCCCCTTTCCTGAGCATCACGCAGCTCTCGCGCTCGCGCTCGCTGACGGCGACCGCCCTCACTGCGAGCCAGTTACTGCCTATGGTGACTCTGAGGACTCACCTGGCATCCTTCTCCGAGACTGCTCCTCCGCCCCCCCCAACCCGCAAAGCTCGCCGGTGCGCCCGCTTGCCTTGCCTGCTTGGGGGACGATACCTGCTCTCACTCTGTTCGAGCCGCGCAAACCGCGCCGTTCACAGGGGATGTCAGGAGTTTGACGGTCACGGGGCTAGCTTTCTCTCTCCCTCTGTTCGAGCCGCGCAAACTGCGCCGTTCACAAGGGAGGCTGGAAGCGGACGATCGGGGTTAGTTTTTCTTTACGTTACAAGAAAGCTACCCTGCCCTTGCGCCCCATTCACGCGTCACTCACCGGCGAAAAGAGAACTCAGTTCCCTGATTAGGCGACTGGAAATATCAATATTGCAGCAAACGAGCCTGTTGTAACACGCACGCTTGCAAGCAAACGCCGAAGAAAACATGTTGACGCTCTCTTATATGCTCATGCATCTACACACCTTTGTGTTCCCCCCTGTGGCTCAGTGGTGGAATCTTAGGTTTTTCGCACGAGAGACCGGGGTTCGAATCCCGGTCTAACGGCAGATATATTATGCCGCCAATGCTTCGCTCTGTCAGTTCCCTGAAAGGCGACTGCAGATGTGCATTTTGCAGCCAACGAGCGCGCTGTACAACCCGCTCGCCTGCACCCAAACACCGTTTCTATGGTTCCCGTGCGTCACTGGCGAAAGGAGAAAAGGGTGTTTTTAGCCCCGCTGCGGCCGGGCCGACCTCCACTCCTGACACATTTCTCATTCCCCTCTTAAGTTCAGGTGACTGGAAATGTCAATATTGCAGTGAGCGAGCCTGTTGTTTTGCACGCACGCCTGCAAACAAACGCCAGCATGTTGACGCTCTTTAATAATACTCGCGCTACTGAATGTCTATGTGTCTTCCTCTGTGGTCCAGTGGTAGATCATCAGATTTTCGCGCGAGAGACCCGCGATCGAATCCCGGGTCTACCGGCAAAACACATTTTTGCCGTCAATTCTCGCTCTGGCAGTTCCCTGAAAAGGCGACTGCAGATGTGTATTTTGCAGCCAACGAGCGCGTGGTACAACCCGCTCGCCTGCACCCAAACTCTGTTTCTATGGTTTCCGCCTCTGAAGTTCAGACGACTGGAAATGTCAATATTGCAGTGAACAAGCCTGCTGTAATACACGCACGCCTGCAAACAAACGCCAGCATGTTGACGCTCTCTGTTTCTATGGCAACTTCTCGCTCGTTCAGTTCCAGCAAATGCGACTGTTCCAGTGTATTCTGCAGTAAACAAGTCGGCGAAGCAGCACGCTTGCCTGCACACAAACGCCGCTTTTACGGCTACCCAGATAAATCCCATAAGAGTGTATTTTCTGGTGTCCCGGCCACGGCCGATGATGTTACGAATGTAGACGAAATGCCCACTGCCCAGTGCTCATTCCTACACACAAACACAGCCCGTCACACAGGGCTCGCGCACATGAAATCGACCCAGGTCGATTGCGCATTAAACGTGGTAAATGTGCCCACTGCCCAGTGCCCACAAACACTACGTTCCGCATATCTCAAGGTTTCTGTAAAAACAAAACCAACGTGCATTCGCTCTGCTCAGGCGGACAATGCTCTCAGTGTTGTAAATGTGCCCGCTATCCCGCGCCCACATTCACACATAGACATGACAGGTCCTACGGGACTCGCCCAGCCCTCCCCTCTCGGTTGACCACCGCATAGGAGTCGAGCGCGGGCAATCTGCCCACTGTTATCAGCGCGCCCCCTGCCTCGAAGCGCGACGCTTATGTTACAGCACACCGAAGCCCCTCTGTCGCTGAGCGACCAGAGCGCGCTCCGCATTCAGCCCCTAGCCATTTGTGCAGATGCATGGGCAAGGCTACCCGGGGGTTTTGAAGTGAGTGCTAGACATTATAGAAAGAGGCTATTCGCTACAGTTTCGCCGACGCCCTCGCCGCTATGTGACGCGCGTCGAAGCTACGGTAAAAACAGAAGTAGCACCACCTACTTCGAGCCGAAATTTTGAAACTGTTGAGCAAAGGGGCCATAGAGCCTTTATCTCAAGCTCAGAGTGAAGGAGGGCTATACAGCAGATACTTCCTGGTATTGAAAAAAGACGGGGGTCTCAGACCCATACTAGATCTAAGGCAACTGAACAGAGTGCTTGCGAAGCAACAGTTCAGAATGCTCACGACCAGAAAAACCCTCACGCAGATTCGCCGAGGAGATTGGTTTGTGTCAATAGATCTGAAAGACGCATATTTTCAAATACAAATAGCGTCACGTCACAGGCGACGTTTGAGATTCGCCTTCGAGGGCCAGGCATATCAGTGCTCAGCCCTACCGTTCGGCTTGTCTCTAGCCGCTCGCACCCCTCAGACTACAGGGCATGCGAGTATTGAACTACTTGGACGACTGGCTGATTCTAGCTCAATCTCACTCGGAGCTCATAGAGCACAGGACCATTTTGCTCGATCACCTCGAGAATCTGGGTCAATTGGGCGAAGAGTTCTCTGTCTCCCAGACAGATAATATCTTTTCTGGGCACAGAACTGGACTCGCTGTCAATGATAGCGCGACTGTCACCAGAGCGCGTACTAGACATTCAGCGCGCAGCGAGCTCTTTCCGCTGCGGCGCATCTATCCCGCTCAAGAAATTTCAGAGGATGCTTGGTCTCATGGCCTCAGCATCATCAGTACTTCAGCTGGGCTTCCTTCGCATGCGCCCGCTACAGTTCTGGCTGAAAGCGCGAGTACCGCGCCGAGCGTGGGCTTCCGGTCTGCTTCGTCTCAAGGTCAATCAGAAATGCATCGCAGCTCTGAAACCTTGGAAAGCAAACGACTTGTACCAATCAGGTGTTAGCCTGGGGACTTCCTCGAGTGTGAAGGTAGTGTCTACGGACGCCTCCACCTTGGGATGGGGAGCACTGCTCAAGGGCAGACCGTTCTTCGGCCAATGGTCAGAACGGGAGAAGCTTCTACACATAAACTGCCTCGAAATGTTGGCAGTAGACAACGCACTGACGCGTTTTTGTCCCTAAATACGAGGACACCACGTCCTGGTCCGCTCGGACAACATGTCAGTGGTGTCCTACATAAATCGGCAGGGCGGCCTCAGGTCCCGAAACCTGCACAGGCTGACAGAACGCCTCCTGGTGTGGGCTCAGCGCAACCTGCTCTCGCCGAGAGCAGCGCATGTGCCAGGGCTCCTGAACGTAGGACCGAACAGACTGTCCAGGAACAATGTTCCGACAGGCGAATGGCCTCTACACCCACAGACAGTCCAGCTGCTGTGGAAGAAATTCGGCAGAGCGGAAGTAGACCTGTTCGCGTCTCAAGAAAACGCTCACTGTCTGGAATTTTTCTCCAAGAGCAGGGACGCGCTGGCTCACGTATGGCCCCGCCGCCCGCTCTATGCCTTTCCTCCCGTCTCTCTCCTGCCTCAGGTGATAGAACGGATCAGAGAAGGATGCTCAGTGCTACTCGTAGCGCCGTTCTGGAAAAACCAACCCTGGTTCCCAGTTCTGATGCAGCTAGCAAGCACTGCCCCATGGCCAGTGCCAGTGAGGAGGGACCTCCTCTCTCAGGCCAAGGGCTCGTTTTGGCATCCGCGCCCAGAGCTGTGGTCCCTTCATGTTTGGGCCATCAACGAGTACCTGCTGACCTCCCCAAGCGGAGTGTTAAACACGATCACGCAGGCTAGAGCTCCGTCTATGCGACGTCTCTATTCCTCGAAATGGTCAGTGTTCTCCAGCTGGTGCACAGCTCGTGGCGTGTCGCCCCTAGACTGTGGGGTGACGGAGGTTCTCTCCTTCCTACAAGAGCTGTTGGACAAGGGCAGGACCCCTTCCACGCTCAAAGTCTATGTGGCGGCCATAGCAGCGTTCTCAAAAACAACGCTGGGTCAGTCAGTAGGAAGGAACGATTTAGTCATCGTCTTCCTTAGAGGAGCTAAGAGACTGAATCCTCCCAGACCTCCCTCAGTCCCTGTATGGAACTTTTCTACAGTGCTGGAAGCCATGAAAGGTGACCCATTCGAGCCTTTACAGACGATTGATCTTAAACACCTGTCTTTCAAGACAGTGTTTCTTCTGGCTCTCGCTTCAGTGAAGCGCACAGGGGACTTACACGCGCTCTCAGTAAGCGCGACGTGTATGGAGTTTGGGCCTAATGACTCAAGAGTTATACTCAAACCTAAGCACGGTTATGTTCCAAAATCCCTCAACACACCGTTTAGGGCGCAGGTCATTCCCTGTCAGCCCTACCGGTCTCTGACAAGGAAGGAGACGCAAGCTTCCTTTGCCCAGTCAGAGCATTAAGAGCTTATGTGTCTCGCACGTCTGTTTTCAGACAGACAGAGCAGCTCTTTGTTTTCACTCTACGGACGTTCTAAGGGACTTGCCGTGTCGAAACAGAGCCTATCCAGTTGGATAGTTGATGCTATAGCGCTGGCTTATACCTCTAAGGGCTTACAGTGCCCATTTGGAGTCAGAGCACACTCCACGAGAGGCGTGGCCTCGTCGTGGGCTTGGTCTAGTGGGATTGCCTTGCAAGATATCTGTATGGCGGCAGGCTGGGCCTCCCCGTCTACATTTATAAGGTTTTATAACCTAGAGGTTCCCGCCTTGCAGGCTAAGCTGCTTTCGGTCTAAAATCGGTACTGTCTGCCCTGATGTGTTCGGGCCAGAATACTGAAACTGCTTGAGCAAATGCTCGCTGTTGGATCGCGCAGCTCTATGGGCAGTGTGTAAGACCCACTATATTCGTCAGTCCAGGCCGGGGGTCGCCCTGACTGTACGACACATCATCAGTATAACTGCTCCTTATAAGGTGTTATATTATTACAGGAATGATGCTATTCTAGGCACTCTTTCCTGGGCTCTCTGTGAGTCCCTTATGATCATGTACTATATGAGCCCGGGCACTTGCCCTTGGGACTTTGGTGCTGGATCTTAGCATGCACGGCGTTTTACACTGTTTCCCCTAGCGTAAGATTTACGCAGTACGAGAGTACCTCTCGTAAGAGAACGTACTCGGTTACTAACGTAACCTCGGTTCTCTCTAGAGAGGAAACGAGTACTGCGTATCTTGCCGTGCCTGCACACGCTCTGGTTCGCTTCGGCGATGAAAAACCAGTGAGCTAGCCTCTCGAAGCTATGTTTATAGCCCTAGACCACGCCCATTCTGGCGGGACGTGACGTATTGGGCGCGAAGCGCCCCCATTGGAGCTGACGTCACGAGTGGGCCTTATCGATAGGCTGCTGCAGTTGCCGCAGGGCAGCCAATAGGCGCACAAGCCGTCTCGCCTGTGTCTGCATGCTGCCGCAACGCGTTTTACATTATTTCAAAATTAAGGATAATTTTTGGCTTCAGTATCTCGTGGAAAAGAGGTTTTCCCCTAGCGTAAGATTTACGCAGTACTCGTTTCCTCTCTAGAGAGAACCGAGGTTACGTTAGTAACCGAGTACGTTTTCATCGGACAGCGACGATATGTAGTGCTGGCGGCAGGAAACTTCACTTTGTGTGCCTGCGCCTCGTATACAACGTTATATATAAAGCTTGCAGGACAACTTGGTTGGCATTGCCTTTTCAGCGTGAGAAATACACGGTGTGTGTGAGTGTTTGAGCTGGTTGAATTGCGTGTGTCTCACGGCCAATGCGTGAGACTTGAGAACCCTAACTAAAGCCGCGTTTCCACCGCAGGAACTTTCCCCAGGAACTAGGAACTTTGGGCTGGTACTCGATGTGTTTACACCGCAGGAACCAGGGTCTAAATGAAGTTCCGGGTAAATATTTCCCCCTCCGATAGTCCCTGCTCATGAGGTAGTACTTTTTCAAAGTTCAGGAACTTTCAGGGGTGGGACTTGTGCGCTGCACAAGCTGATTGGTTGTGTTCACGCCGCATTTTGGTTGGATGACACCACGCAGCATTTATTTATTTTTAACCTCCCTTTTTAAAAAATATATTGCGGTTCGTGTCGTGGCTTCATGCAGTAAGAGTTGTCTGTCTGCAAATATGGAATTTAATAAAAAAAAAAAACTGGTGGACTGGCGACGAGTTTCAGGCTTTATTAAGGGTATTTGTGGAAGAGGAAACTTTCTGCGCGTTCGTCCCAGCCATCTCACGGTCAATGTCCGCAATAGCTGATAACATACACATTTTTTATCTAACGTTAGCATTACGAGCTTACTGAACACGCTTTATCAGTGCTCGTCTCTTTTCTGCCACAGCTTTTATTATTAAGTCATTATGTTTACACATTGTCATCTATTGCAAGGCACTCCAAACCAAGTTACAAATTTACTATAACAGGATTGAAATAGCGCTTTGAGGTTAGTAACAAACAACTATTTACAAGACTATTCACTATTTATGATTGATAGACGGGGTTCAGGCTTTTTTTAAGCGTATTTGCGAAAGAGGACATTTTTGCGCGTTCGTCCCAGGCATCTCACAATAACTGATAACATACGTTGTCTAATTTTATACGCATACGAGCTTTCTGAACACGCTTTAGTATCAGTGCTCGTCTATTTTTGTTTTGTTAATTACCTCGTTAGTAAACCAATACATAACTGCAGCACAGTTTGAATCTCCTCCATACTTATTATAAATGTGGCGCTCAAAACTGATTACTGTCCGTCGCAGACTGGGAGGAGCAGTTGCCCGCAGTTTACCTTCCCGGTACTTCAGACCGCGGTGTAAACGCAGAAAGCAACCGGTCTGGGGCAAAAAAAGTTCCTGGGACAAATTGTTCCGGGTAATTTCGGTGGAAACGCGGCTTAAGTTACCATGGTAACTGACTCTGAGTATAATGGCGCTTTTCCATTACCAGTACCAACTCGACTCGACTCGACTCAGCTCGGCTCGGCTCGCTTTTCGCTCCGTTTTCCATTGCAGATAGTACCTCCACAATAGTACCTGGTCGTCATAGGAAACTGCCGGGACTTAATCTTGTACGCGAGACGCGCGAGACACGCACACAGGATAATGGAGGAAATCGAGTGTATGTTGTTTTTGGATGTTTTTGTTTTTGCTGTTTTTTATTCAGGATACTCCGTCTGGCGTGTGCAATGATGACGCAGTGAATAGTGACGATTCTCTCTGACCAATCAGCAGTCTGCCGTGTTTTCACGTCACGTTTTAGTATCGCCTCAGCTCGCTCAGAACCTCGCCGGAGGTGGTACGAAAAAAAGTACCTGGAAGCAGGTACAGGTACAACTTTTACACAGTGGAAAACCAAACAGAGCCGAGTCGAGGCGAGGCGAGCTGGTACTGTGTAGTGGAAAAGCGCCATTAGAACCTCGCCGGAGGTGGTACGAAAAAAAGTACCTGGAAGCAGGTACAGGTACAACTTTTACACAGTGGAAAACCAAACAGAGCCGAGTCGAGTCGAGGCGAGCTGGCCTGGTGGTACTGTGTAGTGGAAAAGCGCCATAAGTTACCTCTCTTTCAGAAACGGGTTTGACTTACCCTGCTTTCTCAGGTTTGGCATACCTCCCATTCTGAAACAGTTTCCCTCATTTCAGGGTCAACATACTCTGAGTTTTCACTTAAAGGGGACATATCATGCTAAATCCACTTTTTTAGCCCTTAAATGCATTTTGTTGTATATTTGGAGTGTTTAGAAGTACAGAAAAGATGAAATTATTCTCTTCAGGTGCTTCGTTGATATCTTTATATTCTGTTTTGGTCATATTTTTCAACCGGTTCAGATTTTTCTGTCATCTATGACGTTTTTTCAACTATTACGTCAAAGTATTTGCAGCGGAACTGCCAAATGAGGACATCGACTTCCGGCCCAACACTTCCAGCAATCCGCCATTTTTATTTCTCGCTGCAATTTTGTAGTCCAAGCTAAAGGATGCAGAAGTTACGAGAGGGTAAGTTAAAATGTTCGGTTGTTGGATGTAGTAACCCACACGCTTCATTACACCGTCTAATGTAGATGAACTGCCGCGCTTGTGACAGTTTAACTGAAAGAACGAGCAGAGAGAGAGACCCGGTCGTGCGCGCGCGCACTCTCTCTCTTCGGAGCCAGGCGAAAGTGTAAACAAGACTTCACCGTTTCCAAACTAGGCGCTGTCTTGCTCTCTCTCCCTCGCACATATTAATCAAAATAAATCGACATGGTGGTAAAAGGTCGGAAGACCAAAGTTTCATGTGTAAATACAGTAACACACCATTGCGATACATACATCCATGAAGACGTTGTTCTGCAGGTTCGTCGTCTTCATTTTCATCTCGCTCCGGCTCCGACTCTGGCTCGAACATGTAAGGCTGGCTGGACAAGTCTTCTGTTGTTGACATTTTGTTAATAACGTGTGAATAAAACGTTTCTGTGCCGCTAGATAATCGTATCTCTGCTATCAAACTACAAAAATGGCCGAACGGGGTGGAGTTGAACCGAGTGTCACCGCTACAACCTGGAGAGGGGGCGGGGTATAAAGTGTCTCAATTGTATTTAAAGAGACCGCACCAAAACGAGTTGCTCTCAGACGCACATCAGAAAAGGGGTAGAAAAGGGGCCTGTGGAGCTATAATAATGAGGAATTCAGACCCAAGCATTGCAGTTCCGCTTTATATAGACCACAAATGTATGATTTATATGTAAAAAGGAACGATTTAAAAGCATGATATGTCTCCTTTAACCTGCTTTCTGAAATGGTCTATCGCCGTTGCTATTTACTGGTTCATATTTTGGTATTTCAGAGAAACCTGACTCTGTTTCTGTTAGTTTGATTTTGTTTTCAATAAAGACTGCTGCACTTAGATCCAGTTTCATCTCTGCTGCAACCAGCCTGTGACAGTAGGGTAGGACATTTTTCTTTTCTTTTTTTTCTTATATACTGGTTGAATCTCTCTTCACATCCTGAGAGCAATCAATGATAAAAGTGGTCTAAATATTAAAGCATGTACAAATATATTCTGTGGAAGTTTCAGAATCATAAAGTGTTCGTTAGGTCCGAATGTCAAAGTCCTACCTGCCTGTCAACATGTATTTCCACACCTGCAGACATCACATGCCATCATCGCATTGAGTAAAGCGATGCAGATAGACACACAGTCACCGAGCGCCGCAAACAAACAGCAGCCGGCTGTTCCCTTCTGAACCAAAACAATGAGCTTATGCTGCGTTCACACCATGTCGTAACCATAATTACGAGATGGCAACCCGTGACGTTCTTCCCGGAGCTTCCCATGTCCTCAGACTTATGCAGACGGATTTATGCTTTTCTAGCATGATTAAGCACGTTGCTAACATGATTTAGCACATTGCTAGCATGATTTAGCACATTGCTAGCATGATGTAGCATGTTAGCATGATTTACCATGTTGTTAGAATGATTTACCATGTTGTTAGAATGATTTAACACATTGCAAACATATTGCTAGCATGGTTTACCATGTTGCTAGCATGACACTCCTATTTTCGACTTTTTTACACAAGCCCAATTTCCAAATGAAGAACTGTCTGACAGTTACGACAAACCAAACTTTGTGTTCATCTGCGGTTTTGATCTTTCCAATATTGTGAATGCGCAGACTTGTCATGGTAATCATCAGCAACAGCTGCTAATGTGAGTATTTAAGTATTTATAAATATGTTGTAGTGAAGCATTTGTTGCATCACATGGATCTTACTGTGCATGTAAGCTGCTTCACATCAGCGCACAATGCTTTCTCCTGTACTTAAAAAAAAAAATTTACTTAGTATGCTTGCACGATCGAGCATAAAATGTCACCATACACAAATACTTTTTAGATAGCAAGATCATTTTTGAGTATCACTGCAGTACATATCAAAATGAATACATTTGTTTGCTTTTTTGATACATTTGATAGCGGTTAATGATCATTAACAATCTCTGTACCATATCATCGGACCGTGTGCCTTGCTGAGTAAAACTGTGTGCCACTTTCCCCTAATTCTGGAGCAGGTTTATTTAACGTAAACAAGATTATACTGCAGCTTTATACATGAGGCATCTGATCTAATGTAATGAAAAAAAAAAAACTGCATTAATTTATATTTTGCTTGCAAAAAACATTTAATCAGCATTCACTCTTACTTTTGGAGGACCGTCAATACACTTTCTCCACCTAATGGTGTAGTTACAGCATAGCAAAAAACGGGTCTGTTAATTTACTCACCATGGTGTTGTTTTAATACAGTAAATGCCATTCTTACTTTTTGGATGACAAAAAGTAAGAAAAGAACGGCGTACTGCATTAGAAAAAGAAAGAACGGCGTACTGCATTAGAACAACACTAGTTGTAAATAATCACTTCCTTTTTATTTTAGGCTGAACGGTCTCTTTAAGCCGACCCACTAAAGCCTGAACTGTCATGTCTAATTTGAACACTCATTTGCCTAAATACAGTGAAGATCATAAATGTGTTCATAATCAGCCAGTATTATTTTTTGTAGGTTAATCATAATGTAGGTGGTGCACAAAAGGAAGGCCTATTGTCCAGAAAAAAGAAAGAAAAAGAAAAAGAACATTGCACAATGCACATATATAAGCTTTTGGTCTGGCTGGAGGACTGTTTGTGAAGACGTTTACAGGTGCTCATTTGGATTGAGGTCTGAGGCCTCATGCATAAAACTTCCTGTAGTTTCCATAGTGATAGTTTGCCTACTCACAAAAATATATAAAGCCCTAATGCCCTCCATTCCCTTCATTTGCATAGGTTTGTTTGCATGTCCATGAACTCTTGGATTCACTCCAGCTCTTCCGTTGAAGCAGCCATGAATGGATATTAAACTGGTTATTCATCGTAAGCACATGTACACTTCTGTGTTTCTCAGGAAGATCCAAAGAAGAGAAACAAACTCAACTGACAAGTTGAGGAACAGATATAATTATATAACCATATGAATGAAAATGAATCATTAGTAATGCATCGTCTAAAAGTGGAACAGTGAAGCCAACCGTACGTAACCGTCAAAATAACCACATCAATGAAGCTCAGTTTTTGTAAATGACTTTATTACTTGTTTTGCATGTTCTGGTCTTATGGCTTTCACTGTAAGGTATTTTCATATTTTGAGTTTGTTGTTGCAGGGTAGATTAATGACAACACTGTTCTTGTGAAAACAAACAGATTGTCTTGGCAATATATCGTCTTGCGCTGTCCAAAAGTCCTCTCAAACCAAGACTTTTCCCATGTTTTCCTGCATGTTCCTGCTGGCATTTTGTCCTGTAGTGTCATTTGTGGAGCGATACCAATGGCAACCACTGACATTTTGTCACAATACTCTTTCTTTTGTCTTTTCAGCAGATGTAGATATTGACCAAAACACAGTCTAAAAAGCATGACGTATAAGACAGGATTAGAATATGATTAATACTCAATGTTTTAATGTCTATTTCCGCATGATTATTCGCAGGCGAGCTACAGCGCATCTTGCATCCGTGTTACTGAATGCTGGATTAATGTTAACAATCTAAGTGGAGCTACTTAAGATTGCGTTGAATCTTGAAAGAGGAACTACAGGAGGTGAAGAGACCTTTGACAGAGGCGATAGACGGCGATAAGCAGGTTTACAAATCCTATGCAGTGCTACATTTCTAGAAAAGTTATCTATTCTTGGAAAAAGTCTGGTTAAAAAATTCACATGTTTTTGCTCAGGGAGAGGGAAGCACATTTGTGTCATAAGAACAGCTATATAAAAGAAAAATGGATAAGTCTCTAAGGCTTTGTGCTGAATAGATCTTCCTGCATATATGCACAACATACAACCTAAAAAAAACCTGTCATTCGTTTACGCAGTATACTGAATATACACACTACCATTCAGAAGTTTGGATTAAGTATGTTTCTTGTTTTTAAAGAAATTCATACTTTTATTCAGCAAGGATGCATTAAATTGACCAAAAGTGATAGTAAAAACATTTATAACGTCAGAAAAGTTCAAATTAATGTTGTTCTTTTGAAATTTCTATTCATCAAAGTATCACATTTCCACACAAACATCAAGCACAACTGTTTACAACATTGATAATAGTAATAAATGTTTCTTGAGCATCAAATCCTCATAATAGAATGATTTCTGAAGGATCGTTTGACTCTAAAGACTGGAGTAAAGATGCTGAAAATTCAGCTTTGATCACAGGAATAAATGACATTTTACAATATATTCAAATTTTTGACAATACACTTTTAAATTGTAATAATCCAAAAATGTAAATAAATGCAGCCTTGGTGAGCATAAGAGACTTCTTTCAAAAACGTCGAAAAAAAAAAGCCTTCTGCTCCCAAACTTTTGAGCGGTAGTGTGTGTATAACCTGTCGTTTCCTATCATTCCCTGAATCCATCTGAATCGCAATCTAATATTGGTTCTGCAACAATCTTCTACCAATAATGACATAATAATTAATCATAAGAAAAAGTCCATAAACTGAAGGATAATTAAAAGCAGATAAACTTGAAGCCCTTTGTATGCGACCCCAGTCACAGGCTGATGATGTCACAGTTCCCTGTCCCATAATGATGATGATGATGATGTTCTAGTGCAATTTCAGCATTACCCGGTCGGTCCTTGTGGCCTGTCCTAAAGGCGGTCGGTGTGGAGCTGATGAGGAGGGATCTGGATGAAGGCTGCGGTCGGGGCGCCTCCGACGGACAGCGGGGTGGAGGAGGCGGAGGACGGCCCGGGGGTCCCCGGCGGGTACATGTAGCTCAGGAAGCCTGGCGAGGGGGCGTAGGGATACTGCTCGAAGGCTGAGGAGGCGTACTGGCTGTAGGCAGTGCTGAAGTCAAGGTAAGGAGTCGTGGTGGAGGAGGAGGAGGAGGTGACCTGTCCCGGCAGAACCAGACTGGGTTGCAGGAAGGCCTGAGGGTAAACATATGGCTGGCTGAGTCTGCAAACAGAAACACAGAGAGAGTGTTAACTATTTAACTAGGGCTGCGTGACTTATCGAAATCACGAAGGCTGTGATATGCGCTGTGTGTTTCAGAGTGTGTTCACAGCTCATGATCCACCAGTTTGCAGTGTCTCAGAGTGGCTCGATTCACAGTAAATGCTGCTCATCACGAACTCCATCTGCATCTGCTCCGACTCTTGGCGATATACTATATAGTATATAGTTACTCAATGACAAATAAAATATGGACTTCCATATAGTGAACTTTTACAAAACAAA
The DNA here is from genome assembly GCF_965113295.1 of Leuciscus leuciscus. NCBI lineage: Eukaryota > Metazoa > Chordata > Actinopteri > Cypriniformes > Leuciscidae > Leuciscus > Leuciscus leuciscus. The sequence continues at coordinate 25,732,001 of NC_138742.1, forward strand.
AACAAAAGATGTTTTATACTTTAGTTAGCACTTTTAAAACATTTATATTTTAATGATTTAATGACTTGCCCATGAGTAAGTTGTTTTTAACTCTTTCCCCAGTCCATGTTTTCACTGTTATACGGTAAGGGGCGCTAGTGCACATCTTCTAAAAGAGTACAGAATCTCCAAACAGCATATAAGTTCAAAACTGCCAAACTTTACTGAATGAAACGTCGACCCAGGACGAGCTACAGGTCTGTGAAGCTTTGGGGGTGTTGATGGACTCGATCTACTCCATCTGTGTTTTGATCATCGTTCTGAATCCCATCCAGTCGTAGCCTTCAACAAAAACGTGATTTTCTCAGCTTTTTTGTCAAAATGTTGCTTTTTTAATGAAAATAACCCACATTCAAAAAAATAATGCATGAAGCTAGAATAATACGCTTCTCTGTGCAGTTGCTAACATTTCTTATCAATGTGGAAAACCGTTGTGTAGCTTAACATTTTTTTGTGGAAACCGTGATGCATTTCTTTTAATGATTATTTTAATAATATGATGTACAAAAGAACAGCATTTATTTGAAAAAGAAATCTTTTGCAACATTATAATTGTATTTACCATCACGTTTGATCAATTTAATTTCTTTAAAAATAGATTACTGTCCCCAAACGTCGTGCCAACTGACCTCATTAAAGTTTCTTATAAGTTTCTGCCTGATGATATCATGGCCAGAGAGAGAGAGAGAGAGAGAGAGAGAGAGAGAGAGAGAGAGAGAGAGAGAGAGAGAGAGACCAGAGGCTGATACCCACAGCGCAGGCAATGCTAACACCATACCCATAAAACACCCTCAAAAGCAAAGAGGAACCCAGAGGGGTCGCAGAGACAGCTCGAAATATAGAAAACACAAAACCGCCAACATCATCATACACACTCACACATCTGCAGCAGCATACACTTCCTTTCGTACACGCGCATACACACATCTGCAGTGTCATTCGTTGCCGTCCAGGGCTGAAGGATGATTTATAGGGACTGACAGTGGCTTTGTGGAGTAGGCAAATCAACTGAGTCTGCCGTCCTTACTGACCCTATTCATCCTAGCAAATGCTAATTCAGACAGGGAAATAGAGGGATGGAGAGAGACAAGGAAGAGGAGAGGGAGAAACACAGAGAGAGAGACAAGGCAAAATAAAGAAGACCAAAGTTGACAAGGGTGTGAGGACTGACGAAGTAGGGCAAACCCATTGCAGCAAATTAGCTGGAAATGAGTGTGTCTTTAGCTCTTCCAAAAACTATTGTGCTGCTAGCATAGACAGCTGCCTAATCTTTATCTGACCTTATTAGGTCTTTATAAATGAGCTGATTAAAAGAGGTGTGAAATGTACTCAATCTATTTTTTAAATGTTCAATTTTTTTATCTTATTGTGAAAGATTCAACCATGCATGTTCATTTTTTTTTTACCTTGTAATTTTCATTTAAAATATAATAACTCCATGTTCTGTTGAAATGACAGACTTCTCTCTGGTGACGTATGCCAGACTTCTCCAATCACTCATCCTGCTTAAAGGTGCCATGTGTAAAAATTGAGGTAAAAATATCCAAAAAATGAGCTACACGCATCAAAAGAATGAGAAGAAATAAGGGCGATGATGTCATTAAAAAAATGTCAAGTTATAGTGCTGCAGAGATATCAACCTTAATTAGCATTAGCATTAATAGCCACGGCCCGACAGGTGTCGTAATACCAGTTTCGGCCATGGGAGGCGGTATGCGGGCAACATAACCACCAGCCAACCTGCAATACACGAATAACTCGCACGGCTTGTGGGCGTACTTGAACCTGATGTCAATCGTGTGGAAAGTACAGCCCACTACTTCATTGCTCGTGACCGCTCGTCACAGTCCGGGCTCGAAAGCGCGGGGGACGGTGAGTGAACTGCAGCGCATAGCCCTGTTTTACAACGTTCAGCACCCATTCTGACACGCCCGGGATCGCTTCCCATGCTTTCGCACGCATAGCTAGGGGCAGAATGGTCTCCGTGTTCTGACCGCCGCACTGCGCGGGTTCGAGAAACTGAAACGGAGGTATCAACGCGGCGCGCGCGCCCTCGTTGTCTGAATATTGCTGCTCGCTGACGACAGCAGCCGGCTGTTTCACATTCAATGACTCGGTCGCTAAGGACGGAGAACAATTTGTGGCGCGAACAGGTCATTTGTAGCCTACTGTATCTTTCAACAGTGTTCGTGTTTTTTTTACTATAGTAGAGATGATCGGTTCACGTGCGCTGTCTGATGTTGACCAATGATGTTGACAGAATGCTGTCTGTCAAATTAATTTAATTCAAACAATGTGTATATACAACTCAAAATGTAATATGAACAAAACGAATATGAACATATTCACTGGTAAAGGTGAAGGGGAGTAGCTTGAAGATGTCATGTTTCAAAATCACTTGACATCACCCAACGTTCCTCTGGAGGCAAAACGTCCTCTATTAGGCTTCGGCTATGGCTCTAGGATTGTTGTGAAGGTAGGGGCGGAGCATAGAGACTATGCCGTTTCTCGCATAGACAGTATAAGAAATGGACAGAGTCATCTCATTGGAACTCAATTGAGGCAAGTGAAGCCCATTTTCAGCGATTTTTTAGGACTTCCGTTCCTGACGCGCAGACTCAAACCGAGCTTGACGACGTAGATGTGACGTGAGCAACCCGTCTGTCTTCTAGTGGCTGTGGCATGAGAAATCTGAATCATTCCCTTCCGAATCTTGCAGAGACGGAGAGCGTGAGTAGGAGGTGTCCATGAGCTACGAGCAGGAGAAACTTTTGCTAGGTATTCTGATTAATTATTTTGTCATTTTGCCTCCACGTCTCCCCGATTGCCCGCGAGCTTCTCCCCCCGTCAATACGGTAATCTCTCTACTGTGCGACAGAGAGTCGTGTGGTTATGACGCAATCGTTAGCCTACTTTTACAAAAACTGTTTTTACGGGGCCATAACGTAAGCTACAAGGTAATGGAGCATTTTATACATTGTCGTGTTTCTTTAGAAATAAATAATGGACAAATGGAGTCTTCAAACGCCTCAGATGTAAAGTTATTCGCTGTCAAAGTGACGCCAAAATGAATGGGAGTCAATGGGATGCTAACAGAAGGTGAAGTTCTGCTACAAGATGGTGGCACGCGGCCGGCTTCAACTTCCGGTCGACTTCCTTCCCGCTTGGTTTCTCGTCTGTTACTCTAGATTAGACCAATTCACTTTATGGAGGTATACTGCCCCCATCTGGTATGGAATGTGGAGTATGACTTGATTTTTTTGCCAGACAATCCACATGGCACCTTTAAAGGCCCTGATATACTCACTTTTTGTTCTTCGGCAGTCTCGCAGTTTTGTGTGTAACACATTTCAAGTAACTCGAGCTACGTAATCAGATTACTTTTTTTTCAAGTAACTTGTAAAGTAATATATTTATTGCAAATAAGTAACGCAAGTTACTGTGCTTCCCCATGTATTGACTGACAGATCTCCTGTCCTCATGTTGAGAGAAATCGTTAGTAAGTGCAGAGCTGTTGTGTGCGCTGTGTGTGAAAACATGATGCTATTGTAGTTCTGGACTAAATGTGAGAATTTACTCATCTCACTTCACAAAAACTGATTCAGTATTCCTCAACATGAATAAAAACAGTGAAATGTAAACTCAGAATATTATACAAATCTGTAATAATTAAATGTTAAATTACACAAATATACTTTATGTACTTAATCTCACTTTATTAACCAATGTTGTTATGGTTGATCCAAGCAAACATCACATTTGTGTTTCGCTTTCTTTGTTTTTATTGCTGAAGTAAGAGTGTTGAACTTTCTTCATCTGTGATCAAACTTTGTAAAGGAACGATCAGTTAGTTTCCCGATTTTGCTTGAAGTGTATTATGACCTTAAAGGGATAGCTCACCCAAAAAAGAAAATTCTGTCATTAATTTCTCACTACCACTTTCAAGCCCCAGAAAGGTAGTAAAGACATCATTAAAGTAATCCACGTGACTCCAGTGGTTTAACCTCAGATTTATGAAGCGAAGCAAGTGCTTTGCTTGAGCAAAAAACGAGAGCAGACCTTGTTGCGGGAACACGAGTTGGAGATTAACATTTTGTAAATGAAGTGGTAAGAAAAGTTTCCCCACAAACAAAGCACTCGCGTCGCTTCATAAAATTAAGGTTGAACCACTTGAGTCACGTGGATTACTTTAATGATGTCTTTACTACCTTTCTGGGGCTTGAAAGTGGTAGTTGTGAAGGCTGTCAATGGAGGAGATTTCATCAAAAAGATCTTCATTTGTGTTCAGAAGATGAACGAAGGTCTTACGGGTATGGAACGACATGAGGGTGAGAAATGAATGACAGAATTTTTATTTTTGGGTGAACTATCCCTTTAAACCTGCTCAGTCTTAAAATCTACCACAAGCTCATGTTCAGATCTGCCTCCATCCAATAAAACAATGAAACAAGACCCCATTCTACATTATTTTGCGTATTTGAAAACGCTGTGATAAGGCTAATTCAGTACATTTTAGTAGGTTTGAGTATTTATCTGTAATTTATTTTGGTGGTTCTGTTGATATGGGGATGCAGGAAGCCTTTTTAAAAATGCCTGTGCATGAAAGCGACAAAGAACAGAAGCACAAAGAGAAATGAAAAGAAGCAACATGGAAGGGAGAGCAAATTATGACGACAAAGAGGAAGGACGAATGATCTTGTTTGCCCAGAGCAGAATATCACTTTTAGCAGCCGCAGCTGTTGGGTGGGGGCAAGACAAGGAGAGACAGAGAGACACAGGGGCTTTTAAAGGTCATGTCTTACCAGGCAAACACTGAAACAAACTGTGGAATCACTAAATTACTGACAAATTAGTGAAGGGGGCAATTTGGGCGAGGGCCACCCGTGTCCCGTCGCTCTTACTAATGCAGCACTGCTAAAATATGGCATTAATATGCATAATTTGCTAAATAAATAGTATTTATATCTTTCTATCTAGAAAATGGATTAAAATATATGTTTTTGGAAAGAAATTAATACTTTTATTCATCAGGGAGGCATTAAACTGATTAAAAGTGTCAGAAAAGACATTTATAATGTCACAAAAGATTTATATTTCAAATAAATGCTGTTCTTTTGAACACTATTCATCATAGAATCCAGAAAATGTATGTTGGTTTCTACATAAAAATATTAAGCAGCACAACTGTTTTCAACATTGATAATAGTAATAATAATACTACATGTTTCTTGAGCATTAAATCATCATATTAGAATGATTTCTGAAGGATCATGTGACACTGAAGACTGGAGAAATGATGCTGAAAATTCAGCTTTGATCACAGGAATAAATTACATTTTAAAATACTATATTAAAATATTACAATAGAAAACAGCTATTTTAAATTGTGATAATATTTCACAGTATTATTATTATATTTACTATATTTAATCAAATAAATGCAGCCTTGGTGAGCCTAGACTTCTTTCACAAACATTTTAAAAACATCTTACAGACCACAAACTTTTGAATGGTTGTGTATGATTAAGTGAAAAGTGAATGTTGCCCCAAAAAATGATAAAGGTCAAATGTCAGTGAATGTATCATGCTCTGTCCCAATTTGGCTACTTTAACCACACCCTAAAAGTATGAACTCTTTTGTGAAGAAAGAGTTTTGAGTGTGTATCACAAGAGTAGACAAGCTTTGGGACATACTACTTCGTCATACAATTGCATTTTTAAAGCTGCCGTCGGCAAAAAATTTTTGATCATATTCAGTGTAATCGACACTATAATCCGACAGAACAACATAAATAAGGTGGTTTTAGAAAAAACCCCGAGCTTCTAACTCCACCTGGAGCGTGTTATTTGTTTTGCAAAAATCCAGCGCTCCCGCTTCATCAGGTCCAATCAGCGCAGGGGGGTGTGAGATCTGACTGTCAATCACAGGTCGTGCACACGCCACAGATCCCCCCTCACTCGCGCACGTTAATATCACATGCACACGCCACGCCTGAAGTTCGCCTGGAGATTGCATGAAGCGTGATGGCGGAGAGAAAATCTACTAACAAGCTTCCAATTCCTCGGTTATTGCTATCTATGGATAGATTAGCCAGGGCAGCCTACCTCCGAGTCCATGGTGTTGATCGATGCTGAAGAGACGGACGCGTTCACAGAAAATCAGGTACACACGCACAGTGACGCACTGACGAGCACGACCTCGATGGGAGGGTGCTCGCTGGTAGTGGGGAGGGGCATGAGAGTTGTAAACATTCAAAATTTTGGCTAATCGACCCAATCTGCCAGACTTGCCGACGGCAGCTTTAAAGCAACACCAAAGCACTTTTCCTCTGCGGTCCCCCTACAGGTTGGAAGCGGAATTGTCCATTACCACTGTCGTAAATAATTTAACCTACCGCAGCCTACCGTCACACACACGCATGCTGTTTATCCAGCACCGGCTTTGGAAATAACGATGTCCACAGATGAGCTAGAGTATGTTGCATGATTTTATGAAAGTATGATGTATTGCAACATCAGAAACGGCTATTTTTTATATAGGCTCCACCTATCGGCTATAGTAACGCTTGCCGTAAAGCAAGTCAAATTTGTAGTTTCTTATGTCTCATTCGAACTACAGATCCACTACCCGATCTGGCAAACTTGCATAGTGCGGTTATAGCGGATAGAGGGCCGCAAAGCGAATGCAGAAGTGCCGTTCACCCTGTTACGAGTTGATGAACCACTGAAACGATTTTGGAAACATTATTTTAAAGTACAAAATAATCTTTGGTGTTCCTTTGACAGACGCTCTGTCGTTATATGTATCCTGTCACTGGCCTGTCAATCACATTTAACGTCTTCCACTTTTAATTTAACTTAATTTCCTACCATATAGGAAATTTCCATCCTACAGCCTAAGTCCCTCCCCTTCCGGTGGACCACCATTATTTCGGAAAAATATTGTATGGTAGTCAATGGCGAGAGACAACAAATATTTTGATCTCGTTTGAATTGTGCCCTGAATTATACATATGATGTTTGTCAATTTAAAAAAATACATTTTAAAGTCAAAAAAGTCGCAGTTTGATGTAAAACTGTTGAGGTATAAGACTGTGAAAATACGTAATTACAAAGACTACAAACCCAAACGGCGCACATGTGACGTCATACCTTTTCTCTCAATGAATGAAGCTAACTTTACTGAAGCTAACGTCTGTCATTGTTTCTATAGTCTTACGTTATAATCGTAACGTTACGCCGTCATGCCTGAGTGTTTTGTACCAGACTGCACACATACGTACATAGTGCGAGACAAGAGATGTAGTTCATTGAGCGATTTTCACATAAAACGAAATGTTACTCTTCTGTTTTATGACAAACTGCGACTTTCTTGACTTTCATAATTATCTTTTATATTGACAATTCAGAGCACAATTCAAACGAGATCAAAATATTTGTTGTCTCTCGCCATTGACTACCATACAATATTTTTCCGAAATAAGGTCCCATGAGCCGGAAGCAGAGGGGAGGGACTTAGGCTCTCTATTGGAGAGAAGAGCAAGAGTTGATCTGACAGGTTAAATGTTGATTATTAGTCACTCAAAACCCTTTAACCTCTCTACTTAACCATCGACCGCGCACATCCGCCATGTTTGTAGTTTTTTAAATACGTTTTACTCATGTTTGTAGTTCTGAACCGAATCCTCCTCCAAAGCACAATGTGTTGTGGGCAATATTATCCATTAAACTGTCCACGGATCCACATATCGATACATATCGAAATAGTAGACAATCCGGGGACCTCGCATACTCTTTTCAACATACTTTGTTTTTGGAAATACTTATTTTAATCTCACATACTATTTAGCTTGGAAAGTATGGACATGGGACGCAGGATAAGACTTGGAGCACATGACAAGCCAAAGGTGTAAGAGAGACGTGTGTGTATGTGTGTCTCAGATGCTCAAGTGGTTTGATCCTCATTGTGCTAGTTCAGCAGAGCTCCCTAAACCTGCAGACCTCCCACAATGCTGTGTGTTTGCCAACACCCAACCCCCAACCACAGGGGGTTTGTTAGCAGCACCCTCCACTTCCGTAATCCCCATCTCTAGCACCCTGCCAAAGCCTGCAACCTCAGGACAACCCCAACACCAACACCCTATTCCCCAGACCAAAAACTCCCTCTACTGCCAGCCAACAGATGGCGAGAGTGCCAACCCAGCCATGCACAACTCACTAACTAAGCTAACCGAGTAGTGATGATAACCCAGTGCACGTCTCAAACCTGACAATGGATGCTTTGTTCAGAGCAAATACTCATCAAACATCATCAGACAATCTCATTAGTTACCTTAAAGATATAGTTAAAAAATTAAAATTCATCATTTACTCGTTTTTTTTGTTGTATTTTTCCATTCATTTCTCCAATAGAAATGAATGGGACAAATGGGATTTAAAACAAAAGTTTTCCTTTAAGCGTTATAAGCCATGGAACAACTTGAGGGTAAGTAAATGATGACAGTATTTTCTTTTTTTTTGGGTGAACTGTCCCTTTAACTCACAATGCAAACAGACCCACAACGGGTACAAGACACCTGTTCAAACCAAAGGCTAACCCTTAAACAGTGAGTTTAAAGAGAGACCCCCACAGATATGGACAAGACCCTCGACTTTAGCATAAAAAGACAAATAGGCTACACTATGTACACACACTGTTTAAATACGGCACACACTCCTCTTCTGAGTGCTAAATCTCGCTCTGTACACACAGAGGTTGGTTATTTACAAGAGTTACAACTTCATTCCCATCTGAAAAATTCAGGTAGTGATTGAATTGTATTTGCATTTAATTTTACGACTGATACAAGAAACATTGACTGTCTGTTTACACATAACAATAGTCCAGGTGTTTTTTTGACACAGTGACTAAATACTTCTTATACTGCAACAATAAGAAACATACACTATCGTTCAAAAGTTTGTGAAGGAAGTTTCTTATGCTCACCGAGGCTGCATTTATTTGATCAAAAATACGGTAAAAATAGAAGTAATTTATTCCTGTGATCAAAGCTGAATTTTCAGCATCATTACTCCAGTCTTCAGCGTCACATGATCCTTCAGAAATCATTATCAATGTTGAAAACAGTTGTGCTGCTTCATATTTTTGATGAAACAGTGATACATTTTTTTCAGGATTTTACACTTTAATGAATAAAAAGAACAACATTTATCTGAAATACAAATCTTTTATAACATTATAAACGTCTTTACTGTCACTTTTGATCAGTTCAATGTGTCCTTGCTGAATAAAAGTATTAATTTCTTTAAATCCTACTGACCCCAAACATTTACACGATATAGATCCTTATCATTACTAGTGTTATTGTTATTATTTGTATGCTATATTTTCTATAGAAGTTACTAATTTTATGCAGCTCTTTCTATCCAGAGATAGCCGTCAAGCTCCAAAAAGCACAAAAAAGTAAAAAACATAAAAGTAAAAAAAAGTGTCACTAGGAGTAGGTCATTTTTGTGTAGAAAAAACAAAATCTTGCAGGTTTGGAATGACATGAGTAAATAATGACATTATTTTAAAATGTACTTAGATGTAAAAATATGATTCAGATGTTTGTGAGAAGTGTGGGTGGGATAGGTAACAAGAAAGATGTGTATAGCTAGAGAGAAAGACAAAGAAAGAGAGATGAAGGTTTGTTTTGCATAACACCTGGCTGGTTAGCAGACTTGAGGCAGGTGGTGACCTAACTGACAGACAAACAGGTCAAACAGGATAGGGAAGAGAGACCGAGAGCTGAGAGAGCAAAAGAAAGAGAAACACTGACAGAAAGAAACCAAGAGGGAAACACAGAAACGGGAACAGCTTAAAAAGTGAGAAACCCAGACAGTGTCACTGACAGTATGCGATAGAATTTGGAAGAAAGAGAGAGAGATGAAAATAAACCGCAGAGAGAAAAGCAGCCGACACTGTAAACACATGACAAATGGTGCACTGACGTTCACAGCTCATGTCCTGAGATCTGAGGTTTACAGGGAGTCAGACAAGCTGAAACGGGATATATGAGCAGAAGAAGCCAGATTAGGAGTAACTGACAGTTTTGGGCTAAATCAAACTGCGGTTTTGACAGGACTATTTCTGAGGGGTCAGGCTAGGATTTCATGTTATTTATGCAGAGACCTCCCTCAAGCCTGACATTAGCAAAGTGAGAAGAAATGCTTACCCATACTGCCTCTGGATCAGGGCTGGATGAACCTGCTGTACTCCAGAAGAGTATCCTGTGACAACAACAGAAAAACAACACATTCAACGACCAGTGTCTTGACAGTTAAAGCGACTATTCATCAAAAAATCATGACAAGTTCAATGTCACCCCAAACTGTAGGACTTTCTATATTTAGTGGAACTGGTCTAGTGAAAAAAAGCTGTTTTGGACCCCATTTACATTTACAAAATATCAGCTTTTTCAGTACAACGATGGTTTATAGTCAGTCAAGATCCATCTTTCCTTAAACTGCTGATTTTTTTAATCAGATTTAGTGGGTTTTTGGGTCCTTTTTGGATTCTGTTGGACAGAAAATAAGTGAAGATTCTTCAAAATCCCCTTTTTGTGTTTCACTGATAAACAGCACACAAGGTTTGGAAAGGTGAGTAAATAATTTACTTTTTTGAGATAACTATTCCTTTAAGGCCCTGACACACCAAGCCGACAGACGGCCAAAGTCGGGCAGTTGTTGAGTGTCGGCCGGCCCAGTTGGTCATCGTCGAGGGTATTTTTGGGCCGATTGAGCATTTTAAATCTGCGTTGGCGACGTCGGTGATTGGCTCTGATTGGCTGTTCAGTTTAGCGAACGAGTAATAACGAATAACGAATAAAAGCGAAAGTGATGAAAGCGAGTAAAGAAGTCAAGACGCTACAGATCGAAGGCTGTTATAATTTTACATCATGTGACCCTGGACCACAAAACCAGTCAAATGGGTCAATTTTTTGAAATTGAGATTTATACATCATCTGAAAGCTGAATAAATAAGATTTCCATTGATTGGCTTGTTAGGATAGGGCAATATTTGGCCGAGATACAACTATTTGAAAATCTGGAATCTGAGGGTGCAAAAAATCGAAACAATGAGAAAAACGCCTTTAAAGTTGTCCATTTATGTGCGCGATTGTGCTGCATTCACTAACAAAAATAAATGTTTTATATATTTACGGTAGGAAATTTACAAAATATCTTCATGGAACATGATCTTTACTTAATATCCTAATGATTTTTGGCATAAAAGAAAAATCGATAATTTTGATCCATAGAATGTATTGTTGGCTATTGCCACAAATATACCCGTGTGACTTATGACTGGTTTTGTGATCCAGGGTCACATATCATCTGAGCATTTCAATATTTAGCATAACAACATGAGCCGTCTGGAATGAAGAAAATCAGCATGACTGATATTCAAAATGGCGCTTTCTTAACGGTTTGTAAATCTGCAGTGCTAGTTTTGGTGTGTTACGGCCTTTACAGGAATGTTCCAGATTTGAAACTAAGCTCTTTCATGGCATACTGTCGATTACAGAAAATACTTCCACCTCATTCTTCAGTTTGTATAAATGAACAAACATGGTTTGTAGAGTAAAGCACTTATAATGGAGGTTTATGGGACAGGACATTGCAAGGCATGTTAAATACACACTTAAAAAAACAAAACAAAAAAAACATAGCCATAAGACCTAATCATTGTTCGTGTTAACATGAAGTTAATAATATTGAAGTTAATCTCAAAATATGTCATGAACACATATGTCATGAAGGACACCAGAAAGGGGCTGTTATGAAAAACATAACCAGAGATTAATCTGCCTTCAACAGTCTCCCACCTCTAGAGAGAAGATTTAGTCAACTCTGCAGCTGAAATAATAACTCACCTGAATATAATGAGACTGATATTTTATCTCCGCACTGGCAGATTAGTTTTACTGTTTGGCCGATAAGTGTCAGAAACAGGACTTTTATTTTGACAGCGCCAGAGCACAGACATACAAGAGCTCACTTTCTGCATCTTTATTAGTTTACTTTCTTTAATACTTACGTCTTATAAATTATAAGACATTATTACATGGCTTGGTTGAATTCTAATGTAGAATGCGGTCTGTTATTTCTTGATAACCGCTGCTATGGCTGGTTCAGATTACAAGATTTTTTTTGTCTGTTACGATAGTCACTGTGTCAGATTACACGATTTTGACTCCTAAAAATCTTGTCATGTCGTGGACAAGAAACATGTCAGACTACACGTTGTTTTCCGACCAGTCATTGCGAGCCGTCTCACACACTCATTCACTCGCACATATACACACACGCTCACTCACATAGCCTACACGCACACACACTTTCTCTCTCTCTCTCTCTCTCTCTCTCTCTCTCTCTCACACACACACTCACTCTCACTCACGCTCACTCACTCGCACATACACACTCACATACACGCACTCTCTCTCGCTCTCGCTCTCTCTCTCTCACACACACACACACACACACACACACACATGCTCTCTCACTCACACACACTCACTCTCGCGCACACACACAGTCACACACACTCGCTCACTCACTCACTCGCGAACACACACTCTCACTCACTCTCCCTCACTCACTCGCGCGCCGTCGTCGTGGAGGACGTTAAACAATTAGCTGCTAAACATGCTAGTCTTTCTGTCGTGATGTCGTGAAGCATCGCAGACGCGACGTAGGTTGTCGTCCACTATGACACACTATACGAGATGAAACTATCGAATCTTGCGTCACGAGTCACGACGCCCGTTGTCGTTTGCGAATCCCCACGACACCCTACGTCAAACGGATCGTGCCAAAATCGGGCTAAAATCGTGTAATCGGAACCAGGCATAACACACCGTTGCCATGAAAAACAGAGCGTTGCTATGGACGCAGGATTCTAACCGTAGAGACGGAACGGACTATTTTCTTTAGCGGAAGCAATACAATCGTTTTTAAATCAATAAACTCCTTTTTAAATCAATATTTTGTGTCAAATTATTAATTTATTTGGTAGGTAGCCATGTAATAAGCGGTATAATGTAGAGCGAGGCGGTTGTTATAGCGAATTAAGCATTAAATACATTTCAGTGCAGCATGTGTTACTTTAAACTACATGATATCATATATATCTGCCATCGGCCACCCTACTCTCTAAGATATCAGCATTGGCCATGAAAAAACAACAACATTGTTTGACCATTAATAAATACTATAACAAAAATACAAGCTGCATATTTCTGCTTTAAACCCCTCTGAATGTCTTGCCCCATAGACTCGCACTGTAAGTCCATTACTGTACACATGCTTGTTATGTTTAAGTCACTGTGTCGATAGAGCTTCACATCTTGAACCCACAACACTAAAGACATCTTGGCAGTGAATTAAGGTTAATGTTTGTTAAATACAAGAAATTGAATGGAATTAATTCACTATCCTCATTCATTGTCCAATTTTTGACTTGCCCTGTATTTGATATTCATGATGCATGTTTATAATTCTGCGTCCTCCACAAACACACACTCCTTAGGCTTTAATTGGCACTCATTCTCTCCATTCACTCAATATGCACTTTTGTTTTTTTCTTTCTGTTTTTCCTCTCCTCCTGTCTGCACGCTCTCATGAAGTCGCTCATGTGAAAAACTCCAGGCTGTCTGTTCTCCAGCGTAACAGTGTATCTGCCCGGACACAGATCAGAAACATCTCTCGCCTGGATGCCCATTCAACACACACACACACACACACACACACACACACACACACACACACACACACACACACACACACACACACACACACACACACACACACACACACACACACACAGACACAGCTCAACAGCCTCTTCACACAGCACTGCAGCACTTGCATATAAACACACTGTAGCCTTTACACAAACCTTATGGTGAACATAATTCAACTTGTGTTTCTCTATGTCCATTAAACATGGGCCAATGACTTGACTTACATTTTGTGTCTGGATTGATATTATTAAAAAATACATTAAAATTGCAATCCACAGAGAACATGGCTTGAATATACCTTTCTTATGATGATTTCTTATGCATGTTTTTAACTCTTTCCCCATCAGCGTTTTCCAACAAGCATCAGCATTTTTGATCATCTTCACAAAACTTTCATGGCACTGATAATATTTGTTTTGCATGAATATCTGAACATACAATATATCAAAAGAAAGAACAGAGCCTCTACTCAAAAAATACATTTCATTAGGTAACGTTAGACAGTTTTGACTTAAATGCTGTTTATTGTCTGATGATCGCATTAGCTTACATGTGCGTAAGCAATGCTTCTATATCACTTGTTTCTGCTTCTTCTTCACTTGTTTTTGGATCCGGAGATTCTCTCAGAAGATGTGTAATAGCGCCCCCTACCGTACAACAGCGAAAACATGGATTGCCGAAAAATTCTATCTGAATTGTCGAGGTGGTGCAAAAGGCTTTGGCACCAGTAGCTTGGCATACGTTTTGAAAATAATTGGTAAAGCAGATTTGTTTTTGTAATAATTTTTATAATGAAAAAAAAAAAATTGGTCAAAACAAAGTATACTCAACATAAGAGTTGAATAAAACGTAAACAATTAAAAAGCGTTTCCTTTAAAGGTGCTGTATGTAACTTTTTCACTCTACTAAAGCATAAGAATACCATAATATGTTTGCATATATTGAGGAAACATGCTGAGTTCACATACTCGTTTCTCTGTATATGATTCTACAGCCAGTTATTTTACTTTGAAATGTGTGTTTCCAGGCTGGAATGTTTGTTTTTGTTTTGGTTCGTTTCCAATTTGCCAATTTTCATTGTCCATAGCGCTTGTTCCTGTTGCATGTGCTCAAACTGGCAACCCGTGTGAGCGTCCAGTCTGAGGAGCAGGCGGCGGGAGAAACGATGATCTACGATATTTTGAATTGGTACTGCAGTACCTATTTCGACCACTAGTTGTCATTCTTACAGACTGCACCTTTAAATAGAAGCAAAGCTGAAATAAAATAAAATATAAATATTAGAGGAAAAAATGTAACTTAAAGAACGTAACCAAAATGTTAAGTATTATCATTGACCTTTATACAAAAAAAGTGCATGAACAATGTTTCCCAGAATAACATATTAGTCTGAAAAGAAAAGGAAAAAACCGGTACGTGACAACGGTTGCAACGGCAGAGCGAGAGACCGAGCGATACAGGACTGCCGTTTCAGACATGTTGGGATGAGAACAAGAGCAGAGGCCCAAATATCCTCTGTTCCTGTGTGAATACAGTGTGTTAGGACAGGTGTATGTGCTTTAAGTTCTCTTGACAATACCTTTCCTCTTTTCAGACATATTAGCCACAGAGAAATGCAAAGTTGGAGGTTAAACGTACAGATAGACATGCTGAGTTAAACATATCACTTTCTGCCAACATGTTCACACATATGCATAGATGCAAATGTAGGATGGCAGTAAGTTCTCGACAGGCTTATCCCGTCAAACAAACTGTTAAAATAAGTGTGAGTTTGAGTTTGTGTGAATCTGCTTGTGTGTGTGTGTGTGTGTGTGTGTGTGTGTGTGTGTGTGTGTGTGTGTGTATAGTATATTTGTGCAGAGTAAAAACACCATCATAATACTGAGGGCATGTTATGATGAAAACATACATCAGAGTCAACAGGAAAAAGCTGCAACAATTTCTCTACCGTATAAGGGAAGAACAACTTCAAACAACTTTAGAATTCATTTCTTAAAGGGGAAGTGTATCATTTCTTACACAGCAGAATAGAATAAATCACTTTCAAAGCAGTGAAATGTTCATTAAAAATCCCAACCAGCCCAACATGGCAACACTGTCTCAGCCAATGGTGTGAGTTTGGGGCAGACTTATCTGTTTGACAGACCAATGGCAGAGAGGGGGAGGGTTTGGAAAACCAGTTTGAAATTGTTTTTGCATTATTGTGATGCATAAATAACACCGCTCACCTTTAAAAGTGACAGGACAATTATAGTTAACTAGAGTATTTAAAAGATAAGTACCGTAATTTGAAGAAGTTTAAGGCTTATGTCTGGTGTTTACCTGTCAGTGGGCTGCGTGGTTTGGCCCCGATGTACGCCAGGTTGACATTAGCTTTGCGGCCATCAATAATAGGGTTGGGATCTTTACAAGCTCTCTCAGCTGCACTTTTATCTATCATCGTGACCTGAAAAAGAAAAGAGAAATTTAAAATACAGGTTTATTAGGGGTGTAACGATACCCTCATGTCATGATTCGATACATATCACGATACTGAACTCACGATACGATATTATTGCGATACTCCAAGACATATGATTAAAGGTTAACAAAAAATGTACTGTTGATTAACATGCTAAATTTGGTATTACATTGTGGGTGTAAATGAATAGGCTTGGACTTGGGGCTGAAACCCAATGCACAGGACAGTGGTGACACCAGAATATATAATTATTTTAGACTAATATGTTTGCACTCTTTCACTGACTAGATATATTTAAAATGTAGGCCACTTTTTACTAGTAACATCAGACATTTGACATTATCAGGACCCACAAATATTCCCCCACTGCATTATTATACATTATTTTCAACATTATATATAGTAGATTAATGTAGTACTGACACTAAAACTCTGAAAACTTTTCTCACACAGTAATTTTTATTTTGGGTGAACTACACACAATATATATTGTCACTATCCACAATACATATTGTTGCATTTTTGTATTGCGATATATTGTTACACCCCTAAAGTTTATGAATGAGTGCAATTTATTGGCCGTGCTATTTGATTTGATATTTAAAGGAGTCATATCATACATTTTTCCTCTTTTTTTGTCATTAACGTTCTTTTTTCCTAATATTTAATCATTCTTTGACCGTTTTCTGAGCTTTAGAATTACTCAATCCATTTTTGGTGACTGTGCCTTTAAGAAACACATCCTTCACATGTGAAATCAGTAACAGCACCAAGCAATTATCATGTCTGTTATGTTCAATATATTAGTTTCATTTAACAATTAGATTTTGCAGTTTAATCTCCATAAATCCATTTTTGAACTAGAGAGGAAATGTTGCGTTCTTAAATGTTTTAAAAGATTAAACTCTTTTATTTCAAAAGATCAAGGCCGATTTGAGTCCTCTTTTGAGTTTTCTTGCACTTGAATGGACAAAAAACACTCAAAATTATGTCAAAATGCCTGTTTTTGGCAAACATTTTTTTACTTTGATGTCTGCGCAGCGCACCTGAGGAGATCATCGGATGGGTGTCAGATCCGGGTCACGTGCATTAGCTCTTAAAGTGACAGCAGCATAATAAACCATGCCATTAATGTTCATCAAAGAACAAAAGAAAAGTAGAAAATCACTCACTGCTCTTTACTGAATAACCTTTGCAGCTTTAATAATGATTAATATATATTGAATATGTTTTTGGAAATGAAAAAAAGAAATGTAATTATTTTGCATATATTGTTTTTATTTTCCATTGTCTCACTATGTTATTTCTTCCTAAATTTATAAACCCACTTATAAACCCTCATAAATTCAGCCCAAATAGCCTTAATAACATCTTATGTCATCCTTAAACTTTAATAAGAAGTATGCTTAAGCTATAAGTATTATAAGTATTATGATAAAGGAATACTTATTGTAACAGTGAAACATGCATTGTCCTTTAAGCTGCTTTGAAACAATATGTCTGTGTTGTGAAAAGAGCTACAAATAAACTTTAACCGAATTAAAAGAAAGAATAACCTCTTTGAGATGATTTCACTATATGCAAAAATAAACTGACATGATTTACCAATATTGAGTCCAATGCAGTTCATCTTATCAGCCGATCAAAAATACTGTATATTGCTGTCTATTTTTTATTGGCTCTTATAAACCACATTTAACTCTTTGCTGAATTCATCTTAAAAGTACAAGCATGTTATTAATACCAAGTCAGTTTGCCTAAGTAGAAACTGTCTATGGGTGTTTTAGTGAGGCGGTTGAGCAGCCTCAACTGCTGACTTGTTTTCACAGCTCGAGTCTCTGTGACAAATGCTCTTCCAGCAGGCTGCAATATTAGGTTTGAGCTGCCACACACACACACACACACACACACACACACACACACACACACACACACACACACACACACACACGCCCCACCCTGTGGAGACCCAGTGGCAGCTGTGTTCCCCAGGGCTGGTGGAACTAGAAATACAGCCAGAGCAGTAGCGGAGCGGTTAGGAAGAGAATTCGTGGGATCTGGTTTCTGTCAGGTAAACACCAGAGTGTACGCTTCATTTCTGTAGTGCCCTTGTGTGGAGAGCGTCTCAGACTGAACACGAACAAAACAAGCACACACACACACTCATAGCTGCCACCATGTTATTATCTCAGTAGTCACAAAACGCGGCTAGCAAATGAGGCGACAAGCCTCAGTGAGCGTGTTGGGAAAACATTAGGGTTGTGTTGTAATCTTCTGGGAACTCTTCTGGTAACCCTCCCTCGTTTTTTCCTTATTCCAGAATACAGCTTTTAAAGACGAGGCCTCCCACACAGGGAGTGTATCAGCCAGCATATTAAAGACTATCATTCAAGACAAAGCCACCAGATATTTGTCGCTCACTCTCATATTGTCTCTTTATTTCCTTCCCTTTCTCACACCCTTGGTTTATCTAATGTGCATGTTTACACCTTTGCAGATGACGTGCCAAAAAAAAAAAAAAAAAGCATGAAGTGAAACTGTGCGGCCTTATCTGTGCTTTCCAACTGCTTTTGAAGGCAAACCACGATACAGTTCTGTGCCAGTGAACACAAGACGCTAGTAGAGAAACGGAGAAAGAGATCTATATGAGCGAAACTCACGAAACCCGTGCAGATCATATTTCACCCCCCAAAAAACAAAAGAAAAAAATTAAGAAATTACATTGTACTTTTATCAAATGTAGAAGACAGGTCCAAAAAGGCTTTTGCATCATATTAAAAAAATGTTTTAAAAAATTTAAAAGAAAAAAAACTTGTTCTAATCACTTTAATGTAAAACATTTAGATAATTATATTTTTTAAATAAAATAATACAATTTGCATCCTAGTAGAGTTTTTTGTGCTGATTTTAATGTTGATGTAAAAGTATTAAACAAGTTGATGTCTTAATGTAATTTGATTACGTACCAAGGTGTTTATTTAAGATATTCCATATCAAACCATGCATTGCATTACTTTATAATATTACATTGCATGGTATGTTATACCATCATGGTATTATATTACACCCAATAACATCAATTTACCATGTTACTGCCATAAGAAATTTTTAAAGGTCCATTGAAGTCCCTTTAAATGCGTAGCGTTATTCAATGTGTTGATGTCATTTCCACTGAAACAGGAAGACAGGGCGGGGCATATCGAACAGCTCCTCCCCTTTTTAAAAATAGCCAATAGTGTTTCGTTTAAATATCACAGCTTGGGCAGAGCCGTTGAGCTCTGTAAAGCCGCAGTTTCCTCCTAATCTCTAACCGATCCGCTCTGTGCTTATCGTGTCTCTGGACCGAGGCTGCGGTGGTTTGCGGGGTGAAACCAAACTTCATTCGCCCCAATGGAAAGCATATTTACACTATCTAAATCGTTTCCCTTATATAGTGCACTATATGCCATTCACTTTAGTAAATGTGTGAACAAGTGACAGATAACAGCCCAGCTTCAGCGTCTATTTATAATGTAGGGGGCGGAGCTTTAGATTCTCGAAAGAGTTTGATTGGATAGTAAATCTGATGAGAAGCTGAAGTGCAGAGTGATGTCATCAAAATCACTGACCCATATTGGAAGAAGTGAGACTGTAAGAATGCGTATATCTTCTAAATGCAAATTTTGTGATTGTTTTTGAGCACACTAGCTTATAGATAACTGTAAGACTAACATATTCACACTAAAAGCCAAACAACTTAAATTTTGGTTTCATGGGGACTTTAAGGCTCGCATATATGCAAAGAGATACAGTAAAAGAAAATAATGCAATGACAGGGAAAGCCACTCATTTGATGTTATAAATGCAGTCAGATGTGCTTGGCTGAACAAACGGTCATTAGGGCCTTTCCTCAGGGCCCCTCATAATAACCTCCATATTAAGTGAGCAGAGGTTGGCTTTGCAGCATATCACAGCAGATAAACCCTTGGACCGGACTATGCTTTCCACTTACAAAGCTTAAAAGAAGTATTTGAAAGGGGCCACTTGACAGAAATCTGAGACCCTGCTCTCAAACTTCATCCAGGAGGCTAAGAAGATAATTGATGACATGCTTTTTTAGAAATAATCCACTTATGGTCCCACATGTGACTCTCAACATCACACCCACACACACACACACTTGTGGAGCAATGCAATGTAAGAACATATTGTGCCCCCGAAAAGCTCTCAATATCTAAGGATTACATTTTAAGATCCTTCAGCACCAAATCGGACTAGGTGGAAAAACATTTAGGCCTATTAAAAAGGGCTCATTCTAAGCCTACAAATCATCATTTGTTACTAGGATATGCTTCACGGCAATTTAGAGCCATGTTGGAGCTCAAACACGCTGTTCATTAGGCTGCTGATGGAGTTTATACTGTAGATCTACGCTGGCTTTTGTTTCATCAGAACTGTAACAAAAGACATGCGCCAACGGCACGCGACGGTTGCACTGTCACCTAGAGACCGCACGCGCACCAGCGACACGTTCTAGTGAAGTTAATACAGTTCGGTGAATCGGTTCTTTTGGACAGTTCATTTCAAAGAGCCGGTTAAAATAACGCATTCAGCGATTCTTTAATGTTATAACATGGTCCGTTTTTTTTTTTTTTTTATGAAATGTAGCAATTGAAAGCAACTCTATTTTGTAGTGTGTTGATAAAAAGCTCACTTCTTGGTTGTCTACGTTGAACAATCCGACTCTAAAGAACAATTGATTCAAGAATCGGTCCACAACAACCGCTCAAGCACAACTGCGGTCCACAACCGCTCAAAGTCGCGTTTATTCCAATCAAATGTGCTTTATAAATTTCCACGACAATACATAACACGGCCAATATAGTGCACATAGCCTAGTTAAACGTTGCGCAGTGTAAAATTTGAACGGACTGAGTAAAACCCAACAAAGACAAAGTGTTGTTCTTCGCGTTAATTTGACAAGCTGTTGAGAGTTAGCTATAGACTTACAGCTACAACAACTGATATAATTATTTGTACTTACAAAGCCATATCCTCTGGATTTCCCCGTTTGTCGGTCCGTTATTACCACGGCTTCATCGATGTCGCCGAAAGTCTCGAAGTATTTGCGGAGCGACGCGTCCGTGGTGTGATACGGCAGACCGCCGACGAAGATCTTGGTGAAAGTCGTGTCTTTCTGAATACTGGGATACATCGTTTCCAACGTCCCATTCACGAACTGATGTAAAAGCATCGGGGCGCGAAATTCAGTGCAGTGTAGATACGAAACGCGCGGGTTATAAATAAATATAAATAAACATAAATAACGAGCGCTTCTTCTGCTACTCTAGCAATGTTCGCGAAGGCAGCGAGGTAGATAATAGTCCTTTGGCTTGGAAAAAACAACTGTGGCTCCCGTTGCTCTCCGTCATGTGCCAAACTACTTCACTAGTCCATGAGCGGAGAAACAATGAGGACTGGCGGGCGGCAGGTGACTGACGGACTGACGCTCGCTCGCTCGTTCGCGCCGCTCATCTACAGTAACACACACTCACACACACCTTCCTGCCTCCACATCCAATGCGATGCTAGTCGAGCACCCCTCCTATTCCTGACGCTCACAGACCCTTCCTCTGCCTCACCTTGTTTCTAAACTGCACCTGCCTTTGTTCTGAGCCTCTGCAGAAACTGTGGCTTTGAGTCTTCCGTGTGGTTTTGATGACTGACTACTGTATTCTCTATACTTGAGTTTGCAATGAATATTAGGGATTTTGTTGTTTTTTACAGCCTGGTGCATTAGTATTTCTTTATGCAATTGCCAACACAACATATTTATCCATTGAGATACCCATGTAATGACCACTGAAAGTCAATGTATTGTTTCCGAGCATTAGGTCTCCATTTATATGTGTTTGAAATGGTTGATGTTATCATCTGGGTACATGGATGGCACTGCATGGGGTCCAAAATTTGAGACCAGAAAATCTGCAATTGAAATTCGAATTCCTGAATCTTAAATCTTTAAATGAAAATAATTCTTTAGTATTCTGATAAAAAGAAAAACGAGGAAAAATTATAACAAAATTGTATGTCAGATTCAGATTAGAAGTATATTTTCACGCAAATTATTCATTTAATCATTATTCATCATACATTTTTTTGTTGTTGTTGTTGTAGATGCAATACTAAAGCATTTTTTAAGAATTAAAAGAATATTTAATTTATAGAAAATTTACCAAAAATAACAAAAGCAAAAACATTTTTTGCATCATTTATTAAAAAAAGGCTGTCTGCTCTCAGAAAACATTTAGGCCTACATTTACGGTTTATGCATTTGGATTGCATACAAAATTGCAATCTATTTGAAAAACATATCATAAACAAACTAATAAACTTAATGTGATGCATATCTATCAGTAAAATAGGTATGATTTCTGCACTCAAAAAAGTAATGGCATAGTTTAATATGAACTATTTGTGTCAATTTTATTTAATTTAAATATTCATCTTTTCAAAATCCATTTTTTTCAAATTGCTTTGAATCAGCATAAACCTGTTCATTGTGAAAACACTAACATTTATTCAGTTAGAAAGTATGAAAAGAGCCAACATGATTACCTGCCTCATCCACAGACTAAAAATGGAAGAAAAAACAAGGCTTACACTTTTCATTTTTTGATGGTCCACTTTAGACATTCTACTAACTATAAGTAACTTGTCAACTAAGTCAACTAACTCTTATTAGAATATTAGTAGAATGTATTAGACTGATATACATTTAGGGTTGATATACACATAGGCTTATATCAGAAAATTTTTGGGGGGTTTTGTGCACTTTTGTTTGTCCCAGGGATGTATGTGCTGTTCCTTAATCTACTATAGGTGACAATTTCATATGATGCTTGATGAAGGGGTCGCTCAGCATCAAAGAACTCAACACCAATCTGCCAGTCACTCACATACTGTCATTTACATTTACAGTGCAGCCTTATGTGGGAACCTTGACACCCCTGACGCTGGTCACAGGAACCAGAGGAACTACAGCTCTGGCCTGAAGGCTAGTGGAGGAAACGTTTCTCACGCCTGCAGCCAGCAAGTCTGAAGGGAAGAGTGATGAAAGAAAAAGGAACAAACGTTTGAAGACAGTTGCAGGAAGGACAGATATGAGACATTAGAAGAATCCTTTTTGACAGTCACATTTTTGCATTCAGCATCTGTACATGCATACATTCTTGTGATATCAGGAAGACATTTTTCTTAGTGACTAAAAAAAAAGTGCTAAATGTGTTGCGGTTTTTTTTTTGCCGGGGTTGGTGGGGGTGGGGGCGGTATTTGCAATTTTGATTCCTTTTTTCTTTTAGACAAAACTGTTATTTTTGTATATTTATATGCATTTATAGTATTTCTTCATGTTTTGAATTATATATTATTTTTTAATCTTCAGTTTTATGAAATGTCATTTTAATTAAGTTAAGTGTTAGTAATTTAGCTTTTGTCATTTTTACTTGTTTTCTAAAAAATATTTAGCTAGCTTTTGCAGTTTAAGTTTTGTCACTTTTGCTGAAATGCTAAATTTCTGTTTCTAACTTTCTATGTTTTTCATCTAATATTTATATTTTATTTCAGCTTTATTTCAATTAACATGCTTTTTAAATAGTTTTAGTATTAACAATAGCCACACTGGGGTTTTTTTTGTGTGTTTTTTTTACTTGTAAGGCTTAAAGGGACAGTTCAGCAAAAAAGGATACCTGTGTCATCATTTACTCACCCTCATGTCGTTTTAAACCTGTGTGACTTCTTTGTAGAGCACAAAATGAGATATTTGAATTTTTTAGTTTTGGTCCCCATTTTTAGGGCAAAAGAGTCAAACCAACCTTCATAATATCTCCCTCTGTGTTTCACAGAAGAAAGAAACCAATCATGCAGGTTAAGAGTGAGTAAATGATGATGAGTAAATGATTTTTGGGTGAAATATCCCTTTGATATGCAGCATTTAATATACTTTTTGTGTACTTTTGCCTCGCCTGCCCACTATACATCAGATTACACTTCACGCACATTGCCAAGTGCCAGTGTCCAACACATCTACCATTCTAATATACCACAGCAACAATGGTGCAAGTCACAGCGAGGCGCAGACAGGCTCCGCAGTATTGTGCTGAATTCAGCTCCTCTCTCTTGACTAAGCAACTGTGTCTTACAATCCAGTTGTTTTGAAGACAGACAGGATGGCTAGTAAACATCTTGAGAGGTTCTATGCCCAGTATACAGTAAGGCTTCTGACAAATATGCTGAGAATAGCGAGACGTAGGAGTGACTTCATTGGCACATCTTTGCTGAGTATTAAGGCTTTGGTGTTAGAACATTGATCGAGATCTCACACCCTCTCCAGCCTCAAAGACTGTAACGTGCAGATGTTCACACCTCTGAAACCTGAAAGGAATTGAAAGACCCTTTGTCTGCAGACAAATGCCTCTGTCCGATGACTTTAACCCCCAACTCAATAATACTCCAGAGACCTTCATATTTACAGGACTGTAGATTTTGATATAGTGGTTAGTAAGTGTTATGACTCAAAGTTTTAGCATCAATCTTGAAGTACAAAGGTAAAGTAACACTTTTAAGATCTAAAACGAAATTGAGCTACAGTAAGTCAGACAGTGGGTGACTGTGGAGAGGAGAACACAGTAACTGTTACACTCCTGTGTTGTGTTGTGGACTCTTAAGGCCTCATTATACTTCTGCGTCGGACCTACGCCGGAGCCTATACGCCGTAGGCAACGTGTTGGTTTTAATTTATACTTCTGCGTTGTTGTCCGCGTTGACGCGCACCTAGGGAGCATGTGAAACCCCGAGGGAGGGGTTCTGGCAGACCAATCACAGCGCTTGCGTCCGCGTAGAATTGACGCGTTGTTACATTTTTGGAGAGGTGCACGTCAGGGTACGCCGAAGGGTACACGCGCTACACACAGCCTACGACGTAGCTACGGCGGCAGTTCGACGCAGAAGTATAAATAGGCCTTTATGTGGATGGATATGTAGTTTTGTTCCCATTGTTCCTGTGTTCTCAGTTCCTGGTTAGTTTCTGCTTGCTTTGTGCCTTGCTAGTTTCCATAGTTTATTTCGTCTGTTGCCATGGCTACTCTTTGCCTTCGCCTGTCCCTTGTTACCTTTTGAAGTTATGGCGTAATTTCGGGAGGAGTACGGCCATTTAATCTTCTAATTAATACCAAGGTATAAAAAACAGCTTCTTACCACTTCTCGTCGTCAGTTCTTTCAGCATCCCTCCTCATCCCATTCTCCTCATTTTGAACCATATTTTGCCTGTGTAATGGGGAGGCAATCGGAGCTCGAGTAGAAAATCCTCTCTGAGCTTCTCTATAGCAGACAGCAAACCAAATCTGTTAACCACTTACACTAAGATTATATGCGCACACAAACTCGTGAAGTGCATTTAGGGTACGTTTACACGACAAGGATATGCTTTGAAAAACAGAGAAGTTTTTCCTTTGAGTTTTTCCGGATTTACATTTGTTGTTTTGTTTGAATAAATCAGTCACTGTATTTGGATCCTCCTCTCTGTCAGTTCTGAACTGCCTCATAACAGAACACCAGACCCTGGATTCAGCAGTCACCCTAATCCGGGACCACATCAGATACTTTCTGGACGATCGACTTCATGGACTAAATAACCTGTTACAATCTACACTTATCCGTGATGGTCCTCGAGGATTGCTGAGTGAATATAGGAATATTACACCCTTCAGAGATGTGGTTCCCCCTTAACTGTGGTCTCTAGATACAGTGGTCATGGAGTTTGGGCCACCACGGGTCACAGCCATCATGGTTGCCATGTCAGATCCCTCAGCCGTCATGGCCACTATATCGGAATCCACGAAAGCACGAGGCGGCCGAGATGCGCTGAGACCACCGGACTCTGGACCACCGGACTTGGATGCGCTGAGACCGCCGTAACGGGACAGGCAGAGAGTTCAGAGACGGCCTTCTTGGCCAACATCCCCACAATGAGGAAGTTCCCAGGCACTGTAGCAGGACTGAGGTCAGACAGCTGACATCATCTGAGGAGCACGAGAACTCAACGTCTGAAAATTAATCAAATAACATGTATTGTATTAAAGAAAGACGATGCATGTCTTTACACGCTTGTAAAAATGCACAGGCATGCATCATAGGCCTACACAACTCTCTGTAATATGTAATTAGTAAATAGAAGGTCTTTAAAAATTGTTTTGCAATATAAATACAAAGTTTTTATGTGATCACGTGATCAACGGTTTACTTTCAATTGCATAATGCAAATAATGATGCAAAAAGATGCTCCACATCTCCTGTGGATTGTCTCTAAAGCCTGACATATGAAATATGAAATAAAAGTCAGAATTATTTAATGGAACCTTCAGACAAAATCTAAAAAAATTTGTTTTTTTCAGAATCATAATTGATACACCAGGCTTAATAGTGAGTATCTGGAGGTCATGCATGAGGGAAAAAAACCACCTTAATATTATTCTAAGGCCCAAACTGAGCAAAATATGCAATTTGCTGCAATTGCTGATATTTATATGGTCAAAAGTAAGATGAAATTCGGATAGCTTAGTAATGTAAATCAGTGAGATCTTTATAACAGTATAGCAGAGTACTTACAATGCATATACATTATCAGTTGTCACTATAATAATATGTGTTATTAAGATAATATTTAAATGCTTAGTTTTTCAAAGCTCTGTAGTTTTTATTGTGGAGGCAAAACATATAATGCCTTACAATGATTGAGAAATAATTTAAAAAAATATCCTCAAAAGCCTGATGGATTAACATTTCAACAAGTAGCCTAGTCAACATTTGAAGTGGATCAAAACCTTTCATCAAAGTTAAACATGAATTTTGATCAATACCCGTTCTTGTCTTAGGACAACTTTGATGATCCACTTCAAATGTTGACTACTGTCTGTATATAAAAAAGATAAGTCTATAATAGACTCATTAGGCGTTTTACTTGCTAACAAAGTAGGCATAAACTATCACAATCAGATGACAGAAGGCATGTAGTAGGTTATGTACAACAGATTCTTTTAGTAAAAAAATTTGAAGTAATTTAGAGGCCTTGAGATCAAATATGATACAGGTTGAACCTCACAAGCTAAGAGACGGTGGTCCGAAGCGTGACATTTCATGTTTTCTGAATAGAACATAAATGAGTAAACCGCGCCCCCTCGCGCTAAATAAGCGTCATTACCTTCATTACTCATGAGCTTATGGTCCACAGGATTGTCAACAAATAAGCGCTGTAGCGACTCATTTATTTACCTTTAAAATAAAATCGCATGGAGCCTCCACAGTAAAATAAATAAATACAAATAATTAAATACTGTAATAACGCGGTTAAAATTATAATAAAGATAAATCCAAGAAACTATTTAATTCATGCTTCACAACCTTTATTATTGTGTCAGTAAATTGAACACCAAAATAAAGTGTTTTTGTCACGGGTCAGAAAGTTTCGTAGCTAGACAAGGCTTAAGCCTAGTCCCAGACTAAAATGCATGTTTGAGTTGTCTTAATTGAAAGCAACTTTGTCTCAAGATCCACACCAGTATGTTTCTTTTTTCTTTTTATAAAGTCGGGTTCACACTGTACTATTTTGGCCACGATTTGGCCGTCTGAGACAGATTTTGTAAATCCTCCTAAAAGATTCCACTGATCCTAGGCCAAAGGTTGCCAGGCACGTCATCTCAGCTGAAGTGGTCTTCAGGCACGTCATCTACGCTGTGGGAGAACTGGCCCCCCAACTGGTTTCACCCAAGGTTTTTTCTCCATTCTGTCACCTGATGGAATTTTGGTTCCTTGCCACTGTTGCCTTTGGCTTTTGGGGCTTGCTTAGTTGGGGACATTTAATATTCAGCAATAATATTGATCTGCCTGCTTTGACACCATTATATGAGAACTGAACTGAGCTGGACGATGACATCACGGTTTTCTCCAGAGCGGATATATATATAAATGAACTAAATTAATAACTTTTTTACAACAAAAATGAACCATCACTGAACTTACTTAAGCTGGACTATGTTGCTATTTTCTTCTAGATCTGCTGTACAGCTCCACTGAAATGGTGTTGGGCTACACCACGGGCTTGGCCCTCCTTCCCTGCCCCTAATCCGCCTCCGCTCCACCTCGCTCCTGAACTTGAGGTTCTGTTTACGAAGCGTCTGGAAGCCGCTCCTTTGAGGGTGGGCTATGTCATGATCCCGGTTCTGTGTCTTTTGTATGGACTTTTATGTTGAAATGTATTTTCCAGTTTCTCTGTGCTCGCTTCCTGTTTCTCCTTGTTTTCATCATTAGTTACACCTGTCAACTGCCATGAATTATCTCTGATTTCATGTGTATTGTAGTTCGTTTTTTAGTCTTGTTTTGTGCATTTATGTATTCATATAGGGTTAGCCCGGATGCTCTGGTTTTTGCCTTTCGTGTTCCGCGGATCGTGTTCCTGTTTCCTAGTCTGGATTAAATCCCCGTTTTCCTGTTTTTTCGTAGTTTTTGTATCTTTGTCTGTGACATTAAATTTGCGCGTGTATTTGGATGCTTTCTCTCTGCCTTGTCCCATTGACAACCTCATGTCAAAAGTACACCCCGCTAAAAATAAATAAATAATAATAATTCATTAAACAGTTACACTTGCAACATATTTTGTAAAGTCAGAATTTTGTTATAATTAAAAAATTGTTTAAATGTATTTAATAGAAAATAACAAGTGAGTCAATTTTGACCACTTAATTTTTATTTCAGAAATCTGGTCACATTTATCCCACAAGACAGTAAATCAGTCCATCAGTGCTGTTCAGTACTACTGCTTAAACTCTTTAATTTAGTTCTGCTGCACTGCTAATATTGGTAACACTTAATTTTACAGTGTCCTTGTTACATGTAGTTACTATAGTAACTACTATAAATTGTGCACAACTTGATACAACTAACCCTAAACCAAACCATAATCCTAACGCTATAGTAAGTACATGTAGTTAACTATTATTACTCAGAACTTAAATGTATAATTACATGGTAACAACTAAAAAATAAAGAGTAACCCTATTGAACCCTATTTCCACCACAGAAAATGTTCATGACTTCCAGACAAAATGTAAAAAATGACAGAATTTTCCAGTGATTCATATGTCTAGTGTTGGACATTGTTAGTAAACAAGTTAAACTAGTGAGGAGTGTGTTGTAAGATTAAGAATGTTTATTTGCTTAAAAGTGCACTGTAAAATATTTCCAGGATTTAACAAAGTGTTACAGTAACTTCTTTGCATTATGATAATTAGTGTTCTCTTCGACATGCAACCGTATTTACTTTTTCAATCCTTTTCACCCAGTCAGTGTAATAGTGTTACAGAACACAACAAGTTGGACTGTGTGATATTGAGAAAACCAAACCACTGCTGTGAGAGATATAAACACCGAGCGAAGCCTTCACTGTTGATCTTCACTGCTGGTAGAGATATAAACACAGAGCGAAGCCTTCACTCTTGATCTTCACTGCTGGTAGAGATATAAACACCGAGCGAAGCCTTCACTGTTGATCTTCACTGCTGGTAGAGATATAAACACCGAGCGAAGCCTTCACTGTTGATCTTCACTGCTGGTAGAGATATAAACACCGAGCGAATCCTTCACTGTTGATCTTCACTGCCGGTAGAGATATAAACACCGAGCGAAGCCTTCACTGTTGATCTTCACTGCTGGTAGAGATATAAACACCGAGTGAAGCCTTCACTCTTGATCTTCACTGCTGGTAGAGATATAAACACCGAGCGAAGCCTTCACTCTTGATCTTCACTGCTGGTAGAGATATAAACACCGAGCGAAGCCTTCACTCTTGATCTTCACTGCTGGTAGACATATAAACACAGAGCGAAGCCGTCACTGTTGATCTTCACTGCTGGTAGAGATATAAACACAGAGCGAAGCCTTCACTGTTGATCTTCACTGCTGTGAGAGATAGAAACACAGAGCGAAGCCTTCACTCTTGATCTTCACTGCTGGTAGAGATATAAACACCGAGCGAAGCCTTCACTGTTGATCTTCACTGCTGGTAGAGGTATAAACACCGAGCGAAGCCTTCACTGTTGATCTTCACTGCTGGTAGAGATATAAACAGAGCGAAGCCTTCACTGTTGGTCTTCACTGCTGGTAGAGATATAAACACCGAGCGAATCCTTCACTGTTGATCTTCACCGCTGGTAGAGATATAAACACAGAGCGAATCCTTCACTGTTGATCTTCACTGCTGTCTGTGAGAGATATAAAGCAGTGTCTCGCTATGGTAAGAGTGCTTCACTTGGGCGAAGAGTGAGTGCGAGTGTCACACCACCTGACGCCATGGGTCATTCCCATACAGATGGTGTGGAGGAACACACACATCACCAACACCATCCAACACAGCCATCCCACGGGAAGCTGGAGGCCCATCCGTCACCAGCTGTGATGAGGGAAGCTGCCACATATTATTATTATGATTATTAGAGGCTCATCTGTCACCCGCCGCAGAGGTGCTTCATCCAGCTCTGTGATGAGTGGATCTGCCATATATTATTATTAGAGGCCCATCCATTAACTGGTCGCAGTTGTTGGGATTTGCTATATTTTTTGCTTTGTGTGGGCTTGATATACCCTTCACTGCTGTTCGCAGTCAGTGGGATTGTGTGTGGCCTTACCTGGTGAGAGGGTATCATGGCCTCTCATTGCTGCCGCTATTGCCAATCAGCAATGGACCCTCGTGCTTGGCATAGGGAATGCCTTTCATGCCTAGGGATGGCTAATTTAAGATAGGATGTGGATAATCCCTGCAGTGCGGCTTGTGACCTGCCCAGAGGGGAACGACTTCACCGTGCTAACAGAGTATGCAGTTCTGTACCTGAGCGTTCTAGGGAGATGGAACTCTCATCGGACAGGCATAGTTATAAGCGTTCTCGCAAGCACTCACGTGATCGCCATGAACCACACAGATCAAGCCATGAGAGGGTGGTGGAAGTGGCTAAACACCCAACTCCTGCTCCACCAGCTCGAGGGTGACAACACAGACACTCAACTACAGATCCTGGCTGCTATTCAGAGTTTAGCACAGAGGATGGACAGAGTTGAAGCTCGTCACTCCTTTTCACCATTACTAACTCCTGGTCAAGAATGCGTTCCTCCACCAGGGTAATCCTGACACTGACGCAGAAGATGCTGATGTATTATCTCTTCTTGCTCCCCACTCGCTGGTTGATAATGCACAACAGGCAGAAGGAGGGAGCCAAGGAGAGGGACCCCATTCAGATTCTGCTGAAGTGGATGGCGAATCAACAGGGAGGGATGATTTTCCAGCAAATACTCTAGTTGCTAGAGTATTTGGTGCAGCAAAAATTCTTTGTTTGCAGCCTTCTGTGCCTGACCTAGCTCCTGTCAGGGGTTTCTGGGAAGGCATACTTCAGAATAATTCTCCATCTTGCATTCCAGTGGCAGATGATTATACCTCAATGTTGAGGACAGCATGGAAGAAACCATCTCAGAAGCCTCCATTCAATGCAGGCTGCAGACAGTTGGCCAATGCCCATTACCCAAAAGAAACTGGACTGGGGGACATTCCACCGGTAGAACAAAAATTTGCATCATGGACAACTCTGGGACCAGCCTATGCATCTGCTAACCCTCGCTGTCCCAAGAAGGAGTGTGCGAAAACTGACCATCTGATCTCACAATCCTTTAATGCCACTGCACATGCAGCTCGTACAGGCAATGCTTTGACTATCCTCTTAGCATCCTTACGGAAAACATTTAGTGCGGAAGACCAGGATTCTAGGAATCTTGTTGATTCTGCTCTGGCAGCCCACTCACAATTGACACGTGATGTGAAGGATGCTATGTCTTCGGCTGTATTATGGCTGGCACAAACCTCTTTGCCAGAGACCATAAGAAACGAACTAATGAATTTGCCAGTAATTCCCAGTCACGTTTTTAATTCAGATTCTCAGGAAGTGCTAGATAGGACTGAGCGCTCCATTACAATGAGAGAAGCTGTCCAGCGGGCAAGGCCAAGCCTTTCAGTTCCAGGTTCTACCGTTAGGCCTGTCTTTGGCACCGAGAGTTTTTACTCAGGTGATCTCAGCCACCCTAGCTCCCCTTCAGTTGCGAGGTATCAAAATCCTGCCATATCTGGACGATTGGTTAATTTGTGCTCCTTCTCGAGAGCAGGTGATCAGTAACACAGAGGAGGTACTAGCTCACATTCAGTCCCTGGGGGGGGGGTTCACGGTGAACTGGAAGAAGAGCAGTATCCAGCCTCAACAGCAGGTGAAATTCCTGAGGCTATATTTCAACTCCATAACAATGGAAGCATGTCTCACTCCCCAGAGAATAGAAGGCCTGGAGAAGGCGTTAGGTCACTTCCAGAAGGGGAAGCTTGTGACAGCCCACAGGGTTCCGAAGCTGGTAGGACTGATGGCGGCAGCATCAATGGTGATTCCCTTAGGCCTACTGAGGACACGGCTGATGCAGAGATGGTTCAATTATTTTCGTCTTCATCCAAAAAAGGACAGAAGAACGAGCTGTTGGTGACAAAGGCCTGTATGCGGGCCTTACTCCATTGGAGGGACAATGGAGTAAGGGACCCCACTGGGCAATCTTACATACAGAAGATCAGTGATAAAAAACAGACGCATCACTGACAGGCTGGGGAGCCGTTTGGGAAGGCAGGTCAGTATGGGGCAAATGGGATGCCACTTGGTCATCAGAACACATAAATGTGCTCGAACTGAGGGCTTTTCATCTCACTCTCAAGGGTCTGTTACCATTGTTTCGTCACAAGCATGTGCTAGTGAGAACGAACAGTACCTCAGCAGTTTACCACATAAATCACCAAGGAGGGACGAAGTCGCTATGCTGTCTCCAGGTGGCAACAAACCTGCTGACATGGAGAGCAATCCTCATCCCGGGTGTGACAAACAGAGCAGCTGACATTTTGTCCAGAACAGGGCCTCTCCCAGGAGAGTAACAGTTGCACACGGAGGCAATGGCCCAAATTTGGACCCGATACAGGACAGCTAATGTAGATCTCTTTGCTTCCAGGGAGACGACCTATTGCCTGGGATGGTACTCCCTCATGGTACAAGGCGGCAGTTTAGGCCTGGATGCTCTGTCACAAGAGTTGCTGACAGGCTTAATATATGTTTCCCTCCCTTTCCTCTGATTTCCCAGGTCCTTCAGAGGATCAGGGATGGTCATTACACAGTTCTACTAGTTGCTCCACGCTGGCCGGAAAGACCATGGTTCCCGGGCCTAGTTCAGCTGATTCAGGGTCCTCCGTGGTAACTTCCATCACGGGCGGATCTCCTATCCCAAATAGATGGGCAGATTTGGTATCTAAACCTGATGGCACTGCGATTGTGGGTATGGTCTCTGCAGAGTCTGTCCCTCAACAGCTAGATGAAACAGATCGCAAGACACTGAATAACGGCAGAGCTCCATCTACTCATGTTAATTACTCCATAAAGTGGAGATTTTTTTTCAGAGTGGTGTTTAAGCATGAATGTTGATCCAATAACCTGTTCGGTGTCATTTGTCCTTCCTGCATTCCTGCTTAGATCCCTTGGTATGTCAGTTCCTGAAGGGAGCTTGTCGCTTATGTCCTAATCGCACTTTGCGGGTACCCAATTGGGATTTGCCTTTTGTACCAGACTCTCTCACTAAGCCCCCGTACGAGCCTATGGCTGATGCAGATTTAAAAGCTTTGTCTCTCAAGACAGCTTTTTTCTTGGCTATATGCTGTGCTAAAAGGGTAGGAGAATTGTGTGCACTATCCATTAGTGAGGATTGTTTGCGTTGGAGGCCGGATGGCACAGGGGTGATGCTCTGGCCCAACCCTGCCTTTTTACCAAAAGTACTTAATCCTCAGTTCTACCAGAAAGACTTGGGAGGCAAAATTTATTACATTTATTAACAGCCCAGCAAGCAAATATTATGATATAAAGTTCTTTGGCCATAGCTTGTCATCCGAGAGTACAGAGCCGACCCCCTGGGAGGTAAGGGAAGGGACCATCCTGGTGGTGGTGGGGAGGGGAATGGAGGGGAATGAAAACGTCAGCATCTGCAAACTCAGACATGTGTAAGTACTGATCTTTTATACTACAAGTATTATAACACGATTGGATAGATGAGAAGGTAATAAGTGCCGTACTAAATAACTTACGCTAAAGCTTTCATTTCAGAAATCAAGTTCTGGAGGTAGTTCAATTTCAACCCCCTTCTTCACAGGCAGATCAGCAGAGTTTGTAAAAGCATGTCCAGTAAAAGCATTACGCACCTATGTACATTTTACTCAGACCTTGAGGAAGTCTCATTCTCAGCTTTTTGTTTGCTATGGAAAGGCCAGATTGGGGTGCCATTTTCTAAGCAACGTTTATCACATTGGTTGGTTGAGGTTATTTCCCAGGCTTATATGGAAAGAGGGTTACCAGTTCCTATGGGAATAAGGGCCCACTCAACCAGAAGTGTAGATTTCTGCTGCAGCATCATGGTCTACACACCATGTACATTTGCAAAATTTTACAGAGTTGACGTAACTGGCACAACGCCTGTCAGCACTGCAGTTTTGATGTCTGTTGCCCAGCGAAGTTTGAATAGTTCGGAGTCTGTAGTTCCTCCTGACCCTGTTGACATGAGTCATCCTATTAGACCGTAGTGACGGTCAGAGTGAGGTCGAAACAGATCGTAAGTTATGAGTATAACTATGGATCTGTGAGACCGAAGGATGACCGTCACTATGCTTGTCGCTCGGAACACTAGGGCGTTCAAGGTAAGAGAACGAGCCGGAAGTTGAAATCACCTTTTATAACGTGTGACGTTCCGCTTCCGGGGTCATGGGCATGACTTTGTTTACATAAGGTCCCGAGAGAAGGCGGAATGAAGGTTATCATTCTATTAGACCGTAGTGACAGTCATCCTTCGGTTTCACAGATCAATAGTTATATTCATAACTTACGATCGTGGAGTGTGTAGTAGAGAGGAGAAACTCACGGCAAGAGCGATTATAAAGGACACGGATTATATACAGTGGGTACGGAAAGTATTCAGACCCCCTTACATTTTTCACTCTTTGTTATATTGCAGCCATTTGCTAAAATCATTTAAGTTCTTTTTTTTTTCCTCATTATTGTACACACAGCAACCCATATTGACAGAAAAACACAGAATTGTTGACATTTTTGCACATTTATTAAAAAAGAAAAACTGAAATATCACATGGTCCTAAGTATTCAGACCCTTTGCTGTGACACTCATATATTTAACTCAGGTGCTGTCCATTTCTTCTGATCATCCTTGAGATGGTTCTACACCTTCATTTGAGTCCAGCTGTGTTTGATTATACTGATTGGACTTGATTAGGAAAGCCACACACCTGTCTATATAAGACCTTACAGCTCACAGTGCATGTCAGAGCAAATGAGAATCATGAGGTCAAAGGAACTGCCTGAAGAGCTCAGAGACAGAATTGTGGCAAGGCACAGATCTGGCCAAGGTTACAAAAAAATGTCTGCTGCACTTAAGGTTCCTAAGAGCACAGTGGCCTCCATTATCCTTAAATGGAAGACGTTTGGAACGACCAGAACCCTTCCTAGAGCTGGCCGTCCGGCCAAACTGAGCTATTGGGGGAGAAGAGCCTTGGTGAGAGAGGTAAAGAAGAACCCAAAGATCACTGTGGCGGAGCTCCAGAGATGCAGTCGGGAGATGGGAGAAAGTTGTAGTAAGTATTCTACATCACTGCAGCCATCCACCAGTCGGGGCTTTATGGCAGAGTGGCCCGACGGAAGCCTCTCCTCAGTGCAAGACACATGAAAGCACACCTGAAGGACTCCAAGATGGTGATAAAGAAGATTCTCTGGTCTGATGAGACCAAGATAGAACTTTTTGGCCTTAATTCTAAGCGGTATGTGTGGAGAAAACCAGGCACTGCTCATCACCTGTCCAATACAGTCTCAACAGTGAAGCATGGTGGTGGCAGCATCATGCTGTGGGGGTGTTTTTCAGCTGCAGGGACAGGACGACTGGTTGCAATCGAGGGAAAGATGAATGCGGCCAAGTACAGGGATATCCTGGACTAAAACCTTCTCCAGAGTGCTCTGGACCTCAGACTGGGCCGAAGGTTCACCTTCCAACAAGACAATGACCCTAAGCAGACAGCTAAAATAACGAAGGAGTGGCTTCACAACAACTCCGTGACTGTTCTTGAATGGCCCAGCCAGAGCCCTGACTTAAACCCAATTGAGCATCTCTGGAGAGACCTGAAAATGGCTGTCCACCAATGTTTACCATCCAACCTGACAGAACTGGAGAGGATCTGCAAGGAGGAATGGCAGAGGATACCCAAATCCAGGTGTGAAAAACTTGTTGCATCTTTCCCAAAAAGACTCGTGGCTGTATTAGATCAAAAGGGTGCTTCTACTAAATACTGAGACATTTTTTTGTAACCTTGGCCAGATCTGTGCCTTGCCACAATTCTGTCTCTGAGCTCTTCAGGCAGTTCCTTTGATCTCATGATTCTCATTTGCTCTGACATGCACTGTGAGCTGTAAGGTCTTATATAGGCAGGTGTGTGGCTTTCCTAATCAAGTCCAATCAGTATAATCAAACACAGCTGGACTCAAATGAAGGTGTAGAACCATCTCAAGGATGATCAGAAGAAATAGACAGCACCTGAGTTAAATATATGAGTGTCACAGCAAAGGGTCTGAATATTTAGGACCATGTGATATTTCAGTTTTTCTTTTTTAATAAATGTGCAAAAATGTCAACAATTCTGTGTTTTTCTGTCAATATGGGGTGCTGTGTGTACAATAATGAGGAAAAAAATGAACAAATGATTTCAGCAAATGGCTGCAATACAACAAAGAGTGAAAAATTTAAGGGGGTCTGAATACTTTCCGTACCCACTGTTTATAACAGAGCTTATAAAGCAGTTCGGCGCGTGAAGAACGCTCATTTAATATAAAAAAATTGTCTGCCTCCCTCTCTCGATGCTGATTGGTTGATGAGAGTCGCGTCTTTAAAACAGCGCGGGCGAGTAGCAGAGAGATCTGAGATGTACTGATGGAAGAAAACCTGTTGATTCACTCAGTTCATTTTAAGAGTAAAACAGGAAAAAGCGTGATACTGTTGTGTCTTTATTGTGTTTATGTGGTGGCTGTTGTCACGGTAACGGTCTGAAACAGTAATTAATGATTCAGCTGAAACGGATTCGGTGAGGAAGTACAAACATCTTGGCATTTGTGCATTAAATTTCAGGTATAAAATTATGTTTGTATAAATGTTCGTACAACAAATATAGAACTTAAAAAACCTGTACAATATATGTAGGCTAAATGTGAAATGTTTCTAATACAATGTAAACAGAAAACTTTAATATACACTTACATAAACATGATGGTCATGATGCATTTTAAATGTATGTATGTGGTTTCAATTAAGCTAATTTAATAATTTGAATTAATCAAGAGTTCTGTAAGCCTTTTGACAAATGATATCCTAAAACATTGAAAAGATGTCAGATCCTTTATCAAGTTAGTTCACACATATATCTCTAAATAACTTTTTTGTTGCATGTCAATATCCATTAACTTCTGTCATCCTGATGCCGGTCGTATTTGCACATCAGTAAAAGGAGGACATACTGACATCTGCTGGTCATTTTACATGATTTTGATAACTAAATGGATAATTTTGCATGTGGTGGCTCACACAGTAAAACAATGTGTAGAAGTTTGACAATTTCACAGAGAATCAACAACGTTTTGATCAACAAGCCATGTGCATTTAGATATTGTGTAAATTGTAGACATTTGTACTGTTGCACACATGTGCCCTAATCAGAAGCCATGGTTGACAGGAGAGGTTCACAACCTACTGAGGGCACGAAATGCTGCCTTCAGAGTTAGCTTTGATGAAGGCCTGAGAACAGCAAGGGCCAACCTTTCCCGGGACATCAGAAAGGCCAAAAAACAGTACGCCAAGAGGACAGCCCATACCTTCAGAGAAAGCAGAGACACAAGGAGACTGTGGAAGGGAATCCAGACCATCACGGATTACAAGCCCCCACCACAGACCTGTGACAGTGACATCTCTTTGCTGAATGAACTTAACAACTTCTTTGCACGCTTTGAAGCATCCAACACCACGCCTGCACAGAAGATTCCACCTCCTTATGACGACCAGGTTCTGTATCTCTCTCCAGCCAGCGTGATGAGATCCTTCTCTAAGAACAATGCCCGCAAAGCAGCAGGTCCAGACAATATACCTGGTCGGGAGCTAAAGGATTGTACAGGACAGCTCAAAAGATGTCTTCACAGACATCTTTAACTTTTCTCTGAGCCAGGCTGTTGTCCCCACATGCTTTAAAGCTACTACAATTATACCAGTTCCCAAGAAACGATCCCCATCCGTTTTTAATGACAATCGTCCTGTTGCACAGGCTTCTATTGTCATGAAGTGCTTTGAACGGATAGTCATGCAACACATCAAAACCATTCTCCCTGGACCCCTTCCAGTTTGCATATCGGGCCAACCGGTCCATTGATGATGCAGTTTCTACTGCTCTTCATTCAGCCCTCTCTCACTTGGAAACAAAAAATTCTTATGTGAGAATGCTTTTCATAGATTTCAGTTTTATACCATCATTCCACAGCAATTAATACAGAAACTGAACCGGCTTGGCCTAAACATCTCTTTCTACAACTGGTTGCTGGACTTTCTTACTGGAAGACCACAGGCAGTTCGGG
The DNA here is from genome assembly GCF_965113295.1 of Leuciscus leuciscus. Taxonomy (NCBI): domain Eukaryota; kingdom Metazoa; phylum Chordata; class Actinopteri; order Cypriniformes; family Leuciscidae; genus Leuciscus; species Leuciscus leuciscus. The sequence continues at coordinate 25,771,099 of NC_138742.1, forward strand.
TCAGCAACAACACATCCACCACCATCACATCGAACACAGGGGTCCCCCAAGGATGTGTTCTTAGCCCCCTGCTAACCCATGACTGCTCACCAATGTACAGCACAAATCACTTCATAAAGTTTGCGGGCGACACAACTGTGGTGGGTCTCATCAATAACAATGATGAGACAAACAACAAAAATGAAGTGTGCCAACTGGCCAGGTGGTGCAGCGACAACAATCTCTCTCTAAACGCATAGAAAACAAAGGAGATTGTTGTGGACTTTCTCACAACTCAGCTCACACCCAGCACCCTTCTCTGACCATCAACAGTGCTGCTGTGGAGAGGGTAAGCAGTACCAAGTTCCTGGGTGTGCACATTACAGAGGACCTCTCTCCTGGTCTTCCAACACTGCATCACTGGCTAAGAAAGCCCAACAGCGCAAACTGAGGAGAGTTAGAGCCCAGGCACCAATTATGTGCTGATTCTATCGTGGCACCATTGAAAGCATCCGGACCAGCTGCATCACTGTGTGGTTTGGTAACTGCACCACTCACAACCAGAAAGTGCTGCAGCACATAGTGAATGCAGCAGGAAAGATCGTCAATGCCACACTTCCCTCAATGACATTTACAATACCCGATTAACCCGAAAAGCACTCGGCATAGTGGGTGATCCCACCACCCACCCCTCACAAGGCTTCTTTAGTCTTCTGCCATCTGGGAGGAGGTTTCAGAGCCTGCAGGCCCAAACTACCAGACTGAAGAACAGCTTCATCCACCAGGCTCTCCTGAACTCTCCTCCCTCTTAGCCCTTCCCTTAGATGCACTGAACTGCGACTCTTCACCCCCATAACAAATGGACACACACACACACACACACACACACACACACACACACACACACACACACACACACACACACACACACACACACACACACACACACACACACACACACACACACACACACACACACACACACACACACACACACACACACACAATGCACCAGACACTTTTACAATTGCTGCTCTCTTTTTTTTGCATACTGCTGGCACTTTATAATGTAAACATATTTAAATTATCATGTGCCTGATTTTTTTTATTGTTTGTATTGTATTTTATATATATTTTTATTCTTGTCTGTGTTATGTTGGTGTTTTACACCATGGGTCTGAGGGAAACGGAATTTCAATCCTCTGTATGTCCTGTACATATAGTATAATTGACCTTAAACTTGAATGCAATTTGCTTAAATCAACAAGAAATTCAAACATAATGTGAACAAGAAACGAACGGATCAGAGAAATGAACGCTTTGTTTTGAGTAAAAAAAAAATCTCATTCAAGAATTGAGCCAAAGCGATTGAGAAAAACTGTAAGATCAGATATTGGGCAATATAGTCTTCTATTAACAGTTAAAAGGTATAGGCGATGTTTTTCATAAACACTTTTTGTTATTCTGGTTGAAACTCTCTTCACATCCTGATAGCAATCAATAATAGTAGTGGTCTAAATATTAAAATATGTACAAATATCTTCTATATGATATGTTGTTTGTATTGTTTTCTTGCAGATCTGTAATAAATTAAGGTGATTAGACTGAAGAATTGCACATACACATACAGTATGGCTTGCACACGCCCCTTTAAATCATGAAATGTGCGTCGGAATATCATGACATAATTTTTCTTTTTAACTGAAGTTGGTGTCTTTAGAAGAAGAATTTGAGCTGAATTTTACATAAATAAATCACAACAATCCCGTTCGATGGGCACAGCCATACAGACTGAAGCGGAAGTTTTTTTTTTAAAGCTTCTGCTTTATTGCAATAAAAATTGCAAATCTGAAATTGCCCATCCTACCATTAACTTACACTTTCTGGGCTAAATCACTGTAACCATGATTTAAATATTTAAATCTACCTTTATTTTTAAAGAAACTGATGACTTAATTTACCTAAGTATTTTAAAATATAAAATAATGAAGTTCATGGTGAAAGAGAAGGGTTCGTTTCGTTCATTTATTCCATAATATTCATAGTCTCATAGTCTAGGGTGATGGTAATCCAACATAACTGCTCATCTAACATTTAGTAAGAACACGCTGTAACATCTGTACAGTATTCAATCATGCACTTCATGTGAAAACACGCTACATGTGCGGCATACATATTCCAGTAGAGGGCAGCAGATGCTCATATCCAGCCTCCATAGCGCAGTTTATTTGGCAGGTAGACTCGAGTGAGGAAATGAGGGGCGATAGATGCCAGGGACTGGATCTCAGCTTTCTGCTTCAGTCTCTGCATCATTTCTACCTGAAAAAAATATTTAAAAAATCACACGACACATAGATTAGGCGACATCATTCACATTCTTCGCCTTTGCAAACACCTGTCAAAACACTAATGTCACAGACGCATCTTTGACCATATCGTCTGTTCTTTGCATATTGCCTTTGTCATGTCTTAAATGTACAGAAGCATGGAATGAGGCACCTCTCTCTCCCACGCAGGCTGGCAGGTGATGTAGGTTCTGTTCCTCAAGCTGTTGATTTTACTCTCATCTGCTTGAGAAAATGGAATAATACTTTCCTCCGGCACTCTGTACCTGTGACAGCCAATCACATACAGACACCATGAGGCATTGTGTATTCATAACAATGTAAACACAAACATAATCTCAGCAATTTACTCTTACATATAGTCGCTGGCCACTTAATTTGGCACAAGTGTTAGTTGATGCAGATAGACACAAATAGAAAATCAAGTGACTGGAACTAATCTGGATTCAATACAACAGCACATAATGATTAGCACAAAAATTACTTCTTTAGCAATGCTTTAAAAAGAGTTCTCATTACAGAAATAATATACTTTAAAATAATAAGTGTGAAGTGTAGTGTTTTCAGACCCTTAACTGCATGTTAACTGCAATTTAAACCTACTTCAGTAGGACTTAAGTACATCTTTATATGTATTTTCACAATTCTATTGTCTTTAAACTTTAATATGGTTAAAGTTACTGCTGAATGTACCAACAGGCATTTATGGTAGACTAAAATATACTCTAATGCCATTTCTATTGAAACTTATATGTCATGTATTTAAATATATTTGTAATTACACATTTATAATGCTGAAGCTGCAGTTGATTAACTTTAAATATAATATCAAATAACATACAACAGGTAAAATTATAATCAAGTACTTTACATGTGCTTTAGTATGTTAGTCAACACTTTAAAATAAGTGTATTTATTTAAATCACGACAAAAGATTATTAAAACATGATTTAAAATGTACTTTAAAGTAAAACGTTCTATCTGACATTACAACAAAGTGCACTTTTAAAGTGCCAGAAACTCTTTAAGTACACTTAAGTGGCCTTTTATTTCATTGATATTATATTAACTGTAACTACAGTTTAAAAAAAAAAAGATTTGAAGTACACCATAATTGCACACTCAGTTCAGTTAATTATAATAAAGGGCTGTCCCTCCTTTTCTTTAAAAAAAGAAAAAAGTAAAATTCTGGGTTATAGTGAAGCACTTACAATGGAAATGGAAATAGTACATTTCAACAGTAGAGCTACAAGACGTAAACAATATGCATGTTAAAATAACTGTAGTGTAAAAATTGCTTACTAAACATTTCTGTGTAAAGTTCTATCTAATTTTACAACCTTGCTGCCATGACAAAAAGAACGTATAAATCCAAAAGCCACTGTAAAAATGATGAGAACTTCACTGCTCAAATAACAAATTTTTAACAGAACAGAATGTGTTTTTATAAAATTACAAGACCAGGCCAGAATCAATTCTGTTCAGCTATCTTACTATGGTGTAGCAGATTAAATCAGAAAACTGAAACACATTACTTTAATTCAATACATCTGTGCTGAGAATTGTGAGCAGTCTTCTTAATTTCATGTAGACTTTAAGGAGAGTGTTGTTCTACAAATCCAGCCTTTACAAACATGACATTAGTGCATTACATACATGCAGGATCTCAGTCCAGTAGTGTTTTTGGGATGAGGTGGAGCAGGAAACTGGCAGCATGAATGTGCTGATGCTGTCGGAATCAGAGCAAAAATACCTGAGGATGTTTCCAGCACTTTTTTTAATGCATGCTGTCATTCAGATGGGTGAATTCACTAAATAGCTGACCACTTTTATGGCGCTTTTCCACTGCATGGTACGGTATGGCTCGGTTCGGTACGGCACGCTTTGGCGCTTTTCCACTGCATGGTACGGTACGGCTCGGTTCACTTATGACGCATTTCCACTGCATGGTACGGTATGGTACGGCTCGCTTTAAATGGTACCACCTCTGTTGAGGTTCCAAGCGTACCGTACCGTTACTAAAATGTGACGTGAAAACACTGCAGATCACTGATTGGTCAGACAGAATCATCACTACCAGTGTCATTGTATTAACGACACGAGACACTAAACCCGCTAGATTTAAATAGCCAGTAGACAACAGCCAACGCTGTAGCACTTGTTTTAAAAGTACTTGTTTTACTTGTTTTAAAAGAGTATAAACTTCAAAAAAAGAAATGGCTGAATCGTGTTCAGTGGACGAGGTGCAGACGTTCCTCTCGTTGATTGCCGAGGAGCGGATGGGGCAACACGGAATGAAAAATGCGCATTAATATAATGATGTCATGGCAATAGAGACGGCAACTATAACGATCAGTCCCACCCACTTTGAAGCGGTACTAACTGCAGTGGAAAAGCAACCGAGCTAAAGCGAACCGAACCGTGCCGTACCGAGTCGAGTCGTACCACGCAGTGGAAAAGCGAAAGCGAGCCGAACCGTTCCGCGCCGAGTCGAACCATACCATGCAGTGGAAAAGCACCATTACATGCAGTTTGTGCATTTTAATACACAAACCTACAATAGCTATGTAAAAAATGGCGGCGCGTGCACAACGCGAGGCTCAACGTCTCCCCAGTTTTTGTGTTTTAGCAGTTTTTGTGTTTTTGTGTATTTATTCCTGGCTACTTTGTTCATTCAGAACAGCTTTGCTTTAACATCTTACAGCAGACAGGAACTTCTGAGTATTGGATTACAACATTCTGTTACTTTTGTCGCCGATTTACGACTCATCCCTGAGATCTCCAGAACACCGGAGGCTGCTCACTTTGTCCCGGCCGGGCGGAAGTGCTCACACACAGAGACAGGACCGTAAACAAAGACGAGGAAAGCGCGGAGGCTTAAGAGCTAAGTTAAAGTTAACACCACATCGGCTCTCTTTACCCAGCATTTTTCTCGCTAATGTCTGGTCACTGGTCAATAAAATGGATAAACTTCGCCTGTGCATTACCTGCAGTAAGAGAATTATGGACTCTAATATTGAGTTAGCTGAATGCTTCATTCTCCGGGCAGACAGGACGGCAGAAGACTCCGGTAAGACCAGAGGCAGAGGGTTGTGCATTTATATAAATAAAGCTTGGTGCACAAACTCTGTTATCACTGGAAGACACTGTTCACCTAACCTGGAATTTCTTATGGTTAAATGTAGACCCTTTTATATGCCCAGAGAATTTACATCGACAACAGTTACTGCAGTATACATTCCACCGGATGCTAATGCTAAGCTTGCAATGAAAGAACTACATGCAGCCATTAGCAAACAACAAACAACTCACCCAGAAGCTGCTTTTTTTGTTGCGGGTGACTTCAATCACTCCAACTTAAAGACGGTCCTCCCTAGATTTTATCAGCGTGTCTCCTGTAGAGATGCGCGGTTGGCAGTTACAGCCGCGGACTCCGTGGATAAACCGCGATTCGGGCGGATTACGTGACGAAAAATAATATTTTAATTAAATTCGGGCGGGTGGCTGTTGAACCAATCAAATGATTGTTAGGCCTGCTGATGTAAAATGAATTGCACTGTCTGCCTGAAAAAGACACGCTCTCTTCCCATGCAGTCAAAATTAATGGGAGTCTTCAGAACAGGCTCGTCCTAGTCGTCACCCTGACATGACAGTGTGTAGAGTTAATTAGCCTATAATGTCAAGTCATCTTCATTTAAACACCTGGTCCTTCAAGGTCGCATGGAGAGGCGAGGTATCCAGAGCACATCAGCTGACCACAGGGGTTCCCCAGGGTTCAGTTCTTGGTCCCCTCCTCTTCTCCATCTACACCACATCACTGGGACACATCATACAGGCACACGGTTTTTCCTACCACTGCTATGCTGATGACACACAGCTCTTCCTCTCCTTTCAACCAGATGATCCCACAGTAGCTGCACGGGTCTCAAGCTGTCTGGCGGACATCTCCACATGGATGAAGGAACACCACCTGCAGCTCAACCTGGCAAAGACTGAGCTTCTCGTCCTCCCTGCCAATCCGTCTCTACAGCACGACTTCACCATCCAGCTAGAGTCATCATTAATCACCCCATCAAGATCGGTCAGAAATCTTGGAGTAACGTTTGATGACCAGCTGACCTTCACAGATCACATTTCAAAGACAGCTCGATCATGCAGGTTTGCACTGCACAACATCAGGAAGATCCGGCCTTTCCTAACTGAGCATGCAACACAACTTATCGTCCAGGCCCTGGTCATCTCTAGACTTGACTACTGCAATGCCCTTCTGGCTGGACTCCCAGCATGTGCGACCAAACCCCTACAGATGATCCAGAATGCTGCAGCTCGTCTTGTCTTCAACGAGCCCAAGAGGGCCCACGTCACTCCTCTGTTCATCTCTCTGCACTGGCTACCTCTAGCTGCTCGCATCAAGTTCAAGGCACTGACGCTTGCTTACAGAACTATCACAGGCTCAGCTCCCTCCTACTTTCACTCACTCCTACGAGTCTACATCCCTACCAGACACCTACGATCGGTCAACGAGCGACGTCTCGTGGTTCCATCACAGAAAGCCACAAAATCACTTTCCAGAACATTCTCATTTACAGTTCCATGCTGGTGGAACGCTCTCCCCACCCTCATCCGGAATGCAGAATCCCTGACAACATTCAAAAAACAGCTGAAAACCAATCTCTTCCGTGAGCACTTAACCTTATAGAAAAAAAAAAAAAAAAAAAAAAAAAATCCTTTCCCTTTGAAACATCACTTATCAGGCTTATGCTACTCTGAATAATACCTGAACTTCGTATTTTGAGCACTTCCTGCGTTGTTGTTGCTTTTGCCTCTTTATGATGACTCGCTGAACTTAGTCCTAATTTGTAAGTCGCTTTGGATAAGGGCGTCTGCTAAATGACTAAATGTAAATGTAAATGTAAACAGTGCTTTTAACAATGTAGATTGTTCCAAAGCGGCTTTACAGTGATAATAGGAAATTAAAGTAACAGAGATTGTTTTGGCTTTACAGCAGTTCAAGAATAAAGTTATTGTCCAGCTAAAGTTAGTTTTGATTGATTCACTTCAGTCGCAACGATCATTAGTTATTAACTTAGTATTAACGCCGTTTTAACAGAAAACTCTTAAGTTCTTTCTGCGCAAACTTCAAAAACACGAATCCGTGAGAACGCTGATGGCGTGCACATGTGTATTACGAGTTCAGTCTACAGGTATGCGCGTTTGAATATATGTGTGCAGGCATATATTCCCAACAAACCCAACAAACCAACCCTCAACAAACTACTTGTCTGGCCTTAAAATTTATAATACAAAATTTCTACCGCTTCTGCATAGCCACGCGAACTGGAATCATCCCGACAATGCTTTATCTGTACAGAGGTAAAGAGAAGGGAAGGAGGCCTTCACAGGGGAGAGACTAGTTGACACTTCAGGACTGTCATAATGTGAATGACTTGTTATTTTATTCGAGCTTTCTTTCTTTTTGCAAAAAAATAAAGTGCAATAGGCATTAATTAGTAGTAGGCTAAATAGCAGCATGTTGAAAGTATGTGCCAAATTGCGTTTTTTATTACAATGATAAAATTGTACAGTAGCCTAGTCAGGTAAGGTCAGGTTTGCCGATGTGCGTTTTATTTAGGCTATTTATTTATTTTTGTCCCTGTGCACCGATCGGAGACGGATTTCACAGCTGATATTCTGGGGATACAACATAGCCAAAAGGCTATACTAGTAGGGACTTTAGCCTTTAAATATCTTTGCTGCATTGGATCAGTATCATTTTTAGAAGAGGCCAGAGCTTTCTAGCCTTGCGGCTCGCGTCAGCAGCGCCTTGCATCGCCCATAGACCTTAAAACAATCAGCGGATGGCGGGCAGGTGCGGCTTTGAAAATTGGTCAAAAAACGTTGGTGCGGATGGATGGCGGACGGATGATGAGTTTTGTGATGCGGTTGCGGATGAAATAATAGCCCATCTCTAGTCTCCTGTTACACCAGAGATAATAAAACTCTGGACCAGGTTTACACTAACATACTTGGAGCTTAGAGAGCTACCCCCCTCCCCCATTTGGGTAAATCAGATCACATCTCACTGTTCCTTTTTCCCATGTATTTATCACTTATTCAACGTGTGGAACCTACAGAGAAGACAATCAAAGTGTGGCCAGAGGGAGCAGACTCTGAACTGCAAGACCGGTTTCAACAGACTAATGAGAAATCAAACAAACAAAAATCAAGCTTTCTGCAGACCACCAGCCATTTACACTCATGACCAGTTAAGTCAGCGCAGCATTGAGCAGGATTAATGCACGGAAAGTGGCAGGGCCTGATGGCATTCCTGGACGTGTTCTTAGGACATGTGCTGCAGAACTGGCGGGGGTTCTGACAGACTTATTCTACCTGTCTCTTGAACAAGCTGCTGTGCCTACCTGCTTCAAGACCACTTCTATTGTACCAATACCAAAAAACTCCTCCGCAACGTGCCTTAATGCTTACCGCCCAGTAGTGCTTACTCCCATCATCACCAAGTGCTTTGAGTACTGGATACTTGTCAATTCGCCTATCGCAAAAATAGGAGCACAGAAGATGCAATTTCCATAACGCTGCACTCAGTTCTCTCTCATTTGGACAATAAAGACACTTAGGCTAGAATTCTGTTCCTTGATTTTAGTACAGAGTTCAACACTGTCATCCCATCCAGGTTAATCCTCAAATTTAAAGAAATAGGGTATCAGTACTTTACTCTGCAACTGGCTTTTGAACCTTCTGACCAACAGACCCCAGTATGTTCGGTTAGACCACCATTGCTCTTCTACCCTCATTCTTAGCACTGGTGTACCACAGGGCTGTTTGTCCTTTCCTCTATTCCCTTTTTCACCTGTATGTGGTTCTAACATCATTGTCAAGTTTGCAGACGACACCACAGTGATCATACTAATCAAGAACAACGAGTCAGCCTACAGGGAGGAGGTGGACCGCATAGCTACATGGTGCACTGATAAAAACTTGTTGCTTAACACTAAGAAAACCAAAGAACTCATAGTAGACTTTAGAAAGGAGAAACGTGGAGCATACACACCCATCAATATCAATGATGAGGTAGTGGACTGTGCCACTAGTTTTAAATTCCTAGGGATTCACACATTCAATTACCTTACATGGACAATCAACAGCTCCACAATGGTCAAGAAGGCTAACCAGCGCCTATTTTTCCTGCGGATTCTGAAAAAGAACGATCTCTCCTCAGAACTGAGGGTGAGCTGGTGTAATAAAGGACAGAGGTGGAGCCGGAGGGAAGGAGGAACCCTCTGTAGCCGTAGGGGTGGAGGGACTGAGCACAGCTGAAGGCTTGCAAGTCTGTGGTGGAAGTAGAGAGACAACTGACCAAGGGGGAGCTGGTGGGACAAGGGAACCCACAAGGTCGAGGGTCTCTGGTGGAGCCCAAGGTGGGAGAAGCCTAGGCGGAGCCAAAGTCCTTTTAGGCAAGTCGTGCCACTCGGCCGCCATCTTGGCAACGCCTCCGGGCAGCTATTTCGGACTAACAAGACCAGGCTCCTATCTAAATGCATGGGCAGAGAGTCAGAACTGCACTTTCACTGGTCACCGGGACATAAAAACTGCATGTATAGAAACAGCAGTAAAATATGATAAAAATCACTGAAAAAGTTTGATGACTTTTCCCCAAAATAAGGTTTAAAACGCCTTTTCCCCCACAGTTATACTTTTACTACGCATGCGCAAGGGTTCACGACACCAACTTCATTTACGTCTCTATCCAGAATGCCGGTGTTGTGCCAAGCACTGTGCAAAGCACTGTTTTATCAGTGTACCGAAGAGAGAGAGAGAGACCGGGGCGTTCTCTCTCTGCTTGTTCTTTCAGTTAAATATGCGCCCTGTCACAAGCGCAGCAGTTCATCTACATTACTCATCGATCAAATAAGACATATTTTGTGTCGACAGGTCGACGGGACGAGGTGGAATGAAGGGATCAGAGGCCAGAGGCGGAGCCACAGGATCCTCTTGCTCGGGCAAGACTGGTGGCTGCACAACCTGAGACTTCACGTCACAGCAAGGTGTTCCCGGGGAAGAAGAAGGGCTGCAGGCATCCAGCAGAGGCAGGGTTGGAGGACTGGCTGAGCTGAGTGAAGGCGACAGAGGTAAACTTGACGTATTTAATAACAGTAATTCCAATTCCCAACAGGTTGATGATATAGTCTTACTACTCTCTTGAAATAGCGATGATGAAGAATAAACAGATAATATCGGATGGGATAAGGTGGGAGGCAGTACCTCCATATCCAGGTTAATCAGCCAGTCTTCAGTGTCCACTTCTACCAATGTCCCCTCAGCCACTGGTGTCGCGGGCTCACACGCCTGGTCAGACTCACTCTGGGGCAGTCTAGTCCCTGGGTGTCTAGGAGGTCTACTGGCTGGTGGTAGTTGGCCTGAATCCAAAACAATGATTTCAGGGTCTCGTCGTCAAAGGGTGCGCTGACGGCAAGATGACAGAACTGTTCAATGTAACTAAAAAATTATTTCCCTTATGGGCTGACCTTCTTCACTAAAATTGTCACGTTTTCTGTCAGCATTTGACCTTTTTCCTCTCAAACGCTGAATTTACGGTTACAAAGAGCAGTGTTTCTGTGACTGTCCAAAGTACACAAAAATGAGTACGCGATTGGTTGTCTGTTGCTAAGCATTCAGCAGTAACATTCTAACACATTCCTTTTCACAAAGTACAATGTTGGAACCACAATTCAGGGTTAACACTGCATCTTAATTACCCGGGGTTAAAAACGCAGTTTAGAAGGACAATAACAGGGGTTAAGCGCAGGTTTATTTTTATTGAGCACTCAAATTTAATCGAGGAATCGTGACAGCCCTATCTTGTAACGAATGTCATTTCAGTTCTACTTTCTGAGTTTGAGACAGAACAACATAATGCAAGCACTGCAAAAGGTTTTTTCACAAACTCAACTCCTTCATGCTAATATAGCGAGAAAGCTTTTCACCTCAACAAGAAATATCACATTTTAATATCACGAGATCTCGTCACACCCCTAGTTATTTTTAATCAAATAATGACTTTAATCAAATTAAATTAATCAAAATGAAGTCTTAACTGGGTCTATATCCATACACGCAGTATAATCAAGTGCACTTTCGGCATTTGAAAAAGCCGATTCAGTTTTCTAGGGTAATGTTGTACAGATAAAGTATGCCAGATCATGGTGGTCTGCTGCATTCTGTACAAGCTACCGCTCAGAACTGGGCTGAAAGATGGGAAACTGCCAATTGTTGGTAGTGTGGCATTAATTCCCCTTCTAAAAGCACAAAAGAAACGTAAGCGATACTAGATAATGTACCTTGCAAAGTGGCAAGTGTTTAACATATCATGTAGGCTACATGGTGCTAACAACGGCAGTTAACATTTCTTTCTTCTGTAGTTTATTCTGTAGTTCTGACTTCTGAAGTCCATGACAGTTGACACATCCACTTAAAAATAGCTTTCAAGAGGAAGGAAATAAAAAACAGCAACAGCAACAAAAACCAAAACAAAAAAACCCCAGAAAACGGAAACCAGAGCAAGCCCAGCCTCAATCACAAACCACAGAGCAGAGTAATGAGTTGACTTTCCCAAACCTCTGGATGTCTGAAGGCAGGAGGCCCAACCACAGCACACTGGGGACAGTCAGACTGTGGGCCTCGAAGGCCATTGACTGTGGACAAATGACAGTTAGAGTTCCTAAAGCTGGACGGCCGACAAACATTGAACAAGCCAACATGATTTATTAAATATATGTTCAGGTTTAAGTAAATGAAATGTAAGTCACTACATGTATTCGTTTTAATGTGCTGGATGCTTTGAAAGTCCTGCAAAAAAAATAATTTACTAGAATTTGTCTTTTTTCAATATAAAATTGTAACTGAGAAGCAAAACTGTTTAAGTTTGGTGAAGAATAGATTTTTTTTTTTAATGAATACTTTATTTGGTAAAGACACATTAAATTGATCAAAAGTGACAGTAAAGACATTTATAATGTTACAAAAGATTTCTATTTCAAATAAATTCCGTTCTTATGAACTTTCGATTAATTAAAGAAGAATCCTGAAAAAAGTGTATCATGGTTTCCACAGAAATGTTAAGCAGCATGACTGTTCAATAATGATAATAATAAGAAATGTTTCTTAAGCAGCATATCATTACATTTTAAAATATATTAAAATTACATTTAATTTTTAAACAGAAAATAATATTCAACAATAATATTTAACAATATTTGACAATGTTACTGTTTTAACTGTATTTACTGTTTTACTTTACCTTGGTGAGCAGAAGAGACTTCTTTCAAAAACATAAAAAAATCTTTCGACCCCAAACTTTTGAATGGTCGTGTATATTGTCTTATTATTTAACACAATTTTGCTTGTCTAGTAAATATGTAATATTATGTTACAATATGCAAGTATTTAAAAGTATATAATATAATTTGTATACATTTATTATATCATTTCTTCATTCATATTAGTTTAAAAATTTATAATGGAAAATGACAAAAAAACTCATTAAGAGAAAGATTTTTGTACTGCAGGATTCTGTATGTGAAAGCAAGTTAAACAGCCAAAATGTAGCCACAGACTCTGCAGATGTGTCACACATACACATGTAGAAACGCTTTACTTTTTCCACAAGGGTAAATTTGAAGTTCATGAATGAGTGCTTCCTCTTTTTTGTCTTGCCACAAAGAGAGAAGAATAATTACATGTCACCGCAATGCAAAACTGTGCAGGCCTCACTGGAAATTGCACAGAAATAGTAGGAAACAGGACTTACCAGTGAGCCATACTTGTAGATGCACATGATCTCGATGCCTGGGAAAGAAAAAAAAGGGAGAGAGGCTGATTCTGCAATCACCACCATACCCTTGCAATTATCCTTTGGGACAACTTAATACGCCCGAGAACAAAGTAAAGCATTACACATGCACAGAGAGCGCTGGAGTCATTGATAATGACAGTGACAGAAATAGCAGGGCCTTCATGTTCATGCTAAACTGCACTAGACCTGCCACAAATGAAAATCACTGCAGGATTGGTTGTTCTCAGGGAACGATGAACTCATGCGAACGATGGAGCATGTGTGTGTTTGTGATCTTTGCGTACGTGTGTTTGTAGTTCAATAACTTTACTAAGTATAAATTACATATTGCACAGAACATGAAATTTTTTTAAGTAACCTTAACACTGAATAATTTGAGCCTTTTCATTGAAACCTTGAGAGATATACTATAATGTAATTTCTATTCAAACTAATATGTCATGTATTTAAATATATTTGTAATTACACATTTGTAAAGAGGAAGCAATTTAGAACATAGAAAATATATTCACTTTAATTCTAATATAAAATAATACACTAGTTAAAATTATAATCAAGTACTTTACATGTGCTTTAGTATGTTAGTCAAGACATTAAAATAATTGCACTTCTTTAAAACTTTCAATTTGACATTTTTTATTAATTGCACTTTAAAAAAAATTGCATTTAAAAGTCATGACAGTGTAGTCTTTTTAAGTACACAGCTGGCGTTTTATTTCATTAATATTATATTATATGCAAGTAACAAAATATACTTGCACATTCAATACAATTAAGCACACTTTTTCACAAAGATGCTAGGGGTGTTGTGGGCAGTGTTGGGGGTATTACAATGCGAGTTACTTAATCAGATTACTTTTCAAATCTCCTTGTCCTCATGTTGAGAGAAATCGTGAGTAAGTGCAGAGGTGTTGTGTGTGCTGTGTGTAAACATGACGGTTATTGTAGTTCTGGACTAAATGTGAGCATTTACTCATCTGACTTGCACAAAAATAGGTTCAGTATTCCTCTAAATGAATAAAAACAGTGAAATGCGAACTCAGAATATTACACAAACCTGCAATCTTGAATTACACAAATATACTTTATGTATTTAATCTCACTTTATTAACCAATGTCTTTGCTGCTGACCTTGGATGATTAAATTCAACCATACAAATAAGCTAAAATGACTTTAGATAAACCTCTATATTTGCCAAAAATAGTAACATAACGCATTACTTTCCATAAAAACTAAGTAACACAATTAGTTACTTTTTCAGGGAGTAAGACAATATTGTAACACATTACTCTAAAAGTAACTTTCACCAACAATGGTTTTGGGTAGTTGCCACCCTAAAGTCCCTCATTCTTGAATGAGCAACATGATGTAAGCATGATTAATAAATGTGTGTGTGTGTGTGTGTTTGTACCATGAGGATCTGCATCCACCAGAGCAAAAACTGGTACGTGTAGCGCGTCCCACAGTTTCCTCACCATCAGTCTGCTGTTGACATCAGGCATCCCTTTACCCTGATGAACACACAAGACCAAACATTCAGGCCTTGAAAATACACACCAGCACTGATCTAACAGAGCGTCTGTTACATACTGTTATGATGATACAGGGCGAAAGTCTGGTACAAAAATCATCGTCCAGTAGTCTCTGGAGTGTTGCATCTTTCTCCACGATCAGAATGAATTTTGCAGATGATACAATGTCTTACATGTTGCTAAGGAATGTAATACATAATACGACAGAGTATGAAGTTCATTCATACAGTCCTTCAAATAAAATATAAATTATAATATTTTTATATTTTAATGTATTTGACTCATATTTCACCCAAAAAATTAAATTATGTCATCATTTACTCACCCTCAAGTTGTTTCAAACCTGTATGAATTGCTTTCTTCTGCTGAACACAAAAGAAAATATTTTGAAGAATATGGGTAACCAAACAGTTGATGGGCCCCATTGACTTCCATAGTATATATATAATACAAATACTATGGAAGTCAATGGGGTCCATCAACTGTTTGGTTAATGACATTCTTCAAAATATCTTCTTTTGTGTTCAACATGAAGAAAGAAACTCATACAGGTTTGGAACAACTTCCAACATCATTTAATTTTTTGGGTGAAATATCCCTTTAAAAGCTACTATTAACTTTGGTAGAGCAGTGGCATAACTATATCAATGTGAATAATTTCTGTGATTTAAAAGATCCCACACATCACTGGGCAGCACAACCATGAGGCACTTAGCATAGGTCAGAAAGGATCTCCAAAAGTCTTATGATTTAATTCCGCCTTAATTTAATTTAATTATTAATTATTAATAATCTATTTTCAGGACATATGAGATCACATACCACTGTTATGCTGACGACACTCAATTGTATGTCCCACTACATCCACTTGATAAGTCCTGTTCCAACCTTGTTAAGTGTCTCGATGATGTAAAGTGCTGGATGGCTACGAATTTTCTCCACTTAAATGAGAGCAAAACTGATGTTGTTGTTTTTGGCCCTCTTAGCTCTTCACCACTTATCTCTATATACTTGGGGCCACTCTCCAGAAATGTTCACAATCACCCCTGCACAAAAAATCTGGGTGTATTTTTTAACTCTGAATTGAATTTTGCAAAACAAGTTAGTGCTGTGGTGAGAACTAGTTTCTACTACTTAAGATGAATAGCTCAAATGAAACCTATGCTCTCATTTAGAGATTTGGAGACGAACATCCATGCTTTTATATCATCCAGACTGGACTATTGTAATGTGGAGTATTAAGGACTCTCTCAGTCATTGGTGAATCGATTGCAGCTGGTTCAAAATTCCTCTGCTAGACTATTGACCGGGATGAGAAAGAAGGACAGAATTACCCCGATTCTAACATCCATTCAATGGCTACCTATCAGATTTCGGATCGACCTAGTATTTTTTATTTATTTTAAATGGTCTCGCGCCCTCCTATCTGTCAGATCTTATTATTCCGCACCAGCCAGTAAAGAATCTGAGATCAGCAGATAAATTATTGCTCCAGGTACCGCACTCCCGACTAAAGCGAAAAGGTGATCGTGCCTTTTCGATAGCCGGTCCTAGGATATGGAATAACTTGCCGCTTGCCATCCGCTCCGTCCCCACTTTGCCCTCTTTTAAAACGGCTTTGAAGAAACACTTTTATAGCTTGCCGTTTGACTCTGACCCAGGAGAGAACTAAATATTAATTTTATGTTGTTGTGTTTTGTATTCTGTTTTTGGTTTTATTGATGGCTTTGTACAGCACTTTGGGCTGCACTTGAGGCAGTAGAAATGTGCTTGAAGAGAAAACTTGATACTATTGTCCTCTGTAGAGTTACTTATAGCTGAGTTGAATTAATTTCATAACTGACGAATTTTGCACCATCAACTGAATGAACCAAAATTGACCTGGCTCAAGCTGAATAATGACACTATTATCTTTTTAAAAGTTGCTTTACAGCAGAATTTGAATTTGTCTCATATTTGATGTAGATTGCATCATTGATTCTGTTATTTTCCTGTTTATTGATGTGAAGCTATTTTGAAAGCTATTCTGTATTGCATGAAGCGCTATATAAATAAAGGTGACTTGACTTGACCTGGCAAGGGATTATGGTGGTGTTCCTTTTACATGGTTTAAGAGAACAGGAAGGATACTTCTGATGCCATTCACATTGGAGGACACAGGGGTAGCCTGGGGGGGGGGACAGAATTATGAAAACATTTAAAATCATTTCACAGCAAAAATAGTATGGACAAAACTTCAGAGAGACAAAATGACTGAGTAGATTGAGAATGGTGTGTCAGACCAGTGGTCAAGTGGAACAGCATTTGAGTTATACAGATGTGAATGTTTGACAGATACGCTCTAGGTTGCCAAGTCGAAAGTTGCCAGTCGAATTACAGATGAATGGCTTTGGGCAGAAGGAGATTATATAAATCATGCTCTGGCATACAGTGCACATTAAGTGAGCTTTACAGAAAGGTTGGCTGGCGATCTGGACTCACTGCGGAGCTGGAATTGCAGTCCACCTTTGTGCCATCTTCCTCCAAATAACACAGATCACCTGAGATGAAGCCTTTGGATGTTGCAAGCTGCGAGGATTATTAAAAGAAATTATTTACATTCTCTTTAGTGGATATGCAAAGGTCAACCTATGCAAATGATGCCTTAAATAATACATGACAATCACTTTATTTGTTTTGCTTTTGTGTGTGTATAAAAAGTCTATACTACACACTAGAGCCATATGCACATACAACATGTAGACTCCTACGAGGAACCTTCAGCAAGCACGAAACGTCATCCACGATGAAATCCAAGGTCCTCTGTGAGCCAAACAGCTGCACGTCATTATAGTATATGTCCCTGACCCATCGAAGAGAAAACATTTCAGTGCACAGGTGCACTTGACAAATCACGTCATAAAAAAAATCAAAGGTTCCACCTGCTCCCTATATCAGATGATTTATGACGCTGTTTGCTGATTTATAATCACATCATCACTAATATCCACAGGTGGTTTGAATGAAACGGTCTGCAAAAGCTGATAAAAATGTTAAATATTTAGACATGAAACAGGTAATATCTTAAAGGCCAAACTTGCCAAAATATAGTCCTGCAGTACGACATGCTGAAACACCATTTTACTTTTATCATTTTTATGCATACACGCATGGAACATGGATTTTTTTTCGCACTTTTCCAAATATATCTGTCTCGACACAAGAGCATGTAAAATGATCTTGTGAAGGTGAAAAGTTTTAACCATATTTTAACTTGTAGAGTTTGTGGACATGTTCTGTGTTGACATGGCTATCACTTACCTTTTAGTAGCATAGGAGTCACTTTGTACAAGTTTGTAAATAACAGACAAGAGCTTCAGAATCAGGGCTGTAAAACAGGAACATGCCAGAAACAGTCATTTCTTGTTAAAATAGAATATAGAATTTTTCCACAATTCAATGTGCTATATGGTATGAAAGCTTGTTTCCACCATAGAATAAAACATTTAAAAGGTAATTGCGACTTTTTATCTCACAATTCTGACTTTTTATCTCAAAATTGCGTGATATAAAGTCGTATTTGCTTGTTATAAAGTCAGAATTGTGAGATATAAACTTGCAATTGCGAGAAATAAACTTGCAATTCTTACTTTTTTTCCTCATAACTGCAGGTTTATGTCTCGCAAATCTAAATTTGTAATACGCAATTGGGAGATATAAAATCAGAATTGTGAGATATAACCTCGCAATTCTGAGGAAAAAAAGTCTGTCTTTTTAACTAGGACTTTATAACTTCATAACTCGCAATTGCGAGTTTATATCTCACAATTCTGAGAAAAGATGTCAGAATTGCGAGATATAAATTCGCAATTGCGAGAAAAAAGTCAATTGCGAGTTTATTTCTCACAATTGTGAGTTTATATCTCGCAATTCTGACTTATAACATATATATGTCTCACATATACTCTAACTTTTTTGATGAGTTAAAGCAATGTAAAAAATATGTTGTCATAACTTATTGATCACATATATATATATATATATATATATATATATAAATCTTTTTTTTTCTTCTTTTTTTTTTTTTACAGTGTATGCAGTTGCTAGGATGTTGTGGATTTGTTATTACTAGCCCAAGTCAAGAGAGCCTCTATGATATTCTGGTCTCTATATGGCTTAGTTCCCTGCATAACTGCAAGTCTATGGGGATTTTTATTGTCCCACAGGCAGAAAATGTATGTCAAAAAAAAAAAAAATTATGGGATTAATTACACTCCCCAGTTTAATAATTGAAAGTTTGGATATGTCCTTGTCAGTGTCAAAAATAGATTTGTATATTTGGATGATAATTACTATTTTATTATCTGTAATATGCAAAGCAAGAAACCCAGGGTGATCTCACCAAACTTGGTGGCTGATGAAGGGCAGTCACATCGGAGAGTTGTCAGAGAGACATCTGCCTTCAGTACCAAACCAACAGACTTCTGAAATCTGAGAATAAAACCAACATCGCTTTTACTCATTTCCGTTTTCTTTTGTCTTTATTCGGTTTTTTTGTTGACTAATATGCAGAAAGTCATAACATGCCCTGAAATATGCACAAGAAATGAAGATGACTTCAGGAGATACTTCATGTCTGGGTGTGCGGGTGAAATGTTTTGGGGAAAAACATCTCCATGTCTCATCTGAGAAATCTTATGATGATCATAACCAAATGTTGCTCTGGGAAATCTAAGTACTGAGAGGTTTTATTGTTGTGGGGGATGAAATTATTCACTTAAATTTTTCATTCTCATATCTGCTATTAAAACTATCAGTCATTTTGCTAGCATGAAGGATACCTTTATAACAGCAGTAAGCCAAAAGCCTAGTCGTTCTCCAAGTTGTCAGGACCCTGGCCTTAGAGGGGCCCAGATGAAACGGGCTTTAAGCTTTAGGGAGGTTTGATGTAGATCTGACCAGACAGTTTTCTTTGTTCTGCACAAGAGCTATTACACTGTGCACAGTGAAAACCTCTTCAGAGGATTGCAAGTGTGTATGAGAGAGAGAGAGAGAGAGAGAGAGAGAGAGAGAGAGAGAGAGAGAGAGAGAGAGAGAGAGAGAGAGAGAGAGAGAGTTCATCCTATCATTAAATTACAGCTATTTAGAGTCGGGAAGTTACTTTATTTGAAAGGTTGAAGGTTCAGATTAAGTACTACAACCAGCAAGACAGTCAGATATTAGATAGATAGATAGATAGATAATGTTAGATAGATAGATAGATAGATAGATAGATAGATAGATAGATAGGATATAAACAAACCTATTTAAATAAAGTCCTGCATATCTTAATTAGGCTGTGTAAATAAACATTAGGCACACACACACACACACACACACACACACACACACACCTGACATTGGTCCAGCTGGATCTGTTCATCACTTTCAGCATAGGAGCTTCACCTTTAGACACACTGATGACTATCGTCTGAATGACATTCTCAATGCGCGACAAAACATCCTCTCTGTGAATGGGGAGGGGGATTTATATTCAATTATGACGCTGACAAACTTTAAAATCAGTATTAAAACATCATATTTCTGCTCGTGGTCTCAGCTCACCTGCTGATGTCCTTCTGGCGTTTGTCAGCCATTTCCAGACCCTCGAGCAGCGTCTCTCGTAAACGATCTACCTCAGCAAACTGCTCAGCCATCTAAAGGAAGTAAGTTATCTCAAATGCAGTCGAAATAATTACAATTGTTTTGCGTTAGCTGCAGTTGTAGCTGTTGTTTGTTTGTAAGTGGAAAACAGTTTAGCGTTTGGAGCGAGTTAACGTTAGCGGATTAGCGTCAGAACAAGTGATGAAGCTCTCAATAAGCCGTAGGAATTGGTATCACTTTTATGGATATTAACGGCTAAGTGATCAAATAATCGAAGATAAAACCACTGAATATGCTAGTCGGGTTTTTAGTATGTATTTTGTTAAAACAATCTTCTAATCAACACGTCAGCTGTGAGCAGATAACGGCTGTGCGCGCGCCTGCGCATATCTGCCGCGCGCTTGTAAGGATTCTCTCAGGTTTGAATAGCGGAACGCACTAGCGACAAAAATAAAACCTCATGTATTCTTTAAAATTTCATCTTTTGTGTTCCACAGAGGAAAGAAAGTCATGTGGAGGAAACAGTGCAGGCAAGAACATCAAGAAGTGTGAAAAAGTACACTGCTTAATATTACGAAAACAATAGGCCTAACTTGCATAGCATACTCAAGTGTGTACTACATATCTAATGTTTTCAGACCCTTAAGTGTATGTTAATTGCAATTAATTTAAAATGTATTATAGTTAATATTAAATGCAGTTAGCTGAACTAAAATGTTTCTGACTCATAGGACTTAAAGCAGAGTAGTAGGCCTAAGTTACATTATTATACAGAATAGGGCCTATTTATTCATAATTTATTCCATTGTCTTTAAAAATATGGTTAAAGTGTACTGGCGAAATGTTCTGTCATGTTGAAACTTGTATGTCATGTAATTTACACATATTTGTGATTGCATAGGCTATTTGTAATGACGAAGTTGGCCTAACTAAATATATTTAACTATAACTTAAAATTATAATAATCAAGTAGGCCTACTTGTACTTTATGTTAGTCAACACAAAATAAGTGTACTTCTTTAAAGCAGGACAACAGACATTAAAACATGTTGATGTAATTTCTAACATGTGTTACTGTCTGTTCAACTGAATATTTGCAACAGGTCTGGACACTATAATTTGATGTTGATGTTTCTTTAAGTAATAATTTGAGGTTTGGTATATTATAATGCTCTTGTTTCTTTAAAAAAAATATATTATTATTTATTTGCACTGTAATTGCAAGGCTTTCTTTGTTTGGTTGATTTTTGCTTAGGTTGTTTATGGTTGAAATATTGATAAAAAGATGCAATAAAAAACTAATAAAAACAACATTATGTAAAATGTTCTCTAAAGTGAAACATTTGATTTGAAATTATCACAAAGTTTAAAAAAAGTACTTAGGTGTGTTAAAGAGTCATGAAAGTGTACTCTCTTTAAATACACTTTCATATTATCTACAAGTTTAAAAAAAATATGTTTATGTTAGCAATAGTTCATCTAAAAATATATTTTGATCTATTCTTTGAAATATGGCTGCTAGTTATGCTGATGCTGAGCGATGTATAAAGCTAGTCTGAAATGAATATCAGAATTTAAATGTTAATTAGGTCGTCAAGAGAGGGATCTGATCTTGTTGACAATGTGTGAAAAAATTGTGAGACTAAGAAGGACAGAAGGTCCTTGCCCCTGACCTGACCTGAAAACCTCCATTCTCCATCTGGACATCTTTCCCTCTTTTCTTGAGTGACATTGACAAGCAGTTTCCGTAACACTTGAGTTTAATCTGCAGATAATTGCTATCTCTCCAAAACCAACACAGCAACACCTCACAGCCTGCTCTAATAGATTGTGAAAAGGTACAAAGAGGCAGACTATCTCTCTTCCTTTGGGCTGAGGTTGTAGTCAACCTCACGTAGTGTGAGGCTTGTGTCTCGGGGTGAGTGTTTGCTTTATTGGGCCGAAGTGCAGGGTTATAAGGCCGGAGAAGGGGGAGTTGGAGACTTCTTGAAGGGAGGGGGGGTGCAGGTGATGAGGATTAGCTGAAACCAGAGGCCCCTCCGAAACCAAATACAGATCTGTCAGTCTAATCCCCACAAATAGAAAACAGAGCTGCCTCGGCTCTGCCTCTCTCCTTCTCATTTGGCACATACCCCTCCACTGCTTCATCTCTTTCACATCTGCCCTTTGCCTGTTAATGGGACCCAGAGAAGCATCCCAAAGGAGGAAGTGACTGATTGGCCCTGGCAGTAATGGACAGCTCTGCATAACCTCACAGGGTGATGAGATGAAGAATGTAGGAGGGCTTTGTCTTTAGTGATGAAGGCTGTGCAGCTCATTCGGTCCTTGGCTGAGTAGCTTACTAACCCTCTGTTTACACTGACTGTATATAGTATGTATAGTTGCGGTCAGTGTTGGGGGGGAGTTACTTTTAAAAGTAGTCTAATGCGTTACAATATTGCTTTACAACCTTAAAAAAGTAAATATTGCGTAACCTGGGAATGCTTGTTTTTTAATAGCCTTTTTTTTTTTTTTTTTTTTTTCTGTACAGTAGAGGGCGCCTCTCAAACTTTCAACTGTGCTGCCATTCCGGATTGCAGAAGAATAGGACGCAGGAAAAGAAGGTTCAACAGTCCGGCTGTATCCGAAATCACATTCTCTTTTAAGTAGGTACTTACTTTGAACAAGTAATTACTTCACGACCACTAAAAATGTATGTTCTATATGAGTGTGTGCAGTATAGGCTAAATGTAATCCAGACGTACTACATTCGCCATGTTGTCATGATCATGTGATCTGCCAGCGTCAGTTGCGTCGCTTCACTGCCATTCACAAATCTTCTCCTGTGGCCTCATGGGATTGTAAAGTGTTCATCGTATGCACACTTCAGAATCTCACCAGAAGTAGTAGGTCATCCGGGTAATTTTTGCCTACACTTTTATGAGAACTGTGAAATTGGTCATACTTCTTTTGTCACATGTTTTTCGCCTAGAACTACAATAGCCGTCATGTTCACGCACAGCACTTCTGCACTTACTCCTGATTTCACTCAACATGAGGACAGGAGAGCTGTCAGTCAGTACATGGAGAAACAGTTTCTTAGGTTATTTATTTGGAAAAGTAATTCAGAAATGCGTTACTTTAATAGTTACTTGAAAAAGGTAATCTGATTATGCAACTCACGTTACTTGTAATGCGTTACCCCTAACAGTGGTTGCGGTCAAGTTTACATGCACCTTACAGAATTAGCAAAACTTTAATTTTAGCAGAATAAGAGGGATTATAAATACTGTTCATACTGTTCACTGTAAAAAAAAATTACATCCCCAAGTCAAAAATTTCAAGTGACCGATAACATCTAAATTTTTCAATTAGTCTGACGTATTATTTCTCATTGAGCCAATGTT
Organism: Leuciscus leuciscus; assembly: GCF_965113295.1. NCBI lineage: Eukaryota > Metazoa > Chordata > Actinopteri > Cypriniformes > Leuciscidae > Leuciscus > Leuciscus leuciscus. Next base: position 25,794,834 of record NC_138742.1, read on the forward strand.
AACAGACTATTGCAACAAGAATTTCACTTGGGCCAATTGAAAAATGTAGATGTTATCGGTCACTTGAAATTTTTGATTTGGGAGGGTTAGAAATGTTTTACAGTGTAGCAGCTGTGGTTTCCAGAAATTCACCATACAAATACTGTGACAATGTTTCCACTATTATGGGATGCCTGAACATATTACTTACAAACTTTTAACTTTATATTTCATTCAGTTATTTATATAAGTCATTAAGTCATATAATGTTAATATGTCCTCTTGAACTATACTAAAATCTGCCTTTTACCTTTAAGCTTACTGATAACCACAAAAAAAATAAAATAAATAAAAGGTGGTAGAAAGACACATGATGAATCAGAGCTCATCGTAAGTGGCCTTTCCAAAAAACATGACCAATACTCATAGATGGTGAACAGGTTCACTCTCACAATTCAAACAACATCAGGGTAACACACGGCACTAAAAAACTAAATACCAGAAAATGTAACTCAAAACACCCTACTGTACTCTACATTACTGATAACATAATAAGAGGGAACAAAACTATTTAAATTAAATGTAATCATGTGATTACAGGAATAACTTTTTACTGTTTTTCACTGTGAATTCTATGGTAATTCATATATTTTACTTTCAAAAACTATGCATTTGACAGTAAAATTGTATATTACATACAATGTAATGTTATTTGCACTAAATCAACTTACAGTTAACCAATATTCTTTCTGCAAATATTAAAAATGTTTTATTTATTAAATCAATTCACTTAACAAAAGAAAAGGATAAATTCCTGAAAAGGATGAGGATTTTTTCTTGTTTAGTACTGACCATTAGAAGCTTCCCAGAAGACAGAAGTATAATTTAGTGTCTTCAAAATGTTTCACCCACTGTTTCTTAATGCATCGCGTTGCCTTCTTGAGCACCTTTTGTTCTAGGTTTGTCACTGGGCTATAGTGTGCCATTCTGAACATGAACATAGTTTTAGCATAGTTTCAGTCTTTAGGGAGTAACAACCTGATCTCAGGGGAAAACGTGGTGGAGATTTGGTATGAATTCGCATGATGTGAATCGTGCAAAATTATAAGATTATTAGAAAAAAAGAAAGCATGAAGGTCCACCCCAAAACACACCCGTCACAAAGGCATAATTGTACGAATTAGCCACCAATTCGACAAAATGCAATTGCCATGAGATTGTGTTGGGTGTAACAAGGACAATTAATTGGCTGATTGATTATTTACTCTTACATTTATTAATTTGGCAAATGCTTTCAAAAACCATCGCAAACGAGGAACATATCGTAAGCATAAAGCGGTCATATAAGGAGTCAGCAATGTTTAAAGTATGCAAAACAAAGTTAGAATGTAGGCCAGAAAGCCATAAAAGTGCAGGAACAAGAACAAGTCTATACAAAGTTCAAATCGTTTTGTCAAATCTAAAGATCAGAGATCTAATGCCATAACATACAAACACATGAGCGGAAACAAGAATCTTCCCAAGCTTTTCAACAGCTGCCTGAGTGGCCATCTTGCACAAATATGTAAAACACACGGCAGAAATGCAGTGCTACATTTGTTGCATGTGAGAAAGGACAGAGATCTGAAGCCGCGTTTTCTTTTTTCTTGCTTCCCCTTTTCACAGCTGTGTCTCATATGTTCGCGCGGCCTCTTTGCTATTGCTCAGTCCCACCTGGCCGCCAGTGTTTTAACAGCCTGCCGTGATGCCGGGTACTCACACACAGGGTGTCCCGAAAATCTAGACAGGACATAACGGGTGAAGGAACGTGCCTCGCCCTACTGGACCCTCCTCAGATCTTCACTTCTTCATTTGAAGGTCCGTTTACCCTGAAAGAGTTTTACTGTATGCTTCACAGGGCCGCCCCACTGTTTGCCATCCCGCTGCCTTCAAAAGGCCGCCCCCCGCCTTGAACCAGACAACATGCGAAATAAATATTACTCTGACCCATGTCTCCAACTCTTGGTGCCAGAGTCAAACAGAGCGAGCGAAAAGGAAAAAAAGGAGAGAAGCTTTAGAAGGCCTTTGAGGTGGGAGAGTGTCAGTATGTTTCAGACATTAGAATCTTCTAATCTCTTTCCTTTTCAATTGGAATCTTTTGATTTCAGCGTCGTTCTCCAAACAGCAAGAGCTAAAATGATTATGACTCAGACAGACAGATACATGTGAAAGTAACGGATAGAGTTTTGAAATAAATTGCTTTTTTGAAAGAAATTACTACTTCAGTAACGACGTTTAGAATGTTACAAAAGATTCCCATTTCAAATAAATGCCGTTCTTTCGAACTTTGTATTCTTCAAAGAATCATGCAAAAAAATATTGTATTATGTAAAATGTATTTAGCGGCATAACCTTTTTAAACATGGATAATAACAAGCAAATGTTTCTTAAGCAGCAAATCAGCATGATTTTTTGAAGGATCATGTGACACTGAAGACTATAAATGGTATTTTAAAAAACAGAAAAAAGTTATTTTAAATTGTAATACTGTTTTAATGTATTTTTAACAAATAAAAGCAGCCTTGGTGAGCATATAAGACACTTATTTCAAAAACGTTACAAAATCTTACCGACCTCAAACCTTTAAACGGAAGTGTAGATTTGACTGCAAAGACTGTGGGAAAAAAAGTGTCCTTCTTTCTTCACTTGATTACTCAAATTTACATCACTCAACAGTTTGAGCTTGTTTAGACTGAGAAGAACTGTGACCTTTTTTTATCTTGCTTTTAAAACATGTTGCAATGTGAGTCATCCATACTGTGTAAACAACCAGGAAAGCTTCATTATTTTTGCTTCATGTGATCAGGGTATTGGCTAAGCCTGTATTGTCAGGAAAATGCCGTGTAACAACATGGCAAGTAATCACAGAATGTCTAATGTATGAAAATATTGTCATCATTTAATCACCCCCATGTATTTCCAGCTGTCTAAGCATCTGTTTTCAATACATGGAAAGTGGATGGTAACAACGTATAGGCCTGAAGCCCTATGGAAGCTTTTTATGAAGTATAGACTGAAATGTAAGCTAATTTAAGTCATCATTCAATTATAATCATCCCCTCTGTTGTAGCTCTTATCTCATTTGTGGCCATGTTTTTCAAACTTGTCATGTCGCATTTGGTCAAGTGACATGCAAGATCTAATACCTTTTTAACCAAGTGCCAATACTTTTTTGCGTCTGACCTCGAAGGACTGGGGTGCATTTCCCAAAAGCATCGTTAGCCAACTATGGTCGCAAGTTCCGTCGTTATCAGCATAGTTCAATGAGTCAGTGTTTCCCGAAACCATCGTTCTAACGAACATTTGCAAACAGCATCGCAAAGTTGTGTGGTCTGAACGACAGCTCTCGACCTGTGGTTAGAAGCAGTTTCTTGTTTGCAGGACATGTTGAAATAAGCAAGCTGACATTCAGTACAATCTGTATCTTTTATTTAGAATACATACACAAATGTCATTAATGTATTTTAGTTTGTCAAGCTCTAGTACATAAGAACGAGCCTATGATTGAATATGGAAACAAGGCAAAATAACTGAGAAAAATGAGAAATAGGCCAAGACCTCAGATGCCATGTCCATAAATTATAGCAAAACATCTAGCATTAATTTGATCTCAAACATATTCATTAAAAGTAGTTATAACTCCACCACGTGCATGACATCACTAACCAATGTGGTTGAAAGACCAATTCGCAACAATACGGTCTCGGGAAACAGTCGAGACTAGCTACGCATCATACTATGGTAGTGAAGCAGCGAGTTGCATTGTTGTACCTGAAACGCACCCCTGATCAATAGAAATGAGATGTCAAAGAAGGAGGAGCCAAAGAACCACACCTACCTATTACACAGTCGCCACAGACCAATAGGTGAAAGGTTTTTGCCAGCCGAAGCAAACTTTTCCAGAAAGTTCACTTTGGGGAGCGGTTTTAAACTGAAGCAAACTCCAAATGAACATTTTGGCGTGATTTTGTTCACAATTACATCACAACAGTTTGTCCTTCGATTTTGCTTGAAGTTTATCGGGGCCTTTATAGTATAAAAAGTTTAAAATATTACTATTTTTCTCACACACATCAACTTTTGTTTAAAAAGACATTGATCCATAAACTTGGCTTGTATGGATTACCATTGCGATTGCTATGTGTGTTAACTTTGTGTTCATCTGAAGAAAGAAAGTCATAGGCCTATGTATCGACATAAGGGTGGGTAAATTATGAGAGAATTTTCACTTTTGGGTGCATGTATTATCCCTTTAAGTATTATTCAGAACATAAGTGACAGTGCCCTTTTTAACATGAGCGTAAACACTCATGCATTGTTTTCATCTTTCCTCATCTCCTTTGCGTAAATGGCTGGCTTTTGTGTACATTCCCTGCTAATAAAAGTCTGTTTTCAAGAGGGTGAGTGAGGGTGAGAGAGAGACTGTGCTTGAAAGAGAGAGATATCAGGGTGCTGTTCTGCTTAACTTCCCCCGGTCAAAAGCTCCTCAGTGTGGCTATCCAGGCCGGCAAATCAGTCTGTGCCCGCTGTTTACTGTGCCGGTCACAAGGGCCACCGGAGCTGGAACAAAGGGGGGTCTGTTCCTATTGTCCTTCCCCAGAATGACAGCTCTCTGTTGGGCCGAGAGGGGGACCGGGGGGCCCTGGCTCCCACATACAGGGATGGAGGACAGTTTTAACTGAAATCATGTCCCTTCCTTTTAAGTCCGCAATCAGACGCTGCCTCAATGTAAACACCTGCAGCCATTCACTGATTCCATCTAATGGAACCGGAAAGCGCTGTTGACATGGTTCAGGCTACTCCTAATAGGTATTTAACACTGATCGAGGTACAAACGGATATTGAGCGCAAGAAAACACAATGCAGATGGATGAGCCACATTTATTTTCATTGCAAATCAAAGGACTGAAAGTATTCCTAAATAAGAAATGAACACAATAAGGGGCGTAAAGCAAAGAGCAACTTCCTCTCCATCCATCTTCCCGAAAGCTAAATCGAAGCAGCTGTTGTTTCACATCTGGGACCGCCCTGTTCCCCTGGCGCTGAATCCACTTTAATGAGTGTACCTGACACCTGTGCTCAAGGCAAAGCTGGTTATGAAAACAACAGGCCTATCTCTTCAACTGTACACTTGTACACATGGCTCTTAACTGGAGAGGTTACTGTGGCCGGGTGACAGAATAAACAGCGCATGCAGGTGAGCTTCAGAAGCATCACATTAAAATGAGTGTTTAAGAGGTGGTGAGCCATAAGGGGCATGTGGGATTGGCCCTTACACAACAGCTGTCCACCATCTGAGTCCATACATCAGTCATTATGAGCATTTATATAAATCACGAAGGAGTTCTCCGTAGCAGCACCTTCATTTTTTCTCTTTAACAGCAATGAGATTAAAAGGAAACTTTTGCTTAGCCGTCTGTGTCTCATACAGTATTTTTCCCCCTTGAGAAAAGACACAAATATCACAAGTGTCTCCTCTAGAGTTAGGGTGTGTTCATACTTGGCAGGTTCAGGCTCTGGTGTGATTGCTCTGTTAGTGCGGTTCATTTGAATATGTGTGAACCCTGGTGCGCACCAAACAAGCGGTCTCGGTCCACTTCCAAACGAACTCTGGTGTGGTTCGAATGAAATATGAAAGCAACATGGACTAAAGACAAACAAACGAAAAACAGGACACAATGTCACAAGATATGACCTTAAAAAGGACAGAATGCTCAACCATACCTGATTTTTCTCGTCATTGTCGCAATATTTCCCATCACAGTTCAGTACAGGCATCAGAAATTATGTTTGTGTGTGTGATGGAGGGATTTGACTCCTTTACACAATTTATAGGCTCTTCACGAGTTGTCAGCTCCATAATTTCCCATCATATCTACACACATTTATCCCAGCACACAGCATTGTTTTGGATGTTCGGCAAGTTCCGTCACAAAATACACATCATAAATGCTGTTTTTTGTTTTGTATCTTTAGCTTGCCGCTAAAAAGGACAGTGTTGAACGCTAAGCGAACCAGGACTAAATTTATTATTTTCTTTTTTTGGGTCCAGAACAAAAGAACCAAGAGAACCGAACTTCAAGTGTGAACACACCCTTAGAAGCGATCTCAACAATGTCTCAAATGTACTCAGATTTGTCAAACAAAGGTGAGCAGCATCTGAATCCCTTACAAAAGGCCCTTCAAAGACCATTGGTGAAGTGTATGTTTTAGGGGGAAAAAAAGAAAAAAGGAGTTTTCATGAACTTCACTGAATGAAGAGTTATAGTTTAAAGATGTAATGAAACAGAAGCAACAAATATTTTCTTCCATATGTGACACACATCCAAGTGTAATGAGTTATTGATAAAGCAAAAAAAAAAAATGTAGGTGCTGTGCATTGGTTGTTGATTTGATGTTGAGATACGAGGTTTGCAGGTGAACGCGAGCTTGCAGGCACGGGTTTAAGCAGACTAAATGATTGGAAAAGTCCTTTACACATGCCACTAGAAAAGCCTGCCATTTTTACCAGAAGGCCCAAGTATGACATTTTGATTAAACAAGGTTTGATGAGGTAAAAAATAAATAAAATAAAAATAATTATGCACTGATGAATTATGCACAATAAGGTCTAATGTGCATTTAGAAAATAGACAATGCATTTCCATTTCACACTGATTATAAAGTCACAGAGAGGCAATATTTGAAGCAAAAGTTTTGCTTCAAATCCTCCTGTGTTGAAAATCAAGCGTTTAATGTTGTTTACATGCTTTTTCTGAAGTCACAAACTACCTTGTAACCAATCAGGTCAACGTGTGATCTCTGAGCTGGTGTGAGTGAGTGGAGGCGGGGTTATTTAAATATTGATAGAAAATGTGCATTTTAAGGTAGGAATTTTTTTTTTTTAAGGATTTTTTTTAATATATATGTCTGTTATTGACTACAGTGGGATGTTAAGAGTTGACGTCATTCAAATTAAAATCTTAATCTCCACAAATCCAGTGTCTTATGAATAAAGGTGTTCCCATCTCAGATCAAACTATCAAAGGCATGTGTATACTTGCAGTTGTGTAATAGGCGTGCAAATTATTCAGTAACAAGGAATTTCAGTCTGTTGAAGTTCATCTTAAAAACTGTTTAAAGGGTTTTTGTGATATTTGAGCTTTATAAATCAGCAAGAGGGGGATTACTAATAAAACGACTTCTTCTATAATGTTCTAAGCCAGTGTTTTGTCGATGCACTGAACAATGCATACTGATAACCAAAAACGCCATGGTTACCTCCTCAAGCAAAAACTTCACATTTAGTTAAATAGTCGTTCGAAACATAGGTCACCAAACCTCCCATAATTCACAGCCAGTGTTTTATCAATGTTCACTCCTTGCTTTTGAGATGTTCTGATTGTAATCTGTACCCTAAGGCAAGATCTCCAGCTAATAACAGCATTATAAATCACTCTCCTTGACATGTTGCAATATCTTTACGCAGCGAGACGCGCGTCAGGGCAACATGGTGTCGCCGCAGGTGCATTTCTGAAAACGGGCATCCATGAAGTGCGTAAGCGGCCTCCACGCATCATTAGACAAGCATCTACGGAGATAACCCTGCCGTTATCAGTCGCCTGCGTCCTCATACCTCCCACTCTCCGTTTTGCTAGCGGAGTTTACGCATCTCCGCTTCGCTCCTCCTCCAGTTTGCCATCTGCACTGAATCCGCATCGCGCTCTGTGCGTCCGCAGGTTGAAGAAACGCAACAGGTTATACGCGCGTTAATGAATCTGAGAGCGTTCTCGAGAGGGCGAGATGTGGGAACAAAATAACTGATTATACCAGCGATAGCGTTTCACTCATCACCTATTTGGATTGGCTCGTTTATTTGTGTGAAACTCTGCGCGAAAGTTCATCATGGTTTCATTGCTGGATTTAAGCGCTCTTGTTCTGTTACTCGTGTGGGGATATTGCGTCCTGGCGGACACGGTCTTTACAAACTTTACTCTCGACAACGAGGTGCACTCTAGTTTCATCCACCGGCGCTTGAAGAGCCAGGAGCGCCGGGAGATGCAGCGGGAGATCCTGTCAATCCTCGGGTTGCCGCACCGGCCGCGGCCGCACCTCCACGGCAAGCACAACGCCGCGCCGATGTTCATGCTGGATCTGTACAATGCCATGTCCACTGAGGGAGACGAGGAGGGCTTCTCGTACCCATACAAGCCCGTTTTCACCACTCAGGGACCGCCAATCGCGACACTTCAGGACAACAACTTTCTGAACGACGCGGACATGGTCATGAGTTTTGTTAATCTAGGTAAGATTGGCACGCGCGCACTGACAGTCCTGGGATGTCAAATGCCATATTTTAACCTTCTTTAGATTGTCCTAGGAAACTGCACCCACCTGTGATTCTCCCACTGAAACCATTTAAAATGCATCAATACTTATTTAGGCTACAGAGCAAATTGTGTACAGACTCTTATTGGGTCATAATGGGTAATGATAATAGGCTAATTCATTACTGATGGAGTTTCATTATTTGAGTAAAAAGAAACACTATTGGACTTCGACAAAAAAAGTGTCAATTTAATGAACTTTATTAAGGCGCTCTGTGATACTTGATTCTGATTGGTGAACTGATTGGTCAAATATTTTTGTTTATAAACCGGATCGTTCTAGTCTTTGCTTCTGATTGGTCGGCGTGGCCTTGCAGCTGTGTTATTTTCTACAATATGGAACAGCTATGACGCGAAACACCTGTTCACCAATCACAGCTTTCTGTTATGTCAGGGACTATATCTTCTAGCGGATGGGGGCCCCTTCATGAGTTTGCTTACTAAAACAGTCAGGCCACAATATTTATGTAGTAATCGTTTGATTAAAATCCTTAAAGCTTTTGAAATTATCCCATAATTTACTCACCCTCAAATCATCCTTGGTGTATATGATATTATGCTTTCAGTCAAAAACAATTGGAGTTATATTAAAAAAAATATCCTGGCTCCTCCAAGCTTTATGGTACCTTAGATTTTAAAGCCCCAAAAAAGCCCACCATAAAGGTAATCCATACGGCTCCAGTGGGTAAATAAAGAGCTCATGAAGTGATGGGTTTTTTATAAGAAAAATACCCATATTTATAACTTTATAAACTATAATCACTGGCTTCCGGTAACGGCTGTATGCGAGTCGAGTTCTGGCTGAAAAGTGTTTTAGTCATAGGCTTGAGGGTGAGTAAATTATGGGATAATTTTCATTCTTGTGTGAACTATCCCTTTAAGAACACGCTAAGGACTTATGATGGAAATAAAAATGAAAGCGTTTTAGGAGAAAATCACATCCAGGGGCCTTTAGTCCCTTTGCACCCTATTATTGAGGCACCACATATTTTGGGGTCAAACTTGATAGTTTTACAAGAAACAAAATAAAGCTACATAACTCTGAAAAATGTTTGTTTAGATGTTTTTGACAAAGAACTTGTCACAAAGTGTGGTTCCAATAGCACAACTGATTTTGCAAGACAAAGAGCATCTAATGAAATTGCAGAGCTTAAATGTGAAATCAGATTACATCTGATTGCCCGGTCAAACAATAGCACTTTTTAAGTCAAAACTTGCATTAAAACATTTACTCCGATTGATCCTCTGTCTCTTCATGTTTTTGGCATTGACAGGAAAGACCTGCCACAGAAATCAGATAATAACAGGGCTGAGTGAATAATAACAGGCCAAAGAATGGGGATTTTCCCCCCTGAGAGTCTTAGATATTTTATTTGTTACTAGGCCAAAATAGCATGCATAGTTCTCTCCTCCATTGTTTGTTTGATTTTATTAGGCCACTTATCTGCGGAAAGTCTTAACCTTGGCATGATTTCCAAGCCTCTGATGCTGGTGAACGCAAACCTATATTTGCATTGTGTGTTTTGGGCAGTGATAATATGGCGCTGTCGCATTCCCAAGCGTCTGCTGTCTCAGCGCCAGCTGTGTCCTCCGCTAATATTCAGGTGTTCAGGGCTGGCTGTCTGGGAGCTCAACAGTCTCTTTATCTTCAGTTTTTTTTTCTCTGCAGTAATGATATCAGCTGACAGAGGCACAAGTGTTTTGCTAAGTGCAAAGTACGTCTCATGACTCGTTTGCTCAACAGTGAGGAAGCCTATGGGGCCGCTCACACATATTCTTGCATTCGAAAGCGACAATGGAATAACCCTTTCAAAATTTTTTTTTATCATGGTAGCCATAGTTTCTGCCAATAACATTTATTGTTGCTACTATAAAACTATGACACATTATGTGTGACACATAATATATAGGCCTACATAGTGTTCAGAATATTTTCACTTTGATTAATGTCTGTTTTTACCACCACGGTAGCTACAGTAGTTCCACTGTTTTATTATAAAAAAACAATAACTGTAATAATGACTCTTGTATTTTTTGACAACACATGAATGGTCCCAGGTCACCATTCAAGTAGCTTTTAGTCATCCATCCACCTTTACCTCCACGTAAAGTGTAATCTTTGACACCGCCTAACTTGGCTTGGCTGAATGTTTCATAAGAACCTGGCTTGTCTTATCAGCAAGCCTGTTAGTTTCCTCATTAAAGCGTCATCATCTGCACACTAGCACAACACTGCCATGCGAAGTGTGATTTATTGTCTGATAAGAGCAGTTATGTTGTTAAGGGTGTGATTTGTAACGCTGTTTATTGGCAAAATGGGTTGGATTTTTAACTATTACAACTAACCATTATCTGAATTCTTCTTAAAGTCACCATGAAATCAAATTTTTTTTATGGAATACGGCAGTATTTATTATAAATGATTTATCCATGCACATCATATCTTTTTTTTAAACTCATGTGCCCTCGTTTAATCAAAATAACCTCTTGCAGCAACATCTCATCTCTTCTCTGATGATGTATTTAGTGATGTAGTGAGGGCGGGGCAACCTGTCACTCACAGGAGACCCACCAATAGTAAACCACAACCATCCAATCAATTCCCCCCTGGACAAAATCAAGCCCGCCCTACATTTGTTCTTGTTCCAGAAGGTGTTTCACACTGTAATGCGTCACAATAGGGAAGAAAAGAATATCGCAACTTCCATTTCATTCCGACTTTACACTATAAAGCCATCTTACCCTCCTGTTGTTCCAAACCTGTATGACTTTCTTTCTTTGTGGAACACAAAATATATTTTGCATATACAAATAAAATATTAAAAAAGAGAGAAAAAAAAAAATCATACAGGTTTGTAATGACATGAGGATGTGGAAATGAGGACAGAATTCTAATTTTGGGATGAAGTATCCCTTTAAATGCTGATTTAAAGTTAGACGTCAACCTTCTTAGTATTCCTCAATCAATTCATTATAAACAATATAAAAAATAAAATTATAAAAGAATGCCTGTTTACACTTTTGTAAAAATTGTATGGGGTCGCTAATGACCCAAGGTGTGAACAGTGTAAGTATACTTTTTCTGCATGACAATAATTTCAACTTTAATGACTTAAGAAGTGTAATTCACCTTTATTCCTCAAGGTGGCAATGTCTGATACACAATGATGAAGTGACGTTTCACTCATAGTTACCGCAGGCAGAAAACAAAAGAATAGGAAGAATCATCAGCAAAGCTTGAAATGGCTCAGTGATTTACTGCAGAGCAAGCACTGAACGCAATCAAATATAAGTGTCACTGTTACTTGATGCTGGATCTGGAGAAGAAGCTGTCAGTGATCAAAATATTGATTTTGAAGATTTTAAAAATAGTTTTGAGAATATGTTTGAGATGGTGAATATGAGCCAGATGCTGAATATACTGGAAAATGAGCTCTGACGAGGACAGTGATGATGGTATAAAACATCTGCTCAAACTGAACCCTACAAGCTCAGGAAGATAACAAAATATGCTTTATTTTATTCTTCTGTAATTGTTACTCTACTATCAGGAGAGTTTTATATTATCACAACAGGTAGAGATCCACCCGTGTTAGATGTAGATCTGGTTCGCTAAAGTCCCGGATATGTAATAATGATTGGCGAAACATTCATGCATTTAAGGGTTAAAAGAAATGATTAATCTGAAAATGACTAGTGTGTGTGTGAATGTGAGTATATGTCTACAAAGAGGGAGGTGACAGTGTTTCCTATTCTGAAATGTGTAATTATCCAGAGGACTGCTGTATTGTGCCTATTTTGGACAAGCACTGACACAGATGGATTTGACCACAGAGGCTTGCTTCTCTTTCTTTCTGCTCTGCTTTCTCTCTTCCCGAGGAGAGACATCAGCTTTTAATCAAACAACCTGCTGTAGTCGCTCCATTCAACCAAACCAAACTGCCACAGCACACCTTTTATATTAAATAAGCTACAGTGTCAACAGAGACTTCACCCTTGGGCATTTTGCAGAAAGAATGTGCAGATATGTATATATTTACTTAATTTTCACAATGGTGGTTACATAGTTCCTATATTGCATTAGGCCCAGAGAACACTGCATGAATGCCATACGATATAAGGGTTTTGCTTCTTTCGCTGAATCTGCGATTCATAAACCTGACAGTCAATCATAACAAAGATGTTTCACATAAGCAAAGCGAACACAAGGAAAACAAAAGAGTTCACAGAAAAACCATATGCGATCCAATAACATCTAAAGATTTTTTTAATGTTTACTGGAATGGGGTTTTTCCCAAATCCGATAAAATTATGAAATTTTGATTTCTTTGGTATTTTTTTTTGTTGGAGATCCTCTCAGTAAAGAAAACGTCCCTCTCTCTTGTAGCTTGCAAAGTTTTATTCTTCAATCAGAAACCTTATTCATGCATTTTATTAAAAGAAAGAAAGAAAAATAGAGCACACTTTTACAGGATCTGATTTTCTGTGTCATGGCTTTGCTAAAACAAATGCATGTCTTCACGATGCATTCGCAACATGTTCTCTGTGAGAGAAAAGCTGCTTTGTGAGTTCAGTGCCTGAACCTCGTGATTTGATCAGACTTATTGAATCTTTTCGGAGCCAATTTGAGAAAAGGCGAGCGATTTATAATTTTATGAACACATGCTATGTTTCAGAAGCAACAGAAGTGTCAGTATATGTGTCTTTGCTTCCTTAGTGCCAAGCCAGTCAGTGACTAGGCAGCATGTATTGTGTATGAATGCCATCATGCTTATGATCTAGAACAAATTCCAACTCTTTACATAACCGAACGCTTATTTAATGTTTGAAATTCTTTTTTCTCTCTCTCTGAATAAATGGATTCATCCCAGCTAACAGGAAACACTCTCAGAACTTTGGCTAATGTTCTGGCAAGGTTCTCTCAAAGTTATGATTATTACAGTAACGGTTATAGAGTGAATTAGTGCTAGTCCACTGGAAGTATTTTTTTCCATTCATGTCTCGAATTTCAAAACAGTCTTCGTTAAAGCGTTATAAGCAATGAACCAAGCCAACCAGCTACAAGGTGAATCATAATACTACAAACTTTGATTTGAAGCAAAAAAGTATTTGAAAATCAAACAAAAATACGAAGGTTCAAGACTGTGTGATGGCTTTAGAGATGGAAAGAACTACAATCCCATGATGCATTGCGAACATTAATTTTTTGTTTTTGAATTTTATATTCAAATATTTAAGTATTTTGAGAACGTAGAGACACTGACCCGATCATGTAATTTTCAGTGCTTCATGGGAGTGGGCGGAGCTAAACAGCTCTTTTGCCTTGATTTGCTGGTTTCCACTTTCTGATTGGTGTAATTTTCTATAGCATCATGGGTAATGTAGTTTTTCACCACAAATTCCACTGTTAAACATGAAATTAAAACTAAGTTGAAATAATGCTGGTTAACGGCTTCAACAAAAGCAAATATTATCGATTATCAACCTCATAGCTCACAGTAGGGCTGTCTTTAAAGGTGTCTACTGGGAGTTATCATTAAAAATCTATTTCTCTGTGCAGAAAATGAATGGAGTTTTTACTTCCAGAAACCCGACTGTTGCGCTCTATAGAACATACGTTGAAGGTTATCTGTTGTTTAATAATGCTCTCAAAACAATACCACAAAAATTTAATTTATACATCATTCATGGAAGGTTGGATGTTTATTAACGCTTTTTAAATGTTACATTCAAAAGTAACGTTCTCATAATGTTTGCAAAATGATCAAATGTAATGTTCCCTTAACGTTCGCATAAAACATTCATTTTGAACATTCAGAAATAACATTTTCATAACTTAATATAAACATTTGCAAAACGTTCTTTGAACATTAGCTGGGATACAGTGAAAACATAAGTGAATGGACATTTTTAAACAGATTTAGGCTATGTTCACACTTAGCGTCTTTTTTCAAACTGCCAGCGTCTGTTCTACATTATAACCCTATGGAGTAAACCGTTTTTTCAAAAAAGTCCTGAGCGCTTTTTTAGACGCCACCGCCGGCGTCTTTTTCTGCAGCTCAGAGCGTCTTTTTAAGTTGAAAAAAGTTCAACTTTTCTGAAAAGAACGCCCTAAGTCAAGCGCCTTTTTGACAGCTGACCAATGACAAGCGAGTAGCGAGACCTGTCGTTTCCATAACAACAAGAACAACTGTCTGTCGTGCACCCACAAACGTCTTTGTGAACCGACATTCTCCTCCCCGGTAACTTCAAAAGCCAACGCAAGAGCCAACTTTCTCTTTCTCGACATTTTTTGCATCACACAGCACTAGGCTACTGTTGCAGCTCTTGTTATAGCAGCCCGGTCTCACCCCAAAACGTCATATACTGACGCGTCTTGACCATGCGTCAACATACGACGAAAAGGGTACCCCTTTAACGTCAATATGAGACGCAGACAGAAGCGCACCAGCAGCGCCTCCTAGCGGTACCCTAACGCATACCTAAACCTACCCATAACCCGAATCGTCACATATGGACGTTATGGGGGTACCCTTTTCGTCGTATGTTGACGCATGGTCAAGACGCGTCAGTATATGCGCCAGCCACAAAAGACGCGCTCGGCTGCTATTTGTAACCGAACGCTGCCAGCGTTTTTTTTTGCTAAAAAAACGCCGTTGTCAACTTTTTCTTGTCAAAAAAGACGCTAAGTGTGAACATAGCCTTACTCTGTTTTACTGCCTTTGTCTTCTTACCTACATATACATTTAAACTTTTTAGACTACTTCTTCAGATGAAGCAACCTAATTGTTTCTCATAAATGACTGAAAGAAAGTGTACACCTTTTGCCCTCCATCTTGATTATTCGTACTCTTGCCTTCTGAATGAAGCTGGGTGGCATTCGCCCCTTCTAAAATATTATGACAACAGTTGTGGATCTGATTTCACAGATACTCCTCTGAAGCACGGTGGGGAGGTCTGCTGAACGACAGGCTCTAAAGAAGCTTTGTTTGACATGGCCAGACCCTCTTTATACCTACAAATGTTTCATAAGTCTGGGGCACAGTTTACGACAGACATGTGGGTGTCTCGCTGCTCCAAGAGAATGAATCTTTTTTCGTCTGTCAAATAAAGTGGGTTTCAATCCAGCGCAGGTGTGACTCACTTAAACGGTTTGTAGTAACACTGGAGGCAAAGGCTTTGTACTTGGCTTTCAGAGTTTTAGAGAGCCAGCCATTTCTGAGTTACATGTTTGTGACTTGAGTAATGTTTAAGATATAGTTTTGTTGCCTTTTGATGATATTCAATATGTCTACCCTTGTGAAAAAGAAGTGTGCTTAATATTATTGAATTTGTAACAAATGTACTTGCAGATAACAAAATATTAATGAAATAAAAGGACACTTAAGTGTACCATTTTTCTCATTTACTCACCCTTATGTTGTTCCAAACCTGTATGAGTTTCTTTCTTCTGCTGAACACAAAAGAAGATATTTTGAAGAATGTCGGCATCCAAACAGTTGTTGGACCCCATTGACTTACATAGTATTTTTTCCATAAATGGAAGTCAGTGGGGCCTTGGGCCTGTTTGGTTGTCTATTCTTCAAAATATCTTCTTTGTGTTCAGCAGAAGAAATAAAGTCATACAAATTTGGAAAAATGTTGGTATCTATCACTTTAAGTGCATGTGCAAATCTTACTATTGAAGTTTTAATCAGACTATTTTAATATTCATCATAATACTGAGTATATCTCCCAGCTCTAGTTGTGTAAGTCAGATATGTTAAAGGCCCTTAAAGGGCCTGCGTCTTGTTAGGTTTAGTGATAACAGAGATGTTACTATGCGCCGTGTGTAAGTGGGTGGGTGTCTGATTAGTTTGGACCCCAGGGCACGGGACATTTTATCTCTGAGTCACCTTAGTAAAAATCCCAGCTGTGTAAATGGCTTACGGCATGTATGTAAAAATGTAAATGCAACACGGCGCACGCAACACTAGTGAACAGTCAACACTGCGGAGGGCGTGTGAGCGCTCCAGGGATCTAGAACATGCCTTTCAGTGTGTGATATACAGGCACTCGGATACTGATTAAATAAAAGCACATGATAGCTTAACTCAATGTTGATGCCTAGCAGAATGTTCAGGCTGCTCTTTTCCAAGGACTTTAAGTAGATGGTGACTATCAAGTATCTCAAAGGACAAAACATTTTTAGAAAAATGGTCTAAACATCTTTGATGATGCATTCTTTACGTCTTTTGCCTTTTGTGTGATTAATGATGTACTGGTAAAAAAAAGAAGAAAAAAAGATAGATCTATATTAGAAGGTATAGTGTCTTCAGTGTCCCTTGTGAAAAACAACTTTTAAAATTCACTTATTACAGAAATAATAGATATACTTAAGGACTGAATGTAATGTTTTCAGACACTTAATTTCATGTTAATAGCAATTAAATGAAAATGTATGCAATTATGCAATTAGTTGAACTTAGTTAAGAGTGCTTTTTTTTAAAGTAGGACTTAAGTACATCTTTATTTGTAATTACATAATTACTTGTATTGTCTATTGAAATACGATTAAAGTGTATTGCCAAAATGTACTGACAAGCATTTATGGTAAACTAAAATATAATTTAATGTAATTTTTATTGAAACTTGTATGTCATGTATTTTATATATACTTTTATTTACACATTTGAAATGATGAAGTTGCAATTTAGTACATTAAAAATACCTATAAACTGTGTGTATATATATATATATATATATAAAATATGAAATGCAAATATAACATTTGTTTTACTATGTTAATCAACACATCAAAATAAACGTACTTATTTAAAGCATGACAAAAGATTAGCCTATTAAAACACAATGATTTAAAATTTACTTTAACATTTTTTTAATTTTAGAAATTATTACAAAGTGCACTTTTAAAAAGTGTTCTTAAGTGTGTAAAGTAACAGTCGTGAAAGTGTACTCTCTTTAAGTACACTTAAGGATCCTTTTATTTCAGTAATATTACAGAATATTATCTTATAATATATTATCTTTAATATAATATATATAAAAATATATATCTTTAAAGATTTGAAGAAAGTGTACATTTCGTACAATTAAGTGCACTTCTTTTTCACCAAGGTTCACATATTCATGAGCACGTTGTCTTTAATTGAGTCTGTCAGACCACTTTGTAGTTCATTCTTTTAAAGTCGAAGTTACATTTTTAGATGAGGTGTCCCTATCCTGGCGCGTCAGGACACATACAGGCATGTCCACAGCCAGACCTGTAATTCTGGCTTGTATTGACCTTTGAAATAACTGAAATCATTTGGCGAAGTGATACTAAGTGAACTACTTAAGTCGTGCGTTTCCCTGAAAATAATTTCACACCTTAGAACGTTCGTCAACCAATCAGATTCAAGCATCCAACAGCCCTGTTGTATAAGTAGGCTATATTTCGTCAAAACACAATTATAGTGAATGATGAGAATCAGATCTTAGCCATACTAATGTAGCCTACAGTATCTTATAAGGCAATCACAATGATGTTGCCTACCTGTTGAAACATTCCTCAATTCGGATGTGCGTCTATGTTTTGGAACAGACCAAGAATTTAGCTTTGACCGACACTGTCTCAAAAGCCAGGTGCATTTCAACAGTTTAGTCAAAATCAACTTCCAGCAGTCTGAGAGTAAGATGGAGAGGGGTGAAATGAGTTTGACCTGACCTGACCCCCGCCGTTAGCACAACCGCACCCCGACACTTTCCACGCATCGGCCGACCCCGTGCTGAGAGTCCCGTCGGCTGAGGAAATGGCCCGTCTGCTACCTGCCACGAGAAAGAGACGTCATTACCCCATCAGTTTTTTTTATGGGTCTGTTTTCCGTCTCTCAGCCTCGCTAATGCGTTATTTAGAGCGTTAGTCATCGCTCGCTCTCATGCAGTCCTCTGGCTAGCGTGCAAGTGGAATCTCAGATAGATGGATGGATGGATGAGAGAGAGGAAGGAAGAAAGACTTAATACCGCACTTGTGCGGGGGGGGGGGTTGGTATTAAGCCTCTAATAGATTCCTCTTCTTTTAATAGGTCACATATACATCACAGTCTCGGGAAGATTCGTAAAACAAAACACAGCTCCGGGCATCATGAGCCACACTTCGAAACATAGCGAATAAAGGTGAATGAATGTGTGTTTTACCTTTAATACTTAGCAGATGTTTAGAGGTGATTAAGAAACTCTGATGATTCACCGACACTGATTCACCCTCAT
Organism: Leuciscus leuciscus; assembly: GCF_965113295.1. NCBI lineage: Eukaryota > Metazoa > Chordata > Actinopteri > Cypriniformes > Leuciscidae > Leuciscus > Leuciscus leuciscus. The sequence goes on from NC_138742.1 coordinate 25,813,466, forward strand.
GTCACGAAACACCAAAAGGTACAGGTTACTATTTTTTAAAATACCATTTTCAAGAAAACGACTCTTTACAAGTCATGTTGTGTTACCATCATGTAAAGGGTAATAACATGTTTTCCTTACACCTTGAATACATTTGCGTTATAAGATCTTAAAGTCCCCTTGTGGGGAAAATCAACTTTTTAATGTTGTTTTTATGTCTATGTGGTGTTTTTAATATGCTTTAAGACAAACCATGTATGAATTCAGAATTCAAAAGTCAACACCGTTGCTGAGCATTTTCTGTAGAGAACCAAAGTGATCTCAGTGATCTCAAAAACTCGTTTTGAAATCGCTGGTGTTTCTGACGTCAACGTGTGATCGTCAACGAGTGGATCTCTGAGCTGGTGTGAGTGAGTGGAGGCGGGGCTAATTTGCATATCCATAGGACCGCATATACTAAATGAGGCAAGGTTGTAGAGTTACGTTATTTTAAAGGGGTGGTTGATTATGATTTCACTTTTTTTTTACTTTAGTTAGTGTGTAATGTTGCTGTTTGTCTGAACATAAAAGGCTAAAAGTTTTTGAAATTTTTAGTGCATGTCTGTGTGAGTGCAAGCTGTTGAAGCTCCGCCCTCTGTGCTGGGAGCAGAAGCTCATTTGCATTTAAAGGGACAGACACAAAACGGTGCATTTTGGCTCATCCTCAAAAAGTGACAATTTTAACAGGCTGTATAAAAATATCTGTTTGGTATTTTGAGCTAAAACTTCACATACACACTCTGGGGACATCAAAGACTTATTTTACATCTTGTGAAACGGGCATTATACCACCCCTTTAAGGCATGACAAAAAAATCTTTCAAAGGAAAAAACATTTAAATATGCCATTTTGATGATCAAAGATGAGTTTTATAGGATTAAATGATTGACTACAGGGGGACTTTAATAATAATAATAATAATAATAATAAATATTTTTTTTAAAGTTTAAGTTTTTGGGGAGTTGCACCACATGACATTTTACAACCTATGAAATGATTTATGATCATGAAATGATTTAAAGAATTAAGAATCAGCGAAGCAGGTTTGCTGAAATATTATATCACAACAATATAAATAATGCGTTATGATATTAGAACTGTTGCAACATTTTTTACGTATTCCTTTAATGTAGATATGTAGGCCTATTCAAGACATTGTATAAATGAATTGCATGTATTTTTAGCAGCCTGAACATTCTGCTATATGACAATCTTCCTTTTTTTGAATGAACTGTCCCTTTAACCTTGTGTTGTGAATCTCCTGAGTTTTGGTGAATGTAGATATCTGTGTATTTGTGTGTGTGTGTGTGTGTGTGTGTGTGTGTGTGTGTGTATCAGTGAGCCTCTCGTTAACTCACTAACTCTCTGATGTCTCACTACAACAATGGTTAATACTCATGGAGGTTGCTTTCTGCCTCACACACACACATGCACACAGATCTCCGGGGACACTCAGGCTTTTGGCTGGTTTGTAATGTTTTATAGTGATGTTAATCAGAAGCCTTGTTGGGGAAGTATGACGTGATAGGCAAATCTGTTAATGTGTCTTACTCAATGCACATTCACAAGTGGACACATCATACCATTGTTTTGCTGTGTTTTATGTGGCATGCTTGCGTCTTGGAAGAATAAACTTGTATTTATCATTTTCCCCGGACTATTAACAATTTCTGTCATGGAAAATATTCAGGAGGGATTCTAGGATTTCAGTACAATAGGAGCCTTAGTTCCTTAGTGAACATGAGCTGATGTGGCACGGAGTATAATATTTCACAAGTTTGAATCTCACTTTAATGACAGTTGTTTTTAAATAAACAAATTACAGCATTTGTTTTTGCATGTTGTAGTATTGTGCAGCAGTCATTATTTACTCATCCTCATGTTGTTTTAAACCCATTTGACTTTCTTACAAAGGCCACAAAAGGAGATGTGTTGCAGAAAAGCTGCTCTTTTCGCACAGTATAGTTGATTCACACTGTTGAGCTTCAAAAGATTGAGGACAGATTTCTGAGAGAAGGCTGAACTGATTTACTTATTTTACAAATAAAGTTCATATATGTGACCCTGGATCACAAAACCATTCGCACGGGTATATTTGCGGCAATAGCCAACAATACATTGTATGGGTCAAAATATTTTTTTTTTAATGGCAAAAATCATTAGGATATTAGGTAAAGATCGTGTTCCATGAAGATATTTAGTACATTTCCTACCGTAAATATATAAAACTTTTATTTTTGTGAATGGATGCAGCAGAATCGCGAACCTAAATGGACAACTTTAAAGGCGATTTTCTCAATGTTTCGCACCTTCAAATTCCAGATTTTCAAAAAGTTGTATCTCGGCCATATATTGCCCTATCATAACAAACCATACATTAATGGAAAGTTTATTTATTCAGCTTTCAGATTATGTATAAATGTCAATTTCCAAAAATTGACCCTTGTGACTGGTTTTGTGGTCCAGGGTCACATATTTTAAAAGTACAAAGTTGCATCTTCATCATTACAAATGTATAATTACAAATATATTTAAACTCATGTCATACAACTTTCAATATTGAAGTATTGAAGTATATTTTAGTTTGTTGCAGACTCACTTCAGTGTTGATAGTGCTGACATAGAAATGCATAAATCCGAGTCTGAGGACGTGTACAGCTCCGGGCAGAACGTCACGGGTTGTCATCTCATAATTATGGTTATGACATGACGACTCTGTAGCAGGACAAACCACTGACACTAAAATGTGGGACGATTTATATGTGATGTCATTTCACTAATAAATGTTCAGTGCAATTGTGAGATGGTCAGTTACGAGATAGCTGTTTGTGCTAAAACATTATGCAGAGTTCCTAAGGAAAAGGCCTTCCTTTCAGCAGCTGTCTTATTCCTTTCTTTTTTGTGCCCGTTTTCCATGTCTTTCTGTTCTTTCTCTGTCTCTTGCTCAGTGGAAAGGCCTTCCTAGCATTCCTGCTCTCAGCGGGCTGCCCTTGGGACACTGCCAGAGGTTAATACAGATGTTTCTGTGCATCTGCTGGCCAAAGCAGCTGTACAGGGAACTTTATCTGCTCAAGGTCCACACACACACACACACACACACACACACACACACACACACACACACACACACACACACACACATTATTGCAGCACCTCTTTTCCAAGCGTACAAACTGTAGGTCTAGACATGTCAGTTCCTTCTGTGAAGAACTTGTGTTTGCTGATTGTTGATGTGACTGGTGCAGATGGACAAGTCTTGGAAGTTATAACAAACGATAGAGAGTGAGTGAGAGCCACTGGCCTGCCTTGGCACCAAATAAAAGGGAAGACAGAATTTGTTTCCTCTTGTTGAGTTTGATTAGGACTCTTGCCTTGACATGTTGTCTTGTGTAACTGAAGTGTTACTTTTCTAGCGCTTGGAGATCAAGATTGCTGCTTTCTATATTTAAATGTGCACTATGTAGCTTTTTTTGTTGTTCAAAATTAACAAAATGTAAATAATGAGTAAATACACCCTCAGTCTTTCTTCCAATAAGTTTTTTTTTTGTCTTACCCTGATTCACTGTGGTAAATATGCGGTAAAAGTGTTTATATTTTAGACCTAGGGCTGGGCGATATGGGCAAAAAAAAATAGCACGATAATTTTTTTTATATCAGTCGATATCGATAATTATCACGATAAAAGTCAAATCTTTATTTCTTTCAAGTTTAAAGGCAGATTTAGTGAAAGTTGTAGAAACCAGAGCGTTAACTGTGGTTTTAAACTACTCTTTATTGTCAGAACATATCATGACAAACACTTGCCAAACTGGTGAACATTTCACAAATCTGAGGTAGAACATTCAAACATTTGTCATTTTTCCTTAACAAAATAAATATATTTATTGGACAATTTCTTAGTTTCTGCATGTGCAAATTTTTTTTTGGTAAAAAAAAAAATCTGACTGTTCTGAGTTTGATTAAACTTAACCATTGGTCATCCAGTCTCATGCATTTAGATCATGATAACCACAGATGAAACCAGGCATAGCTATAGCACCTCACTATCATGGCAAAATGTAACTTTATGGTTTATATGGTATTTGTATGAAAAACAGTAGCCTAAATACATTATTAAATACTGTAATTATATTCCATTAGTCTTTTAATACATTGTCTACATTAATAATATAATACAATTCAATATGTATATCCCACATTTCATGGTGCAGTTAATATTACTAGGCTAACGTTACAGTAAATCCATGGTCAATGATGGGAATTTATAGACAGAAAAGCCTTCTGACTGTATCGTTGCGCACAGTGTTTCTCCTGTTTGTCAGCGCTGTTTCATCTGCCTTTAAACTGGTTTAAATCACTGAGACATTTGTGTTCCTCGCTGAATTCAAGCGCTTCTCACTGGATCTCGCGGCCGAGAGCGATCAGAGTAAACGCCTCTGCACTAGTGAGTTCGTGCTCGCGCTGCCGTTTGGACTTTGAGCCGAACGGATAAATAGTCCGTGTGGCGCGCGGTTCAAATGAGTTTAGTTCCGCTTTTGGCGCATAAACATTATCGAACATTTATCGACCTCTTGATATCGTTTGATCGGGAAAAATTATATCGCGATAATTATCGTTATCGTTTTATCGCCCAGCCCTATTTTAGACCTGTTGGGATGCTTTTCGTGGGAAATTGCGTATATACGTCACTCGCCAGTGCTTGTTTCATCATATCTGTAAAGAGAGAAAAAATGCTCTGACTACTTAAATGTGTGTCTGGTGTGTGAGTGGCAGAGTTTAGTTGACACAGTGAGCGAGAAAGCCTGACATGGATCTGCTAAATCTCAATCTTCCGGGGAATCACCCGTTTTAAACGAACACCAAACAGAGGAGAGTCTGCTGGCAAAAAGAGAATGCGACAGAGCTCGTAATAAAACAAGAATCAACATTGGTTTGGCTTTTCAGAAATGTTGTAAAAGCGACAGAGATGGTGTTTTTATTACTCAGCAGGCGAGTAAGGTATTTTTTTGAACAGATAAATTGCCATATGTTGCTCTCTAACAGTTCATTGTAAAGCATTATCAATTGTGAAGGCTCATTTCATTATGGTTGTTGTTCTGGAATTTATTATCAAGGAAGTACCGTGTCTATTAATGGATAACAGTAACATCTTCAGCTAGTCAGCTTAAGATCCTTTCCATCTAAACTTGTTTTATCTTTTAAGCCTAGTAGTGAATGTTTTATGAGCAGTAAGATAACCATATTAATCTGCACAAACACACAGAGCCAAAGCACAACCAAAACAATGTTCTTCCGCAAAATGCATGCTTGTTTGTTTTTTAACTGCTAGAGGGTCAAAAGTTACATAGTGCACCTTTAATGTCTTCATGTTTGCATTTGTTTTAATCACTTTTTTTTCTTTGTGTTTCTCTGTCCTTTTCTCTTTGAGAAAGGATAAAAGCTTAACCTGCCCATTTGTTCTTGGTGCGAGTGCAGTTCCCCGCCTGTCCCGTCTGCACACAGATCCAGAGCATCAACATTGTGTAACATTGTTACAGAGAAGCATGCCACAGATCTTGCTGTGCTAGGAAATATCAGACAAAGTGCAACAAAAGATTCCTCAGCTGTTTTCTTTAGTCCATTCAACACAATACAAAAACTACAAGACAAGAATGTGAAAAACAAATGAGGAATATCAGTGCACTGATGTCTATTTTCAGTTGTTTTAAAAGCTTGACAGACTCTTTAAAGGAATAGTTCACCCAAAAATCCATGTCATTAGTTACTTATCATCATGTCTGTGCAAAGTTAAAGTCCCCTTGTGGTGAAAATCAAGATTTTAAAGTTGTTTATATATGTCCATGTGGTGTTTTTAATATGCTTTAAGACAAACCATGTGCTAATTCATAAGTCAACACCATTGCTGAGTATTTTGCAGTGAACCAAAGACAGTTTTTTTCTGATGTCACAAACTACCTTGTAACCAATCAGGTCAACGTGTGATCATCAACGAGTGGATCTCTGAGCTGGTGTGAGTGAGTGAAGGCAGGGCTAATTTGCATATTCATAGAACCGCATATACTAAATGAGGCAAGGGTGTAGAGTTATCTTTTTAAGTTATTTTAAGGCATGACAAAAACAAATTCAAGGAGAAACCGTTTAAATACTGTATGTCATTTTGGTGATGAAAGATGAGTTTTAAGGGCTAAAATGACTGAATACAGGGGGACTTTCAAATAATAAAATATAACAGGATAGTAGAAAACGCCTGATTCACAGTGATACGAAGACACATAATGCCATAGATTTTTCCGTATCAATTCCAGCATGAGTCCTCTTCCTTTGGAAGTGCAAAGTGGAATTGCAGCACTGAAAACAGCGTCTTCTCGACATGTCAACAACACGAACCAAACTCTTCCATTCTCAGCTTTATCTGAGGGTCAAAGTAGATGTTGTTCACGGGCAGCCAATGAAGACCACAGGCTGGCATTATGCAAATTTGGTTCAGTGTCATTGTTACATATGTTACATGTAGTTACTATAGTAAAACCTATAAATATGCATAATTATATGCAACTAAACCAAAACCAAACCAAACCCTGATCCTAACCCCTATGTAGTTACTTAAATACTCAGTACTTCAATGTATAATTACAGTGTAACAAAGACACTTCAAAATAAAGTGTAACCCAAATTTGTTACATTGTTACGTAGGTATGTAACATAAGGAAGTGAGACTGGAATTGCTGACAACTTGTTTCGGCAGTTCAGAATCCACTTTTTTTTTTTTAGGAGACAATAACATAGTTTGTCGTGCACACACACACACACACACACACACACACACACACACACACACACACACACACACACACACACACACACACACACACACACACTCTCTCTCTCTCTCTCTCTCTCTCTCTCTCTCTCTCTCTCTCTCTCTCTCTCTCTCTCTCTCTCTCTCTCTCTCTCTCTCTCTCTCTCTCTCTCTCTCTCTCTTTCTCTCTCTCTAAAACTCATTAACTCTTCACAGCTGAGAGGCAGAGAGCCAGAGATAAAGGATGTATTAGTAGCTCTGTTTTGTCCTTGAACTGATGCCAAACCAAACCCTGAGATCCACACTTCCTTTGGAAGAATAAAGCTTTTTAAAATCAAAGGCTTCTACAAAGACACATTTTGCTACACTATCACCTCAAAAAACACGAGAATATACTAGAATTTTTTTTCATTTGTTCCAGAGTGACATGTTGTGACAGAGCGTCCATATATTTGCGTGTATTCCTGCTTGTGTGTGTATAAACAGGATCATCTTGTACACAGAACCCCATAATGCATCACAGGATGTTAGCACATGCTATGAGCCAAATAAAAGCCCATTACTGTACCGCCAAGCAATAACTGCGAGGCATCATTTATGAGAGCCTGAAATGTGTGTCAAATTAGTCTGAAAAAATGAATACTGCAAATATTACATCAGTTTATCAAGGAAATGCTTAAACCGCAGGCAGCTTGGAGTTAAACAGGATTCTTTCATTAATTCACTAAGAGTGTCAGGAGTCAAGTTTGATTCCTCTGCTTGTTTCTCTTCTCCCTCTCCTACACGTGCGCTCTCGCACAGCTGAGCTCATTCTCAATCAGCGTTCGCGCTCACACTCTTCTCACACCTGTTTCCCCTTTGCCCTGATTTCTTGGCTATCTAGATCTCGTGTTCTTTTCCCCTCTTTGTCGGTTTATTGTTTGTTTGTTCATGCCCATTACAGACGCATCATCATAGTGAATTAGCTGTTAGCTGCTGCCAAGCACTCGTTGCCCCGGTGTTGGATCTGACTGGTCAGCTACACCACCTGCGCCAAGACCAGTCCTCATCTGGGTCGCGACACACCTCCGAGCCTCGTTATCAACAGTCCTCCCTGCTACTCTGGTGAGCCTACTGAGTGCCGTGCATTTCTTACCCAGTGTGAGGTGGTGTTTTCTCTTCAACCTGTCACGTATGCCTCCGACCGTGCCAAAGTTGCGTATGTGGTGTCCTTTCTTACTAGCTGAGCCCGGGATTGGGGAGCGGAAGTCTGGGAGGCGGGAGCTGATTGCTGTGAACAGTTTAATTTATTCAAGGAGGAGATGTTGAAAGTTTTCGACCGTTCTGTCTTTGGTCACGAGGCTTCTCGCCAGCTGGCAGCACTTTGTCAAGGAAGATGCTCCACAGCTGATTATGCCATTGACTTTAAGACTTTATCTGGCACCTGCGATTGGAATGAAGCAGCACTCACGGCACGCTTTTTGGAAGGCTTGAATGAGAAGCTGAAGGATGAGATTTTTGCACGAGAGTTTCCCTCACGCCTGGATGAGTTGGTGGAATTAGCCATTCGTTTAAACGATTCCACTATCCCCATCCTTCAAGTCCCGCACCATGATTTCGGCCATTCTTCGCTGGGGTACCACGTCTGTCGCCTGCTCTGCTCTAATTGACTCCGGGGCTGAGGGAAATTTTCTCGATGAAATGTGGGCTATTGAACACAATTTCCCCCTTCATGAATTAAGAGAGACACCCACGGCCCTTGCCCTCGATGGCCACGTACTTTCTAATATTCGACTGGCCACCAGTGAATGTGAGTCTCACCACGTCTGGCAACCACCAAGAGAGAATTTATTTTCTTGTGTTTCAGTCACCTATGGCCCCGATTGTCCTAGGACACCCATGGTTCACACAGCACAATCCCCAGATTAACAGGTCTGATAGTTCTATTGTGTCTTGGAGCTTGTCTTGTCATACCAATTATCTTGTCTCTGCTATTCCCTCTGTTTCCTCTGTGTCTGTTTTTCAGGAGGAATTGATTGATTTATCTGGCGTTCCGGAGGAGTACCACGATCTGCGAGCGGTGTTCAGTCGTTCCCGTGTCGCTTCCCATCGCCCGTATGATTGTAGTATCAACCTTCTCCCTGGCACCACTTCTCCCCGCGGACGCTTGTATTCCTTATCCGCTCCTGAATGTGAGGCGCTCGAGAAGTATCTTGATACATCGCTCATGGCTAGTACCATCGTTCCTTCCTCCTCCCCCGCCTGTGCGGGATTTTTCTTTGTGAAAAAGAAAGACAGCTCCTTGCGCCCCTGCATCGATTATTGTGGGCTGAATGACATCACCATTAAGAACCGATATCCTTTACCACTGATGCCATCAGCCTTCGAGATCCTGCAGGGGGCAAGGATTTTCACGAAGTTAGATCTCCGTAACGCGTACCACTTGGTGCGCATCAAGGAGGGGGATGAGTGGAAGACGGCGTTTAATACTCTGTTGGGGCACTTTGAATATCGGGTTTTACTGTTCGGGCTGGTAAACGCCCCAGCCGTTTTTCAAGTGCTCGTAAACGATGTGTTGAGAGACAGGCTCAACATTTTCGTCTTTGTGTACCTGGATGATATCCTGATTTTCTCCCCATCTCTCCAGGTACAGACCCAACATGTGTGTCGTGTATTACAGCGGTTATAAGAGAATCATCTCTATGTTAAAGCCGAGAAATGCGTGTTTCATGTCCAGTCAGTTACCTTCCTTGGTTTGGTCGTGTCTGCGGAGGGCATAAGCATGGACCCCTCCAAGGTTCAGGCTGTCACTGACTGGCCTGTTTCCGAGTCTCGCTCGGTGCTTCAGCGTTTTTTGGGGTTTGCGAACTTTTAACGCCGCTTTATTCGAAATTTCAGTCAGGTTGCCGCACCTCTGACTGCGCTCACATTCGCAAAGTCCCGTTTTGTCTGGTCCGAGGCTGCTCAATGTGTCTTAAGTGCGTTTTATGCGTTTGAGCGTCTTAAGAGATCGTCTGCTCCCATTTTAATTTCGCCTGATCCGGAGAGTCAGTTTATCGTTGAGGTGGACGCATCTGACGTCGGGGTGGGAGCGGTGAGAGTTTTACTCACAACGGCTCTCGTCTGCCGAACGTAATTGTGACATGGGGAACCGGGAACTTCTAGCCATTCGGCTGGTCCTGGAGGAGTGGCGCCATTGGCTGGAGGGAACCTCCAGTCCGTTTATCGTCTGGACTGATCATCGTAATTTAGAGTATATCTGCTCCGCCAAGAGGTTTAACTCTAGACAGGCTCGTTGGGCCCTTTTTTTCAGGCGTTTCAATTTCACTATCTCTTATCGGCCCGGGTCAAAAAACATTAAGCCTGACGCTCTTTCTCGCCAGTTCTCCTCTTCCGAGGTCTGCCCCACCATGGAGACCATCCTACCGGAGGGATGCGTGGTTGGGTCCGTCACGTGGGGGATGGAACAGCTGGTGAGAAAGGCTCTTTCTCACACCGTCATTCCCAGAGGGTGCCCTGAGGGGAAGCTATTTGTCGCCAAGTCTGCTCATCCGGCTGTCCTTCGTTGGGGTCACTCCTCTAAATTGGTCGCTCATTCGGGGTGGAGCGTACTCTGGCAGCTGTGAGGTATGTCGATTTGTTGCGTCATGTTCTTTCTTTGCTCAGCAGAAGTCCAGTAATTCGCCTCCCGACGGTCTGCTTCGTCCCCTCTCTATACTCTCTCGCCCTTGATCCCATATTGCCCTGGACTTCGTCACAGGGCTTCCCCCTTCCAGCGGCAATACGGTGATTCTCACTGTCGTTGACTGGTTTTCTAAGGCGGTTCAAGGCCCTCTCCCCAATCTTCTGTCGGCTAAAGAGACTGTGCGGGTGGTTGTGACCACGTCTTTAGGATTCACGGGCTTCCTTCTGATGTGGTTTCGGACAGGGGACCACAGTTTGTCTCTAACTTTTGGAGGGAATTCTGCAGACAGATTGGTGCCACTGCCAGTCTGTCATCAGGATTTCACCCACAGAGTAATTGTCAAGCTGAGGGCGCTAATGAGGACGGGGACGGGGCCATCAGTATCTTGTAGATTGGGAGGGATACGGCCCGGAGGAGAGAAGCTGGGTACCGGGAAGAGATTTGCTGGACTGCTCGCTTATCGAGGATTTCCTACGCTCCCGTCAGTCCCCTTCGGGGGCGCCAGGGGGTGCCCGTTAGGGAGGGGGTACTGTCAGGAGTCAAGTTTGATTCCTCTGCTTGTTTCTCTTCTCCCTCTCCTACATGTGCACTCTTGCACAGCTAAGCTCATTCTCAATCTGCGTTCGCGTCATTCTGTGTTGACATTTATTCTGATTTCCAATAAACCTCTGTTAACCAGCTTTCGCTTTTGGGCCCTTTTCGTACTGTGACAAAGAGTTTCTGGATCTAATTAAACTAAATAAACAGCAGAGCAACAGTACAATCCAAACACACTGTGATGTGTGTGATGGGGCCTTTGCTAATGCGGATCGTTGTTTATTTTCCGTTTCTGTGTTAGCATACGTTATTGATTGTATTTGTATGCATATTAAAAAAGAAGATGAGAAAGATGCATATGGGTGGTTTCTTGGCGATGGATTGGTCTTAGAAAAACACCTGCTGTTTAATAGCATGTAATTATTCATTCATTCAGAGCTTGAAAGATCTGCAAGGTGTTTGACTGAAGTGATTTCAGTAGCTGTGGCCAGGACGTCATTTACCATATTAATCTTCTCTGCTAATATTACGCATACTGAGAATATCTCTGCCACTAAACAGCTGTCACAAAGCAAATGGGATCAGTAATGATCACAGATGATATCTCTTTAATATCTCAATTATTTGTCCTAGGCAGCATTGAGATTAAAAGGAGAGCAATGAGATTTGGTATAGGTAGAAAAATTATCATGGACATATTTGTAATTACACATTAGTAATGATGAAGTTGCAATTTAGTACATTTAAAATATATTAACTTTAAATGTAATTTCGAATAACACACTACAGTTAATTATAAACAAGTATGGTTACAATTTATTTTAATATGTCCTTCTTGCTGTGTAATTATACATTTAAAGGCCCACTGAAGTACCTTGGAAGGCGCAGCTTTGAATGATGCGTTGACGTAATATCCACTGAAACAGGAAGCTTAGGCGGGACATATTGAATGGCTCTTCCCCCTTTTCAAATAGCCAATAGCGTTTAGTTTACCTCACAGGCTGCAAGTTGTATTTGACAGCACCATGGAAGCGAATCCGAGCGCTGATGATACGTTGGATTCAATATTAGAGGTGTGAATAAATTCTAGCCGTTTCATTCTTAACCAACGTACAGTTGGAAAATGGAAAAAAAAACTTGAGCGTTTGAGCAACCGAACACACATCTCCAACCCATATTGCTCCGTGACGTGTCAACGGTCGTTTTGGCTTGGTGGTATTTATAGCATAGGGGGCTGGAGTCGTGGGACGCTTTAGATTCTAGAGAGCATTTGATTGGACAGAAGATGTGATTAGAAGCTGAAGTCCGCGGTGATCTCATAAACATCCGTGATCCATTTTAGCGGAAGTGAGAGACTTTTCGCGACACTTTTCGAAGTTTTGAATGCTTATATCTCCTAAATGCAAATTTTGTCATTGTTTTGGAACACACCAGCTTATTCAAAACCTTAAGGCTAACATATTCATACTAAAAGTTAAAAACCTTACATTTTGATTTCAGGGGGCCTTTAAGGGGGGCCTAATATTAATTAACTTACTATAGGGTTTTAGGGTTAGTTGCATGCAATTATGCATTATTATACTGTTACAACTACTGTAAGTATATGTAATGTGTAACAAGGAAACTGTAAAATAAAGTCTTATCATATAAAATGTGCTTTAATATGTTAGTCAACACATCAAAATAAGTCCATTTTCAGTTCAATTCAGTGGCAGAGTCTAACATACAGCTCTGTGAGAGGGACAAACAAGAGAAGAGGAATTTAACATTAGTGTCAAGGACCGTGAAGGACAGAATGGAGAGAAGCTGAGAAAGAAAGAAAGAAAGAAAGAAAGAAAGAGGGATGAAGGAGGAGTTTTCAGGTGTCCTGCTGAGAAGAGGAAGAACACAGGTCAGGGCGGCGGGTGTGAAGGCTTCTGACGGGCATGTGCTTTAATCTGTTGTGTCACCGCGGCCTCTCCTCTCATCCTGCCTCAGAGGTGTCAACCTACTGAAACCTGTCACACTTTGACAAGGCCCTTTTTTTGCCCCACCTGCTCCCCGTGATCCCTCAATGCTTTGCTACAAATTAACCACAAGGCCTGCATTTAAATCATACACACACAATCATACACACACAAACTTCCCTAAGCACTTCCCCTCGGGGGAATCCTCGCCGGCATTTTGAAGCGTTCAACTTCGTCAAGTTGTCGAGGGAGCTTTATTTGAATAGACTCTTGACCCTTCGATTTTGAGTCTACTCAACTTCAGGCAGATTCATAGACCACAATGCAGCGTAATTTTGACGTCAAATCATATCGCGCTTAATTTACCCACACAACTCTAGTGTATGATATTGGAGTTATTTTGACATTTAACCAAATAATACTTGTAGCTACCTAAAAGCTGACTGTTTTATTTTTTTAAGTTATGGTTTATTGTACTGTTATCATTTTCGTTTGAGTAATTTTTTTTATATTTTCTCCAACATCCTGAATTTTGAATTTAAAAAGCTCTATTCTTCCAAAGAATAATAAATCAGCTCCATTGCAGATCCCAAGTGATCAAGTGTTAAATGCGTTCTATTTAAACACATTGCAAGGGTTCCGCCAGCAGCGGGCACTCGTTCAGAAAAGTTAAAACACTTTAATTTAACCCTTAAATGCTTGAATGTTTCTCCAATCATTATTACATATCCGGGACTTTAGCGACCCAAATCTATATCTAACACGGATGGATCTCTGCCTAATTCTCCTGATATTAGAGTAACAATTACAGAAGAATAAATATTTGTTACCTTTTGGAGCTTTTGAAAGCAGTGCTTAATTTGAGCCGGATTTAATTAGTCAGATTATAGATTTTTTAAATGTTTTTAAACGATCCGGCATAAAAAAGTGCATTACATGGTGACAGTGTGTGCACACTGGTGTGAAGCAAGCGGAGCAGAGCAGGTGTTTTCAGTTCATTCCTATGGAATATGAGTGAGCGTTTTCAATTTATAGGAACTAAAGCGCGGGTTAATGCAGATTTATTTAGAGGTTATGTTTTGCTATGGCCCCAAGTTGTCTGGACCGTGTTGGTCACAGCGGCTTTTTATTTCTGTTTTTGATCCAGTATTTATTTATTTACAAATTAAGCACTGCTTGGAAGGGCTCAGTTTGAGCAGATGTTTAATACCATCATCACTGTCTTCATTAGAGCTAATTTCCCAATACATTCATCATCTGGCTCATATTCGCCATCTCAAACATATTCTTAAAACTATAATTTTCAACATCTTCAAAATCACTATTTTGATCACTGACAGCTTCTTCTCCAGATCCAGCATCAAGTGACAGTGACACTGCTATTTGCTTGTGTTCAGTACTTGCTCTGCAGTAAATCACTGAGCCATTTCAAGTTTTGCTGATGATTCTTCCTATTCTTTTGTTTTCTGCCTGCGGTAACTACGAGTGAAATGTCACTTCATCATTGTGTTCCAGACATTGCCACCTTGAGGAATAAAGGTGAATTGCACTTCTTCAGTCATAAAGGTGAATTGCACTTCTTCAGTCATCAAAGATTAATTTATGGTCATGCAGAAAAAAACATACTTACACTGTTACACACCATGGGTCGTTAGCGACCCTATACAATTTTTACAAAACAATGAATAGGAAAACAGGCATTCTTTTAGAATTTTGTTATATTTTTTCTTGTTATATTGTTTATAATGAATTGATTAAGGAATACTAAAGGCCAATTTATACTTCTGCGTCGGGTGCGCGTAGAAGGTACGGCGTAGCATACGCATTGACGTGTACCATACGTCGTACCCTTCGCCGTACCCTGACGCGCACCTCCTCAAAAATTTAACTACGCGTCGCGGCGACGCGGACCGCAAGATCTGTGATTGGTCAGCTGGATAGCATCGCGTTTCCTCCTACGCATTTCCGGAATGATCTTCTGCACTCTGCACCGGCCGCCCGCCATTTTTAAATTCCGAAGATCAGTGAAGAGCCATGGAAATAGACCAAGTGACCGAGAGATTGCTTGAAGAAGTGCGGAAATACAGCCATCTGTATGACTCCTTCAGTCGCCATTGCTCGTAGAAACCTAAACTCAAAATAGCCGCGAGGAATGTAAACACAGTGGAACTGGAACATTAAAACCCACCCGCGCCAACTAGCGTTTCGGCGGTGTAACTGCAGAGCAACACAGACATTCGCAGAAGTATAAATGCTCACGACGGCGTCGCCTACGTGCGTAGCCTACGACGTACACTACGGCGTACACTCGACGCAGAAGTATAAATTGGCCTTAAGAAGGTTGATGTCTAACTTTAAAAAATGAATGATGAGGAGGGTAGTGAATGACGTCCCGGGTCACTAAAGACCTGAGGTATGCTTTTAAGGGTCAAAGGTGGCGTAAGCGTTATTTAAAAAAAACGCTGTTTGAAAAGTTAGTCTGACCGACACACGAACAACAACAACAACAAATGTGTGTAGCCAATCAGCATTAGGGGGCGTATGATTGTGGAGGAGAGAAAACGAGAGGAAGATCTGAAAAAAGACTGCAGAAACAGAGATGAGACACAATACAAAAGAGAAAAGCTCAGAAGAAATCACTGAAGGGTTATGACTGGGCAAGAGCTTTAGGACCCTTGTTAATATTAGAAAAGCTGTCCAGCGCTGGAGAGAGCTAAGCGGGAAGGCCTGATAACAGACGCGAATGTTGCTTTGTGAGTAACACTGAGTTTCAGTGTCATTGTGTGTCTGGAGCTGCTGTGCTGTTGGCAACTAACAACCAACTCTTGTTTGTAATTACTATTGTATGTAAAAAAAATGTGTACTTCCTTGTCATTCTTTTATCATCTGCACTTTATTTTTCTTGAAGCATTATTCTGTTGCGCTTCTGCAGGGGATTAACTTGCAGGGGGATTGGGGTTTGAGACCGACTCGGAGCGGTTAGCATTGGAGTGTGAGTTTTGGAGGCGGAGCAATGAAGAGAGGGGTGTGTTTGTTTGGGTTGATTTCAAATATCAACAATGTCCAAAAGCGTTTTTGAATTATCGCTCACCCCACCTTTAAGTAGATCAAATGTGGGAAATTATTTACACATTACCAATCTGTATAAATGCTTTGCTCTTTTCAAATAATTACACTACAGTAATTATACATAAGTCTTTTATTCTCACCAAGGTTGCATTTATTTGGTCAAAAATCAGTGGTGGACGAAGTACACATACCATGTACTTGAGTTAAAGTAAAGATACTCAAGGTAAAATATTACTCAAGTAAAAGTAGAAGTGCTGCCTTTAAACATTCACTTGAGTAAAAGTACAAAAGTATTTGCCTTCAAATGTACTTAAGTATCCAAGTACTATGATTTTTTTATGGCTATAATGTCCTATTATAATTTTTGTCACAAGACTCTTGCTTAAAGGCACAATATGTATTTTTTTAAATTTAAAAATATAAAAAATCACTATATCTATGTTATATATTTTTTAAAGTTGTGTATTTACATTATCCCGACAGTTCCAATTAACTTCTAAATCCAGAGAAATTAATATTTTAATTCGAAGACACGGACCGTGTCTTTATTTCCGTTTTGTCGCCGTCAATGCCGTCATATCCGTGTTGTCTCTGGTTTCCGCTCGTGCTGCCATGGCAACCAGAGCTATGAACCAGAGCCCTCTGATAGTAACCAAACTGACGCGGACAACTGTGTAGTTTGCAATGTCTATTTGCACGCTGTTGTTGTTTCGTTCAAACATTATGGACCATGGCAAGCAGACTTTGGATAAAAAAGGAGAACTAAACCGAGAATCAATATCAGCGCGGTGTTTTCGAGATGTCGAGAGCTCCCATAGACAGTATATAAACGAGAGCTCCACGTCCGAGACTTCGACAACTCCTACGTGTACTTTATTAAACAGGTGAGCACATTTACATAAAACTAATCAAGGTTATATAGTTCAACAATGATAAAATGTTAGAATATGATCTGTATGTTATTCTAATATTGATCTAGCTAGCTTACTGCTAGTCTCATACAGACAAACTAACGTTAACACATACATTTCAACACATTCAAATGCAGTTTAGAGTGATAGTGTAATGTTAGACCAAGTGAAACAGCGCTGCGTTACCTCTCAAGTTTAATTTGTCTAATAAACGGACCTGTGAGTAGTAATTCTGCGTGTAGTTCGGTAGAATGAAATGTCCATATTCCTTTTATATCCGCGGGAGTCGCGTCGTGTGTGGAGCTGATAGCTGTCTCTTAGCAATCCCGAACTGCTTCATATCACAGTCATGATAAAAGCATCGATGTATTCAGTAATCCATATACATTATTAGATCGGTCGGCTTGACGTTGACGACAAAATCCATAATTCATAGCAAATGTTGCGTCATCATTCTACGCCTTTGTTATTGTAAATAGGTTAGCGACCCCTATTGGAGAAAAAATCCCATACTGTACGTTTAACTCAGTCTACGTGAAGACTCTAATGTCACTCCTGGCACATCAATCTATTAATAAAATGACATTAATATATATATTTTATTTTTTTATTGAATTGAATTGAATATTTTTTGTGTGTTTAATTTTGGACGGAAGGGGACTGTTTCCATAAGGTATAATACATTTACAGTATTTACTGTATATATTTTTCACGAGCGTCTATGGTCATAATTATAAACATCCTAATGTTATGATACATTCACATAAACCTGCACAATGCCATTAAATAAATACACACACACACACACACACACACATTATATTCTACGTTATGGGAGCAGCCAATTTCCCTCCCAAATTAAACACCAAAACGTATTAATGCAGTGTTTCTGCTACTCCCCAGAAAAAAAATGCTATTATATGCAAGTCATTTTTGTGTCAACGTAATAAGCAATGTTCATTATGCGTCAATATTTACCGATAATTGCTGCAATAATAGCTGCTGCTCTCTGCCCCGCTTAAAATCATTGGCACCGCGATTTGTTTGGAACTATTGATAGCTACACGAATCACATGACCGCGCGGCGGTGAGATCACAGTAGGCTTGTTCGACTTGAACTGGCGTTGCACACTGCACAGACCAGTCGGTGAATGACATTAAAATACCGCGAGAGCGATTAGAGAGTAGACGGCTCTGTATGCTTTTCAATCGCTCTCGCGATTTCGCTCTATACTTTGATGTCATAAACTAATTGATCTGTGCAGCGCAGGGGGGCAGGGTTTCATATTATTTTGAAGTAGCCCCGGGCGCCGCCATTGGCTAGCGGACCATCACCTGCTGTTAGCATCCCATTGACTCCCATTCATTTTGGCGTCACTTTGACAGCGAATAACTTTACATCTGAGGCGTTTAAAGACTCCATTTGTCAATTATTTATTTCTAAAGAAACACGAAAATGTATAAAAGGCTCCATTACCTTGTATCTTACGTTATGGCCCCGTAGAAGCAGTTTTTGTAAAAATAGGCTAACGATTGCGTCATAACCACACGACTCTCTGTCGCACAGTAGAGAGATTACCGTATGGACAGGAGTAGAAGCTCACGCGCAATCGGGGGGACGTGGAGGCAAAATGACAAAGTAATTAATCAGAATACTTGGCAAAAGTTTCTCCTGCTCCTAGCTCATGGACACCTCCTACTCACACTCTCCGTCTCTGCAAGTTTCGTAAGGGAATGATTCAGATTTCTCTCGGCACAGCTACTAGTAGATAGACGGGTTGCTCACGTCACATCTATGTCGTCAAGCTCAGTTTGAGTCTGCGCAGTACGCTCGACCATCAGGAAGTTAGTGCTTCTATTTGACTTCACTTGTCTCCGTTGAATCCAATGGGGTCGCTGTGTCCAGTTTATATACTGTCTATGGTGCAGCGCCGGTTCAAGTCGAACAGGCCTAGTGTGTCGCAAACTCATACTGTCTGGTCGCAACTCTCATATTTAACGGCTCGCGCTTAGTACAGCCAAGGCAAGTTCAAAACAAAGCGCGCACGTTGTAGGCTACTGTGATTGGTGGCTCGTTTGACCAGTTAAGTTTTTATCCACTCATAAATAAAAAGGAACGACTGATTTTGAAAATGTAGTAGAGTAAAAAGTAAGATATTTGACTTTGAAATGTAGTGGAGTTAAAGTAAAAGTCTTCCCAAATTTAAATACTTCAGTAAAGTACAGATACACAAAAAAGCTACTTAAGTACAGTAACGAATTACATTTACTTCGTTATTGTCCACCACTGTCAAAAATACAGTAATGTTGTGTAGTGAATATGGACAGAGCACAGATCTGAATGCCCCAGAATGCTTGTTGCGAGGTGGATTTGAAACACTGGGTGTTGTCGGGCGGTCAGGAGGATGTTGGTGAGCCGTTTAGTGTAGGTTGCAAGCGATGAAGAGTGACATCATCTCTGCAGTTCTTCTGTGTGTGTGTGTGTAACAACAGCTGCTCTCAGTTTAAATGCTCGTAATCCCACAACTAAACAGGGTGTGCGTGTGTGTGTGGAGGAAGTGCTTGGTGAGATGCTCAACAGCTCCAGTGCTTCTTTCCTGTGGCCAACACATGTGAGAGACTGAGACCGGCTGCCAAATTGAGCAGTTTGATCATGTGCCCTTTAGAACAGCTTATTACGGCAGAAAAAAATGCAGACAGGAAATGTACCTCATACTTTATAGAGCAAAAACAATGTAGTGACAGTAATTTAATAATAACAATGAGGGGAATGTAAGTGTTTGTATATGAGCAAGAGAGAAAGAGAATTAGAAAGACACGAGAGATAAATAATGTGTGTTTTCATTTGTCTATGTTTGACGGTGTGTTTCCAATTAGAGGTCACATTCATCTCATAATGGCTTTGAGCCACACACACACACACACACACACACACACACACACACACACACACACACACACACACACACACACACACACACACACACACACACACACACACACACACACACACACACACACACACACACACACACACACACACACACACACACACACACACACACACACACACACACACACACACACACACACACACACAGACACACATGTGGGATGAATGGGTTTTTGGTCTGGCTGTATTGATGTGGTTCAGTGGAGGAAGGAGAGCTTGATTTGTATAGTAATTAAGTGCAGCACATCACAGGAAAATACATTTGTAACATAAAACAGTTTTTTTCTGTTATTTACAGATATTCTCTTTAGTAGACTTAAAAAAAATTAAAGTCATTGCATTATGTAAATAAATGCTTTAGAAGTAGTTTATTTTCATAGTTCATGTTAACTTGATTGCTTGATCAAGTTAACTTGTTTGGTAAGCTAACTAACCGATGTTAGCGAATGAAACCTTATTGTAAAGTGATTCAAGGATGATATGGCCCAAATTTTTTTTCATATAAGTCGATATCGATAATTGTCATGATAAATGTCAAATCTTTATTTCTTTAAAGTTTAAAGGCAGATTTTTGCTCCATAAGTGAAAGTTGTAGAAACCAGACCATTAATTGAGGATTTAAACTACTCTTTATTGTCAGAACATGACAAACACTTGCCAAACAAGTGAACATTTCACAAATCTGAGGTAGAACATTCAAAACATTTTTCTTTTACAAATTCTTTTACACTTTTCCAGTCATTTTTCCTTAACAGAATAAATATCTTAATAGAAAAAAGAATTTCTTAGTTTCTGCATGTTCTAAGGGGTTTCAAGTCATGAAACAGGTTTGTGTTGCCTGACTTTCATGACGAATCGCTCTCATCATATTTTGATGTCATACACCGATCGGTCTGTGCAGCGCCACTTCAAGTCGAACACACCTATTGATTTCATTCAGGAACGAAACACTACGACCGTTTACTCAGAGGCGGAACGTTTGATTATTCTTTGACTTCATTTGGGTCTATTTTCATTGGCGGAGCAAAAATGAACAAATCCACTTACAATTTCATTATTTAATATTAAAGGCACACGATGTAATTTTTCGCCACTAGAGGTCGTTTATTCAAAATAACGCCTTGGTGACGCCTTTTTTTCGCGCAATCATGGGAGTTGTTGTCTTCACCTCTACAGCCGGTGGAGAATACGACGGGACTCGGGCAGAAATCATATTCAGGGATGACCGGTAATCAGGGCTTGACATTAACTTTTTTGCTCACTAGCCAATGTGGCTAGTGGTTTTCCAAAGTTACTAGCCACACAGCATTTTTACTAGCCACATTTTTGTTTTTGTGAAATTACCTTTTAAAAGTCGACTATGGCATGCTAAAATTTACTTGAACTAGATTTACAACCCTTTTAAATGTAAAACCACTGTACACAACCAAATCAAGACTACACAAAACAGGTCATTATCATTAGCTCTGATAAGGTTGTGTGTAAAGCTCCTTTTTAAAAATAAAACCATGTATTATATTACATATCGCCACATAGCTCCACCGGCATACACTGTGTGCATGTAATACTCATTAGGGCTGTCAAAATTGCTCAAAAATGACGTTCGAATATTCTCTCTAAAAAAAACCACATAGCCTATATTCGAACATGGTTGCGCATTTTGTCAATGACTCGCATTACGTCAATAACAGGGCAAATTAATACAAAGAGACATAACTACTTGTATAGGTAGTTTATTTAAGTTTAAACACATTTGACAACGTATTACCTACACAAAAACAAGTAAATCAACTAATGGCCAAGACCGCAGACCTCACTTTCGCTCGCTCACTCGCAGGCACTCTTTCTCTCTCTCACCCTCACCCTCATGCTGCGTTCACACCAAACGCGAATAGAGCGTCTGGCGCGAGTGTAAAGACGCGTTTACGCGCGTCTGGAGGTCTTGCGGCGCGAATGAGGCGTCACGCTCTCTGTGCATAACGGTTTAAATGAACAACAACAATAAGCAAATGTTGAGTGCTGATCAAGAGTTTTGTGCAAGCAATTTAAGGTCGCGACTCTTATATAGTAGGCTTCATTCAGTGATTGAAACAAATGTTATTAACAATAATTGAAGTTTTTAGCCTATATAGAACCGACATTGAACGCTCCGAGCGAGCTGTGCTGTGGTAAACATGGAACTTTTCCTTGACATGAAACGGTAAATAATCAAACCAGTGGAAGCCTGTAGTGCATGAAACTGCTGTATCTAACCTACCTTATTCATGCAATATCTATTCAGTCATTACAGTAGCCTACACTTTAGTAATGTTTCTGTTTAACGTTAACGCTTCTTCCTGTTACCTGTCCCTGACCCCTCAGGCAACGCGCCCACTCGCAAAGCAGACAGCCGCGCCTCTGCCACCGCGGCCGTTTTTCCACATTCGAATATTCATTTTCACCTTCGAAATTCTGTTTTTTAAAACTATTCGAATATATATTCGAATTTAGAATATTCGTTGACAGCCCTATGGGAGTTGTAGTGTGAGTGTCGTAGTGTCACACTTATTTCAGATGCCTTTTGAAAAGACTACAATTATTCAACCCGCCACAGTGGCTAGTTGGAGTGACTATGTTACCCGCCACGAGCAAAATCCACCCGCATTTGGCGGGTTGGCGGGTGTTAATGTCAAGCCCTGCCGGTAATGTATTAAAGATTTATTAATGTTACGAAAGCTGTTTGAGCGTAACAAGGCCGCTGGAGTGATTGCTAATGAGAGATGAGCGCGACACACGGCTCGAGAGCAGTGGAGCTTTTATCAGGCCGCAGATGCTTCCGCTTCTTCTGGTCATGCGTATGTGGGGAAACGCAGCGCTGTTTTATCATATTAGATAAATTTGAGTGTGATGAAAATTGTTATAATGCTTCTCTGTGCGTTAGCTCGGCAGCTACTATATGAGACACTTGTTGCACACTGCAGTGAGACAGATCGATATTAGGCATGGTAAATATGGTACTCGCGGTAAATCAGGAAAACTAAATTTAAACAAAAAGACTAACTATGTTGAGCTTTATAACAATGATTAGTTTTCTGTCGATGAATGTCTCCAAACAGTTCCTCACCTGTCTAATAAAACACATAATATATTAAAGTGTCTTTTGTAGTTCTATGGTTTCTACAGAATAAAACCGGAAATCGAGGGTAACGCGGGTATGATGTCATTGATAGGCGTTAGGGTTAGGACACAATCCGTGTTCTGGTTAAAATTGCTTACAATTGCTTCTCTGGATTTAAACATTCTTAGAAACATTTGGAATAGTGTAATTACATAAATCAACAAAATATAAAATATATCGAAAAATCTTACATAGCGTGCCTAAGTTATTATAATTGTTTATTGAATTGCTGTATAAAAGCAATTTCACACTCGTAGTCCTGCTGTTTGTATCAACACGGCTGCGATTATCTGTTACTCTTTCTTCTCATTCATCCATGTTTCTTTTCTGCTCTATCGTGTTGAAGCAGTCCTGCACTGCACGGATATATTTACTTACAGATAAACTATATAGAAAAATCTCTAACCCCTGGTCTAAACAGTATAGTCTAGTCTAAACAGTATAGACATATCAATACATTTTTCATTTTATTGTGACTATCGCTGACATTTACAGTGACAGAATAATAAAACCGTATCCGCAACTATTACTTCCACAGAACGACACAGGACTTTTACTGTGCTCTTTAGGTATGAAAGGTATAAATGTTCTAAGTGTGGAGCACATGCACTCAATCTGCAGAGCTCCAGGTGGGCAAAAGGTTTAGCAAGCATCTGGGGTCTCCATCATTACCTCTCATACAAACCAAGCGTATGCTGTGCACGTGTGTGAGACTGCAAAAGCAGGAGTAATGCAAGTAAGTGCTAATGGGATTGTTTGTGTTTGCGTGTATTGGGATGAAAAGGAAAAGCAGTGGAAACGGGCAGCTGTTCAGATGCCTGTGGATTGAGTTTCCCTAGCTGCTCATATAAATGCTCTCTCTCTCTCTCTCTTTCTCTCTCTCAGTAATGTTTATTTTACACAGGTAGGACGACCATGCCGTTAGCCACTTGTTTCCTCCCAGAGGAAGTCATAAATGTGCCCGCTTGGGTTTAACTGCGCCCAGCCCTGCTGCTAATGACTGCCATTCATATGTGGAGGAAGAGAGATAGAGGAAGAGATGGAAATGAAGGGATGATAAGCAAAGAGGTGATGTTTTAGAAGCTGCAGGCATCACGGAAAGCTGAGGAGATTATTCCAATGGATTTGTTCTGGTCACCACCCAGAAACAACATGATGTTTCAGACTAGTTTTTTTATCCAGACCTCTTACCCTGTCTAGAGGAATGTGAGGAGTTTGCACAACCCACAAAAAAGTTCCAGTTTAGCTCAGGCAGAAGAAACATGCTAGATAGATGAGAAGACACCAAGCGGAGAATTGTTTTAGAACTCACCCGTTTAAATTATATAAAGCCGTAAAGTTCTGCATAATTAAGGGCGTGGCCACTTGAGTGACAGGTGGATTGCCGCTGATGTCACTTCTAGTCGTTTGTCTGCTTTCTGTTAGCCGTCACGTCACCTCAGCTAATCCCGCCTTGGAAACCCCTGCCCAGTTTCGGTTATCCGGGAGTGACGCGCTGTCAAGATGGCGACGACCGGCTCCGCCCACTTTGGGCTTCAAAAATGCTCTTCAGAAACCTACGGGTGACGTCATGGACACTACGTCCAATTTTTTTTACAGTTTATGGAAGACACTCACAGTCGTGCTGACACTAAAGTAGCAGCAGATCCTTTCTTCCGGATTGTGATCCGAATGTAAAAAGAAAAATGTAGGGCAGGGACTTGGTTCTGTGCATCAGCTCATGCCTGGATTTATAGATGTGGTCGTTGCATTCAAAAGTGGAAGGAGATGAACTTTAGCTTGCAGAGGCGAGTTTTAAGCAGACTAAATGATTGGAGAAGTTCTGCATACGTCACAAGAATCTGTCGTTTTCATCAGAAGATTGAGCAATGATATATATTTGATATATTTTTTTTTTTTTTTTTTTTTTACAAATTAAACATATGCATGCATGAATCATTCGCAATAAGATCTATTACATGCATTTAGAAAATACATACAGTACAGATTTTCATGTGGACTTTAAAGGCACAATTTCTGGATTAAAATATGTAAAAACCACTAGAACAATGTTATACATTTTTCTGACTTCTGTACTTACATTATCCCTAATGTTTCCAACAATGTTTAAATCCAGTGTAACGGCCCGTGTCATTGCGTCGCCTGTCAATGACGTTACATCCGCGCTACCCGCGATTTCCAGTTTTACTTCCGTAAAAACCATGGAAACATCAAAGACATTTAGTATATTGTGCGTTTTATTAGACATGTGAGCAACTGTTTGGGCACCTTTATCGGTTAGTCTTTTTGTTTGAATCCCTTGTGTTATTGATTTACCTCGAGTAACATGTTTGTACCATGCCTCAGAGACAACAATATTTTGTCAAGTGGCTAGCATATGTCACAATATGAGGTAAATCTGGTCTTGACAGTATCATTTATAAAACATTATTACATTAGCTCATCCATGAACACTATTTCTGAATCCTGTTGGGTTTCTTTCCATCGGCTGTGGAGGTGAAGACGGCAACTCCCATGATTCCACACTCATCACGCTATTGTTTTGAATAAACAACCTCTAGTGGCAAAATTTACATAATACTGTGTGTGCATTTAAAACGGTTATATTTGCTGCATATAATATGTGCACCCCTAGTGGCACAGAAAAGAGCTGCAAATCAAAACAAACAATACACTTGTCACTAAGCCCTGCCATAAATACATTAAATACATTGTGAATGTTTTATAGACACATTAGGAACAGTTCTTACAGTACAATAATGGTATCAGCTGGAATCACTTTGAAAGTGATTGTTTTCAAAGGCTTTTTCTGTTGACAGAGAAGCATTTGTCTTGATTCTGATTTATAGTCTTAATTTGTATCATGTTACTGCATATTCAACATGTCCTGGTCCAATAGACAATAGTGTTCGTTGAACTGTTACTGGGTATTTCAAAAAATAATGCACTACAAAAGAGCATCACAGGACATTTGTGAAAGAACAGAAGACTGCAGGAGTCTGGAGAGGAGGCTGCTTCACATCTGCTCCACACAGTCGATAAAGTCCTCTTTAATATGGAAGTCTTGACAGAGAGATTGAGGGCCGGCTGTGGACCAAGTTCAGAGCGGGTGTGTCTGTCCACAGTGGGAGCGCACCTGCGGCGGGCCACGGGTTTGGGGTACAGAGCTTTTGAGGGCTTTATGGATGGGCGACGCACGCTTACTTGTGTCATCACTTCTGGCTGCTCTGAGCCTGGAGATCTTATTTATTGGTTACAGGGTGGAACAGAACAACTGCTGCAATAATTCACTCTCTCTGTGTGTGTGTGTGTGTGTGTGTGTGTGTGTGTGTGTGTGTGTGTGTGTGTGTGTGTGTGTGTGTGTGTGTGTGTGTGTGTCCATGTTTGCAGATGTTTCTTGGAGTAGATTTGCAATGATGTATCTGAAGCCACGTGCTACGTGTTTGTAGCCGTATGTTGTGTGTGTGTGTGTGTGTGTGTGTGTGTGTACCTGGTATTCCCTACAATATGGGGACCAAATGTCACCACAATGATAGTAATACCTGTACATTTTGACCTTATGGGGACATTTTTTCTGTCCTCAAGAGGAAAACAGCTTATAAATCATACTAAATGAAGTGTTTTGAAAATATAAAAAACTGTAAAAATGCAGAAAGTTTTCTGTGATGGGTAGGTTTAGGGGTAGGGTTAGTGTAAGGGGATAGAATATACAGTTTGTACTGAATAAAATCATGATATCAATGGATAGTCCCCATAAAACATGGAAATCAGTGTGTGTGTGTGTGTGTGTGTGTGTGTGTGTGTGTGTGTGTGTGTGTGTGTGTGTGTGTGTGTGTGTGTGTGTGTGTGTGATCTCACTTACTGTGAGGCCGCACATGTGCTCAGACAATGACGCCAAATGAACTAGGGAAAAAATGTGAAGAGACTCTTATTAAATAGCTCAACTATGTCACTCCTCTGGTCTTGCTCTGCTGATGCCATTGATGAACAGGTGGCCGTTTGAATCATTTGTTTCTGGTTTGGTCGAAAGCATTGCCAAATTGCCCGTCACCTAGATTCCTGTTCTCATAGGATCTTCTCTAGAAATGCATGAACACAGTGGATCCAAAAAGTATTTGAACAGTATTTAACAGTATTGGTCTAGTATTTAAATTATCATATTATGAGTTTATTAGTCAGAAATCGGATATGAAAAGCCTCTCAAGTCATATTTATGACTGGGAAACTGAGATCATTTGTGCAGCATGTCTCTCTGGGTGTCTGTGCTCTGGTCTACATTATCAGGAGTGTGCGTGTTTGTTTTTTCAAGCACATTCCTGTAGGTATGTTTTAATGGCGTAAGGGTGAAGCAATGACAGCTTGGTACACGTCATCCATTAAAATCTACAGAGAAATGGAAAAGCACTTAGACCAAACTTTTGATCTTCCCAGACAGAAGTAGAGAAAGACTCAGGAAAGAGAGATGTGTGTAAGAGTCAGCGAGACACAGAGATAGAACATATGTCTCATCATATTAGGCCATGGTGCTCATACAGACAACGTGAGTTTGAATCTAGCAAGCAACCATTATTTGCCCCTCTTCTCACCATCATTTCCTCTCCCCTCTCATTTGAACTCTGCCTGAAAGTGGACCTTTAAGGCCAGACTTTATGCTTTAATGTCAGATGGAGTTTGATTGGCCGTTAACATTCATCAGCTGAAATTTATATCTCTTTGAAAGTGAATCCATTTACAGTCGTGCCCAGAATTAATCATACCCCTGGTAAATATGATCAAAAATGGCTGTAAAAAAAAAATCTGCATCGTTTATCCTTTTGATCTTTCATTAAAAAAATTGGCAAAATCCTAACCTTTCATTTAAGTAAAAGAATTGAAAGTGGGGGGGAAATCACATTATAAAATAAATGTTTTTCTCCAAAACACGTTGGCCACAATTATTCATACCCTTTTATTAAATACCTTTTTGCAATCTCCTTATGCCAAGATAACTGCTCTGAGTCTTCTCCTATAATGCCTGATGAGTTTGGAGAACACCTGACCAGAGATCAGAGACCATTCCTCCATACAGAATCTCTCTAGATCCTTCAGATTCCCAGATCCATGTTGGTGCTTCTTCTCTTCAGTTCACCCCACTCATCAGGTCAGGGAACTGGGACGGTCATGGCAGAAGCTTCATTTTGTGCTCCCAAACACATTTTTGTGTTGATTTTGATGTTTGTTTTGGATCGTTGTCCTGATGGAAGATCCAACCATGGCCCATTATACGATTTCTAGCAGAAGGCGTCAGGTTTTGATTTTTTATCTGTTGATATTTGATAGAATTCACAATGCCATGTCTCTGAATAAGAAGTCCAGGACCTCCAGCAGAAAAATAGGCCCACAACATTAAAGATCCAATGGTATATTAAATTGTACACATGGGGTACTTTTTATCCTTGTGTTCACCAAACCCATCTAGTGTGTTTGCTGCCAAAAAAGCAATTTTTTTTGTTTCATCTGACCACAGAACCCTGTGCCGTTTGAAGTTCCAGTCATGTCTGACAACTGAATATGCTGGAGTTTGTTCTTGGATGAGCGAGGAGCATTTTTCTTGAAACCCTCCCAAACAACATGTGGGGATGTAGGGGTTGTTTGATTTTTTTTTAATAGGCTTTCTGACCCCAAGACTTAACTAATCTCTGCATTTCTCCATCTGTGATCATTGGAGAGTCTTTGGCCACTCAAACTTTCATCCTCACCGTCCATTAAGACAATATAGACACACGTCCTCTTCCTGGCAGATTCGTAACATCTTTAGTTGATTGGAACTTCTTAATTATTGCCCTGATGGTCAAAATGGGGATTTTCAATTCTTTAGCTATTTTCTTACATCCACTTTCTATTTTGTGATGCTCAACAATCGTTTGCTGCACATCAGAACTATTTTCTTTGGTTTTATTCATTGTGATGGATGATTCAGGGAATTTGGCCTTTGTGCTTCCTCATATTTAAACTCCTGTGAAACAAGAAGTCATAGCTAGACAATTTCATGTTCCTAGTCACCCTGGTGTGCTAAAAAAGGTAAATATTAATGGGAATATACTTCAGAGATATTTTATTCATAAAAAATTCTAGGGGTATGAATAATTGTGGCCAACGTGTTTTGGAGAAAAACATTTATTTCATAATGTGATTTCCCCCCCATTTTCAATTCTTTTACTTCAATGAAAGGTTAGATTTTTGCCAATTTTTTGAATGAAAGATCAAAAGGATAAACGATGCAGATTTATTTTTTACAGCCATTTTTGATCATATTTACCAGGGGTATGATCAATTCTGGGCACGACTGTATTTCTGTTACATACGATATTGTCCACTCGTGTGGATGCTAATATAGTTATTATTATAGTTATCTTTACATTTATCGTTCTTGGTGTGAACGAGCCTTTGGAATCCGTATCAGTAGGGCTGTGCGATATAGCAAAAAAAAATTATCACGATATAATGTTTCATATCGTTCGGTATCGATAATTATTGAAATTTTTTTAGAACCTTTTTTTTTTAAAGACAAGTAGAAAAGTTTGAATTTAAACCACTGTTTTTTTATTTTATTTATCCACATTAAGGCAAACAACTAATTATTTTATTTTGTTTTAGCAGTAAGTGTTAAAGAAACTCTTGAACTTAAAATGTTATAAAATGTGTGCAAAGTGCAATGTAAAAGTGTAAACGTAGAAGAATCAAGGCAAACTTTGAGGTAGATCAACATCTCTAATAAGTAGGGGTGTAACGGTTCACAAAATTCACGATTCCTTACGACACAGTGATGTCACGGTTAGGTACATTTTTCGATACAGCAAAAAGAAAGAAATGCCAAAGAAATTTCCTTGATTTAAAAAAAAATATTATTAAAAAGAAAAGTTATTTTTAAATAAGTCTGAGTTTTCCCTACATCTTGAAACGTTTACTTTTATAAATGGGGGTAATATATTTGAAGGATGAACAAATGTGTTTTGGTCATCACATTAAAGCAGCACTCAGTAGCTTTGGGATTTCTTCGCTGTATTCTCGCTTTTTGCTCGCAGGTTTCTCTCTAGAGCTCCCCCCACAGCTTCGGAATAGATATTTGACAACACTGTTGTAAAAACTCGTTGGTGATTCTCAGACACCAGAGGCTATAGATCAACGACATCAAAGCAGATGGGACATTCTTTAAAACGTCTTCTTCATTCGGGTTCGGACAGCGTGAGGGAGTGCAATAATGACAGCATTTTAGCAGATTTCTTTTGGCCGTAAAGCAATTGTTTACATCGCGAGACCTGATCTCACGCGAGACTTCCTGACGCAGCGGCCGGCGGCCCGCCGGCTCAAAGTTGCAAGTGCGTATTTTCCGCTCACGGGCACCAGGGGGGTGCGAAACGACCACCATTCAACCCGAAATAAATAATATAACCATTCCAATGACTCCGAAGCTGTTCAGTTAAGGTAAAAAAAGTTACTTAGTTCACCTTTAAAAATAACATTTAAATATGATAATATTTGAGTTTTGAAGTGCAGGAAAAAGATGTGTGATGTACTTGAAAGCATTTTACTATTCCTGCCAAACTTCCATGGTTACTGTGAGTGTTACTACATTAAATCCAAATACAATGAATGTTGCTGATCTATGGACATAACTAGTTCATTCATTCATTCATGGCACAATGTTTCTCCTGGTTTCCACGTCAGCGCAGTTTGATCCGTTAATAACGGAGAAATTTGAATGTTTCTCACTCGATCTCACGCTGATGTTATTACTTCAGTGGCGAATTCAAATGCTTTCTTTACTGGATCTCTTAGCGCTGTGTAGTAACAGTGTCGCTTGATCAAGATCGACTCAGGCTGCACTGACATTGATGGTCCAAACTGATAAACGGTCCGTGGAGCACAAAATAATAACGCAGTTTCGTTCCGCTTTCATCCCGCTTGCCATTTGATGTCGGGCGACGTTATGGTGGTCTCGCGTGCATTTGATTGAAAATATTGAGCGCTATATCGAAAAAATGTTATATCGTTACCGACAATGGTGTACCGTCGATAAATACCGATACCGTTTTATCGCCCAGCCCTACGTATCAGCATGTGTTGAATGATACAGGTTAGTGCAGCTGTCAGATGTGCAAGAACTCGATTTCTTGCTTAGAACCCATGAGAGTATTACATAATAAGAAAGAACCATCTTTGTCAAAGAGGCTTTACTACTGTAGAGGTCTAGGTGTCTCTGTTAGAGCTGTTGCTCTGTGCCAAGCAGGCACAGGTGGCCCTGGTGTTACGTCTGCCCTGCGAGGGGGCACCCTGGGGGTTCAATGGAAGGGCAGCTCTGAATTAGAACGGTGTGTAAACAATTCCAGTCCTCTGAGAAGAGCGGGACAATGAGACACGGAATGCCCCCTGCTAATCGTCACTGCTGGGTAACTGGATCCATGCGCGCTCTCCCTCTCTCGCTTTCACCTTACTGCACAGTAGGGCCTTTGTGCTGTTTGCTGCCATTCTAAAGGCGGTATGAAAGGAGGATGAGGAAAGGTAGTGGATGGAGAGGGCAAAGGATGGGTAGAAAAGATGATGAAAGGATCTGAAGGAGGAGATGAAGGAAGATGAGGGGAGAAAGGGATGAAGGGACAGAGAGTAACTGAGGATAAATGAGGTGAGCAGGTAATAAACCAATGTTTCACGACTGCTGGGTGTCGACCTGAAAATGGGGTGTCTGTTCTGTTACAGTCATCGGGGAAAGGTAATGCTAAATGCAAATAATAACATGCAACCATAAAAATAATGCATAAGTAGGACAGCAAGACAGACTTATTAGCTTCTGAAAATAAGGAGAAACCACTTGCCATATCTTTTGTTGTGGATGCCACAAGTTTTGTGGACTGGGATAACCTTCTCTCCCCTTCTCTCTCCTCAGTTTGTTTTAGCTTTGTGTGTCATTCATTGTCTGAAGGAGATGTGCAGGCGTGCCCAAGGCATGACAACGAGATGTGCCGTCTCATTCCCTTTTCATGGAAAGACATGCTATCTCACGACCAATTCGTACAAATTCGTACGAGTGATAAAAAGGTGGGTAAATCGTACGAATTCGTACGACCTCACTTGTACGAATTTGTACGATTTGTCTAAACCCACGTGATGGGTAGGTTTAGGGGCGGGGTCAGGGGTAGGTCATTTGTATGAATTCATACGAATTGGGCAATTCGTAAAATATGTACGATTTAGCAAAAATCGTACTAATTCGTACGAGTGAGGTCGTATGAATTCGTACGAATTAGCCACCTCGTAGAATTCATACGAATTGCCGTGAGATCAGGCTGTCCTTTTCGAGGGAACTCAATGCTATTTCATGGTGTTGACACTATGGGAATGTTAATACCAACTACGCCATGCTGAGAGAATATATGCTGCAGCTAATCTGTGAACTGCGCACAATTGAGCATCAACACTTCACTGGGCGCATCCTATGCGACCTATACAACAGCCTCATTCCCTAATAGCCAGTGACAACAGGTGCTAGGGAAAAATACCAGAGCTCCATGCTCCAATACTTACCTTATCCCTATTTTAGCAAAGGAACTCCAGCACAGGTAGCCTGACTTCTGAAAGTGGCACAGGCACCTGCCTAGAGCTCAGGATCAGAGCTTTCCAGGGAATTCCATAAACATAGTCACCACTATGTTCCAGTAGTATGCTTAATCCATAGACAAGGGTCACTTTCTCACCACAGAAAGTGACCCTCACACAGAGGAGCATACAACCCTACTTAAAACCCCAATAAATAATTGGGAAGGTAGACAAAATGAGAGAATGGGAACTAGAATACCTGCCTAGATATCTCTCATTCCTCCAGCTCTACATCTTACTTCCACCTTAGGGAGCGGCACACAAGGCACATCTCAGCATGTCTAGCTTAAACTGCTGTACAGGGCAGCATACAAGAAGATGGTTAGTAATGCAGTACGGCCCATCCTCAGCACTGCCAAGCTCATACCCAACCGTCTGATCACCAAAGAAGGCCAACCCATCCACAGGCGAGTGTAACACCATACTTAAACCCCAACTAATAATTGGGGAGGGAGACAGAATGAGAAATTGGGACGCTATATGACCAGCCCATAATAATTCTCATTCATCATCTCTATACTCTAAAAATAGAGTAAAGATACTTTCAGAAGATCCGTAAGGAATAGTTTTTCTTTTCTATTCACTGACTCGGGTGACAGACTGGAGAGTAAGGGATACTTTCACGAAGTGATCTACCTCTTACTATTGACCCTCCATGGACCATCAGGGGAGACACTGATAAAAAAAAAGTGTATCTGTCCATTCCCAATCTTAACTAAAATATTTGTATTACTCGGTATATAAGCGTGCCAGCATGCCTCATACTCCAGATACTGGAGGAGAGCAAAATACAACATATTCCAGCTCTCAGCAGCACCCATTTTGAAGGACCGTGCTGACACAGAAAATGTATTTC
The DNA here is from genome assembly GCF_965113295.1 of Leuciscus leuciscus. NCBI lineage: Eukaryota > Metazoa > Chordata > Actinopteri > Cypriniformes > Leuciscidae > Leuciscus > Leuciscus leuciscus. The sequence goes on from NC_138742.1 coordinate 25,847,009, forward strand.
CGTCTGTCCAAGTACCGTTTACAGACGCACTACACAGGCGACAGAGAGAGCGGTCCTCTCGGTAATGGTTGCCATATGTGCCGAGCAGGGCGAGGCCAAGAGCTGTGGGAACTGAGCGAGGTGTGTGGCGGGAGTGTTAATGAGAGTTCTCGAGTCCCACGGAAGAGCTCCGGAAGGATAAAAGGAGAAATGACGACGGTGGAAGATGAGAGAGGACCAGGCCTGGGAAATTTATGTTGTTGTTTTAATATGTTTATATGCGGCAGTTGTCTGTAACAGACTTACTTTCGTTTTGTTTTGCTTGTTTATATTATTATTAAAGTTACATTGAACGTTCGCCAGTTCCTACCTCATTCCCTGAACTATGAACTTCGTTACGATATGGTTACAGCCAGGTCAACTGCTTAACACCCCCTGTCACACTGGAGGGAGGGCAACCCAAAAGTGAAGGGGTCGCATCATCTCACCGCAACCACTCCTTCACTAAACTGTTGCCTCAGCAGTTTACTGCTAACACCTCCAGATATATAAAGGAAGGGCAACCGAAAAGTGACGATCTTTTTACCGAGACCAGCCCTTCTATGAAACAGTTGTCCCTCAGCTTTTTTTACCAGCTGTGCTGGAAGAAGGATAGCCGAAGAGTGAAGGGGTCGCATCATGTCAATGTGACCACTCCTTCACTCCTTCATTCTCATCGCTCTAAGAGAATCAAGCTAGAACACGGATTCATATGGCAAATGCAAATGCGCTCCAGTGATGCAGTGCCATAAGAGCCTCCAGCTCCAGTGAGAGCTGAACGCGCTGCATGCACACGCTGGATTTTATCCCTAGAGAATCAAGCAAGAACAAAAGTTCTTACTGTAAATGCATCACAATGAGTGCATCCAGCTCCTTGAGTGCAACACACTCCAGATTCTCATCTTTAACTCACACAAACAAAGCAGCTCCTGACGATAAAAAAACTGATGACGTCTAATGCAGGCGCCCTTTTATACGCATGGGCACTCCATATGACGTCATAGTATTGTAGTCGGCCAATAAAGATTGGTGTGTTTTACACATGCTTCGGACACTGGTCACGCCTGGATGCATTCTCATAGCGTCAACACTATGACACTGCATCCATTTTTCTCGAAATTTCTTGAAAACCTTTTTCTTTGTTTTTATTTAAAATGGCATTATTATTATTATTATTATCTATTAAATGTATTATTCTAACAGTTCTAACATGATTAATATATGAAAAACTTTCCAAGTGGTGCAGCCAACATGTTCATGTTCAAAGTTGGCAAAACATGCAGAGAAATACAGGGAAGAAATAACATTAAACAGGATGATATCATCTTGAGGACCCCTGCAAACCCTCATGACTATGTCATGGTCATAAAAACGCTTGAAATACAAGGTAACTTTACCTTTATTGAATGAGGCAATGTTACTTTAGGAAGAAGGATGTCATGTGGTATGACTCCACAAAAACTTAAATTATAAAATTATATTTCTGAATGAATAATTCATGATATTTGTAAAAAAAAAATTACTATTACAAATTTTTTTTGCCATATATTCAACTTGTTAGAACTTGCTATTACTTTTTATTTGAGTATACCACATGACATTGTTTGGAGTCATTACATTTGAACTCTCTTGAAAATTTTATACGTTTTCAAGAAACATGAATATAAAAGGACATTTCCAAGACCTACTGTAGACAAGAGTTTTTTCTTTATTATGAACAGCTTTCATAATAAATATCATTGACCCAAATAAATCTGGTACTGTGTTGGCTTGGCCTTTGATGTCCAATGTAAAACCAGTTGAGAACCAGAATAGATCACATACTCTGGGAATCAGTAAAGAGAGAAATACAACTTAATTTTCACACAGTTCAGTCTCTTCAGACCATGATTCACTGCTCTCAGTAGAGCTATGAGGATGACAGCTGCTCTCACTGGCTCTGATGCACTGACTGCAGAGTCAACAAGGCTGCTATTGTCTGTGTGTGTGCAGTACTCTCACACAGTGATAAAAGACTGAAGAGGAGCCAAAGAAAGACAGAGCTATCTTCAGTCCTTGACAGCGCTTATCAATCACTGAAAAGTGAGAGTTCGGCACATTAGACAACTTCTGAGCACAATGAGCACATTACACACCAAATACTGTAATTTCACCTACTGTATCAGACAGTGAAGATCATTACGTGCAACAAGCAGAATAAAAAAATGTACAAATAAATCAGACATGCAATTTTTCTACAATGGCTTCACTATCATTAATCCTATAAAACCTACTGTTTCTTTTTTTTTAAATACACAATTTTATAAGGCCTCTAAATGATCAAAATATCACATATCAAAATACTATTCACTTAGCCCAAATATATATTTAAAATTGTAATATTTCAAGATGAACACTTACTGACGTGAAACATCTTAGGTTTATTTGACTATCCACAAATAGTATTTTATAAAAATCACATTAAAATGTAAAAATCAAATATGATCCATCAGGCTTTTGAGGAATAATTTTGTTTATATCTTAATCATCATTGTTTTGCATTGAAATGTTTTGCCCCCACAATAAAAACTACAGAGCTTTGATCATACAACTATGAAAATAATTGAACTATTATCTTACTCATACATACTATTGGGAGATTAAATTGACAACTGATATTATTTATATGAATTGTATTTAAGTAATCTGCTATAGAGTAATAAAGATCTTACACTATAGCTATCAAAATTTGCTATCATATTGATTCATTTCTTGCAAAATCACTGTAACCTAGAGCTTCTGTCAGGTCAGTTATCCATTATTGTAATGTTTGTAAAGAAATGTCAACTAAAAGCATTTTTCTTATTGAAAAGCCAATAATTGGCAAAGATGTCACGATGATTGTACACTGTCTGAAAAGGGTGCAAATATTGTAATTTGTACCTTTGTACCTTCCTAAAGGTCCTAAACCCGTGCGTGTTAAAATGCGTGTTCAAAGGTCCTAAACCCTAAGCCCTATGATTCTTCCTCTGAATCCACACTTACGTGATGTAACGCCACTTTGACTGATGGGCAGAATTCTGCAGTAGAGTTCGCTTCAGTGCGGGCCTGGCAAAAGTGTGCATCCAGGGTGCATATCGGCCGCAAAGGAGACACTCTGAAACCTAAAATGACAAATGGGATATCCTACAGTCTTTTGGACTCCACAAGACTGCAAGTGCACATAAAGTGTGCCATTTGGGACAGGGCCAGAGTAGTAATAAGCATCAGAATGTTACCCTTAAGGCACTACTGTGACCCTTTATGTGAAAGGTACAGAGGTCCCTTTAAGGGTACTACCCCAGTGACAAGCTGTTGTACCACTAAAGGTAACATTTTTGCACATTTATTTTGAGAGTGCCTCTTTTTAACCTTTTGACCTTTTGACCCCCAGTGCTTGCGTTTTGCGTTAGCTTTAATGTGTCTGTGGTCTGCCAGGGACTGTATTTAGCTGAGATGGGCCACTGGGTTTTACAATGAATGGGAGGAATTGGATCGCCCAATATGGCAGCTCTGGCAAAAGAAGTACCGCGCCTTCCAAATGAAAGAGTCACCACCTTCCGGTCTCTCTCTTCAATCCAACACAGAAGTGACTTAAACTGCAATTCATCAACTGGCCGCTAGAGACAGGCTCCAAAGGAGAGTCAATCCCATAGACCCCGTGTATAAATGTGCCCAACTTTACAGCAGAAAAAAAGATGTTTACAGCCTGGTACTAAAAGTGTTTTTGGTCAATATAGCTAATTTTGCCCTTCATGACAACTGTTAGTTTTTAATAACTCGTCCGTTTAAATTATATAAAGCCTTAAAGTTCTGCATAAGGGCATGGTCACTTGAGAGACATGTGGATTGCCGCTGCTGTCACTACTAGCCGTTTGTCTGCTGTCTGTTAGCCATCATGTCACCTCAGCTAATCCCGCCTTTTTGCCCATTTTTGGTTATCCGGGAGTGACGCGCTGCCAAGATGGCGACGGCAGGCACCGCCCTCTTTGGGCTTCAAAAATGCTCTTCAGAAACCTACGGGTGACGTCACGGACACTACGTCCATTTTTTTTTTTTTTTTACAGTCTATGGGTGAAACTTGCGTTTAGCTCTACGCTCCACATTGCATTGGCTGGACCAACCTAAGTTTTACAGTTGTTTTAGCTATTTGAAGAAACAATGTTTATGATACTATTCATGTCAGATTTTATTGCTGATTTGAAATGTATCCATATTTCCACATTTAATTAGATAGGAGCTGTAAAATATCTGCCTGATTGAACATTCCTCAAAACATTTTCTTTTATCTTCAACCAAAGAAGGAAGATCATACCAGTTTGTAAACACATGAGGTACACATGAGTAAACGATGACAGAACTTTCATTTTGGGATGAACGATCTCTTTATTTCAAGTTCCTTGGCTACCAAAACACTCCAGGCTCAGTGTCAGATTCTGCCCTCTTTACGAAAAACATTCAGTTTTCACGATGATAAAATGTAAACACAATTTGATTAACCAGTTTGAATCAAGTCCCAAGCTCACAAAATGGGAGAGATGTCTTCTGCCTCACAGAGTCCAGATGATGGAGGAAAGAGTAATAAGGAAAAAGTGAGAAAGGGCTTGAGAAAAAGAGACACATAAAGCTGTCTGCAGGACTATGTCTCAATCAGTGGCTCTGGAGAGTTCAAACATCTGTCTAGAAATGTGCTCTGTGTTTATGCATGACAAACCAGAAAGGGGTGGCTTGACTTGCCTGCAGGCAGCAATAGTGCAAACGAAGGTGACATTTGAGTTCAAGTGTAAATGAGTACAGTGTGAATGTCAAGCTAACCTTTCACTGTGGTGGAAATGTTTTGACACTGTTTCGAAGCACTGATGCATCTCTTTCACTGTTTATCTTGTCCAGTTGAACATGATAAGGAGTTTTTGCCCGTGAGGCGCCATCACAGAGAATTCCGATTTGACCTGTCCAAGATTCCCGAGGGTGAGGCGGTGACTGCGGCTGAGTTCCGGATCTACAAGGACTTTGTTCCAGAACGCTTTGACAACGAGACCTTCCGCATCAGCGTCTACCAGGTGCTGGAAGAACACTCAGACAGGTACTTCTACATTCTTTACCGTATCATTCATGATAAGGGCTCCAAGCAAGAAGCAAACGCACATCTGTCGTTGGACACTAGGTGGTGCTATAATAAGGTCTTTCGCACATTCTGCTAACACCATTAACATTAACATACATTAACTTTTTATTACTCTGAATCCTTGGGTCAACATCTAAAAATAATGTTCTTGTCAGTTTTGTTTTATTATTTAAAAAAAATATATATAAAAAATACTTACCGTAAAACTTCAAATAATAGCCCAGGCTTTTATTTTCCCAGATCGCCGAACTGCACCGGCTTGTATTTGAGATAGGCGTCTATATGAGACAGGCCTTTAATTTAGTGTTGAGATGTTGTTCATTGAGTGTAGGCCTAGAGATAACGATCCAAATAGCATAGGCTGATAGACGGAAAGCATGACAGTAGGAGGTTACCAAATCTGTGTTGGGTTTAACAGATCAGTTAATGTCAGAATTAGCCTACTATATTTCCGTATGTCTAAAGGGGGTCGCACACCAGACGAGAAACGCAGCGCCACGTCTTTAAAATTCGAACACATTATTCTCTGTGAGTGTACATTGTCTCAAATCGTCGTTAATGTATATACTGACTTCAGCCTGTGCTGCAATATACATTCAGTTTTACACCCATTTTCAGGCGATATTCTCAATTCATTCAGTTAACGGACACTCTGAGGTAAAGTGAATTCAGACTGCAGACTAAGCAACGATTATATTTAATTGTACAGTACAATCATAACATAGTACAGACATGATCTTAATTCCATAATATTCTTAAACATAATAATATTGCTGGCCATAATCTGACAAAGTGCGCGTCCGGTGTGCGATACCTCGAGTTGTCATAGACGCGACGCGGTGCTGCGCTTCTCATACGGTGTGCGACCCCCTTTAGATTATTGGCAGCATAAAAAAACGAAACGATGTGACATCCATGGGATGAACAATACAATTAACCGGTAATATCCATCGAGCCTATGAACTAGTTGCCCGAATCATTAAGAAAAAATAATGAAGGCTACCCTGTAAAACAACTGCAATCATGTGATACAAAAGGACCCTATTCATCACTATCATCATCACCGCAATCCTCAACTACAAGTTGGCGAGTTCCTCCTCCTCTTTGCTCTCCTCCACTTCCCTCTCCGGCCTCTGCTAACTCTGCCTGCCTTGCTTGCGCTAACAGCTCCCGCCCAGATGCGCAGGGCTCTCTTGCGTGCGCAATCTGCTCCATAGAACTGGCTTAAACAGACGATCTGACGGGTTTTAGAAGATTAAATAAAACCCGAAAAAAAAAAAGACCAGGCCTCTATTTGAGACCGGCCTTTATTTATCCAAACCTGTAGCCACACCAGGCGTGTAAAAGAGACAGGCGTCTATTTGGGACTCGGCTATTATTTGAAGTTTTAGGGTATTCGAACACCTCTTAGGCCGTTCATCTGATCTTCATCAAATTTTGCAGCAAGGGACTGTGCTGACAAAAAAAAAAAAATGTATTTGAAGAAGTGTTGCAAACTTAACGCAACTTTTTGAAACTTTATACACATAAACCACAGGACATTGAGGACGCACTCCAAGTCATGTAAAAATTACACAACTGCTGCAACTGAAAATCCTTAATAATACCGTTACCATATGATCGTGTAGTTTAAAATTGGTGTGCATCTTCTCTGGTGGACATACCAACTGATCCTCTATTATGACTATTATCAAATTTCGGCGACTAATAATGCTAAATATGAATGGCCTACTGTTACAAAAATGGATCATGTGAAAATGAGTATGTGTTATAAAAACTGAGAAAGTCTTCAATGTTTTTGCTAATAACTCTAGTGCTGAAAAAAAGAAAGAAAAAGTCTTTCCTCTGAATCATACAGTGCCCCCGAAATCGGTTGATCATTATGCATCTCCATATCCACAAGAAAACTTTTCTGCATTTTGCATTTTTAAATCAGCCTCAGAAATATGAAAAATGTCTGCAGATTCCATGTGGGCCTGCATATAGTTTACAATTTTTTATGGTGGGTGTTTCTTGCCTGGGAATTGGTTCCAAGGAAAATCCATTCCTCTTGAGGGCTGTAACGCTCTCAACCCCTCTGGTGCATAAACGTTGGACACATTTGATTTGTGTTTCCTTTCCATCTATTTCTTTTTGCCGCACACATAGTGCTCAGTCTATCTAACCATCCCAATGCAAACTTTACTGTTGACCACACCATGTTTCCTATTCCGACTCAGCAGCTCCCCTCTCAAAGAATCAGTTGTGCGCCACAGGGCTTCCCTTCACCGCACGTTCGGGACCTTCTAGAATATCGGCATGACCCGCGCTGTGAATTGGGTTCAAGAACGTCTAGCTCCTCCTACATGCTGCTCGACCCCTCCTGAAGGCCTCAGTTGCCTCGACAGGTCTGTGGGGAACAACACACCTCATTGTGCTCCCATCAGAGAGAGAAAAGAGACAAAAATGGAGTGATAAAGGAGACTGAATTAGACTTAGGCAGCAGATGTTGAGCAGAACAGGTGTTTGGATCACACACACTGAGCACCTGAACTACTCTGGGGCTTTGAAACTTCTGAAGTGTGTTCATGTAGTTCCAGTCTTTCTCTCCCTGCAGCGTTTCCCCTTGTCTTTTGTTGTATAATGCTTCTCAGTCCCTTTCTTACGCTGTCTTCTTGACTTGCTCTAAATTCCTCTGTTTGATTTAGAGCAGGGCAGCCACACTGTGAGATCAACAGCCGTTTATAAAGCCATTATTGTCAATTAAGGAAATGAAGTGCTCCCCAGGGCCTTACCATCTGGAGCGAACGCGCTGTTCATCACTCTCCCATTTCTCCACTTATTTCACTTTCCCCCCTCTGTTTCCCATTATCCACCACCTTCTCCATCTTTCACTGTAAAGGTCATTCAAATCAGTGTCTTTTCCATTTTGAAAACAATTCAGTCTTCAATTAACAATGGTTTACTTTACACAATCATGGTAACAGATTTGACAGGTTACGAACATCCCTTACTGACAATATATAATTTAATACGGGTTAGTTTTAAGTTTTTAATTCTTTAATTTATTTAAAATATTATGTTAACACTATTATCCACTTAAAGCTCACTGGCCACTTTATTAGGTACACCTCGCCAGTACCGCGTCAGACCCCTTTTTGCCTTCAGAACAGCCTGAATTCTTCATGGCAGAGATTCAACAAGATGCTGGAAACATCCCTCAGAGATTTTGGTCCATGTTGTCATGAAAGCATTAGGCAGTTTCTGCAGATTTGTCGGCTGCTCATCCATGATGTGAATCTCCTGTTCCAGCACATCCCAAAGCTGCTCTATTGGATTGAGATCTGGTGACTGTGGAGGCCATTTGAGTTTAGTAAACTCACTATCATGTTCAAGAAACCAATTTGAGATGATTTGAGCTTTGTGACGTGTGTGTTATCCTGCTGGAAGGATCCATCAGAAGATGATGCACTGTGGTCATAAAGGGATGGACATGATCAGCAACAACACTCAGGTCGGCTGTGGCATTTAAACAATACTCAATTGGTACAAAGGGGCCCAAAGAAAATATACCGTTCACCATTACACCAGCCTTAACCGCTGATAAAAGGCAGGACAGATCAATGCGTGTTCATATTGTTTACGCCAAATTCTGACTTTACCATCTGAATGTTGCAGCAGAAATAGAGAATTATCAGACCAGGAAACATTTTTTCTAATCTTCTATTGTCTGATTTTGGTGAGTCTGTGTGAATTGTATCCTCAGTTTGCTGTTCTCATCTGACAGGAGTGTCACCGGTGTGTCTTCTGCTGCTGTAGCTCTTCTGCTTCAAGCTGTGACGTGTTCAGAGTGTTTATTTGAGTTACTGTTGTCTTTCCATCAGCTGAACCAGTCTGGTCATTCTCCTCTGACCTCTGGCATCAACAAGGCATTTTCACCCACAGAACTGCCGCTCACTGGATATTTTCTCTTTTCAGACCATTCTCTGTAAACCCTAGAGATGGTTGTGTGTGAAAATCCCAGTAGATCAACAGTTTCTGAAATACTCAGACCAGCCCATCTGGCACCAACAACCAGGCCACATTCAAAGTCACTTAAATCACCTTTCTTCCTCATTCTGATGCTCAGTTTGAACTTCAGCAGATCGTCTACATCAGGGGCGATTCTAGGATTTTCATTTTAGGGGGGCTCAGCCCCCAATGAGGGTATGATGTAAAAAAAAAAAAAAAAAAAAAAGGTTAGTTTATGGTCTAATGCTCATTATTAAGTAGTTTCATTCATTCATCCAGTAACATGCATATGGCACGGTTTTATAATCACTGAGGTACCGAATGTGAGGTAGTTAGGGGGGTTCGGGGGCATGCTCCCCCGAGAAAAATTTGATTTCTCTGATCTACATATGTGCATTTTAAGATGTTTTGAAGGCCAAAAAAATTGGATGACAATAGCTTTAAAACCATGTGCGGGCAGCTGTTTTTTTCTCACCTCATCAGCATCACACTCTTTTTCTCTTTGTTTTTGTCTTGCTCTGTCTTTTCCCCTCCTAAAGCTGAGCTTTGACTGATACAGGCTTTTAATTTTTGTCTGTCAGTGAAGAAAGTAAACATAGGGTCAACTGATAGGTTGATTTATGAATCATTTTCTCAGACAAAGCTACCAGGAAAGCTAGGTAACTAAGTCCATCTAAAATGAAATATAAATTATTTATTTTATTTTTTAAGCTTTTTAGCCTTTGTAATCAACAATACGGTTGGTTATTCATCAAGTCACCCCGTGAAAATCTATTTAATTTCAAATCATTTAACAAACCAGCTAAACGTGTATTAATGTAACTGTCTATTGGCAATATGATTAATCTGTTCTATATTTATTTCTATTTATTAAAAATAACAACATGAATTATCAATTTGCCACTTCTATAAATCAAGTGCTTAAAAGAAAAGCACAAATCCCTTTACTCTACTCTTACTCTAATATATGTAGGCTATAAACTTCTACTGATTCATTATTACTTAATACAAAACTATATTTATTAATACAAAACCAAATAACTCCACATGATGTTTCTCTCTCAAGGCCATCTAGTGCTTTCAGACAATGATGTGTGTCTTTAATCATTTCTGTGCATGGCAGCATAATGTAATAACGAAATACAAAATAATATGTTTTAAAGTTTAAAAAGTAAATTAAAATAAATCATGATCGTTTTCTAAAGTATGTTTTCATGGGTGTTAATCGCTTCATTTTTGTTTTGTAGAAAAAAACAACTATCACACTGATAAGGGCTGAAGGTGAACGCAGCGAAACGTATTGGTATTGGAAGAGAAACCGAACCGTCCCGTGTTGCTCCCAATGCTCCAGTAACATTACATTATGTAAACTGCAATGCATAAATGACAAAGAACTGCACCGATGCAGATGTAATATCATAGCAATCTATCAATAAATGCACTCACGACACACCTCGCTCTGCTCGGCGCCCCTGCAGATTGAAAAATGCGCTAAATCCAAGCAGACTCAGATAAGGGGAGGAGCCGAAACTTGACGCAGCTTGCCGCCGTTTCAAATGAGTTTTTTTAAAGGGGACTGAAGCGATAAAAAATATATTAATCAAATATTTTTTAGGGGGGCTGGGCAGAAGTTTAGGGGGGCTGAAGCCCCCCTAAAAAGGGCCTAGTGACGCCCCTGGTCTACATGCCTAAAAGTATTGATTTAAAGGGCAGGTGTACTTAATAAAGTGGCCGGTGAGTGTGTGTGTATACTGTATATATATATATATATATATATATATATATATATATATATATATATATATATAGTATACATGATATGTGTTTTTAGACTTGAATACATTTGCTTTGACATAAAACTAATTTCAGTTAGGTTAAGACTTTGTCGTGTTACTGTATGGAAGTTACCAGATGTTATTGACAGCTATTACCAGAATAGAAATGGGGCTTGACTTTATTATTTGTTCATACAGATAGTAGCCTATTCAAGCTGCTATTCAAGCTGTTGTGTGAACAGCAAAATTCAAAAGTCACACCTGTAGTAAATAGGGTGTCAGTCCTGCCAGCTTGTGTACAACAGTACATGTCTGCTGGTCTTTTCTTCTGTAGACACAAGACTTAAAGCGTGTCTGTGGTGATTTATAAACCAGTCTTTGAATCAGTTGGATGCCACTGAACGTATTTTTCTTTTGGTTCACTCCAGTTGCCCTCCATCTCTGTTCCTCTTAGGTTTACATGAACTTCACATCTTTAATTGGATCCAAATATCATTCTTGGTATCTGTTACTATGGAGCATATAAATATTTGGGGGTTCCCTTGGAGGATGAGGATTATTTTATGTGGTTAAATAATGTAATATATTAAATGTGTATGTAATGTATTGACGTAATTAATTTAAATATTAAAAATTAAAATGAATGAATTAAGTTAAATAATATAAATGTAATACATTACACATATAATAGTGTATGTTCTGTATTCCGGAATTGGATGTTCTTAAAAAGCTATTTGGTAAAGTAAAAAGAATAGGGCTAATTAATCGCAAATTAATCACACATCAAATTTGGCTGAGAAATTACTCCCAAAAGATAAAGTCATTGAGAAAGCATCAAGTACCATTACAAAAAGTAGCTTTAGAAAGAAATATTTTATTAATTTGCCTTTGTTTGCCTGTTTGTGATTTTCATAATGGACGTTTAGTTTGCCTGTCTTTGTTCCTATGTTCCTGCCATCATTGTTACTCATTATGTTACTAATTAGAGCACACCTGTTTTGCATTTAGTTTGTTTGCCTGTGCATTTAAGTCTTTAAGTTCTTTCCACTCATTTTCTAATGATGAACGTGTTTTAGTACACGCTATTGCTTTGTTTTTCTCTGTTATAATGTTATAAGCTAATGCTACCATTTACTCTAAACCTCCCTTTTCGTAATCTTTTGCAGACCAGCCCGTGACAAACACAGCTTTTATTACACAAACTTTTAGGCCATAATTTTTTTTTATAAGCTGCATCTGAATTGATATCTAGATATATTTACAGACCGTTTACTGCAGCTCAGAGGTGGTATGAAAACATTTACACATTAAGTAATGCCATGAGATACATGCGTTTTATAAGGGTATTAAAGGGATAGTTCACCCACAAATTTAAATTCTGTATTCATTTACTCTTGTCGTTTCAAATATGTATGACAAAATAAGATGAGGATATGACGATATTAGTTCAAATGGCTGATTCATTCAGGAATGAAGTAAACGTTTTTGTGTGTGTGTGTGTGTATATATATATATATATATATGAAAAACAAGTTGCACATAGTATTAAGGGGCTGGCACATCTTTCCCCACATTTGCCTACTTGCTTTAATCACTCAGTGCATGCTCATACGCTGTCATATGCGCTCTCTTCATTAGGGATTCAGATTTGTTCCTGCTGGACTCACGGGTGATCTGGGCAGCAGAAGAGGGCTGGCTGGTGTTCGACATCACAGCTACCAGTAACCACTGGGTGCTGAACCCGGGCCGGAATCTGGGCCTGCAGCTGGCTCTGGAAAGTTTAGATGGTAAGTGGACGTGCAAACACCACAGGTCACTGGTTCAAAATATGATACATGAACATTGTGTTGCATCACAGATTGCAAAAATGAGACCGTTTCTGAGCCCACACTGCACAGCACTCGATTTGTTTTGCCTCTGCTTTTGTGCGCCGTTTAGGTTCAGTGCAGTTCAGTTCAGTAAATGTTTACAGTCTATCTGAAGGGCAATTTATTACATTGCATTTAAAAGCCATTCAAAGAAAAACATCTACAGTGGGGGTCCAAACGCTAGTGAAAATGCACTTGTTTTTTAAAAATAATATTTTGTATTGTTCTAATTTGAATGACTTGAAAAAGAAGTATACTTTAAAAAGACTTTAAAAAAAAGTGTACTTATTATGGAACTGAATGTAATGTTTTTGGACACTTAATTGCCTATTATTTGCAATTAAATGAAAATGTATTATAGTTTAAATTCATATTAAATGTAATTAGTTGACCTTTAGTGTTTTTGACCCACTTAAATAGGAATTTGCATGCAATTTCATAATTATTGTCTTTGAAATATGGTTAAAGTTACTGCTGAATGTACTGACAAGCCTTTATGGTAAACAAAAAAAACACTTTAATATAATTTCTATTGTAACTTGTATTTCATGTATTTAAATTAGTGCTGTCAAATCGATTAATTGCGTTTAATCACATCTAGCATAAAAGTTTGTACAAATATGATAATAAAGTATATATATATATCAACACTAATTTAAATATATTTAATTGTATTGTAATGACGAAGTTGCAATTTAGTACATTAACTTTTTTAAACTTTAATTGTAGTTAAAATTATGATCAAGTACTTCACATGTGCTTTAGTATGTTAGTCAACACATCAAAATAAGTGCACTTCTTTAAAGCACGACAAAAGATTATTAAATCATAATGACTTATGTTTTACTTTTGACTTACTTTTAATTTGACATTAATACATTTGAAAGGTGTACTTATTTGTGTTAATAAAGAGAGTACACTACCATGACTATGTTTCTTAAGTAGCTGTGTTGATCACTAATGCTTAGTCTAGAGCTTCAGCAGAAATCACTATTAATGGTGAAGTTGAGTCTAATATCAATGCTTGGTTTGGATATCCACTGTAAAAAAAAAGCTGCTGCCTTAAATTTGTAAGTACAATCAGGTTGGATGTTTAAGTCAATTCAACTTAAATTACATTAAACCGACTTTACAATTTATTTTGATAAGTTATGTTATCATAACTTATTAATCATATAATTTTTTATAGTGTAAGTTCGAAGCAATGCAGAATTGAATTTACTATGCTTTTCACTCACTCACTTTATAGCCAGCCGCAGTGGGAGTGTGTTTTGTACCATAGCTGCGTGATAGGAAGGTGTGTGTGTGTGTGTACAGGATGTTACAGGTTTTAAGTGTTAGCATGAAAACAGGTGCAGTGTATTATGGGGCTTGTGTAGATCAGCGAGCTTGTCGAGACATGCTTGCGGGACGCCTGCCCTGTCGCTGTAGGCAACCGGCAACCCGACTTTACCTCGGCGCTCAGACAGAGAGAGCATTCCTTCCTCTTACTTACACACACACACACACACACACACACACACACACACACACACACACACACACACACACACACACACACACACACACACACACACACACACACACACACACACACACACACACACACTAAAGCCGCTGTGTAGGTAAAAGGAGTCCAGGATGGCACAGAAACAGATGTAAGTGCTGGAATTCTCTGAGTAAACAGTGAACTAAAAGCGCTCTTGAGAGCGGGAGAGATTACACAAAATAAACACCAGAAATTGCATATTCTTGGAGAACACACACACTTTCTTACACAAGTCTCATGATTTATAAGACTGTGACCGACAAACTGATTATTATATAATACATTTTACGCGATTTATTAGGCCACATGGCTCTGACAAAGTAAAGGATTGCTAAACTGTCCCGTTGAGTGATATATGGGGTGTTTAAACAGTCTCTCTGAAGAACCGATTCACAGAAATACATTCAAATACATCTTTCAAGGGGCCCGTATAACTTCACAGAGCTGTGACTGCTTCTCTTTTGGGATTTGTACCTGTCAACATTTTTATTAACAATTCCAAGATGTATTTCTTTCCTCTCAGATCTCAGAGGGAAAACAAATTAGTAATTGATTTCTGATAGTGGTAAATGAGTGTTGTATGTGTCTCCCCCTGCAGGCCAGAGTGTGAACCCATGGGTGGCCGGGCTGGTGGGTCGCAGCGGCCCCCAGAGCAAACAGCCCTTCATGGTGGCCTTCTTCAAAGCTACGGAGGTCCATATCCGAAGCATCCGCTCCGCACAGGGCGGCAACAAGCAGCGCAATCCCAACCGCTCCAAAACCGCCAAGGGCCAGGAGGCACTGCGTGTAGCCAATATTGCAGGTGTGTGTGTGTTTTCAATATTGAATACAGAAGTGTGAAGGCAAGTGAAAAAGGAAAGCAAATGTAAAGATGGCAATAACAGAACCGAAATAAAGGTATTTAAAAGAATACTTCCATGGAAACTTTCTATTGTTCCAAATGAAAGTGGAAATAACATGCTAATTTTTTCTTAGTGATGAAACTAGGGCTGTGTTCGAAATCGCCCATCGTACCCTCGTTCACTATTCCCTACATTATTCCACTAATATAGTCCAATTGAAGGAGAGAATAAAAACGAGTGAGTGAATTCGGACACTGAGTGAGCCGGAAGGGCTTCCGCTTTTGCATATTTTGTGCTTGCTGTTGAATAATCATTTTAAACTCTACAAACTGGCAGCTCCAAAAGATTTATCTGGAACTATGTCATGGAAACTAGCATGTATAAACCTTATTAAACAATTTAATAATCAAGTAAAAAGTTATTTATACCTGTATGATATTACGCTGTCGCCACATTGGACCAGCGGTTTTGGAAAATGGATGGATGGATGATTCGCCATCTTCTGGTCAGACACGGGAATTCATTCGGTACGAATATCACAGTGCATTATGGGTATTCTCTAGCCGTTGAGTGTACATCAGTTGTACTCTCGTTATTGCAGTGCACTGTATAACGTCCACTATGGTTTTGGACACCGCTACAAATGGGTGTCCCCTCAAATAGTGCCCTATTTAAGGGTATAGGGGCGATTTCTGACTCAGCCTAGAGAAGTGCGCTTAATAGTATTCAAATCTTATAAGTATATTTAAAAAAAACTGTACTTGCACATAATACTGTATAATGATAAAGAAATAAAAGATCACTCATGTGTACTTAAAGAGAGCACACTTTCATGATATTTTTCTTAACACAATTATGCACTTTAACAAGTGCACTTCATAATAATGTCAGTTTTACTTTAAAGAACATTTCAAATCTTTTTGTTGTACTTTAAAGAAGTGCACTTATTTTAATGTGTTGACTAATATACAAAAGCACAAATGTACAAATGTACTTATAATTTTAACTGCAGTGTGTTATATCAATACAGTACACTTACACCATATAAATACAATATGAAATTGTAAAATCCTTAAATCCTACTTAAGTGGGTCAAATAAATAACTTATTTTTCAGGTAAACTATCCCTTTAAGGCAAAGGAGAAGCAGAGATAAAAATTTGCGTGAGAGTGTGTGTCAGTGTTCATATGGTTCCTATTACTGTGTAATTCTCTGCAGGTTATTTTGCTCAGTAATAGCATTACAGTGTTAAATGGATATTAAATGAATCTGGGTCGATGTTCTGCATATGTATGAGGGTTAGGGATTCGGGCAAACTTCAGAGACCTATTCCTCATATTTCTCCATGTCTCTCACAGTTTAGCCTTAGCTTCAACAGCTTCAATATTAAAAATAACAGACATGGACTTAAATGTGCAAACCCTTATCATAAGTGATTAACATTTTTTGTAAAAAGGTTTCTATAGCTCTACAGCAATCTGTCTTTCTCTTTCTTTTCAGAGAACAGCAGTGCTGATCAGAAGCAGGCCTGTAAGAAACATGAGCTGTACGTTAGTTTTCGAGACCTTGGATGGCAGGTGTGATATTCCTCTTTTTTTGTTCTTGCCACATCTCCTATTGTTATTTCCTTGCTTTCTTTATCTATCCTCTTTTTGGCTCTACTCAAGAACACATGGGGTCAGAAAGTGATTCAAAAGGGAATTATATACACTACCGTGCAAAAGTTTGGGGTTGGTAAGATTTATAAGGATTTTGAAAGTCTTATAGCATAAGTCTCTTATGCAATTTTTTGATCAATAATACAGTAAACACAGTTAAATTGTGAATTAATAGTTTCTATGTGAATATATTTTAAAATGTAATTTAGTCCTGTGATCAAAGCTGAATTTTCAGCATCATTACTCCAGTCTTCAGTGTCACATGATCCTTCAGAAATTATTCTAATATGATGATTTGATGCTCAAGAAACAGTTGAAAGCAGTTGTACTGCTACATATTTTTGTGGATACATTTTGTTAGGATTCTTTGACAAATAGAAAGGAATCTGAAAATAGGAATCTTTTATAAATGTCTTTACTGTCACTTTTGATCAATTTAATGCATCCTTGGTGAATAAAAGTATTAATTCCTTTAAAAACAAAACAAAAAAACGTACTGACCCTACTTTTAGGCGGTAGTGTATCTTACAGAGCTCTGCACATGACCTGTGGGAAAAATAAATAAATAAATACATTTTCTTTGTTTTAGTTATAAATTAGTTCAATGTGGCCACAGAATATTAAAACGAGGGAAAAAAGTAAATAAGATGATTATTAATTTATTAATTAATACATTTTTGGCCACGATTTAACTAAAACGAGTGAACGAATTAGTAAATCGTGACCATGATCGTGAACACGATTCTCTAAAATGACAGAACAAATTATTCATTCATGGCCACAATATATATATATATATATATATATATATGACCTTGGATAGGTCCCAAGCTGGCACAGAAGGGGGCCGAGGGGGGTTCATCCTCCTGGCCCCTTTGAGAAAGCGAACGACGAGGTTGCTTTTCCCTAGCGTTGTCCAGCCACGGGGGCGTGGTAGGCTGTTATAGCCGCCATGTACACTTTGAGCGTGGAGGGGGAGCGTCCCGTGTCCAACAGCTCTTGAAGGAAAGAGAGTACAACTGGTACTTCACATGAATTGGGCTCGAGGTTCCTAGCTGCGCACCAGCTGGAGAACACTGACCATTTCAGGGTATAGAGGTGCCTCGTAGAGGGCGCTCTAGCCTCAGTAATATTATCTAGGATTCTCTCTGGGAGGTCCCAGGATACCCGTTGAGGGGCCACACATGGAGGGCCCACAGGTCTTGGCGAGGGCGCCAAATCGCCCCGTTCGCCTGCATGAGGAGGTCCTTCCTCATCGGTACAGGCCATAGGGCTGAGTCCATTATTTGTGCCAGTTCTGGGAACCAAACCTGGGTCTTCCATAGGGGGGCTACCAGAAGGACCGAGCATCTGCTCATTCTGATACGCTCAATGACCTGCGGCAACATCGAGACAGGAGGAAATGCATAAAGCGGGCGCCTGGGCCAGAAGAACATTGGGCAATGAGTGTTGTTCTCTGAAGCAAAGAGGTCGACCTCCGCTCTCCCGAACACACTCCAGATCAGACAGACCGTCTGAGGGTTGAGAGACCATTCCTCGGGGGGAGTGTTGTCTCGGGATAACATGTCCGCACCCAGATTTTGGATGCCCGGAACATGGGCAGCCCTCAGAGAGAGCAGGTTGGCTCGTGCCCAAAGGAGGAGGTTTCTGACCTGAGGCCGCCCTGGCGATTTATGTAGGACACCACCGACATCTTGTCCTTTCGACTAAGACGTGGTGTCCTCTCAGGTCTCGCAGAAACGCTTTGAGAGCTAAACAGACCGCTCTCATTTCGAAGCAGTTGATGCGTAACTCCTTCTCCGGGCCCGACCAGAGGCCGGAGACGGGCTTGCTCTCGCACAGTGCCCCCCAACCTAGGTTGGAGGCATCCCTGAATATCACCTTCCTCCTGAGGGCCACACCCATGGTTACGCCGGACTGGTACCAGTTCGGAGCCTTCCAAGGAGCCAGGGCTCTTATGCAGCCGTGGTTCACTTTGATGAGCAGGCGCCCTGAGCGCCATGCATGGCCAATTTGAGCCAATGTTGTAAGGGGCGCATGTGTAGTAAACCAAATTGGAGGACTGACGATGCTGCAGCCATTGAATTGAACAACTTTATTAATCCCGGTAGGGAAACTGGTTTGCCACCAACCATACAGCCATCACAATACACAACTAACAAACAATAAATAATTCTGCATTAGAAGACTAATAAAACCTGATTAAGAGACACAATTAAAAAAAATTCAATATCACAGTTCAAAAGTATAAAAATACAAACACTATAAAAAAAACAAGGATAATATTTAGTAATTAACAATGTTCGTTGAAGTATCTGATCGCTGCGGGAACAAAAGACCTTCTCATGCGCTCACTAGAGCACCGAGGCATAACCAATCGCTTACTGAAAGAGCTTCTGAGTCCCTTAAACAAATTGTGTAGTGGATGGCCTTCAAAAAGCAGGACAATTTTTAATTTTGAACTTATCCTCTTCTCCACAATAACCTCCAATACATCTGTGTTAAGACCAATAACTGACCCAGCTCTCTATATCAGCTTATTTATTCTATTTTTGTCCTCAGCAGATATACTGCCCCCCCAGCAAAGTACAGCATAAAAAAGAACACTAGCTAAAATCCCTTGATAAAAAACATTTAAGAGCTTTCAGAGAGCATGAGGCCCAAAGCTCTCTGAAATTTCCTGAGGGGTGAGTGAGCACCCGACCTGAAAGAAGCTACCAGCCGCTGGATAGAGAGAGCGCGCTCGGGCGTGGGCCGGGCTCTCATCCGCATTGAGTCGATAACTGTACCCAGAAAGGTGACGTTCTGGCAGGGTGACAGTTTGCTTTTGGAGACATTGATCCTGAGCCCTAGGCATTCCAAATGGTCCAGGATCCAGGACCTGTGAGTCAGTAACTCGGTCTTCGACTAAGCTAGAATGAGCCAGTCGTCGAGATAGTTCAGTACGGCTACTCCCCGCTGTCTCGGGAGAGAGCGATGCGTCCATGCACTTCGTAAATGTACGGGGTGCTAGAGACAGGCCGAACGGTAGGACCGTGTATTGATACGCCTGCCCCTCGAAGGTTGAATCTCAAGAATGGCCTGTGGCGAGGTGTAATTTGTATATGAAAATATGCGTCTTTCAGATCCACTGTGAAAAATCAATCCCCCGGGCGAACTTGCGCGAGGATTTGTTTGGTAGTTAGCATTCTGAATGGCCGTCTCATAAGGGCTTTGTTCAGATGTCTGAGATCTAAAATGGGCCTGGTGCCGCCGTCCTTCTTTGGCATAAGGAAATAGCGACTGTAAAACCCTGACTGGCTTAGTGCGGGGGAAACTTTCTCTATGGCCCCTTTTGCTTGCAAGCTTATCAATTCTCATGAGGGCTTTGTCCTTCACGATGAAGTCTCGATGACCGTCTGAAAGCGCGTGGATCTGCGAGCGAATATAGTGTTTAAAACCCAACTTCACACTTTGGGGATGGCCTGCCAGGCCTGGGGCCGTCTGGCTAGGGGTTGAATGACAAATGGTGGAGGGCCGCCTAACATAGGGGGACCTGAAACCCGTATGTTGTGTTTTATGCACATATTTACATCGGGGCTGGCTTGCCAGGCCTCGGCCCGATTGGATAGAGGTAGAGTGACAACTGGGGATGGGCCGCCTGGTGAAGGGGGACCGGTTACCTGGGTGTTATGTGCTTGAAACAGAAGAGCGACAGAGGAGAAGTGGCTTCCGAAGAGAAGGCGCTAGTCCGCTGAGAATGCTCGTTCCAGCTGAAGGGCTTGATTCGGCGGCGAGGCTTCGAAGAGGCAGAGACGTGAAGGTCGCTGAAGGAAATTAAATCTGATTTTATGGTGAAATGGTGGGCTTTTATAGCTATAAGCCACACCCATTCTGGCGGGCTCTGACGCGCTCAGGTCTCATTGGACCTCTCGCTTCGTCACACGATGTGCAGTTGCTTCAGCACAGCCAATCGTGAGCTAGTTGCTCTAATGGTACTTGCTGTGCAGCTGCACTGCGTTCTAAATATAGGCTTCAATATTCTCGAGGAAAGGAGCTTCCCCACTGCGTATAGCTACGCAATACGAAGTGACCGTTCTCGAAAGGGAACTTGTTTTAATGAATCTGTTTGAGATTTTTTTTGCTATAAATTATCAGCATCTGATAGTTTTTGTCAATTATTGGCATCTGAGGATTAATTCTCATTTTTCTCGTGCTTATGTAGGCTACTAGAGCACACACATCCGCACTCTTCAAAAACAGTGCTTTAAATCTCTTGACAAAATAAATGACATTTGTATGTATTCTAAATAAAAGATACAGATTGTACTGAATGTCAGCTTGCTTATTTTGCTCAAGATAAGGATTTATTAAGTCCACATGTCATGCAAACAAGAAACTGCTTCTAACCACAGCTTGAGAGAAATTTCAGACCTCACAACTTTGGATGCTGTTTGCGGATGTTCGTTGGAACTGTGGTTTTGGGAAAACTATGAACTATGCTGAACGACTCATTGAACTACTATGCTGATAACGACGGAACACGCGACCATAGTTGTCTAGCGATGTTTTTGTGAAACGCTCCTCTGGTTAGGGCTGATAGACCACAAGCTTACAATCAGCAACAAACCAGCTAAAATATTCCAAAAACCGGGTTTAACTTGATTTTTTTCCAGCAGGTTTCCTTCTCCATCTCACTCGACATTCCACTTTATCTCTTACTGTTTATGGCTCAAACGGTTTTACGAGTCTGTGTAGCTCAGGCCGTTCACTCCATTAGGCTCAAGAGTACGAGCAACAGCAGTCAAGCAGAGATAGGAGAGCCTCGTTTCTGTTTACACACGATAGTCTTGCCACCTGTGGCGTATCTGTCTCTCCTACTGGATCACAGCACATAAACACTCTCTCAGAACAGCTGGCGAGGACTCGGAGACCCCAACTCTACTATGTGGATTCACATACCCCCCCCCCCCCCCCCCCCCCCCAACATTTTACACATACCTCAACACAATTACACTTTATTGTGATCACAATCGGCGCGATCTGACGTGCATGGTGAAAATGAAGAGCATCTGGTTGGGAAAGGTCTAGCTCAGGCTTTATGACTGAAGGTGGATGTTGTCTTAACAGATCTATTCTCTGTCCATCTCTCAGGATTGGATTATTGCTCCTGAGGGTTACGCTGCTTATTACTGTATGGGAGAATGTGCCTTTCCTCTCAATTCCTACATGAATGCCACAAACCACGCCATCGTACAGACATTGGTAAGCCTCTAAGGTCCAAAATGTACTTTTTGCCACAGCTGCCAATGATAAATACAATGCTGAATCTTTTTTTTTTTTTTTTTATTAATAATTTTATTCAGCAAGGATGCATTAAATTGATTGATGAAAAGTGACAGTAAAGACATTTATGTTATGAAAGATTTGTTTCAAATAAATGCTGTTCTTTTGAACTTCATCTTCATCAAACAATCCCACAAAAATATTATGCAGCATGACTGTTTTCAACATTGATAATAATAATTAAAAAAAAATTTGACCATCAGATCATCATATTAGAATGATTTCTGAAGGATCAATTCAGCTTTGATCACAGGAATAATTTACATTTTAAAATATATTCAAATAGAAAAACAGTTATTTTAAATTGTGATAATATTTCACAATATTACTGTTTTTACTGTATTTTTGACCAATTAAATGCAGCCATGGTGAGCAGAAGAGACTTCCTTCACAAACATAAAATCTTACCGACCCCAAACAATTGAACAGTAGTGTATGTTTGTCTTTATGGCATTTGGATTATTTAGCTATTTTGTTCTTGTAAATGAGTGACAAACAAGAAGATGCACAAGTTAAGGGTACGTTTACACGACAATGATGCACTAAAAACGGAAAGGTTTTTCCTTTGTGTTTTTCGCGCACAGATGAAACGTTGCCAAAACGTGTATACATGCCACTTTTTTAGTTTACACAGAGACGATAACAGTTTTTTTTTTCAAGAACTTGCACTGTGAAACCCGTTTTCAAACGTTTGTGTTTTTAGACCCCCAAAACGCCATTGTTGTGAAGTGAACATGAACGGCCAAAACGCATAAACATCCCTTAAAGTTGCCATTCCTAAAACTACCAATTAACGACTCAATAAAACCAAAAAGTGTCAATTTTTAACCTTGCATCTAGCAATACAATAACTCTGTAAAGTACAAATAGTAAGATGCGTTATCTTCTATCTGTGCAAGTACTTTTGTTTTGACCGTTGTACTTTTTTTTTCTCAGGTTCACTTCATCAATCCCGAAACGGTTCCAAAACCATGTTGCGCCCCCACACAACTCCACGCCATCTCCGTCCTGTATTTTGACGACAGCTCCAATGTCATCCTGAAGAAATACCGCAACATGGTGGTCAGAGCGTGTGGCTGCCACTAGAGTCCTATCACACACACACACACACACACACACACACACACACACACACATACACACAGTATAGACAATACACACACAGTCACACAACTGACTGCTCCTTATTTGTTATAAAAAAGGAGCAACCATAAGAAGATCTCAGGCCAATTCCAGGATTTCTTTTACCATGGACAATGTGCAAAGTTTTCTTATATGTACAACAATTAATGTTTTAAATATGGTATAAAAAAAAGGAAATAGAAAGGAAATTACCAGATACAAACACCAACATTTGTATGCACACATATACATGCTCACATGTACACACTTTTATATGATACTTGTGCTTTCTACTGTGTAAATAGTTTTTCAACAAAAGAAACAAAAGTGTATTTATTTTCCTGGTCTTCCAACATGGAGTCTAAACATCCTTGTCTTCTGGTCTGTTTTTAATGTGTCCTCCACACTTTTTTTTTTTTTCTTTTTTGTTAAGAATTGTTTTTGACCATACATTTATTTTTATTTATTTTTTACAAATGTTGATTAATTCAGACGTGTCATAAAATTCCAACATATGGGATTACCAGCTGCCATATAAAGTTATATACCACTGATACAATAATACATCAGTGTTATGTATACAACAAATACCATTCATTTTCATATTTTTAGGATTTTATTAACTATGCTAGTGTAGTTTCTTCACCCTTGTGAAAAAGAAGTGTGCACTTGAAGTGTACGTCAAGTACACTTATTTGTTGACAAAAAAAAACACATGTAAAGTATTTTATTAAAATTGTAACCATAGTGTGTTGTTAGATATCACATTTAAAGTTAATGTATTTTAAATGTATTAAATTGCAGCTTAATCACAAAAGTTGAGCAACACTTTTTGCCAAATTACAAATATATTTAAATATATGACTCAAGTTAGAAGTGACATTTAAGTATATTTTAGTTTACCATAAATGATTGTCAGTACATTCAGCGGTTGCTTTAACCATATTTCAAAGAAAATAGAAGTAATTATGAAATTACATATAAAATCCTACTTAAGTGGAAACTCTACATTTCTGCAAACTGCATTTCATTTAAATTAAATTAAGTGCCCTGAAATCATTACATTCAGTTCACCTAAGTATATATTTTTTCCGTAATAAATACTTTTTTTTTAAAGAATGCTACTTCTTTTTTTTTTACTTCTTTTTCACAAGGACAACGATAAACAGTTTGTTTGAGCCATTTGTTAGACAGGTCCAAAATTAACTTTTTGCCAAGCCAACAACAAGTGAAATAAGAAAATGTACTGGCCATAATTACTTTGTTATAATAAGAGGATTCATTTTATTATTGGTTGACTCCTCCACTGCCTTTCAAGGCTCACCTGGTTCCTGTCTTTTGTTGAAGGCACAGAAAATCCATTTATAAGGAGCATGTGAGGTGAGGATATCATTCCAGACTCTGATAGTGTTTTACTACAGGCTTGGCCCAATAAATAAGTTTGAATAAACACAGGCCGTCCTCTGAGTACAGCGAGCACCTCATACCCCAGCAGTGACCCTGAGACCCACGAGGACACGCACACACAACATCTCTCAGTTTACTCTCCTTTCTCTGACAAAAAAAAATCCCAAAGGAATGCTAATGGCATTTCTATCCATATATAATTTGCACTGACCCTTATAGGATAAACAAGAATCCTTTAAAAATATCTTAGAATTAAATAAGATCCAGTTTTATCTTTTTTTACAGCCATTTTCTTCTCACTCTCTAGTCCAGTTGGTCAACAGGTGGTGCACAAATGCTAAAGAAAAGTGAAACACTAACAACCATTTCTAACAGGGCCGGGTTTACTTCATATTGTGACAGGCAAAATAATGTTTTCATCAACTTACAGGTTATAAAGTTTATTGTAGCTGTAACTATGTTGGCGCTCAGGGTTATTTGGCCAAAATCTCATGTTATAAAATGACAGGATTGGCTATGACTCAACAGCAAATGCTAGATTAAGGCACACCTCTCCGCTCCTCAAATACATAAAACATTAGCCTTATATACAGTAGCCTATATTCACGTATATACAAAGACAAAAACAGTCCAAATTTGCGTGCAGCACTACATTCACAAATGAGGCGGGCGGAGTTATGAGGTTTGACTGACAGTGTGAGGATCCAATGGAGTCACAAGGTTTAGTCACAAGCTTGTTTTAATACTTTTCATTGGTTACGTTTTTGCAAAACCCACAGACAGATGTGAAGGCTGACCAATAGTAATGATTTATGATTTATTTTTTTATATTCATTAATAAAGTAATTTTTTTTACAGAGTTTTAGCATTAGCGTGAAATAATAATAATACATATTTGTAAAATAATTGTAATTATTTTTTGTAATACATTACATCCGAAATCGCATACTTCCCTACTATATAGAGCTGGTAAGTCCCGGCCATCCGTAAAACCCCAAGTGGACCTCTAAGTTGAAAAATCATCAATGCAAGTGAATGTGAGAAAATAATTACTTTCTGGTCCCGTTTGAATTGTGCCGTGAATGTGAACATACTGTATGTTGTCTGTGAATTTTTTATATAATTTTTCATGTTACGAGTTTGACAGTATATTGTATGATTCTTTGGCTAGGAGTTGTGGAAAAGACATAATGAGAAAGACTACATGTCGCCTATGTGACGTCACCCCATAACACATTTTCCCTCCACTTGTCAAATCACGGTGCTAATGCTGCGATAATCTATGGAGACAGATCGAGATGCCTGTGTGTTTTGTACCCAAATGTCACCATTCAAACCAAATGGGCTGTTCTTTCTTCAGATTCCCGTCTGATGTAAAAACTAGGTTGTAGTCCACAAAGTGCTCTCACACAAAGTCTAACCGTATCAAACTTCTACCCGCTAAATTGTAGCATTCTTCACACGAAAAATTATATAAAAAAATTCACAGACAACATATGTTCACATTCATGGCAAAATTCAAACGGGACCAGATTTACGAATTCTCACATTCACTTGCATTGACGATTTTTCAACCTAGAGGTCCAGTGGGGTTAGCGGAAGGGGCGATAAATAATCTATACATTGGCTGCATCCGAAATCGCATACTTCCCTACTATATAGTAGGTGAAAAACAGTATGTGACAAAAGAAGTATGTCCGAATTCATAGTACTCATAAAAGTATTGACAAAAAGTACCCGGATGCCCTACTACTTCCGGAGAGATCCTGAAGTGTGTATACGATGGACACTTTACTATCCCATGAGGCCACGGGAGAGGATTTGTGAATGGCAGTGAAGTGACGCAACTGACGCTGGTAGGTCACATGATCATGACAACATGGCGAACGTCTAGATTACATTCACACACATGCATTCTATATAGAACATACTTTTTTAGCGGTCTTTAAGTAATTATTTGTTCGAAATGAGTACCTACTCAAGAGAGTATGTGCTTTCGGACGCAGCCATTGTAATTGGTCCCTCTGGTTACAACGGGGGGCACGTATACAACGAGTATAGGCACGTGCCTAAATGCCTTATGCATAAATCCGGCCTAATAGTAATGCTTAATCTGTAAACACGTTTTGAACACAACTGAATTAAATATGGGGGGAAGTGAGAGCTAAAGTGTGGCATTTGCATGCAGGATGTTTTGTGTGCTAATCACAAATGTCTGTTTGTGAAGCATTAGCATAATCTTGCTCCAGCAGTGCTTTAGTGTTGCTTTAGCTGTCGTGCTTACAACAGATTGTGCACACGTGTGCTGTGAGTGAAAGATAACTATTCATAAGCATGTGAGCGGGTAAAAGTTTGTAATGTTAACTGAAAAAAGTAAATCTACAGTAAACCATGCTAATAAATAAACATATGTGGTGAAAATCTGTTATACATTTAGAATAAAATATTTTTAATATTATTTTGTAAAAATAAAAATATCACTTTTGCGTGTGTGTGTGTGTGTGTGTGAGAGAGAGAGAGAGAGAGAGAGAGAGAGTATGGAAACCTGTTTTTGCCAGGTTTTATAAGGTTATATAAAATAAAAAAATTGTCACATATAAAGTCATAATGTGAGATATAAAGTCCATTGTGAGAAACAGCCGTAAAAATGAAAAATAAAATTGTAATTGTGGTATATAAAATCACAATTATGAGAATTAGTTGCAAAAAAGTCATAATTGTGAGATATATTCACACTGGTCACTATTATGAGAAATAATGCTTAAAAATAAATAATTACAAAGTTGCAATTGTGAGAAATAGTCGCAACTATGAGATATAAAATCACATTTTGATAAAGTCACAATAATAAAAAATAAATGTGAAATTGTATAAAGTTGCAATTGTAAAAAATGCCACACTATACACAAATCACAAATTCTCTCCCGTGGGAGATAGTAAAGTGAGATAGTAAAGTGTCCATCGTATACACACTTGAGGATCTCTCTGGAAGTACTAGGGCATCCGGGTACTTTTTGCCAACACTTTTATGAGAACTGTGAATTCGGACATACTTCTTTTGTCACATATATATATAGGCTATACATATACTGTACATAAATAAGTAACATTGTAAGAAAGTCACACAAATAAAAAATACATTTGATATTGTGAGATGTAAATGTCACAATTACGAGAAATAGTCACAATTGTGAGATATAAAGTCGCAATTGTAAAAATACCACAATTATGATAATTGCAATTACAAGAAATAAAGTCACAATTGTGAGTTGAAAAAGTTGAAAATGTAATAAAGTCGCAATTGTGAGAAAAAATACTGCAATTGTGATAATCGCAATTGCGACAAATAAAGCCACAGTTGTAAAATATAAAGTCACGTTGCAACATGTAAATTTGACAATTTTCAGAAATAAAGTCACAATTGTGAGATATAAAGTCGTAATCAGAGATGTAAATGTCACAATTGATCCTTCACAGGGAGATTGATTGACAGGCGACCTGACCAATCATAATCCGCCATTTTTGTCCGACAAAGCAGTCAGGAGAGTTAGCAGATAAACTTTGGAGGATTTGAACTTGAAAAACGAAGTGTACTGACGTCTTTCCGCAATTAAAATAACTTAACTATTCCTCATTCATGTTTATTTGATGCTATAAATTAACTAGAAGGAAGAGATGATCGGTTCACGAGCAGCTTTAACTGAGGCTCTACAACAGCGATCTGTCAGACACATTAAAGAGCCACAAAACGATATTTATTGTTTAAATTTCTTAAAAAAATGACCAAATTTGAAAGTTGAGACTGTTTCATATGAAAAGTAACCTGCTCTGTCCTGTCTGTCTGCGCGTTGTCAGTGTCCTCTTTGCTCCGTGATGTATTTTTCACTGTGTGAGAACATGGTGGGGCGTGAGAGCGGCGTGGCTTGTCGGACATAACAGTAGGCTAACTAAAGGGGGCGGGTCTTTGCGAACAGTCAATTACGAAAAATATAGTTGCTGTTGTGAAAAAGACTTAGTTGTGCGATTTAAAGTTACAGTTAGCCAACTTTTTTATTACTTTTACTCTGTGGCGGAAACAGGCTTCCATAGCCTACTAGTCATATAACCCAGAGAGAGTGAAAACGCCTAATAAACAGAGAGCGATGGAAAGACTGAGGCTGTGACAGGAGAATCTCCTCTGAGTCTCCAAACCCACACCTTTATCAGGACAGCCTCTCCGTCCCGTCCCACTCACCTTCTCTCTCCCTCTCTCCGACATCCTGTTTATAGCGGAGGCTGTTTCAGATTAGCGCTAGCTCTGTGCCACCCGCAGACATCCAAATGCAGACCATGTGTGTGTGTGCGCGAGGTCACGGGGCACACTCCCCACTTTCTCTTTCTCTGAGGCCAGGGGCACAAGCTTGGCCTCTTCTTTCCTCTCATGTATCCCGCTCTCCACCGCAGCCCTCCTCTGCTCTCCGCAACATGGGGTCAGAGGTTAATGGGGTGGTAATGTGGGACTAAGAGGGGAAATCTCTACGTCAACCCCCAGAAACCATTAACATTGCAGTCTCGCAAACACTGTCATCTTTCAGCACGGCTAACCTGGACTTCCTCTTGGTGTCATGTTGTTTTATGACCTCCTCTTCTGCAAACCCATGGGTCTCCTGCTCGCTCACAAACCTGATGAGAATGAAAAATGGTGAGTATTTATTTCCACCTCAAGGACTGATCCTTGACCTCTACAAGTCCAAGGAAAGACGCGCACACACACACACACACACACACACACACACACACACACACACATGGACATGGACATGACTGGCTAAAAAACATTATTAATCTCTCAATTTACAATTGAAGAGACATTTAAGTCTGGACTTTCACCTGCTAATACAATATATACATAAAAGTCCAATATTTTGAGGGTGCTAGCGTGTTCTGCTACGCTATGGCTAACATGTTCTGTGTGTTTGTTAGCGCATTGCTAGGTGGTTGTTAGGCCTTTCTGGGTGAGTGATTGAGTAACTTACTAGCTTAAGCCAAGGATTTTTATTATCCAGGTGAACGTTTTGAGTATTAACACGTAAACTCATTATTTACAAAAAAATTATTTTAACTGAGAAAGAATGTACATAGGCTATACTTTAGTACAAACCTGTTAATTTACAAGGTAAAAATAAATAAAGATCCACAGTTTAGTCACATAGACTGCTGTTGTGCTCACTGTGAGAAGAGTTTTGAAAAAGTGACCTAAGCATCTAGAAATGTGTTTTAGCTAGCAAATGTAAAAACCTGTAACCACAAAGCACACTGTCTTAGCAAGCCGACCGCAGCTGAACTTGAAAAGAGTTCAACTCACAGTGTTCTGACATTTTTAAATCTTCAGCTCACAGGGACTTATGGGATAGCAAAGTGTCCACTGGCTGCACACTTTAGGATCTCAGCACATGCAGTAGGTCATCCAGGTATTGTCTATCTACTGTATCATGAACACTGAGCATATAGACATCCAATTCATTTGCCATACCTATTTTTGCATATTCAGACTCTGGTTTTATTGTGCGTTTCCAACTTGAAATTACGGCATTTACTACATGATGTGAACACAGCATTAGATCACCTTTAAAAAGAGAGATTTCTAAATTCAAGAAACATTTGCAAATTTTAAACATACTTTCCCATAATCTATTGTACTACATTTCCATAGTTAGTAAAAAAAACCTGTTGTCCTAAAAAGTATGTAATCAAACAGCTAATATTTGGCAAGTTTCTCTCAAAGTTATGAACAAACGTCCTTCCAATAACATTAATAGCACAAAAGCACAAAAGCATTTTTATACATCGGTCATGGAACTTTTTTTTCCTGACATTTTTTTGTTGGGCGTTCATTTTCAACATTCAGAAATAATGTTTTCCTAACTTAATAGGAACGTTAGCAAAACGTTCTTAGAACATATTTTAGTTAACTGGGTTGTGAGGACAAAAATAACCAGCCAAATCTTTTCACAAGGCCACGTTACCAACAATTTTGTGTATGGAGAGGTCAATGCTGTCCTCTACTGGTCAACATGCCTCACTGCATGTCCTTATGTTCCCTTTCTTTACTCAAGATACAATATCTAGTTTAAATAAGTCAATGAAAAAAAATGAAAAAAATGAAAATACTGTATAAGATGTCAATTTTTTTTTTTAAATACACAAAAAAAAATGTAACCATCAAATAAAAAGTAATACCATAATTTCCCTGAACCATAAATTCATCACATAAGTGGTGCTTTCAAATGATTGTTTGTGTGAATTGCATTGTTAATGTATTTGAGCAACTTACAACCGGACAAATGAGCATCATGTCACTAGTCAGTCACAGTCTGTTCTCTCCTGCTGCTGTTTAATCTCCTCCCTTGAAAGTCCCTCTATCCTGTGTCCTGTCTCTCCCTCCCTCTCTGTCCCTCCATCTCTCCCTCTATCCTTTCTTCTCATACCCGCTGCAGTCCTTCCTCCGCCGACATCAGCACGAGTCTTGTAGTATCAGATAGGAACGATGGAAGACTGTCTGCTCAGGTACAGTGTTCATCCTAATCTCTCATCTTCTTTGTCTCCCTCAAACAGCTGCATGCCCCTCCTTTATCCTGGGATCCGCAGCATCCCTTCTGCTGCTGGGATGCTCTGTCGGACCGGCTCGCTGCTGGTCAGTGTGTGTGATCTGTGGCCTTGAGGAAGCACTAATGTCTTGGAGTTAAGACACTTTGGTTTAGCTGCATGGATTTACTTCTCGGATCTAAGTCTCTTGTAACTTTATGAAGACTTGTGGAATTCTGAGCGAATTGTTATTCATAATATTGAAATATGCATTACTCCATAATATTATGTTCTCTTTGCATGTGAGTAGTTTGAACAGTCAATTTTACATGAATGTTTGCATGATTATACTATTTACATTACATCATTTATAATTATTTCAAGATAATGAATGTCATTATAAGATGCACAATATTGGTGACAATATATTGTATCATCAATGTTACTGGGCAATATTTTATTATTATACATATTATTAGAAGTAGTAGTAGTACTGTTATTTTTATTTAAAAGTCTGTAATTAGTCTTATTGTGATACTATAATTTCTTCAACACAAGTACACTTTTTTTTTATTGTTAAATTTAATATTAAAGTTCAACCTTTCAATGCTTGGTACTGGATATTATTATTATTATTATTATAATATGGATTTATATATGGAAATAAATTTGTTTATAATAGATTTCATGTCATCTCAGATTCTAGATTAGAGCTCATGCTGCTTTAAAAAGACATATATATATATATATATATATAAATTATTACATATAATATCAAGCCATAACATAAAAAATGAGACATGCATAAATTGTAGTTTGTTTTTAGTGTACTTAGAAATACGTGCTAAAATTTAAATGTGTTTTCAGAAATGCATTTGTAATTTTTTTTAATGTAATTTATAATTAGATGTAGGTTATAATCGTCCACACTTGCATTTTGGAGCTTTAGCAGATGGCAGGTACATTGTTTTAATGAAATCAAACTGATGCTCTGATTTGGTCCTCTGGTTGAGACTCCTGGCCACATGTCGATCAATAACACTGCTGGATGGGAAGGGTGGGGAACATGCGGAGTGCTAAGTAGTGTGATTTTGCCATTAGTGCTAACTCATCTCTTTGGGACAGCATGTCGTCTGGCCTCTAGTGCTTTCAGTGGCGAAATTCTATACTTATGGATATTGATCTTCTTGTGCAGCAAGAAACAATCTGTTCAGAGCACAGATATCACTGGTGAACCTCACAAATCCTGTCAAGAACATGTATGGGTCAAATTTCACCCCCAAATCACAAGAATGATATAATAAACTATATGTTCTTAAAGAAAATGAAATGTGTTATTAGAAGGTATAATGTGCTTAAGTGTCATGAAATAATGGCACAATGCAAACAAGTCTTACTTGGGGCTTAATATTCTTTCTGCAAAGAATCGTTTCTTATTTATGACCTTATGATCTGGTCATGTTTTTGTGAGATTCATCCTAAAAGACGACATGTTTATGAGTGAGTATGTTTTATGTGTTTGTTCAGTATTCTTTCAAAAGTTTGGGGTTGGTGTGATTTTCTAATGTTTCTGAAAGAAGTCTATTATGCTCATCAAGGCTGCATTTATTTGATCAAAATACAGTTAAACAGTAATTTTGTGGAATATAATAGCTGTTTTCTATTGTAATATATTTTAAAATGTAATTTATTCCTGTGATCAAAGCTGAATTTTCAGCATTACAGTCTTCAGTGTCACACGATCCTTCAGAAATCATTCTAATATGATGATCTGATGCTCAAGAAACAGTTATTATTATTATTAATGTTGAACAAATAATCCATTAATTCTTAACCAAGGGCAAAATGATATTATACTAATAGGCTATAAATACATCCATTCTTATCTTGTTATTGTGTTTTTGTTCACTGCAAATATGTAGGCATATTTTCAGTGTTATTTAGATTTCTTAGTCCTTCATGTATCCTGTCTCAGGACACACATGATCCCAGTGAGGGATGAGGATGCAGAGTCTCAGAGGAAGGCCAAATCACGGCAGGCCAGACAGACTCGAAGAGCTACACAGGTATGGTAATCACACAATGATGTATAGACGCCGCTGTCCTTGCAAAACATGCATGGGGCAAAACATGGCATTTCTGTATGCTTTCATTAGGATTGCATAAAATGTGTCACGTACAGTAAGGGGTTAATTTACAGTCATCTAGTCGTTATCACAAAATAAACCAGAACAGCACCCCAATGCAAAGCTTAAATTAAAGCTTTCTCTATCCATTTACGTAATGTAAATGCAATGTAACCAACAAAAAAAAAAAAAATATATATATATATATATATATATATATATACACTGGCGAACACTGCAACGATGTTATTATTTTGCAACCCAAGTTCTTTTTTTATATGGTCTAAACTGGCACAAAAAAAAAAAAAAAAAAATTTATATAGGCCATAAAATTTTTTAACATATGTCTATTTTAAGTTCTTACTCATCCCGTTCTTCGTATTGTATTTCTTACCGATTTGTTGTTCTCTTCTGACCGATGAGAGAGAGAGAGAGAGAGAGAGAGAGAGAGAGAGAGAGAGAGAGAGAGAGAGAGAGAGAGAGAGAGAGAGAGAGAGACCTGCTTTTAACCGCCAGAAAAATAAAAGTTAATCATCTGAAGCCATTTTTACCACAGTCAGTAACTATTACGAATCGCACGATGGCGCCAATTTGCTAGTTTAACTTTCATTCATATAAAAAAAGATAGAACAGTAACTTCAGAACACAAGAAGAGAATTCATGAAAGTAGCGCGGGATGTTGACAACAACAATGTGACCGTTCAGGTTTGCGTTTGATCAGTCTGAATCATAGTCGTCACTTTTGTACACCTGCTTCAGATACATTTTCTCAGTTTTAATGGTCTTATTTTTAGGGAGTCACCCTCTCAGAGTTGATGGAGGCAAAAAGGACCTTCAGCCCGTCAAAATTGGACACGCAAACAGGTGAGGTGTGCAGATCCACAGAGGGAACGAGTGACCAGAAAATACTTCCTGAAGAAGACACGACAGAAGCCAGCCCGTCCCTGAGGCAGGAACAGTCTGAGGTGAACATAAAACAGCAGAACCACATGCAGTTTACTCCCGGAAAACTATAATGAAATATATCAAATCAATACAAAACACTAAAATCATATTTAGTGACCCCAACAGTGTTTGTAAACAATGTATTAATGTATTAGATGCAAAATACTTTTCAGTTTTTGTATCAGTCTGCTGGTCTTTGTTTGTTCAAAACAGGTTTTTCAGCAAGAGTCACTGAATCATTCACTCATCCTATTCAAAAACTTAATTGGGTCAAAAAAAGCAACTAATTGCATTTAAGTATATTCTTTAAAGTATATTATATCTGTAATATTTTTTTAATATATTACATTTAATATAATGTACTTTACAATGTAGGCTACATTTTATATTTCATATAATGTACTTATTTTTCCACAAGGGTGATCAGTTTTTCAGAAACCAAATACATTGTGTATTGATGATACTGCTGTGGCTTTGTTTGGATTAATTTATTTATTGTGGTAGTATTTTAGTGATTGATTGATTGATTGATTGATTGATTAATTCTCCAAGCAAGGAAACTGGAAAAGAAGACCAGGAACCAAATCTGAAAGGTCTTCCTTTTGCGTCTCATCAGTTAATGGAGCGTGTGCGTTCACTCCCAGTCTGAAGATTCACAGCACCTCGATAGGTACTATTACACCTTATCTGGGAAAATGTGTAATACTTAAAAGGTATCATCATCATCATCATTCTAATATATGGTGTTTTCTCTGAGTGTAGAGTCTGAATGGACAGATGAAAATGACAACATTCTTTATGGTTCCTATGATGCGTCTCTAACACAGCAGCTGACAGAAGACTGTGATCTCACTGCTGACCTGATCGGCCTACTCACTGAGGTACCATTATCATATCTGTGTCTTTCAAACATGTGTTTATATATTTTTATATATACATTGCTCATGTGAGATGCACAAGGTTGTTGATATCAAAGATTCGATTACTTATTTGTCATTTACTGCTACAACTTTACGTTTACAGTTTTAATTCAAAGTACATTTTCACCAATATCATCATTTTTCATAATCATAATATTTCATGGTCGATTCCTATTGCCGATTTTTTTACAAGCAAATGGTTTGATTCCGATACCGGTGGCCTATTTCTTTTTTCTTTGATTAAGCAAATGTATTTTGTAGTTTATTTGCTCTATTACTGCCCAAACTGGCCTTAAACAAACAAACAAATATCTGTAGCCATTTTAAATTAGAGGCAACCACTGCATTTTAATCATGATTCAAACAAAGATGCTACACACATGTAACATGAGCAGTTGTTTCTGATTTAAATTAGTCTGTATAATTTAAAGATTTAAAGCAAAAACAGAATGGGCTGACTTTAGATTTGTGAAATGATGCTATATTAAACATACCTGCACAAAACAAACAGCAGACGGACTGAATGAAAATGCAAATTCACTCTCTGACAGTAGGTGGCGCTTATGGAAGAGCAGTGATTATAGCGATTCCTTGGTTCCGCTGAACAAAGCATCACGGCACTTATAAACATGACTAAAATAGGCATTTATACGGAGGTAAAGGAAAAGAAAATGCCATCGAAACTTTTCTGGAGACAGTCAGTTCCCTTCCGAGACACATTCATATAAACCCCCACCCCCAATTCAATATTTATATTTTTCATCCAGTATTGCAAGCCTCGCGAACAGTGAGCTTGCTGTGCCTGATACAGTTGGTCATTTTCTGTGCTCTCCTCTCCTCTTTGCTTTTGTCTTTCAGCGTGTCCCATCTCTGGCCTGTGTTAATGTTCTGTTTACACACTTAGTAATATTTCCAAACAAATGAAATTTTGGGAAATTATTGCAGAGATCGGAAACAGAGATCGGCCAAAAGAAAATGTCCGGATGTCGATTATGTGTTTGGAGCAACAACAAACAAACGGTCGACCGGTCCATCTCTACATTTTTCTCTTTTTACTAACTTTAAAGAGCTTACAAGCCCACATTTAATGTAAAACATTTTTGGACACTATAGGTCATTTGTCCTTGTGAAGAGACGTCTCATCAGTCACCACAACACAGTCTCTGATCTGAAGCAACAGGATTTATTTACAGACGTTGCTGAAGATAGATGAACTTGACTTGAATGTGAACAACACGGTTAGCCTATGTAAAGAACTACATTCAAATGGACTTAAAGTATAAGCTAGTTCGTGTATTAACTATTACACGGTTATTATGCTTTTGCACCACAAGATGGTGCTGCTGCATAGGTCTATGTAGTCTAAATAGTATGAAATCTTTGTCCTTGTAGAAAAATCCTGTTATGAAGTAATCCAATATTCTTAAATTTGCACAATATTCCCCTTTACATATTTTTTAGCAGGATTCATTTTTTCCTGTCACCTCTGTTCACGTACAGATGGTAAAGATCTATCAGGCAGAGCTGAGCTCGAAGAAGCGTTCTTGCTGTCCGCCCTTAATGTACCCGTGAAGAGTGTGCGAGGTATCCTGACATTCCATACCATGTAGGGCAAAACTACCCGTCTCCAGCCTCGGTTCCCACTCTTTTCCTACTTCTCTAAGCCTTCAGGACTATAAGCTTAATACCTCACATCAAATGAAGGACAATAATTAAAACAATACAATAAGAAAGAGACGTATAAGGCAGTAAAATAGGTGGAGTAGAGAGAGACCAAGGACCAAACCTATATGTGGCAGTGAATTTATCCCTTGGAAAGGTACAGTGAATCCCTCTCTCATTCCGTCAGCTGCCTCTCCTCTGAAATCGAAGCGTTGAATCACTCTGGGGAAGCCGCTGTGTAATAGGAGAACGCTTCTGTGCAGCTGCGGCCTATATATGTACGCTGATAATTAACACCGATACCCATCAGATTGGAGCTGCAGTGCCTGCTTCAGCATGCCACATCAATGTAGTCAGTGTAGTGGTGGTCATAATACTGTTGACAGTTAAGGGATGGTTACCCTTGAGCTGGTGTGTAAATGTATGTGTGTATGTTTAGTGCATCTATTTATATGTGCTTTATAGGCAGCAGTGCTCACTGACAGCTTGATGGAACATGTTTCAATGTGACGATATCAAAGTGTGTGCCAATGTCAAGCTATTTTAATTAGCTTTAGTTATTCCAATTTTAAACATGCCTTCAGCAAACCACATAATTATATTAGCCTATATTATATTATATTATAATTAATGTACAGATGTGTGTCTGTGTGTGCCAATATTAATTTTAGTTATTTAAATCTTAAAACATGCATTCAACTTACCTAATTGGGGCTGCAACAACTAATTGTTCAAATCGATTATTATCGGTAATGAAAATAATCAACAACGAATTTGATTATCGATTAGTCGTGTCTGCGAGCTGTGCTTGAAAACCAGTAGTGAAAAACCCATTTCTATGGACAAAAACACATTTGGAAAATAGCTGAGGACACAGAGTGAGCTGCTGCTGGAATGGGACATGATTCAAGTTGTCCGAAACACGAGAATGCTTTATAAGCGCTTCAAACAAAAGCATAAGCGTTACTGCATCTTGCACTGTCGTGCCTTGACGCGTGTGCAGTTTAAAGCCTCTGACTCGTGTTTTCCTCAGCGCATAACTTACATTTTATAGTTACATCCTTATCTGTAAATGTTAGAAAGTCCCGTGAGTATTTCATTTAGCATATTCTGACAACAAGCGGGTTTTGTTAAACTTGTTAAAAGTCTTGTTCATCATGCCTAGTATAAGTTAACATTTTGTGCTTTTGTTTTTGTTTATTATAATTTTTAACAAAGTTGTTTTAATTTCTGACTTCGACTTCCATAGTATTGAAAAAAAAACTCTATGGAGGTCAATGGGGTCCATCAACTGTTTGGTTACCGACGTTCTTCAAAATATCTTCTTTTGTGTTCAGTAGAAGAAAGAAAATTATACAGGTTTGGAACAACTTTAGGGACTATCCCTTTAATTGTTCATGTACTATATAAAATACATTTTTGTTTAAAGGTCTTATGTTTAATAAAAGAAAATATAAAAAGTCAAAGATTAGCTTGAAGTTTAACTTAAATCTTAAATGTCACACAAAGTCAAAATATGACTGTAAACAAAATATGACGAGTTCAACTTTTTCTCAGTGTAGTGTAATAAAATTTCTGCTCCATAAAAAGACATGGACACTTTTATGATTATGTTATTTACTGTAATAAAAAGGTACAAGCTGAAAGGGAAGGCTAGACTTAGGTTTGTGATGGAACGTAATGAAATATATGCTGAGATCTTGGCAAAAGAGCTAAATGATCTGACCAGACCAGCTAAAGTGTAAACAGTGTGTGTGTGTGTGTGTGTGTGTGTGTGTGTGTGTGTGTGTGTGTGTGTGTGTGTGTGTGTGTGTGTGTGTGTGTGTGTGTGGACATCAGTATCTGAGTGTGTACTGTATTTGAGTGTGTGTTTTATGTATGTATGTAGCAGCCGAGTTTGTTTGGATCCTTAATATTTGGTTGTGATTGTGTCTATATTTGGTTAATGTGAGTCTGCTGTGTTATAATGGATCTGTCTCTGTATGATTCTAGGAATATATGGCACAAAGTGTGTGTGAGTGCTGCTGTGTGTGTGTTTATGGTGTAATGGCCTCTTTGTGACCCCAGCAGAGAGCAATGGAAGTTTACTTTCTGCTAGAAACATTTCCATACTTGCATGTCTCCTTTCATATTTTCCACACAGCCCTGATGTTTCCTGCTGTGCTTACACTTCTCCTAAATCTTACATTGGAAGTGCTGTGTTTCTTTTTTGAATCTCCATGGAGGTGTGACATTGTTTTAGCTAGCAATAACACGCTACACCACCATTTCTACTTGGTGCTGAAATACTGAACAAATCAGCTTTCCTAAAACCATGTGTTTTTACAGACATATAGTTTTCTTATTGTGAGAATGTGAGGGTTATAGCTATGGATGATGTATTATATCTTAATGTTTTTAACCTGTTGCTTTGAATTATTGAGTCATTTAGTTTATAAATACTCATATTCATTTGATCATAACCAATAAATACACATAAATAATTTTGAATAATAAATTAAACATAATAATAATTTGAGTTAACCGGTTGCATAAACATAGCCATTATGTTAAGACAGTGTCTTAAGTTCAAATATGACCCAATAGCAGTTAATCAGGGGCAGTCAGCCTTAGTTTTTGCGATCAAATTAGTCTAATCTACATTTTTATGTTACTGATTTTAAAAAGATATGAACAGTCTTAAAGAAAATAAATTGATGTCTAAGTTGTAAGACTGTCTTAGAGCTTTATGCAACCGGCCCCTGATTTAAAAAATAAAATAAGAAAAGGCAGAACATGTGCACAGCTACAGTAAATGGAAAATACTGGTTTTAATGGGCCGATTCTAAAGTTATAAAGCATTGCCCTTTACGGCATTCATTATTAAGAAATATTTAAATGTATTAAGCCAAAATATTTGAATATCAAAAATGTCACATGCAAAGAGTCAAGACTTAGAAATTGATTTCTTTAGATGGACAGTTGAACTGATTCACAGAAACTAATCAAACATGCACTACACTATAGTTTGGGGTCAGTAAGATTTTCAGGTGTTTTTGAAAGAAGTCTCTAAGCTCACCACGGCTGTTCAAAATACAGTGAAAATAGAAATATTGTGAAATATTTTGACAATTTAAAATAGTCGTGAGGATGAGGATCAGGCAAGGCGCAGTGGATCTAAAATGCAGCGTAGTCTTTAACAAAACAAAAGTGTGAAATCCAGAACTAAATCTAGAACCTCAGAACTAAGGGGCTTGTTTACACGACACTGTTTTGGCAGCGTTTTGGGAGCCTGAAAATGCAAACTTTTGAAAACAGGTTTCAAAGTGCACGTTTTTTAAAACGGTCTCCGTGTAAAGACGATGACGTCATGCACATGCGTATTACGTGTTCAGTCTCTAGTGTTTCATCGCCATCTAATGGCCTGGCAGCAGAATACAGCGTTTTAGTTGGATCTGTGTGAATGGCGATCGTTTTGACAACGGTGTCGTCTGTGCGGGCTAAACTCAAAGGAAAAACTTCTCTGTTTTAAGTGTATCTTTGTCGTGGAAACGTACCCTAACACTACACATCAAACATAGACGTTAACGACACCCAACAATGAATTGAAAAAATACAAAGAGACAGAGAATCAAAGAAAAAGGGAACAGGTGTGCACTAATCAGAAACCATTGTA
The DNA here is from genome assembly GCF_965113295.1 of Leuciscus leuciscus. Classification (NCBI taxonomy): domain Eukaryota; kingdom Metazoa; phylum Chordata; class Actinopteri; order Cypriniformes; family Leuciscidae; genus Leuciscus; species Leuciscus leuciscus. The sequence continues at coordinate 25,887,578 of NC_138742.1, forward strand.
ACAAACGAAAACTCAACCAAAGACAGTGACAAAAAAAAAAAACATGACCTACAAAACTAAACAGAACATGACTATGAAACTATGATCTAAACAAGACACAAATGTGATAAATATATTTTAAAATGTAATTTATTCCTGTGATGGCGAAGCTAAATTTTCTGCATCATTGCTCTAAATCATTCTAATATGATGATTTGATGCTCAAGAAACATATTTTATTATTATCAATGTTGAAAACGGTTGTGCTGCTTAATATTTTTGTGAAATCGTGATGCACTTTTTTCAGGATTTTTTGATGAATAGAAAGTTTGAAAATAACCATTAATTTGAAATATAAATCTTTTGCAGCATTATAAATGTCTTTATTGTCACTTTTGATCAATTTAAAGCATCCTTGCTGAATAAATGTAAAAAAAACTAACAAAAAAAACCCAACAACTTTTGACTGGTAGTGTATTCTCAAATGCCATTTTTTAAGTCAAGTTTCAATCAGAGATCATATAAAAAAACACAACTCATTCAAATGAAAGCTGTGAGACAAGAAATGATTGTAATAGTGAATATTCAGCCATATTAAATATGACTGATCTTTGATCAGAGTTCAACAGAGTTCAGAAGCCAATCCATTAATTTCAGCAGCTTTTTTGTTTTCATCTCATTGATCTCACTGTTGGGATGCGGATCTAAAAGATTAGTTTGTCCTGATTCAAGAGGACAAGTAGAGGACAAGCACTGAACCCGAGTGCTCGCGGATATGAATGTTCCATTTGGAAAGTCATAAAAAGAAGAATAGGTCAAGTCTGCTTAACCCGAAACGCAGATGCAGCTATTGAAACTTTGGCTTCCATACTGAAATCTACTCTCTTAAACAAGTCTCCCAAGGCCCGTTTCCACCGACTTACTCTATCCAGGCTTATGGAAAAGCACAGCCATTGTGGCCGATGTGATGAGGTGCACTGTATGGCTCAGGTTCATCTCTGCAGATGGCTTTGAGTTCTCTTGCATTATTAGTCAGAGACAGAGAGGAAGAAAGCATGGGAACTGCTTTTAGAGTGCGGACCAGGTCCAAAACGTGTGTGATTGAGAAGGATTTGAAGAAACTCTTAACCTTAATATTAAACTTCAGCACATAATTCATCCTGCATCGTTTGTGCTATAGAAATTAATGAAAGCGAATGCCACACATTCTGTGTCTTCAAGGATTGTATAACCACAGGTTGATACAATCAAAGATTGTATAACTATTGTATAATATAATCAAGGATTGTATAACCACAAAGCAAAAAAAAAAAAAAAAAATTGTTATAATGTCAAGTTATAATGATAAAACTATAGATATACTCTACAAAGTTGCCAAAATGTAATTGTTTAAATTTTTTGGTAGATTTTTTTTAATATTAGCATCAGTGTCAATAATCTGTCATATTTAATTCGGCACAAAGTGAGTGCAGGGCAAGAGATTTGAACTTTGCTTCACTGTGACAGAGCGTTAACTTTAAGGGCCTCTGACATTAAGCTTCCTCATTCAAATGTCATTTCAAACCAATTCCATGACACATATGGCACGGAAAATGCTAGTGGGCAGTTGGGGTAGGGCCACTGTAAACAATTTTTGGACCTTTTATAAAATCTTGAATTCATCATTGTTCATGGGTGTGTTTCTTAATATATGTCTGTTAACTTTAAAGTATGCATTTACAGATTGAACACACTGTAACACTGTCAAAAATGGTATCTGTGGTTGTCAAAAATTCACTGCAAAGAATACAGTCACAATGATTTAGATGTTAGATTTTTTACTTCAAAACTGCATGTACTATATAATTGAGTAAAATAATTTTTAATATGACAACCTACTTGAAAATCTGCATTTTACTTTAAAATACTGTATATTGATAAGTACCATAATAATAATACAGGTGACAAAACAGAGGGTCACATGATGAATTAAAATAAACATTAACTAAACAACATAAAATGTAACATAAAAAACCCTGATAACAAAACAACAATTTAAACGAATTATACTCAAAAGTGATGTATCGCACAGGGACTTCTGAGAACACCCATGGACTTTTTTCTAAGTTAAAAAAATGTAAGCAAAATTTTTTATTGAAAACATAACCAAAAACATAATTTGAAAAGTGTTTTACTGTAAAAGTACTTGAATTGCCTTTGTTATGGAGACACAAAACTGGATGGAGATGATAGAGAAGGATGGTGAGGTTTAGAAGGGATAAGTGGAAGGTAGGGGGAATATGATATTGTGGAGGTAGCTTGAGCTGGTAAGTTACTGGGTTGATTTGTTTAACAATGGAAAAGGGACAAATATAACAGGGACTTTCTGCAGGGGAGACAGAGCCGAATGTCCATTGTGGAGAGCCACACTTTCTGCCCAGGCTGATAGCTGGAAACATTGATCTCCGGGCATCGGCTCCATGGATCTCCATGGCTCTTCTGGCACCGCACAGCCCATTGCAGGTGTTGGTAAGCTAAGTCCTAGACCCTCTCGCTATCCGACTAACAGAAGAGGTTGGTAACTGAGCATGCACTGGAAGAGGGTGAGCTTCGTGGAGGAATGGCGGAGTCAAATCGATGCGTACTTAGCCTAGGACAGGAAGTGACTCCACTGGTTCTGGCAGTGATGACTGAGGGTACAGTGGAAGCAACCAATCTTCTGAATTTTGCGTTCGGTTTGAACAAAACAGTGTTAACATGTAGACGTGGCAGTAAATCCTGGGACGTCTATACTGTAGCTTGGCTATGAGGGTGAGTGTCTCAGCAATGATGTCCATGAAAGCTAGGACTTGAAAGCCTTGGTAATCTGAAACAAAAGAAGACGACAGCCAGAAGGTGCACAGTAATATGCTTAATACTTAGTGGTGAGGGTGGGAGGGATGCGAGCAGTTTGAGCATTCTTTCCGAGCTGTAATGCCACATATATACATATATATATATATATCCTCCCAGTCTAATAGGAGAATGGTAGTGGTTGGAGCGATTTGAAAGCTGACCGCGTCAGCTGATCGCAGCACTATACCTACGTGGCCTGTCTGAACTAACACTGCACTCGATGAGTTTGAACAATGCCTTCCACACATGAGAGATAAACTGTGTCATACATAATATCCTCTGGAATACCATACTTTCCAAAGATGTGATTGAAGAGGAGTTCTGCAGTTTCCATTGCCTTGGGTGGGCGTTTTGAGAGGAATCAGAGAGAATTCTCTTTGGAGAAATGAGCTACAGAGACGAGGACTCAGGTACACCCACCAGAAAGAGGGAGACCTGTTATAAAATCCTCTCCCAGGTGTGACAATGGACCATGGGGAGCAGTAACAGTTTCCCAGATGGTAGGTGTTGGGGGATCTTTGCCATGGCACATTCCTGACATCCCTCCATACGCGGCCACCAGAACCAGTCCTGGATAAACGAGAGGGTCCTGTTGGTCCTTGGGTGGCCTGTGCCCACTGATGACTGATCTCATGAGTGGAAGACATTGAGAGGTGGGAACAAATGTCTTATTCACAGGGCAACCCAGCGGAGCAGGCTCGGTGGTGGCAGCATCTGCGATCCAATCGTCTAGGGACCACTGGATAGGACTGAGGATGATTTCATGAGGTAAGATGGTTTTAGGTTCCTCTGAGGGCTCGCCAGAGGCAAAACAAAGCATCAGCCTTGACATTTTTGGCCCCTGGACGAAACGAGATGGAGTGATTAAAGTGGGTGAAGAAGAGGGCACAATGTTCTTGACAGGGATTTAAGCGGCAAGCTTTTCGAAGGTACTGTAGGTTACGATGATCCATTAACACCTGGAAAGGATGATGGGCCCCCTCCAGCCTATGGCACCACTCCTCCAACACCAGCTTGATGGCAAGAAGTTCTCGGTTGCCGATGTCGTAATTCTGCTCCACCGGGGAAAGCTTATGGGAGATGGCACATGGATTGGAGGCTTTCCCTACTGATGAGGCAAAACGGCTCCCATGCCAGAGGTAGAGGCATCAACTTTGTTTGGGTTTGTTTGGATCTGAATGGATTAGTAGATGAGCCGACTTGAACACTTGTTTGAGTTGTTGGAAGGCATGGGTCGCTTCTGGGGTCCAGGACAGAGACTTGGGATTAGGTTTGAGCAGGGATGTTAACGGAGAAGGGATGGAACTATAGTTCTGGATGAATTGATGATAGAAGTTGGCATAGCCTATTGAAGCATTGAAGTTCCTTGATAGTGGTGGAAACGGGCCAGAATTTAACTGCTTCCACCTTCCCCTCGTCCAACTGAATTCCTTCAGGGCTAGTGTTGTATCCCAGGAACTGGATGGCCATCTGATGGAACTCACACTTTTCTGCTTTGAGGAATAGATGGAACTTCCACAGCCTTTCCAACACAAGCGCAACATGGTGATGATGTTCGGTCTCATTCTGGGAGTACCCAAGGATAACATGGATGTAGATGATGACTAAGTGGTTGAGGTACTCCCAGAATACCTCATTCATAAAGCCTTAAAATATAAAGGGGGCGTCGACCAGGCCATATGACATAACCTGATATTCAGAATTGCCTGTGGGTGTCACAGAGGCGGTCTTCCATTAACCCCCCCTGCCGTATTAAAATGAGGTTATACACATTGCGAAAGTTCATCTTGAAGACTTTGGCTCCTCTCAGCAGTTCCTGGGCAGCAGGGACGAGGGGAAGAGGATACCGGAACTGGACAGTGATTTTGTTAAAGGGGGCGATAGGTGATGCAGGGCCTCAAGCCTCTGTCCTTCTTAGCCCCAAAGAGATTCTTGAATTAGCAGAGGAGGTGGATGATCTGATGTTGCCATGTTGAAGTGCCTCTGTAATGTACTCCTTCATGGCCTTCTGTTCTGGGATGGAAAGTGGGTACACTGTAAGTAGTCAGGAAACTAGTGTTGGTGATATATATTGTAGCACAGGTGAGTAAAGCTGGTAGGTATGATATCATTGGCCTTGAGCTGGTATTGAGTATTGTCCAAAAGGTAAAACAGAGAAGTAGAGTCTGAATCAGTACACAAGGAGATTTCTGGAGGTAAGTAAAAACTCTCTTGCATAGCAACAGCAGGAGTAAGGAGCAGTCTGAGGGTAAGTTTACACGACAACAATATGCTTAAAATGGAGAAGTTTTTCCTTTGAGTTTTCTGCATACAGACGAAACCATTGTCAAAACGATCGCCATTTACACGGATCTGTGAAAGCAACTAAAAATGCTGTATTCTGGTGCCAGGCCATTAGATGGAGATGAAACATTATAGACTGAACATGTAATACGCATGTGCATGACGTCATCGTTTTCACAGATTCACGTTTTTGTTGTTTACATGGAGAGAGTTTTCAAAAACTTGCACTTTGAAACCCGTTTTCAAAAGTTTACGTTTTCAGGCAAATGAACGGCCAAGATGCATACAAAGTTTTACGTTTCAAGTTGAAAGGTGTTGTATAAACAGCCCCTGAGTATCCATTTGGGTGATCAGACAATGGCTACGTTTACTGCAAAACTTTTGTTTCAATCGGACTGAATTCATTCTGATTGATGAATCTGAATGTAATGTTTACATTAACGCTAAACATGTGATCGGGTTGACGTGTGCGTTTATGTCACAAACTTCAAATCGGAATAGATTTTTTGACATGCGCACATTGCACGAATAGTTTCCCGCTATTTGCACATACTAACTATTCTCTTACATTGGTTCTTTATTTGTTTTAAACAGCAGACTTATTATTTATCCATTTCTGGGCATAATTTGGAAACAATGAGCATATGAACCGTTGTGCCGTGCTGCTTATATTTATCACGCAGTAAAAATGCCCCTCCCCGCAACCAAAACCAGTCGTCTGTGGGTGAGAATCCGAAACAAGGACTGGTGGGACGTTGTCCTGCTCCACTTCACAGACTCTGAGTGAAAGGAGAATTTTAGGATGACTGGACACTTTATATGATTCTATATAATTTATATGACACTTTATTCAACAGGAACGCTATTTCTTCGTCATTGCACATGCGCAGTCCTTTCAGTTTCGGTTTTCAATCCGATCACGTGTTTACATGTTCTCTCGATCTGATTAGAAAAGGAATAAACCACCCCTTTCAATCCGATCGAAATTTAATTCGCATCGAGCTCAGTCGGATCGGTTAAGGTGTTCACATGAAGGCTTTTCAGTCCAATTGAGCCATCAATCCGATTACTAACGGATTATTTGGTTGCATGTAAACGTAGCCAATGAGTGAACTGAGTCCTTATGTAACAGAGGTGCTGGGTGAGACAATGAGCTGCAGGTGTGTGTACTTTTCCTCATATTGTTCTAAACCTTATAACTGTTTCAATTTCCTTATTACTGTATTTCTTCTGCGGCAAATAATTTGGTCCAACTTTATATTAGGTGCTTTTAACTTCTATGTACTTGCATAAAAAATGTCATGTTTGCAAAACACTTGTGCTGCTATTGAGATGGGATACGTGTAGGTTAGGGACAGGTTTAGTGGTATGGGTAGGTGTAAGGGGGAAGTGAAGGTCAACAGTGTAATTACAGAAGTTTTTAAACATTACATGCAGGTATTTAAAAAATATAGGTCTAACTGTTAAAACATGTACACAATAAGTCCACTGTATCAAGTGATCGATTTAAATGTTAGTACATAGTAGTTAAAGACACTTAATATAAAGTGCATGGATCTAATCATTTTCACATTTTTTAAGAAATATACCTTTCGCTCCTTTCCATAATTACAATCAGTGGGGACTGAGACTTTCAAAATCTAAAATTAGCCCCATAAATGTGCTTAATCTGCCACATGCACAGTATTTTAAATCTTCTGAAGTTTGTTTCAACAGGTTTTTACAGTAACATTTTTACAATCTTTTTATTTAAATTAGTCAAATATAATAGATATAAACTAAAGCACCTTGTACTGAGCCAGAGTAAGAGGGGAAGGAATATGAGAAAACAACTAAGTGAAAAGACTGTGTGAGAGAGAGAGAGATTGTGAAAGAGCGACGGAGCTGAGTGGGACCGAGTGAGAGCAGTTTTGTTCTTTTAGAGTTTGTGTGGAGTAATTGTATGTGCAGAACAGAGAGGGAGGGCTTTCAGCCGTCTGTAAAGTTAACAAAGAAAAGTCCTCTCCTTATTTAGCTCTCATTGTGTGTCTGTATGAATGAGTGAGTTGTCAGAGAGAGAACATCAGCCGGAGGAGACCACAACTGTTTTTATGCGTTTGTGAGAGAGGGAGTGGGACGGAAATAGAGAAAGAGGGAGTGGAGATAGCGAAGTGTAGAAGTGCTTCTAATTGTTTTCATTTTTCTCTAATGACCACTGTGCCGTGCGGAGGAACAGAAACACAGATCGCCTGTCAATCTTGGGAAACACACTCCGCGTGATCCTCTGGACGCACAAGTTTGCACCTGTTGAGCGTATCTACTTCACGTCTAGCAGTCATGGCCGTCTCCACAGCTGTGTGAAACTTTGCCTGCGTTTGTCAGGGATCTTCCGTTTTATCCAGGAGAGAGATGTCATCGCTTTATTCACGCAGCAAGGACCTTTCCTCTCGCTCCAGAAAGTCCCTGTCGGACTCACCACCCTCCTCTCCGTCCCCCAGCACCAAAACCTTCAGAGTAAGAGCCAGCTGTGTTTGCTTAGCGTTTGTCACATTATAACACAGACATTTCAATAGGCAGTATTGTGTTTAATTTGATGTACTGTCATTTTTCACTGGAGGATGTCAAATGTTCATGTTTATTTTAGGCTAGATTTTAGTTGTTTTTTATTTTGTCTTCAACAGCAGTCAAAGCAGGTTTTACGGGTTAAAACATTAAAGCTATTTTTAAAGAGCTTACTTTATTATTTTGGTGCTTAAAGTGGAGTCCAAAAGTCCACATTGAAAATCTAGGATTTTGTTTTTCATTTGAACCTTGAAATAGAAAGAAAAGTCTGTGTATGTGTTTTGTTTTGAATCGTATTTGATATATTAGGCTTTTATGATTCATTTAATATGAAATAGTGAAAATATGGAGTTCATACTCGAGGACGAATAAAACACCTCTAACTGAGCAAAAATATCAAATTTGGTGCAGTTTATTTACAGTGTATTGCCAAAATGATAGCTTGTGATGTACATCAGTGAGATCTTTATAGCAGTATAACATAATTTTTGCATTTATATGCAGATCAAAGCTCTGTAGTTTTTATTGTGGAAGGAAAAATACATATAATGCAATGCAATATGATGATTGAGAGAATAAACATTCCTCAAAAACCTGATAGATCATATTTAATATATTTGCACAATTAAAATATCATGTAAACCTAAGCTGTTTCAGTCTAGGAAATGTTCATCTTGAAATATTAATGACAATATGAAAATCATTGTTACGTTCACTTTATTAAAAAAAGACACATGCACCACGATCTGAAGGTGGACATTTTTACATTATACTAAAAGGCCTTTGACTTGCTAAAACAGTATGACTCAATCAGACGACAGAAGGCATATAGTTTGTGCACAGCAGGTTTTTCAACAAAGTTTTGATTATGTTGATCATTTAGAGGCCTTAGAAATTCATGTATCAAATATTATACAGTAGGCTTTACAGGGTCAAAACAAATAAAAAACAATTTTATTGGGAAATCAGTATACAGTATGAACAAAGTTGCATGAAATAGTCCTGTGAGGAAGCAAATCTAAAATCATGTTGTAAATTCAGATCCTCTTTTGGTGCTCGTATCACAACAGAGCATGTTTGTGAGCTCATAAGATGGTGTTGTTGTGCTGTGATTGAGGGCAGACATCGGTGAATGAGCAGAGCTGCAGTGTCTGTGATGTAAACACTGATTCAGGATGTAGTGGGAGTAATTCCCAGCGGTCACGGTTCACTCAGTTTTTAAATTACTGGCCACGTCCCACAGTAGTTAACTAATAATTATTGCAGAGCATTAAACGTTTGCAGTGTTGTCAGGAAAGACAATTTATTTGATTTTTTTATGGTATATAGTTGATAAATATCAGGGTTATTATAGTTATAGTATATACCAGAAAAGAAACTATTTTGTTGCTTGAACAACTAAAATAAAAACATTTTTAGCTACTGTAGTTGCCAAGGAAACTTTTCTAATGTATTATTTGTTCACATTTAACTTGATGTACTAAAATAACTAAAAATAAAACTGAAATAAAAAACTATATAGGCATAAAAAAATAAAACATAATAATGACAATTAAAAATACAACAAAAAGACTAAAATGAAAACTGAAAATGAAAAACTAATTTAAACTATTGAAAAACATAGTATGTCAGAGATACTTGTCAGGTTTATGTTCTATTCTATATGGACTCTTATGCTAATATTCTGTTTCGTTTCCTTTAGTTCCTGTTTTCCTCAGTTTAGTTTCGGTTTTCATGTGTATATATACCCCTGTTTCCGTTCAGTTCTTTTTCGGTTCTCGTTTGTGGATTTAGCTGGTTTGTGATTCTCCTATGTCCTATGTTTCCATATGAGTTACAGATTTATAATAAAGACAGAATTTTTTGTATAATTTATTTGTTGTATACTCCTGCATCCAGTTCATTTGTGCTGCAAGCCAACCGTGATAAGATCAGACTAAAAACGTGGGAAGAAACTGTTAAAGACGGACGTAGCGGCCGTTGACCTCCTACTCGTCGATGATGAGGACCATACGCGGGATTTTTTAGACCTGCTGTGCCAAACACACTACCCACACCGCTCCCTCTGTTTTTTTGTTTTTTTTAAATACCAGCCTCAATGAGCGGTCCAAGGCACACCTGCCCGGAGAAGGTCCTCGAGGGACGTTTGCTGGCTATGTGGAGTGGGTGCTCCTGCATGGTTTTCCCCTCAGCGTCTGCAACCTTATCAACCCCCTCACCCACCAAGGATCCAGCGATGATCCTTGGCTTACAGGACCAAGGGAAGGGAAGCCCGTACCCACCATGGAACAAGAGCCCGAGCCCGTACCTACCATGGGCCATGAGACGGACACCATTTCCATCATGAGTCCGAAGCCTATCGCCAGATCCATCCAGGAGTCAGCGATTGCGAGAAACAGAGCTCTGGCTCATTGATATGTGAAATAAGTAGCCAGTTCCCACCAAAGTCCCCAATCCCAACTCTCTTCTCTTCAACCAGACTTATGGAATTACGTTGATGACCTGATGCCGCTCTATGTCATTTGCATCCCGTTATTTACGTCCTCTCTGCTGGCTCAGTTCACTCCCCTGGATCTACTTGCACCGCTGGTGCCGCTCAACTCCTGGGCTCTACCCTCTCTGGTAGCTCCGTACAGCTCTCTGGCTCGGGCTTCACAATCCCCAACTCTGCATGGTGATGCGAATCCCCTAGCTTTGCCTCGGGCCTCCAGGCCCATAACTCCACCTCAGCCTGTTGGCTGCGTCCCGGCTCTGTGCTCCCTCAGCTCCACCGTGGTACTTCAGCCCCCGAGCTCCACCGAGTTCCCTCGTCACTCCGGCTCCGCCTTTTTCAGTCATCTCTCTGCCTATATGCCATGGACTTCTGTGCCTTCGGCTGTGCCTAGTCCCTCCACCCGCTACATCTGGCTCCTCCCTCCCTCCGGCTCTGCCTTGGTCCTCACTCCCTCCTACATCGCCCCCGGTCTGCCGAGCCCTCCTCTCCACCTTGGTCCTGTAAGCCAACAGCTCCACCTAGAGCTTCCAGACCTGTGGTGTTGCCCTGGAATGTCTCCCTCTCGGCTCCAACCTGGCTCCTCCCTCCATCAGCTCCACCATGGGATTTCCTCTGCCAGCTTCTCCAGGGTCTGGTTCATTGCCAGCTCTACTCCCACCTCCAGAGCCCCCACGGGCCTTCCCGGAGGGGGGTGTAATGTCAGGTTTAGGTTCCTTTCAATGGACTCTTAAGTTGATATTCTGTTTCATTTCCTTTAGTTCCTGTTTCCGTGCTCTGTTTAGTTTTGGTTACCTTGGTTACAGATTATGTCCTTTGTTTCTGTAGGTACGTTTGAGTATCACTTGTGTATCGTTATGTTTGCCATGTGTTTTATATACCCCTGTTTCAGTGCAGTTCAGTTCTTTGTCGGTTCTCGATTGTGGATTATGTTGGTTTGTGATTCTCCTATGTTTCCCCTATCGTCTCCTGCGAGTTACGGATTTATAAAGACTGTTTTTGTTGGATACTCCTGCATCCAGTTCGTGTGTGCTGCAAGTCAACCGTGACAATAAAAAAATAACTGCTAATAATGTGAAAATCTTTTGGAAGATTTTTGGTTAGGTTTAGTTAGAAAATATGAGTGGTGTTTGAGACCTGGGTTGTGGGTGGTGCCAATGTTTCGCTTTGCGGTTGCTAAGGTGTTCTTGGTGGTTAATAGGGTGTTTTGTTTTATAATCCTCAAGACAAAATCATAAAACTGGTCGATTGTACAGTGAAAGTAACAGCACACCTCTCCTAAACAAGCCCCATAATTTGAGGAATCATTCAGCGCAGAACGAGCTACACGCTGAAGTGTAATATTTAGGGTTATGAGTCTGTTCAGATCCCTAGCAAATGTGCAGTAGTAATAGTGAGACTTTTTTTGGCACTACTAAATATAGAAACGTGTAGATGTTAGGTACTGCGACTGGTCACTATTGTTTTTATTTTCCTTCTTTTCAAGATTGTCATCATTTTTAATCACATTTTTTTCAGATTACTCAAATAATCATAAGACAAATATATTTTTAAAAGTACTAATATTCCATGTGCTCTGAAATCCCCCATGTGTAACGGATCCTATAAAGGCAAAACACAGAAATGACACATTTTATATGAAGTACATATAGTATGTCACACTAATGGATGTTGCTGTCACTGCTTGACATTTCATGTCAACATGCACTGACCATTTCTAAATGTAATTTATATGCATTAGGTTGTGGCAGTATTGAAATGTTTTGAGCCGGTTTGAGTCATTGTGTGAGTTGTGTGTGTGTGTGTGTGTGTGTGTGTGTGTGTGTGTGTGTGTGTGTGTGTGTGTGTGTGTGTGTGTGTGTGTGTGTGTGTGTGTGTGTGTGTGTTTGTTTGCAAACAGGGTTTGTCTTGTATTATCAGGCGTTAATAGAATTTCCCCAATCCGTCCTGAGCTGATCTCACATATAAGCCAACGCTGCACCCAGATAATCCAATATTCCCCTTATTAGATTTAAACACCTTGCCTGGAAAAAAACACAACCATTTTGGCCTATATCTCTTATCTGAATAAAATCTCTGTAATGAAATTTCAATTTTCCAGTAGGAAAAACCTGTCTATTTCACTCTGTTTTTAAATCTCACCAGATCAACCCAGAATGTGCTCTTGCATAATAGATTGATCCTCAGACAGCATTTGTTGAAACACTTGCTGTTTCAGTTTTACTTTTGGCCGCTGTTTGCCACTTCAAAACCCCATAAACAAACTCCAAGTCTGTGAGCGAACAAGACCAATAAAGGCCATGTTGACGTGTGGAGACTGTGTTTACTTCAGCGAAAAGATGCCCATAAAATCAGCAGGTGCTGCAACTGTTCTGTCTTTAGGAAGGTAAAACATGCATGGAATGAAGGGGAACCAGACTGCCATTTGTCCTCTGCTTTTGCAAACCTTCAGATGAGTGTGACAGTTCAGTTTTGATGTAACTGTACATGCTGCTTCATCACTGATCTCACATCTCTGTCTGCAACAGTGTTGTGGAAGAAACTATAGTTTGTCAAGTTAGAAGTTACCCTTAACTTAAAGTAGTTGGGGGCTGTTCACACTAAACATGTTTTTGCATAGCACTGAGGTGCTTTTTTTCTGTGTAAAACATATGCTAGATGGACGTCTTTGTCCATTTCGCTCACTTCTCGCCTCTTTTGCAGATCTTGCGAATCACAAGTCATTCTAAAACAGCGCTTTAAGTATAATTTTTTTTTAAACTCGTTGCGTTACATTTTTTTTCCCCATTCCAATGACCTGCGTCTGAAAAATGCGGCCTATGTGAACTAGTCCAGCTACTCTTTTAAAACAGTAGTTAGCTTCACTATACAAGCTACTATAACCATATTGAAGCTATTTAAAGGACAAGTATCTTTTTAAATGTACTATCCAGTGCTTTAAGTGGGCCGGTACGCGCCGGTACTCAGTACCGCCACTTCCAAATATAGCTCTTGAGCGTACCGCCACCTCTCCGTGCGCCCAGAACGTGCTTTTAGCGTACTGGTACGCTCATTTGCACACCTGTTTTAATCCTTTGGCTGCGCTGACGCTTTTCAGAGCGCCCTTCACAATGCACGCTTCCTAATTCGTCCCACCGAGAGCAGAGACTATTACCCATACACCCTTGAGTTTTACAAGTGAAAAGCGCATACGTCGCTTTTGCCGCTGTCAGTGTCAACAACTCAACGTGGTTCGGAGAGGGTGTGTGAAACGCGCAACCATAGCTGCTCGGTTAAAATACAAATACAATGAACACTTAATATGCTCTCCTGGCTTCAGACTCTGAGTCTGAGTAGTAAAAGAAAATGATTTGTACAGTATTTCTCATTTTTCATTTGGTGTAGGCTACTGTGTATTTTGCTGAATCTGCTTTTGTATATTTTTCAAGGGTAAAGAAATGAACCATCTTCAAGACTCATGTTTATGTTCTACTCTTCTATGGTTATTATGTTATTATGTTTTATAATTTATTTTATGTACATTTTGTTCAACATTTTTTCAATACCCTTTTGCATATTTTATTTATGTTCAGTAGCTCTTTCTACTGTAGCTCTTTCTAAGGGTATTTTTTCAATACACTTTTGCACATTTTATTTATGTTCAGTAGCTCTTTCTAGCTCAAGCAAATCCACAAACTAATAAAATGATTTATTATTTTTTATAAGGTCGTCTGTTGACTGCTGTATATAAAACCCCTTCAATATAGTTGTTGTTACCCCTGGGGAGGAGGGGAGTCAGCAAAAATAAAAATAAAATAAAAAATAATAATAATAATAGAGTACCGGCACCTCTTTTGGGCCACTTAAAGCACTGGTACTATCCAATGATGTAATTTAGAATTTAAATGGATACATTTACATTAAATACAGCTAAACAGCAAATAAATACAATAAGCCCTAATTCACAATATAGAGTATAACCAGCTAGATTTATCTAAATATTCCCCTATAAAAAGAACTAAATGCTTTGCTGGGGCTGAAATGGATGTACATGAATCGATTAATTTACACAAACTGAATCAAACAAACCAATTCACTAAAATGAACCAGACTTTCCAATGCTACTGGACAGTTTAGTTCAAAGCAATTAACCAGAATGAATCGAAAAGGGATGGGTAGCACTATTTATTATATTTTTTATTTTAATACCAAGTACTATATATCAAGTACCAATATCATTGATACCAATATCAATACAATAAAAAAATATATATATATATATAAAAAAAAAAAGGTAAGATGGGTCATTATAGCCATTTAAGAAATATTTGAAAGCAATAGCTTGTACAATTTTTATATACACAGAAAAAAAATGCTACAAAAGCTGTCACTGGCACTGGCCTTTAAAAAGGTTATACTATGTACCATTTAGGTACCAATGTGTACCATTGAGAGACTAATGCACTCTTTAGGTACAAAGGTGGACCTTTTGAAATGGTACTGCCCCAGTGACGGCTTTTGTACCTTTTATTTCTGAGCGTGTAGCAAAGTGGATCATATACTTTGAGTTAGTTACTCCCCAGTACTGGTCTGCACACTGTTACAGAGGTTGAATGTGGCTCGCCACATAATAATACAAGATTAGCTAAAGAAAATGGTCATGACGTTTTATGTTTCCTCTAATCATAACATATATTTTTTTTCCCATCAACAAAATTGCACATGTGGGCTTGAAGTTTCCATGACGAGGGGAGGCCTGTGCGCGTGAGGTCTCCTTGGGAGCGAAAGTTAAAGAGAGCAAAAGAATAAACACACATGTTTTGTTTTTAGTGGCCTTCTTATCCATGTTTATGAACGACTTTTTACCCCAAACAACAGAATACATAGTAATAAACAGACAAACATATCTGACTGAGTGTGTGAGAGCTGTTCCCTTTCAAGGGAACTCCCGTTGCGTCGAAAACTGACGCTATGGGAACGCTTTGCGTGATGACGTCTTGAAGCACATGTAAAATCAGTCCAATGGTGTGGCGGAACGTCAGAGGCGGGTGACGTCACGTACCAGGAAACTATAAAAGCCGGCCCAAAACAGAAAACGAAAGCTTTCTGAGTCTTCAGTTGCGCTCTGTGTGAAATCTGTCTGTATATTTGGTGTTGTCTGTCTATATCACATATATATATATATTCAGTATGGCGAGCAAGCAGCAGTTTAGAGTGTGTGTCCATCCCTGCCCGTGTTATTTAACGGGAGGTGATACTCACACTCTTTGTGTTGTTTGTTTGGGTGAGGAGCATGCCCAGTCAGCACTCGAGGGTGGTGACTGTGTGCATTGCGACGCGCTTCCATTGCGTTCGCTCCGATCCCGCTTGGCTCGGTTCACGATCGCGAGGCACGGCGGCAATCACAGACCTGGGGTTCGCAAATGGATCTATCAGTGGATGTTGAGACGGGCTCTGCCTTATCTCAGCCTCCTTCTGATAGATCCAGTGCCTCTCATGGTGTGGAAGCACGCGTTGCGGTTTCTTCCCCCCCGATGGAGGCACCAATACTGCAATTGTCCAGCTCTGAGGAGTTGGACGTTGTTAGTATTGACGCTGAGTCTGAGGATTCGCCACCTCAGTATCATGCGTTTGAAGAATTGCTTGATGTTATCACTAGAGCTGTCGAGCGATTATCTATTGAGTGGCCAGAAGATAGGCAGGGCGCTCGTTCGAAAATCAAGCTCGACGAACGTTTCCTGCCATCTCGTGCACAGCCTCAGTGCAGAAGCCTTCCGTTTTTCCCCGATCTCCACACTGAGGTGTCGAGATCGTGGGGGAAACCAGTGTCATATCGAGTGTATACTGCACAAACATCACACTATTCATCCATTCACAATTATAAAGAGCATGGTTATGGGGAGATGCCGAGGGTGGAAGAGACGCTCGCGAGCTATCTCTCTCCAGCAACGGCATCTTCTCTGAAGGCTCCTGCACTTCCATCCAAGCCAGTAAAAGTTACCTCTTCCCTGGTTCATAAAGCTTATGCCGCCGCCGGTCAAGCTGCAGCGTGTTTACATACAATGTCCATAATGCAGGCTTACCAGGCTGAGTTATTGGGTGATTCTGAGGATGGCGGGGGTATTAGTGCTGATACGGTGTCTGAACTGCGTAGAGCCACAGATTTGTCTCTCAGGGCCACCAAGGAGACGGCTAAATCCATCGGCCGCTCTATGGCAGCCCTGGTGGCCACTGAGAGGCATCTGTGGCTCAACTTAAGTGACATAAAGGACAAAGAAAAACATGTTCTTTTAGATGCACCAGTATCCACGCAAGGGTTATTTGGAGACGCAGTTAATAGTGCTGTAGCGAAGTCACAAGAAGCTTCAAAACAGGCAGCTGCACTTCAGAATCTTCTCCCCCGCCGTTCTTTCTATGAGGCTGCTGAGCGGGAGCAGTCTAAAAAGAGCGCTGAGCACCGCGCCACTCAGAAACAGAGCGTTTCCTCCCGTGCTCCCCCACAAAAATCTCGGGGACACGGAGGGCGCTCTCAAACCCAGCAGTCTTCGAGGGGTAAAACGGATCTGCGGACCGTTATTACCGCCAAGAAGGCTGCTGGGGAAAGGTCCTGATGTCTGAGGGCTCAGGACAAATGAGGGTAGTCCCCCCGAAGCAGAGCGGTTAACACCTCTTTTCACGGTGCCCGTCTCTCTTCGGTGCCCTCAGGGGACCGTTCTGCCAACCCTGCCACCTCTGGTGTTACAGGGCGCAGCGGTCTCCGGCGAGCACATATCTCAAGGTCCACCCGGAAACGTAGTGGCCTCGGGATGCCCGCCCCCTCTGAGGAGGGTGCTAGAGCAGTCTGTTTGGTCGTTCCCTGCCGGTGTGCCGTTACAGGGCGACGAACCGACTACTCAACAGCAGGAGAAAAATACGGTGCCGTCTCTCTTCGGTGCCCTCAGGGGACCGTTCTGCCAACCCTGCCGCCTCCGGTGTTACAGGGCGCAGCGGTCTCCGGCGAGCACATATCTCAAGGTCCACCCGGAAACGTAGTGGCCTCGGGATGCCCGCCCCCTCTGAGGAGGGTGCTGGAGCAGTCTGTTTGGTCGTTCCCTGCCGGTGCGCCGTTACAGGGCGACGAACCGACTACTCAACAGCAACAAAATCCAGAAACCAGTCTCGAGAGACTGGTACCTCTAGTAGAATATTTGACAGCGTGGAAGCTACTGTCAAATGTTTCTCGTTGGGTCCTGCAGACCGTGGAAAAAGGGTATTAGATACAATTCTATTAACGCCCACCGCGGTTTATGGGGGTCCTGCCCACAGTGGTGGGCCCCGAGCAGGTTCTGGTTGTGGAACATGAAGTAAACACTCTGTTAGAGAAAGGGGCCATAGAATATGTACCCCCCTCCAACAGGGAAACCGGGTTTTACAGCCGGTACTTCATAGTTCCAAAAAAGAACGGGGGATTGCGTCCCATTTTAGATCTTCGAGTTCTGTACGAGTCAGCCATGCAGCTCAAGTTCAAAATGTTCACCTTGAGACAAATCGTGCCACAGATCAGGTCCGAGGACTGGTTTGTCACGATAGACCTCAAGGACGCATATTCCATCCGTCCGTGTCATTGGAAGTTCCTGAGGTTTGCTTTCGGGGGCAAAGCATACCAATATCGAGTTCTTCCATTCGGCCTGGCTTTATCACCCCGCACTTTCACCAAATGCGTGGATGCAGCTCTGGCGCCTCTGCGCCTCCGGGGTATTCGCATCACGAACTACATCGACGATTGGTTGATTTTAGCTCAGTCGCATTAGATGGCGGTTCAACATCGAGATGTTGTTCTCGCCCATATGAAAGAGTTGGGGTTACGGCTGAACGCCAAGAAGAGTGTGCTTTCTCCATTTTAGAGGACCACTTTTTTAGGCGTGGTTTGGGATTCAGTGTCGATGCAGGCGCGCCTGTCATCGCCACGCTTCGATTCCATCCTGGCAGCTGTGAGAAGTGTAAAGCTAGGCCAGCTACTCACTGTCAAACAGTTCCAGAGACTGTTGGGTTTCATGGCAGCAGCTTCCAACGGGATACCTTTTGGACTGCTGCACATGAGGCCCCTGCAGTGGTGGCTCAGGACCAGAGGGTTTTTCCCCGAGGGGCAACCCATTTCGCACAATCAAGGTCACGCGGTGATGCCTACGTGCCTTGGTTATGTGGAAGAAACCTTGGTTCCTGTCCCAGGGCCCAGTGCTGGGAGCTCCTTGTCGTCGCAAACTGCTAACGACGGATGCTTCCCTCACGGGTTGGGGAGCGATCCTGAGGGTCGCTCATCTCAAGGTCTGTGGGAAGACCATCATCGTTCCTGGCATTCTATAGCCTAGAGATGTTAGCTGTCTTCCGGGCTCTGAGGAGCTTTATCACAGGTCTCAGGGGACACCATGTGTAGTACATACGGACAACACGTCGGTAGTCGCCTATATCAAGGGGGTTTGCGCTGGCATGCCATATCCTCTTGTGGTCCCAGGGGAAGTTGCTGTCACTCAAGGCAGCCTACATCCCCGGGGTCCAGAATATAGGAGCAGACACTCTGTCGAGACAGGGGCCGAGGCCCGGGGAATGGTGGCTCCACCCCCGAGGTGGTGGAGCTGATATGGAAATTATAAGTGGATTTGTTTGCGTCTCGAGAGACGTCTCACTGTCCACTTTGGTTCTCCTTCACGCATCCAGCTCCTCTGGGACTGGATGCTATGGTACAGACGTGGCCGAGGCTACGTCTGTACGCCTTTCCCCCAGTTGCTCTGCTCCCGGGAGTTCTGGAAAGAGTTCGCAGGGACCGGGTTTGCCTGCTTTTTATAGCCCCGCGCTGGCCGGGCAGAGTATAGTTTCCCGATCTTGTGTCCCTCCTCGACGGGCATCCTCTGGAGCTACCCGTCAGGAGGGACCTTCTGTCCCAAGCAGGGGGCTCAATATTTCACCCCCGCCCAGAACTGTGGAACCTGTGGGCTTGGCCTCTGAGGGGGCCCAGCTCATAGAGTCAGGTCTCTCAACTGAGGTTGTTGAGACCATTCTACAGTCCAAGCTCCCTCCACGAGGAAACTTTATGCCCTGAACTGAAGAGTATTCACCTCTTTGTGTAGTGACCGTCGGTTGGATCCAGTCAACTGCCCAATTGGTACAGTTCTGGAGTTCCTGCAGGACCGGTTCACTGCAGGTCTGACCCCGTCCACTTTAAAGGTTTATGTGGCGGCCGTAGGTGCTTACCACAGTCCTTTGGGTGGAATGTCTGTGGGGAAAGACCCTTTGGTATCTCGTTTCCCTCGTGGCACTTGGAGGTCCTCCTCCCTTTCGAAATCGGACCAGGAGGCGAATAATTTGCTTTGCCCTGTTCGGGCGTTAGACGCATATGTCCACAGAGCTGCCCTGTGGCGTAAAAGTGACTTTTGCTCCCCTAACAAGGGAGGTCCAGTGTCTAAGCAAAGGATGAGCAAGTGGGTGGTTGAGACTATCTCACTGGCTTATGAGGCGGCTGGACAGCCTTCTCCTTTGGCTGTCCGGTCGCTCTCTACTAGGAGTATGGCGGCCTCTAAGGCCCTTATATCAGGAGTATCGTTACAGGACGTCTGTGATGCGGCAGGCTGGTCCTCACCGCACACCTTCGTCAGGTTCTACTCTCTGGATTTAGACTCTACTCCAGGGTCTCATGTTTTGTCTTCTTAGTGCTGCTCACATGATTACACACAGGACAGACATTTGTAGCTATGGAGGCGTTGGTATAGACGTTCCCATAGCGTCAGTTTTCGACGCAACGGGAGTTCCCTTGAAAGGGAACGCCTCGGTTACGACTGTAACCTCGGTTCCCTGAAGAGGGAACGAGCGTTGCGTCGCCCTGCCATATCTCCTTCATGCCTGTCAGCTCGACTTCAGACTTTTACGAAGCTTTCGTTTTCTGTTTTGGGCCGGCTTTTATAGTTTCCTGGTACGTGACGTCACCCGCCTCTGACGTTCCGCCACACCATTGGACTGATTTTACATGTGCTTCAAGACGTCATCACGCAAAGCGTTCCCATAGCGTCAGTTTTCGACGCAACGCTCGTTCCCTCTTCAGGGAACCGAGGTTACAGTCGTAACCGAGGCGTTTTTAAAAGGATTGTTCAAATTAAAAATATTATCATTACTCACCCTCATGTCATCCAATCATATATTTTTTCTTAAATGCATTTTCTTTTTTAAAAGATTATCCTGGCCACCCTTTTAGTGTAATGGAAGTGAATGAGGACTGGCGCAGCTCCAAAAACTCCAATATGACCAAAAAAAAAACAATAAAAAAACCTAAACATAAAAGTGACATGGGCCCTGTTTACACCTGTTCTTAATTGGTCAATCGGATCACAACGGCGCTAAATACAGGTATAAACAGGTCTAAAACGCTTTGAGCTTGTCTGCTTTCGACCACAAAAGACCATCTTCTCTCCACCTACTGACCTAATGAGTGAACATTATAAGAAGAGCGCTAGCCAGACGGGATTTAAACTTTGTTGGCTGAAGACCCAAGTTTGGTTTGAAGATGAAAAACGTACCAAGCACAATGTTCTCTCAGTATACCTGATTTCTAACACACACACACACACACACACACACACACACACACACACACACACACACACACACACACACACACACACACACACACACATCGTTCGGCTGCTCTTGTGGCTCAGAGCAGAAACTAAAGGAAACAGTCCTCCGAAAAATGCGCAGCACACAGTCGAAAAGTTTAGTTGTACTGTTCTGGAACAGTGTTGTAAATAAAGCGTAAGCACTGTTTTCTAATTGTGTCCTCTTTTGGAAGGCCAAACAGAGTATTAGCAACGAAAAACACAGCGTCTCCTCGACACGGCGGCAACAATAATACAGTGAGAATAAAAGTTACGTCTTCTTTCTTTGCGTGTACATTTGGGCGGTGTTTTGAAACTCTGCCCCCACACACTGACGTAGAGATGTGGGGGCGTGTTTGAACGAAGCGTTTTAGGAAGGTGTTTATAAAGAATGAACTTTTATAAAGAATATCTCTTTAGGTTTGACACTTTGAGCTTTGTAACTCTGCAGATCTTATACTTGGACTAACAGCTACAGTACATAACACACTAAAGAAAAAGGAAAACACGAAATGGCATCATTTGACCCCTTTAAATAATCTTTATGCACTGAGATTATCTTTAGTTTTCAAAAAATTTCTCCAAGCCGATGTGCGATGGGAATAGGCAGAAGAATGGCATCTAAAAAAGTATATTTCGACCGTCTGCGTTCCGCAGTGGTCAGCGCACTCTCCGCGTGACTTAATTTTCTTCATCTGGAGGGTCATATACTGTAGCTTTGGGTGAAGAACAGACTGAGATTGAAGTCATTGTTCAATGAAAATAGAAATCCATCCTTGGTGCATTAATAAAAATTGATAAATTGCTTAAAGAGTTCATGAGATTTCATAAACAAATCAGATTGTTTCAATGAATCGGTTGATCCAGATCACAAAACCATTCTGACTCATGAAACATTTGCATCCTTTTTCGAAGCTTGAAAGTTTCCATTGAACATAATTGCATGGAAAAGGGCAACCAGCACATTTTTCAATGTCCTTTTGTATTCCATAGAAGATTGAAAGTACATGGGTTTGAAACAACATGAGAGGATTTGGAGGAACTGTTGCTCAAACAGAGCAGATCAGAAGAAACCAGCCCTTATAAAGTCATCAAACAATTGAAAACAAATGACTTGATTTGTTTTCTCTTAATATATCTGGCTTATCACACAAAGAGCGGTGGGAGCGGGGAAGAGAAAGAGAGCGAGAAAGAGAAAAAGCCTTTTTTTGGAGTTGTGTGTTGTAATACTTTTTTTGAGTATGGTGATGCTCACATTTTCCATTTTGCAAGCTGGCAGACGGACTAGCTGGCTCTCAAAGAGGGGGATGAAGGGATGAGGGGAAAGAGAGAATTAAAGAGGTTGTGTATAAATACTTCAGCATGCGCCAGATCCTGTAAATGTTACAGTTTGTGGAGTTATGGGATCAGGGTGAAGCCCACAGCTGCATGAAGCAGTCTCAATCTGTTACTTCATAGTACATATGAGTTATAGAGCTCATATGTGCTGAATGCATGGAGAATTGAGCAACCCTGCAGCGTGTACACTGTTACCGAACGCAGTTTCACATGCCTTTGATGTGCAGCGATGGGACAGTTGTCCTGGTGCACTAATCCAGCTAAAACCAAATCCTCATTCAACCATTGTAAGATAATTTACTTAACTGTTCCCAGATCTTTAATAGTGTAAAGGGTGAGTTCTGCCAGCAATGCCAGTCAGGGTGTGAATATCAGGGGGGGTTTGACCCATCAATTAAGGCTTGAATCCAAAGGAAGCTAATATAAAAAGGCTTTAAAAAGCTAATATGCTGAGAATAAACTGAAGCATGTAAGTGTAGGTGCCCAACCAAAATAGAAAGGTAAATATAGAAAAAAGTTGGCACATTACGGTGCCTAAATTTATTATAAGCTTACCTTAGTGACATTTTGACGCCTACAACTCTGCATCAGTCCAAAAAAGACAACTCTCAAATAAACTGGAACGATCCTTAAATTCAACATCACATGACCAAAAATGAAGTGGACTAAATTCATCCAAAGAATATTCCACAGTGAATTCACATAATGTGTAATTAAATTAAACACCAGCTAATCATTTTAATAATACCCACCATAATACACTCTTCCAATAATATTAAATTATAATAATAAAAAAAAGAATAGTCATAATAATAAAATAATACAGATGGTATCATACATATATAGTATATACTAATGATATTCACTATGATACCCAATAATATGAAAATTTGTATGATAATAATAGTTATAGTAATACAAATAATAATGAAGGTACATGAACAAAAATGAAAAAGATCATATTAAGATAACAAAAAAATGAAAGTAAAAAAGCCTATTGAGGACATCACAGAAAATAATAATTTAGTGGCAACATATTTGTCTGTAAAATTAATATATTTTTAATTTTTTTATTAAATTAAATAATGAAATTAAATGAAATAAAATAAAACAATTTATAGCGGTAGGGAAACAAATAATACAACGCAAAAATAATAATAAACATGACAAAACAGTGCCTAGTTATACTGTATATCACACAAAATTAAGTTTTATGTAACAAAGTTCAGGAGGAGCACTTTCAGGTAATCAACCAATCAGCACGAGATGAAGCTGGTATACATATAGCCTTGCCTCACCTCTGTCCCATGACAGTTTCACAGCATCCCTCCACCACCCCATCACCTCACTCTTGGCTGGTTTCTATCCCAGTCAAAATGGGGGAGTACTCTGGCTTCGGGCCAAAATTCCGGACAGCACGCCAAATACGCATAAATTACTACATCTGATTTCATGTACATGTGAACTTGTGAAACTAGAACAAAATGCAAAAGATGTGAAAAATGATTGTATATACAAAGTTAATATACTAAAACATTCATAATATATAGAATTCTCAGTTCATAGGGAAGATTCCAACAGCATCAGTAACTAACTGTGTGCAACAGAAAAATCTCAAGTGCTTTCCAATAGACTGAGAGAACATAATATTTGTCACTTTATATTCCTATTCTATATTCGAAAAACAAATGTTTAAATAGACTTTAAAAATGATTGTTACAATTAGGATTACACTAGATGAACCTAAAAAAAAGTGGTTGTATAATTGACTCATGTGCGTTTGATTGAAACCGTGAGCTAGCGTCTGTTCTCTTTAGCATGCTTGTATTTGTGTTGAAGAGGCCTTTCCCATTAATCTGATTGAGTGTTATTTTTACTTGCAGGATGGAATGTGCATCAGCGCTGCCTTACATGGTTTACTGTGGTGAAAGTGTGCACTCTCTTTCTCTCTGTAGACACAGCGAGTGAGCTCAGGGCCAGCAGGTGCCCATGGGTAATGATGCCCCCCGAGGACTTTAAACCTGCAGTTTAACGTGATTTACCCAAGTAGGACATGTTCTTGGAACAACGCTCCTATTAACCGATAGGATTTGGAGGATAAGGATAGGGTTATGGGCTTGAACAACACTCTTATTAACCTTTCAATTCTCTCTGATTGTAGGTTGAGACTGAGAGTTGTTTCATAGGAATGTTGTTCTGGACCAACAAAGGATACCAATCCCCAAAAAACTGTCCTATTTTGTTCTGCATAACGATGACCTCAGATCCCAGAATGACCAGACATGAGAACAAGACCACCAGAACACACATCCACTAAATGCAGACTTCAGGTTCCCCACTTAACGTGACCACACAGAACTAAACAAGACCACCAGCACACATTGTAAATGTTTCAGATAGTTTTTTTTTTTTTTTTGTCTACATGTAAACACTTGAATAAGACATCTTGCCTCACTTTGAGAAATCATAATGGTTGCCAGTAAAACACTAACCAGCCATGGATATTACAAGTGTTATTGTAAGTCAGTGCCGCAGGTCAAGCTCTGTTTGTCCTCCAGTGTTAACCGTGACAGGGTTGGAGAGCAAGTCGATGTGCTATGGCCACATAAGGAGAGATGTCTCTGAAATACTGCCTAAACATTCAGATGGACCCGTCTCTCCAGTGGCTCGGGGACTTGCTCTCATCCATCTGTTTATTTCCCTGTAAAAAGCACTACAGAATCATGCCAGAAAATAGCATACGCAGTTACGATCAGCGAGATACACTCACGGTCACATATGCTTGTGCATCATTTAAATATATTTCTTCAACTATATGGGCTCTTTTAGGTTGGTTCCAAAACATATTTTAAATCGGTTTTGCTCTTTTTTTTTACCATTCCTTTATCATTTATCTACTTTTCATATGTCCTAACTGTTTAGATTTTGTTGTTTTACACTTGTCCCAGAATTTAAATTTTCATAAAATATCCATTATTACACTTTATTTCGATGGTCCAATTTAGACATTCTACGAACTATAAGTAACTTGTCAACTACATGTCAACTAACTCTCATAAGTAGTTGACTGTTCGGTTAGGGTTAGGTGTTAAGGTTCGGGTTAGTAGAATAAGTTGACGTAGTTGCAAAGTTACTTATAGAATGTCTGTAGGAGAAGCATCAATATAAAGTGTTTGCAGATATTAAGCAGAACATCTACTAATACTCTGATGAGAGTTAGTTGACATGTAGTTGCAAAGTTACTTATAGTTAGAAGAATGTCTAAAGTGGACCATCGAAATAAAATGTAACCTAAAGAATGTATTACAACGTATAAAATGTTAAACTAAAAAAATTGTAAAATAATTATAAACTATTTCAAAATGCATTGTGTGAAAATGGATTTATATAAAAAATGTCTGGCCCTCAGTCATGCCATCATTTCCTGCAACAATTTTGCCACTAAAAAGTTGTATTAATGTAGTAGCCATCATATTAGTAGTGTAGATTTTTAACAAAGAGACAATGGTGAATGAAATGAAATACGAGACACATGATGGGAAATTTTTGATTGCATCTCTATTTAAATCAAGCCAGTTTTGTGCAAAAAGAGTTAAAATATTATTTAGTTGTGTGTATTTATGATACATAAAATGGTAGTGAAAGTAGTCTTGGCATTTTATTCCAAAAATGTAATTTCAAGCACAGTCATTTTCATCATAGAATGCTGGTAGTACTTATAAAGCGCATTAATATGTGCTTTATAAGTACTAATAAACAGCCAATATATGATGCAAACCCTTGTACACTTTAGCATGCTTTTGAGCAATTATTATGTAAATAATATACTTAAGTGCAAAATGAATATAGTGAACTTAATTGCATGTTATCTGCAATTAAATGAAACTTTTTATACTTTAAATTTATATTAAATGCATTAAGCTGAACTTCATGACCCACTTAAGTAGGACTTAAGTTTATCTTTATATGTAATTTCATAATTACTTCTATTGTCTTTGAAATATGGTCAAAGTTATTGCTTAATGTTCTGACAAGCATTTATGGTGTCATGTATTTAAATATATTTGCAATTACACATTTGCAATGCTGAAGTTACAATTTAGTACATTTAAATTGACTAAATTCACCATTAAAATTATAATCAAGTACTTTACATTTAATTTGGCATTATTACAAAGTGCACTTATTAAAAGTGTATTTAAGTTTATGAAACATAGTGCACTCTCTTTATGAAAGTTATGAAAGTGCACTCTCTTTAAGTTTATGTGGCGTTTTATTTGATTAATATATTATCTGCAAGTACTTAAAAATATATATATATACTTTTATGATTTGAAGTACACTAAAAGTGCACATTAATACAATTAAACGCACTTCTTTACGGGATGATCATGACTGTCAGAAAAAAAAAGACAAAAATGACAGAATTCTCTGGTGATGTACTGTACTCATACACACTGTTGGACGTTGTTAGTGGAAACATTAAACTAATGAGAGTGTGAAAAGTGTCTCAAAGTTAGTCATCGCCATCCCATTTAACAGATCTCATTTGCTGTAATTAGTTTTGTGAGTGCATGAAAAGCTCTTCGTTTTCTGTGCCAAACTCTGTCCGGCTGTAGTGACTGATTCTGCATGTCCTTTTTTGGTGTTGTTCAGATGGTCCCCCTCAGACAGTGGAGACAGTGGACTGTTATTCCTCTCTGATGCATAATCAAGTGTCCAAACAGGATGTGCTGTCTTTAGCAGAGGAACAGAGGAGATTCTTTCTCTAGCTTTCTCTCTGGACTCAACAGCCTTAAATCTGAAGCAATGAGAACATATTACCAGACCCGTGTGGAATCTGCACCCGCTGTGCAGTTTGACTGTAGTTTAACTACTTTAAATTATGAGTGGCTTGTAGTTGTAGCCTCCCATCTTTGTTATGGATGTTTCTGCTTGGACTGTCAGACCTTTACACGAGTCATTAGCCATCTATGCACATCCTCAGTTGGGACGAAAGGTCATCCAAGTGGTGATGTTGACAATATGCGGCTATGTACAACATGCACCTTAAATGGAAGCCTATTAAATATTCTTTCAGAAGATTACAAGATTAGCTCCCATAAACACAAACTGATTTATATGCTTATACAAGGAAAATGTAGGAAAGTATTCTTTATCGGATACGAATTTATTACAATAGAACATTTATTAGAGAACAAATCCTCCTTAAATGAACTTTTTTTGTGCTGTCATTGCTAACTGGAGTCGGTGTGATTTCAACTGAGGAAGTGGGTGTAATAAAAAACACTTTGCGACATAATGTCATTTTTATGGAGACACACATATGCACAAGTTTGCGACGGCATGATATCATAGTCTTGCTCCAGGATTTTGCATGGCAGATTCCCATTGACAGACTAAGAGGTCTAGCAGACTCAGTCTGACCTGCTGTTCCAGCTCAATCATGTTTAGTCACACCTAAAACCTCTTCTGTTTACGTAACACATGATCACTGTGATCTGATCAGGCTGGTCGGATAATCATCCAATCAGAAAACCACTTCGATTTGTCCACATCAAATAGCTTTGGTATTCAGATAAAGTGATTAGATCAGTGCAATGCAAAACAAACCTGGCCCTGTGAAACAAGAAGTGCACTTAATTGTATGACATGTACACTTGTAGTGTATGTTCAAATCTTAAAAACATATATTGGTAGCACTTTACAATAAGGTTCATTAGTTAACATTAGTTAATGTATTAACTAACATGAACTAACCATGAGCAATCCATTTGTTACTGTATCAAATGTAACTGTTAATCTTTGTTAATGTTAGTTAATACAAATACAGCTGTTCATTGTTAGTTCATGTTAGTTCACTGATGTTAACAAGATTTTAAGTCAAGTATTGGTAAATGTTGAAATTAAGATTAATAAATGCTGTGTACATGCAGTTCATTATCAGTTCATGTTAACTAATGTAGTAAACTAATGTTAACTAATGAACCTTATTGTAAAGTGTTACCCTTATATTTTTTATTATGTTCTTGCAGATAATATATATGGACCATAGTAATAACGTTTAACCAAATTCTGTCATCGTTTACTCCCCCTCGTGTCATTCCACACCCAACAGACTTTCATCTTGGAAACACAAATGACAATATTTTGGACACACTTTAGTTTAGGGTCAAATTCTCACTATTAACTATGACTTCTGCCTTAGTAAACTCCCAATTACTTCTTATTAATAGTAAGGTAGTTGTTAAGTTTAGGTATTGGTCGGATTACGGGATGTAGAATATGATCATGCATAATAAGGCATTAATATGTGCTTTATATAATATCCTAGTAATATGCATGTTAATAAGCAACTAGTTAATTGTGAGAAATGGACCCTAAACTAAAGTGTTACCATATGTTCTGGTGCGTTTTTGTTTATGTTAAATGACAACTTTAGCAATAATTAATCAAACTTTTTTTTTTCCTTTGCAGCAAGACCGGGTGTCAAGGTAAGATTCTCTGTTCTTTGTCTAAAAACATTATTCTTTAAAGGGATAGTTCACCCAAAAATGAAAATTCTGTCAGTAATTACTCACCCTCATGTTGTTCCAACCCCGTAAGACCTTCGTTCATCTTCGGAACACAAATTAAGATATTTTTGATTAAATCTGAGAGCTGGATCACTCCTCCATAGGCTTCTAAGGGATTGAAACTGGCTGGCCCAGAAAAGTTATTAAAGACATCGTTAATATAGTCCAAGTGACTACAGTGGCTCAATCTTAAAGGGGTCATGAACTGGATTGTTTTTATTATTTTATAATGTTGCCTGGGGTGCCCTTATAATGTTTGTATGATTTTTACATTAAAAATTGTCATATTATATGAGCATAGTATTATATGAACTCTCTCGAAAACTTTTACTACGTTTTTACTATTACAGCTATCGAGATTAACAAATCGTGAAAAGTATCGTTTAAAGCATTATATTTAAATCTATTCCATCACATGAAAGGTTGCAGCATGATGAGCACTGACTGAGCAGATGACAGACAGTCTCTGATCGCGTGAATAAAGATCTTATCATTGCAACGCAATTTTTGCACTCTCACAAATGCTTACACCAAATCACAATGCAAACACGATGTGAATACACAGTAAGAGCTTCGTTGTGTAGTGTAACAGTGTCATTATTTCATCACGAGTTTGGTAAGTGTCCAGATAAGCTCTCGCGGCTTGCGCTGTGCTGTTTGATTGACAGCTTGGACGATTGGAAAGGGATCGTTCTTTGATCGCTTTCAGTTTAAAAAAATATTATTTTCATAATTCTACGAGAAATTATTTGAAGTTGATCGTTTAGTCACTGATGCATAAACAGTATTGAACGATTTTAAGAGAAATATCTGAACTTGAATAATTACACAGAAATCACTGATCGCAGATCAGGCATTAGAATAGGCTACACATGGTTACTTACATGTTGCTGGCAGATCCGTGTCGGGAAATTGTGATTGACTGATTTAATAAAGTTTAACCATGCTGGAATCCGAAGGAAGCTTATGCAGACTGTCTTCTTCCACAAACAGGCACTGCACAATATTTAGTAAACAGCATGTTTATTGCTTGGAAGTAGCTCGATCCGGTTTAGCAATTATCATGTCGTCCTATGTTATTTAGCATGTTTGGGCGAATCGGTGGGCGGGGCTAAACAGGCCGTGTTGAAGTAGGCGTTGATCTTCTTTTGTGGAGGCGGTGTTTTATCCTCTTTGACGTCATAGTTCCCCACTTTGAAAAATGAGTCGTTTGCTGAGCCTGATGTCTATAAAAGCTTTTATTGGACTAACAAGGTAGTTTTCAGTTCTGAAACTTACAGGATATTATTATAGTATGATGATCTCTTATATGTCAAAAGCTCAAGGAAACATCACCCCTTTAAGTTTATCAAGCGACGAGAATACTTTTTGTGCGCAAAAAGTAAACAAAAATAACGACTTTATTCCACTATTCATTTCCTTCTCTCTGGGCCTCGAGTGAGTTCACGTAGTGTAACTGCGCAGCGCTTCTGTGTTGTACGTCACACACATCACACACATGACCAGCGTCGGCCAATAGTGAGCCTACATGTGACGTACAACACAGAAGCGCTGCGCTATTACACTACGTGAACTCACTCGAGGCCCAGAGAGAAGGAAATGAATAGTGGAATAAAGTCGTTATTTTTGTTTACTTTTTGCGCACAAAAAGTATTCTCGTCGCTTGATAAATTTAAGATTGAGCCACTGTAGTCACTTGGACTATATTAACGATGTCTTTAATAACTTTTCTGGGCCAGCCAGTTTCAATCCCTTAGAAGCCTATGGAGGAGTGATCCAGCTCTCAGATTTCATCAAAAATATCTTAATTTGTGTTCCGAAGATGAACGAAGGTCTTACGGGGTTGGAACAACATGAGGGTGAGTAATTACTGACAGAATTTTCATTATTGGGTGAACTATCCCTTTAATGTGCTTCTTTTTGCTGATAGATAAATTCATAAAAATTGCTTACTAAGTGATTGATGTGAATGAGCAGATCTGACTCCAGTGGAGTGGAGTCTCCGTCAGACCGGCTGTCAGCTCGGACCGGCACGTACACACGCCGAGAGAACAGACTCGCATCTTTGAGCAAAACAGACGACAACTCTGCCAGCAAGGACTATAAGAAGGTCAGGATCCCTTTGATTAATAAAATACTTAATGACGTTCATTATAGATATTTTTCCTCAAATGCTATCCCCAACGTCAACCCAGTTATATGACAAACAACTTTCATCTTACATCCAAATATAGTCAAATCCAAGTAGTACATATGTTTTAATGTGAAGTTCCTTTTTAATAGTTAATAGCATTCTTTGTTTATCCAGTGCAGACCAGTAGAAGTCTTCTGTTGACCAGTGCCAGGAAAGCAGCTCCCAGTGGAGATGCTAATTTTGTCTCTTCTTGTTTGTTTCACTTTATCAGCTGTATGAGGACGCACTGGCCGAGAATGAGAAGCTGAAGTCCAGACTGGACGACAGCAAGCTGGAGCTCACCAAAATCCGCTCACAGCTTGACAGAGTCGCACAGGTGAGAGAACAGTATGAGAGCCTGTATTAAAAACAAAAGCACACACTGGCCCTCTGAATCCAGTCGGGCTCCAGAGGGTCTGGCTTTGGTAAAACTCACAGCATCTGTAAGGAATCACAAGCTGTGAAAAAAGCCAATAATATAACTAGATACTGGGCCAGCAGTAATTGCTTATTAAAACATTTAGCTTTTTAAATATTTTACTTCGAATATGTATTTAAAGCACCTTCATTTTGTTCCTTTACAGTTTTGTTTCTGTTTGCAATTCTCTTTTGCTCATTAATCTTTCGTGAATGTGTTTCAGAAGCAGGACAGACTATCAGAGAGGTCCACTGTATTTGAATCAGAGAAAAGGGTATATTTATATCATATATATATATCATCATTATATAATCTTTATTGACACTTTCTGAGGAATGTTCTCTTCAGTGTTGGTTAAGATCATGACCTGATATTCCTTCACGCTGTTCTCATAGTACCTCAATAAACAATGTTTCCTAACTGTTTTAAATTCTTTATTCTGCTTTAACATCTTGATTTTAATTTAATTTAATTTAATTTAATTTAATTTGGATAAATATGCATTTAGAAAAGTAATCAATTATTTTTACATCAATTTAAATAAATTATGAATTATTTAAATACATTTTTATTTTTGTATATTTACTATGTACTAACATTTAGATTAATAGTTTGAAACAATCCACTTATTGTGTACATGTTTTTTTTTACATTGTACTTATATTTTAAAATGCCTGTATGTAATTCATTTATATAATCACATATATAATGACACACCTTACACCTTATCCCACCCTTAACCCTACCCATACCACCAAACCTGTCCCTAACCATACCTGTATCAGCAAGTGTATTGGGTAACACTTTGGCATTGTTACATTATTACTTTGTTTTACAGTGTCCTTGTTACACGTTACATGCAGTGACTATAGTAATAACTATAAAATGTGCATACTTACATCCCAGACAGCAATATAGTGCCGGGCCAAATCCGAATCTTGTACCAGATGTGGGCCGGATTTGGGCCTGGAGCCGTTTGCTGTCTGGGATGCAACTAACCCTAAACCAAACCCCAATCCTAACCTCAACCCTATAAAAAGTACATGCAGTTAATTCTTATTACTCATTACTTTAATATACAATAACACTGCAATACAGAATGAACACAAGGACATTGTACCTAACAATTAACTTTCTTAATGCAAGTGCATAGTAGTTAAAGACCCCCAATATAAAGTCACTTGTTTGATTTGATTTTATAGTTTATTTTAAATTTTTTTATATTATTATTTTTGTCTGCTTGTGTAGGAAAAAGAAGTATTGGAGAAAAAGGTTTCAGACATGGAAGAAGAATTAAAGGTAAAAGGAAAATGTCTATTAAATGTGGCTTTGCTGTACTATTCTGAGCCTGAGGTGCGGTGACTTTCGAGAGCATGTTAACCTCAAAATTTACAAGGACAGTTTGTTTGAATTAACCGATGAAAAGGTCAGATCCCTCGTAGTTTAAGTTTAACAGCTAATGTATCTACCATGCCTGTTTTAACCCACGTTAGCCGACTCTGCCGCCACCATGCTTGCTACTAGCCATTGCGCTCTGCATCAGTGCTGTCAGCGAAGCTCTGTAGCATCTCACAGCTGCAGTAATACATGGTGACCTAGTTCCAGCTACGCCGGGGCCAAACCGAATCCAGCACAGAGACACGGCACGGCTTTTGTTCAGCATTCCAGCAGTAATTGCACATAGCTGGCATTTTGAGGGGCCAAGAAGAACACAGTGCCAAATGTATGAAAGGCTAGATCAGTGTGAGGCAGATGAGATATCTGCGGCTGCTGTAGTCTGCCAGGCTCACTAGGATAAATTATCCATGTTGCAATTGAGGAAACAAGGTTTCTGGGCTGTTTCGACTCAGATTAGTTCAAAGTTGATTAGATTCGGCCAAGATATACGGATGACAGTGTCATTTATATTGCAAATGTGCAAAGAGCTTTAATCCCAGAACACCACGGAGGGGATAAAATGTATTTATGCAGCTATTGAAACGCTGATGGGTAGGTCCAACAGACTCTCACTTCAGCATTAGAAATGAGAAGCACTTGTGTTTGTTTGATCAGTGATGTCACTGTTGCCCCAGCAGACGCCCTCAGTGAGGTTTCGCTACCAGTCCTGAGTTCATCCTCAGCTGGACTGGGGGAAAGAGGGGCAGATGGTGAGTGGTTTTGCCCCACGCGTGGTTGCCTGCTCACACACACCAATACACACCCATTACTCACGGCAGTACAACATGGTGTGGGTCATTTAGATCACTTTATGTCTCTCTTAGTCACACATTTGTGTTCATACTCTATTTTTTTCTCTGTAAAGCTCTCAAAATATCTTGATCTCTCACTGTAATTCCTTGATAGCAGGCTTACTATCCTATTAAGACAACGAGTCAAGTCACCTTAATCAATTATCAAAATTCATTATATATGAGATATACAAATTCTGCAGTAAAGCAGCTCTAAAAATGAGTGTCAGCTCAATTCAGTTCAATGTTGATTCAGTTCAGTTTATTAACTATGCACAGTTCATTAATGAAATGGGTTTAATTCTGTTATAAGCAGCTCCACAGAAGATAATAGTGTTGTTATTAAGCTCAATTCAGTTCAGTGTTGATTCAGTTCAGTTCAATAACTGTGTAAAGTTCATCAATTATAAAATGAGTTCACTTCAGCTATAAGCAGCTCTATAGAAGACAGTGTTGTTATTCAGCTCAATTCAGTTCAATGTTGTTTCAGTTCAATAACAGTGTAAATGTTGCAAAATTCATCAATTATGAAAAAAAAAACTTATATTCAGCTATAAAGTAGAAAGCAATAATGTCATCATGCAGCTCAATTCAGTTAATTTGCTCTAATCCAGAAGTCAGTGCTGTCAAATAATATTGCTGAATATTAACAAAGTCCCTCACTCGGCGGCCATCTTTGAAACGCCACTCTTCCGCTTTTTCAGTCATGCAAGTACAGCTCCTATCTCTTTGAATTAAATTTCATATTTAATATAGTTTAAATTCATTGAAAGTCTTTGGGATGTGCTGGAGAAGACTTCACAGATCTGGACTCTTGCATTTTCAGTACAAGATATTGACCAAAAATTGATGCACCTCTTGATGGAAATAACATCACATTTATTTCTAGGGTTAGAAGAACTGTTGCCAAACATATAACATGATAGAAACATAATAATGATGACAATAATGATCCAATCATAGACTTTTGTATATTTTAATCCAAACAGTAACTTTTTTTTTGGCCGGGCATATAGCGTTTTATGCTTATCGTAGTTGTTAGCTTAGCAACATGCTAACGGCAAACTCCATCCTCTTGTTAAGCTTATGATGTATTGAATACTGTTTCAGAATCCAAACCTCTACTCCATTTCAATTGAGAATACTATATCAGCAGCTGTTTATGAGCACTATTTATTCATATCACACATTTAAGATAAAATTAAGGCTCTTTATTGGCACAGATGGTTCCATGAAGAACCTTTAACATCCATGGAAACTTTCCACTGCATAAAAGGTTCCTTGGGCAGAAAAGGGTTCTTTAGATTGTTGTCTACTGAAAGGTTTTTTGGGGAACCAAAAACGGTTCATGGCATCAATGCAAAAAAACAACACATTTTGCAACCTTTATAAAGGGGGAACCTTTATTGTAACAGAGCTGCTGAGTAAAGGATTTTACTCAATTTGTCACAACATGCTTTCTAGATGTGTTGAGGACAAATGGATGCCTCCGCCATTTGTCCTCAACACATCTAGAAACCATGTTGTGACAAATTGAGTCATGGCTAACTGAGATGCCTGATATGACATGCCTACCTCTGTTTGTCAAAGCAATACGTCATTTTAGAGAATAAACCTGTTCAAATATCTGACTATAGATGCTTTTTGTAGAGACAAAACAATGAATCATGAAAGCGCTATGAAGAGATGCTGGATGCCTTGCAGTTCTCTGTTGGTTTTCATGCATTGGAGAAACTCAACGGCCTGGTCCCAGAGCTGTAAGCCGTGAAACCACGTTTGGAAACGGTGTCAAACCTCAGGGTTTCTCCACATGCTGGTTCAGGAAGTTTCTGAGGTTGACCACAAATGCCTCACGTCGATCATTAATCTCCACACTGCGCTGTGTGAGGCTTTTATAGAACAAAATAGTGGTGATTACTACTGTTTAAAAGCTGATGGCAGAACTTCCCTTAGTAAAAAGCTTGATTTGATTTCATGTAAGTGGTCATGAAGATGTGTGCAGGCCTGTTCTCCTGTCCTTTTTGTGAATGACTACAGCTGCATGTGCTTTGTGTCTGTAGTTTATCCAACTCAGATTTATGCTCTCAACTGATCATCTTTGCATGCTTATGTTCCCATTCTAAAGTCAACATGAAACACTCATTTTACTTTCATAATGTGACATAATTATTATGGTTAAATGTGTCTATATGAAGCAGTTTTAACCTAGTCTCACATAGCCAGACCTTCAGACTGATGGCAGAAGGTCTGGACTCTATCACAGCTCTCATTGGCCTTGGACCGCCCAAGTCTGGTCTGTCCGACATGTAACGCAACCAATCACAGTTCTTTTTGTTCCGCATCATGTTGAGGTGTGTGAAAATGTAAAGTCGACGTCCCTACAATAACAAACCGGCGTGGATCTAATAAATTGTTCATTCAAGAACGTTGTTGTCCAAGTTTACTGAAACAATGGAGCTGCGAACTTCACATACTTTTAAAATTCAGCGTTTAGTTGATCCTGGTAAGCGCTCATTGTCACAGTTGTAAACCCGATGGCTTTCTTCTTCCACGAGGGATTTTGGTGTCACGACAATGGGCTTTATGCACAGCTGCACTACTTCCTGAACTTCAGGCAGGTCCTCTGTTTCCTGTCTGACATTATTGGACAAACTGATTAATCCAGGTGGTCAGGCACACCTGGATTAATCAGTTTGTCCAATAATGTCAGACAGGAAACAAAGGACCTGCCTGAAGTTCAGGAAGTAGTGCAGCTGTGCATAAAGCCCATTGTTTCCAGGCGGACCGATAAAGAACGCGACACACACGTCTCCTGGACATCCTGTAGAATTCAACCAATCAGATGAAGACATTGTTCCATTCAGAATTAACCTAATATTTTTTTTTCTAAATTCCATTTCATCTCCTGAATTTTAATTGAGAAAGCAAACTGGATGCAGAATTGCAATTCAAATTTAATTGTAAGGAAAAATAATTAAATGAACTTGAAGAAAGTCATATAACAGTAGCTTTTAACAATAAAAGGAAAGCTTGTGAAGACAAAATTTTGACTTGGATAAAGTTTTTAAAAAGCCTTTAAGTTTGAAGCATAATAAGACTTACAAACAGATATGAAATGCTATCTACTATATATGAGTGTTTAGTTAATATATTACATCATATTTAATCATTTAACTTTTCTGGACCAGGGTGAACGATTACTTAATACTTAACACTTAACACTTTCTGAATGACATAAATATACAGTAGAAAGATTATCTGAATATTTAATGTAATATATACTTCATATAATAATATAATTTAATATTTAATATATATTCATATATTTCACACAATGTTTTAACATTTTATAAATATTTCAGCAAGGCATAGAAAATGTATCATAAAAAAATGATAGATATCTGAATAGAAAAAAATAGCATCATTACTATAATCATTGATATTACACAATATTTGGTTACACTTTATTTTAGTGTCCTTATTACAGTGTAATTATACATTTAAGTACTGAGCAATATTAATGATGAACTACATGTACTTAACATAGAGTCAAGTTTAGGTTTAGGGTCAGTTGCATGTAATTATGCATAAATTCTATTACAAAGTCACTGTAAAATAAAGTGTTACCCACTGTTTTTACCCAGTGTACTTAATTATTAAGAATGATAATGCGTGACATCACTATTTGTGGCTGGCAATCAAGATCTGCAGTGTGCCACTGGATTGAAGTCAGCTGAAAAGCCAATTCACAGGCAGAGCATGTACATTTGGATGATCTATTATAACTATATATATGTTTTAATTTGCTTGTGTATAATGTGCACTGATGAATAAGAACAAGTTGATAGGGTTAAATTGGATTTCATGTTGACTTTGCTTTAACTAACCCAAGCACACTAATGCTGTCCATTTTTGTTCCCAAACCCTCTTTGATGTTCTCTTACACTCGCTCTCGCCCTCATCATGTCTGGGTCTCTCTGTATCTGCAGACCCTTCCTGCTCTGGCTCGACTGCAGGTTCTCCGCAGGGGGAACGCGCGCCTCCTAGTGGAGAACAAAGCCATGCTGCGCACCCTCGCCCGCCTCTCTCAGACGGCCTCTCTCCCCGAGTCGGAGGATCTCTAGTCCTCTGCTCGCTTCTCTGTCCCTTCCTCCCTCCTGTTCTCCGCTGCACCCTGTAGTCCTCTTCCTCTGCCCCTCTGCTACACACCTCTCAGGCAGGTCTCGCTCTTTCATTTGTTTCTTTTGCATTGGTAAAGCTTTTTCGTCCATTCTTTCTTTCTCGCTCTTTCTCTCCTGGGTCTGGGGAAGGGCAGCCCCTCACATTCCTCCTCCAGGCGATGGCTTTGAAGATATTTATAGATCTTCTAAACCCATGACCAAACGCCTCTACACTCCAGCAATGTCCAAATCAATTCACAGCCGCTGTAGCTTCACATTTACAGTCTCTGTGAACACATAAACTCACTGGTTACAGAATATCGGATACCAATATTACACACAGTTAGTAAAAGAGTAAATCAGATCATTTTAAAAATTACACAAAATTTCACAAACAGAATAATGATAGAATGAGTAACGTTGTACTCAATAGTAAAAAAAAAAATCTTTCTAAAAAACATGGGATTTGTTCCTTTATTGCTTAAAGCTAGCATGAACAAGAAAAAATGTAGGGTGGGACTTGATTTTGTACATGGGGATTTGATTGGATGGTTGGATGGTTGTGGTTTGCTATTGGTGGATCTCATGTGAGTGACAGGTTGCCCCGCCCTCACGCCAGTAAACACATCATCAGAGAAGAGAAGAGATGCTGCTGCAAGAGGGATGGGAAGTTACTTTGATTAAAGATTACAAGGAGACATGAATATAAAAAAATATAAAATAATGATGTGCACAGATAAATAATTTATAATAAACACTGTAAGATTAATTTAAATTTTTGTAATTTTTTGGGGGGATTTCATGGTGACTTTAAAAACCTAGCAGGACATTAAATTGTATCCGATTCATGCAGAATGCCAGTACTGTCCACAGTGCTATGAGCCTCTATTTGTGTGCTGGCTATTTCTAAAAGTGAGTTAGCACAAATTATTTATTTATTTTTTCAAAGTTGAAATGTTTTTTTGTTTAGAAAAATGTGATATGAAGGCATGAGTGGCTGGGTTTGCTCACCCATTAAAGTGTTTAGTTCTGGCACTATTTTACTCACTGCAGTAGGAGAAGGGGTCTCCCTTCTTCATGCATGAGCACACATTCACATGGCCGTGCTAACTGCCATTACTTTATTAAGGCCAATTTGAATCTATGATCTAGCATCCGTTGCATGTTTGATTACTTGAATCATGTTTGAGTAATGAATCATGCCTTTTACAAATAAAACGAAATTCAGTCACATGAGATATGAGTAGTCTGCAAGAACTATTTTATTCATCAAATTGTATCCTTATCTCAAGGGCATCGCAATTCTGATTTCACATGAACACTAAATAGTTCTGAAGTTAATAATCAAAAGCGTTCATCTCTCTCAATCTCGTCTCATTTATCTCAGGTTTTGACAGAACTCAAGTCTGATAACCAGCGGCTGAAAGATGAGAATGGAGCCTTAATCAGAGTCATCAGTAAACTTTCCAAGTGAGGACGTCCGGTTGAAGAGGGAGGAGAAGCGCTGAACAGAGAGAGACCAAATCTGAGAACTTCACATTGACTTCAACCTGACCATTGTCTGGGAATGGTTTGTGTCATCTCCTTCTCTTGGTGCAGCAGCTCCAAGGTTAAAGGGATAGTTCACCCAACAATGAAAATTCTGTCATCATTTACTCACCCTCATGTTGTTCCCAACCTGTGTGACTTCCGATCTTCTGTGGAACATAAAAGTAAATGTTTTGAGGAATGTCTCAAGTGTTGCTTTTGTTAATACAATGAATTTCAGTGGTCACCAAAACTCTTTATTTTTCCAAATTTCTTCTTTTGTATTCCGGAGAAGAAAGAAAGTAACCACCTGCTTACAAAATACAGCTAAAAATTGCATAAGATGGTAGCTGGATTTACATGTATTCTGGCTTAAACTGGTTGAGGTGGTTGAGCTAGACTACTTAGCTGAGGTCAACCATCTTAAAGGCCTCAATATACTCACAGCAAAGTTATTTTTCGTTCTTCGCTTAGGGGTAAATACAAGTTTGAAATACCTTTCCTGATGTCAAACTAGCAATGGTTGTTCAAAGTTGTTTACCACCCGAAGCAAACTTTTCTGGAAAGTTCACTTTGGCAAGCTCTTTCAAACTCCCAAAATGAACTCCAAACAAACTTTGCTTTGGCCTGGTTTTGTTTGCAATTACGTCACACCAGTTGAAGTATATCAAGGCCTTAATTGACCTGGTCAGAGCTAATAATCCATTTTTGCTGGTGGGGACCTGGTTGGTTAACAATGTTCCAAAACACAACTTAAACTAGTTAACTGGTTTCACCACCTAAAGCTGGGTTGACCTGGTGTTTGCAGTAGGATTCTCAAATAACACTGTAGCCACAGCATTGGTTCCTAAAAACTCCCTCAAAAACATCCAATGAATTGAATGTTTTCTCAATGCCCTTTCTAAACTCTAAATGTTTCAAGATCAGTGTATGAAGTGCTAAAATCCATCCTGAAAAAACCCAGAATGAATGTCCACACTGGTCCAGGCTGGTTTAAAGGTCTTAAAAATAAAGGTTCTTTATTGGCATCTATGGCTCCATGAAGAACATTTTACAGCCATGGAACCTTTCCATTGCACTAAAGTTCTTGATCGTGGAAAAAGGTCCTTTAGATGATTGAAGTCATGCTGAGATGGAAGTAGCAGCAGATCTTTTCTTCCATATTGTGACAGAAGAGGAAAAGTGGGACTGGTTTTGTGCACTGGTTGTTGATTGGATTTTGAGATGTGGGTTGCACTCAAAAGTGGAGGAAGATGAACGTGAGCTTGCAGGGGTGGGATTTAAGCAGACCTAATGACTGTAGAAGTTAGTGTTGTCAAATATATCGATATTTCGATACCTATCAATGTTTAAATATCTGAAACTTATTACAGTACTCATTATCTGCAGTATTGATACACTGATGTTTACTTTATTTAATTTCTGTAATTCTTACCTGAATTCTATAATGTAATTCTATACTGTTAGACCCACCTGAAAAAAACGTACAGCTGTTTATTTAATTTGTCTCTATATTCAGATTTATTTATTTGTGTCTAGTTATGACATTTTCATTAAATATTACGAGATCAAAAATAAATTAATTAATTAAATAAATAAATTAAAATTAAGTGATTTCCTGCTGATTAAAAAAAAGGTTATTTTTAGAATTGTTCATTGAAAGGTTCTTTGGGGAGCCGAAAATGGTTCTTCTGTGGCATTACTAAAAAGTAAAAAAAAAAAAAAAAAAAAAAACTTTTTGGAACCTTAGATGGTAACCCAGCATAAACATACTTTTCACCAGCAAAATTTAGTTGGTGAGGCTGGTCGACTAGGTTTTTGGTGAAACTGGTTGACTAGAAAACACTTGCTGTTAAGAAGCTTTGTGGGAACACCAGCACACCAGTATCATACAACAAGCATCCAAACCACAGCATTGTTCACCAACTTTTCTGGCCTTTCAGCAGGGAAGAGCTGTACAAACTGCCATTCCTTTAAAGAGTATTTGATCATCTATCAAATCTAATTGTCCTGAAGCAGGCGGTCTAATATAGTCCAGTGTGATCTTCAGAAGCTCTGCCAGAACATTCTAAAAGGAATGTTCCCACTGAGGAATGATGTCCCTCCTTTAACTCGATTCCTGTTTACTTTTACAGTTGTAGTGTTTATATATGAACTGATAGGCTGAAGAATGGATACATGATGGCACCATTATTGAATGTGTTTTATATTTATTTATGCCTTTTTTGTTTGTAATTAAGAGTATCTATGGATAAAACAGAAAACACATCACACATATAATATGCCATTTCAAATGCTTTGTGTTTATTTTCACTGTCCACTGTTTTTAACCTGTAACCTTGAACCAAATCTCACAGCACTTTGTTTATGATTGTGTTTGTTGTTTGCCTGTTATGATTATTAATAACACTGTTAAATGCAGAAAATGTAGTCAAGTGCCTTTTTAGGTGCAGTGCTGCCCTCTGCCTGCCAGCATGATCACACAGCCATTTTAGGTTCCACCACTTCACTGTAATGCGCCTCTGAAGAAATTACACTTCATTTATGTGTGATGCCAGGTGTGCATTTAGATTTAAATTCCATCAGCCATTTCTTATCAGACCATCTATTCCTTTTCCCTATCAAAAATAAACTTAAAGTTAATTTTATTAAGTAAACTTAAGTAAAATTAAGTATAATTTTCAAGTATACTATATGTACACTGCAGAAAGTGTTAAAAAAGTGAGGAAACCCGTTGCCTTAAAACTATCAAGTAAATAAACTTCATGTAATTAAAAAAAGGTCAAATTCACATAACTTACTTTTTTTAAGTTAAGTCAACTGATCACTTTTCACAGTGTTGTAAGTATACAAATATCTGTGTACTAGTAGTATACTTGTACATGTATTATTTAAACACTTCTTGGGAGTAAATTGGCGTGCTTTTAAGTGTTACTAGCTGTGAGTACACAAGTTTACATCTAACTTTTCTTTACTATGGCACCTATACTACATTAAGTATACTTGGAAAATATATGTGAATTTTACCTAATAAAATAAACTTGAAGTTTACTTCTTTTTTGAAAGGGTTTTTGAAGTCAGTACCACCTTTTATTAAATGTATGCTTCCTTACACATTGTCAGAACTGTAATAGATAAACAATAAAGCAAACAGAGGAGAAAATCTGTGTTAAATAACGTACAACAACATTATAATCAGAATGAAGTGTAATTAAAAGGCCTTTATTTTCTCATTTGTTTCAGTACAGAGCTGGTAACACACATGATAAATCTGTAGAGCTATTTGGTTCCCTTGACGTCTTTACAAGGATTGCTGATGCTCATGTACTGTCCACTAGGGGGTTGTGGGAAGAGTCTGTGAGCAATGTTTTCTCAAAGTGTCCCATCAAGGGCTAAAGCATGCGATTGATCCACACTAGGCACGACAATACGGACATGAACACACGCACACATACGAGAACACCGAAACAGGTACAAACATAGCCTGAGGGCTAAACCCTCGCAGTCTCCCACCGACGAAAAAAAAAAGACCACCACAGATTGAAAAAAAGAGAATTTTACAACTCCAGATAAGCAGAATGAAAAGCAAGAGAAGAATCAAATAAAAGAGACACAATGGCAGGCTTTTAAATCTTTTCCCCCAGAATGTTTGCTATGTGATTAACCAAAGCAGACATGATAGCATCGGCTAGCATTCAAAAACAAAGGTGATAACGTCTCTATTATGGGCGTTAGAGCAGACTCTCATTGATTTTGTATGACATAAAACAGTCACAGAGCATTAACAAAGACAACTGAGCTGGTTTTGTAAGCCGATTTATACATGGAGAGCAAGATAAAGATGGAATCCATCAGCGTTTTTTTAAACTGCTCCCACATATCTTTGCTTGCAAGTGACAACTCAATGGTTGGCGATCAGGAATGTTTCAAACAAATGTTCATTGTGCATGCTGCCATATAGGCAGAATGGCAGTGCTCGAGTAATTCACAAAAAAAAAAAAAAAAAAAGATTATTTATTAAAGGGCCTATGCATTATTTTTTAAAGTCACACACAATCACACTCAAACCTCAAGAAATGCTGATTGAAATGACTTGGACAAGTTGAATTTATGCATCATTCTGTTGAATCTTCTTGTCCAAATGGCATGATACACGTTTCAGTTTTCCCATAACGAATTTGGGATTGTGAATTATTATTAAAATGGTAAAAAACAAGAACTTTTACATCCTGTGTTTTCACGGCTAGACAGCCATTCTAAACCTCCTTTTTAATTGCCCTTTTAATAATGCATGTGTATGCATACATAGTGGAATGGCAACGAACACATGCATGTGTTCAAACAGACGTCCCTAGCACACTTTGTGTTAAATCAAGGCGTTTACAAAACTAAATATAGACTGAAATCATCATAATAAACATCAAGACACATTGTTAACAGAAAAACTGACTATTGCAAGTTAAACTGCCAATAATTCTTATAACGTAGCACATTTTAGGAAACAGTGTGGCCCCGTAGCTTCACAGACTACATGGAATGTCGAGGAGGAACTTCGGCCTATGAAAGGAGGACACGTTTTAGGATCATCTATATAGCTGAGCTCCAAAGATTTAGCTCAAGTCTTATGGCTTTATCTTAGTCACACTCGCACACACAAACTTACTGTTTATTGGCTAGTTAAACGCTGTTATTATGTAAAAGACTCATAAAGAAAATCTTTTTTTTTTTAGAAAACAATGGGGACTCCAAGTTTTCTGCAACACGATTGATACTATTGTGCTCTGGCGACTTTGTCGCCAAGGTAGACAGTTGGTCCGAAAAAAATCACGTAAAAATGACGTAACGTCAGATAAAATGGCAGTAAACGTGACTTCTCTAATTGGCACTGACAGTGAATAAGAAGGGAAAAATAATAAAAAGTGTTCGTTTTCATGATTCTGTATGATCCAAAACTTTCAGACAGAGATACTGATTACTGCTGATTACAGGATCCTACAGGATGGAGGAAAATATTCACTTGGAGCCCCCGGTGGAATTTTTTTACTTCCCAACAAACATATTAGGACAAAGAAACAGAGAAATATTACTCTGAAAAATAAATATAAATTAATTAATCAATACATAAACATTTTCTTCCTTAACAATATTAGTAGACGGCAAGCATGCGGCTACGTTTTCATTCTATATTATTTCACACAAAGCACTTAACATACAGTATTTGCTCATGATGTCCAGGCATGGATTGAATCTGAAAATGAAGATTAGTCTAGTTTACTTCATATTCTCTCCAGTACCCACTCACAGAAAATAAATACATATTTGATTTGATTAGAAAATATACACAGTATCTTATCCTCCTCCGTTTTGTTATTAAAATGACAAAGAACACCTACTTAGGTACACAATATATTTTTTGCTTCATCTCTGAAACATGCGCATCTTTTTTGTATTGTAACATGCAGTATCATAAAGTAGGAACTATGCATATATAGGTTAAACTACACGCCTATGGGTTTGGGGAGGGGGTGTTAGTTGCAAGTTACGACTTTTTTTTTGTGAACGTTCTTTGAAATAAGGGACATATTTGTGTAAGAGATTAAACCTGAAAAAATGACATTGACAGAGTAAACAAAGACAGTGATCCCTAAATGATGTTTCGATACTAGCGGA
Organism: Leuciscus leuciscus; assembly: GCF_965113295.1. Lineage (NCBI taxonomy): Eukaryota > Metazoa > Chordata > Actinopteri > Cypriniformes > Leuciscidae > Leuciscus > Leuciscus leuciscus. Next base: position 25,932,436 of record NC_138742.1, read on the forward strand.
AAAACGAAAGCATGATAAACAAATAATCACACATTCATTAGGACCTGCAAAAATTTCAAACGGCACCGTGAATGTGGGCGGAAATACCTGCTATTGCAACTGAACACAGCCTGTCAGAAGAGCTGCTTCTGTTTTATCAAGGGAAACGTCACTGAAGGGACTTTTAAACAAAGATTCTGTCAAAGTCTTCAGATATTTCAATGACACAAAATGGCTTCAACTGCAATTTGACTCAACATTGATTATGTTTACGAAATAAACTAGGATCAAATAATTAGCCGCGCCCCTAACCACAGCAGGGTGGGAAATATTTCAAATTTTAAGACTTAAAGGTAATGCTCATCCAAAATGGAAAATTCTGTAATCATTTACTGGTATGACTTTTAGTGTTTTTTGTTGTTGTTTTTTTGTCCATACAATGAAAGTCAATGGGGTCCAATCTTGTTTTGGACCCCATTGACTTTCATTAATTGGCCAAAAACTGTCCTTAAAATATCTTCTTTTATGTTCCACAGAAGAAAGCATGTCATACCGGTTTGAAAAGACATGAGGGTGAGCAAATCATGACAGAATTTTTAATTTTGGGTTAACTGTGTAAATTTCTTTTCCTCACACAAAGCTATTATGGGATTTCTGAAGACTTGGAATATAGAGCATGAGCAGATTTAAGTTCTTTTATTGTGCAAATCTGTCCTCTTTCATTATTTATACATATATAAAAAAGGTCTCTAACATTCTGCAATAAAACCTTTGTGTGTTCTCAGAAATACAAAATCATAGGGCTTCGAATTTCACAATTTCAGACTTAACCATAAAATTGGATGAACTACTGCAATCATCCAATCTGATTGTGGCAGTAGAGTGATGTTTGCTAGTTTTTTGGTTGAGGATAAAAGCCGCTAAAGTGACGTTTCCTTGCGAGAGTGGGTTTTTAATGGGTTACAGCATGTACACAACAAAGTCTCCCTCAAATCCACTCGTGGGTCTTTACATGTAGTTTTTGGCCTGGTTTAAAAGTCTATAGCCTACTCAATAATTATGCTCCACAAAAAGGTCTTGATCCAAATCAGGTTTGCGAATTTGCTTAATTTCTCAACTACTTAATAATTGAACCGATATCACAAGGTATCAACATTGCCAAAAGAGTTTCTCCAGGCAATATGAGGATAAAACGCACACAGATTTACTTCTCCGTCGGTCTTAAGCAAATCATATTCTGAGATTCACATCCTCACACAATGACTCATCATACTATAAGCCCTAAAGCAGCTTTCAGTTGACACAATTTTCCTTTTTAAACAAATGCAAACTCTGACAGCTCATATTGAGATTGATAGAGCAACATGTACAGAATGCAGTTCCAGTAGTGCAAATAAGTTCAGTGGTTTGGTAAGATGTGCAGTAAATACACACGTAACAGTACCCTCCATCAACTCTTCTCATAAATCCATAAGAACTTCTGGTTTAAACATTGAGTATAAAATGAAAACAAAAAGTGATGGAAGTTCTCAAAAGGAATAGTTCACTCCATGTTTTCCGATACCTGTATGACGTACTTTCTTCCGTCGAAGACAAAGGGAGACACTTTGAAGAATGTTCAAGCTGCTCTTTTCCACACAATGAAAGTGAATGGCGACCAAGCAAGATGTTTATAGAATTTTGCGAAAAACGACTTGAATATCACTCTGTCAGACATGTTGGGTTCACTGGGGTTCTATATAGAACCCTAGGGTTCTTGACTCAGTTTTAAAGAATCCTATATGCTAAAAAGGTTCTATATAATGAGAAATGTCTTAAATAATTGAATAATCCTTTTATGCCTAATGAGTTATTTAATTTTTTTCTATTGATAAAGTATGTTTCCGAGCTGTTTAATTCAAACAATTTAATTAGCATTTAAAATTGTTGAATTAATTAAGCTAAATCCTTAAAATGATCACATGGAGGGAACCCTTAAAAGATTATACATATGAAGCGCCCGACCTTTGAGGTTCTAGAACTTTTTCTTCTAAAAGTGTATGGCTTCAGAAGACTTGGGATATAAATGGATAATTCATATTTTTTTTTAAGCTTGATGGTCCCGATTGACTTCCATTGAATGGAAGAGAGCAGCGTGCACATGCTTTGAAACGTCTCCTTTAGTGTTCCACTGCCGTAAGAAAGGCAAGTGAGTAAATTATTACTTAATTTGCATTTTTTGGGGGGTGAACTATTCCTTTAATGAGTGGGTTCAGAACATCAAAAAACACACAAAAACTCCCGAATGCAGGTACAAATAAAAGCAGGTTAAAACCGAAGCATTGACCAGAACAAAAACACACCTTCGTTTAAAGTGCTCAGGCAGAAGACATCTACAAGAAATCAACACAAAGAAACAAATATACCGATGCTAACAGGAAGACGTCCCTGGAAGCTAAGAATTGCTTATTTCGTGATGTTTCAAGGCTTGTCTCCTTTTTGTCAGGGTTTGTTAGGATGTTGGGCAGTGGAAGAAGCCAGCTGACAGCTGGAACCGAAGAATGGAAGAAGAGGTTGTTTTGCAGGCAGTGTAATCGACACCTGAAAGATACCTTCTGGCTGGGTCAGGAGCATCAAGTCCAACTATCTCTCCAGTCCCCATTTCCTCTAGTTTTTTTTTTTTTCTTTACTTATTCATAATGATAAATAATTCTTCAACTGTCCTTTCAGACTCAACAAACGTAACAACTGATTTCATCTAGATGACCAGCGAATCTAGAAAGGAATGTGTTAAATTAGGCAGTGGAAGAGGCAGTGTTTTCTATCCCTGGTCCCCGATGGAAAACTTTGGAATGCTGTTGATCTGTTGGATATATGGGTGTGAATGTGAGCTTACATCTCTTCTGTGAATAAACCTCAAGGATATACAGGCCAAGCTCAGCCTGTCTTCAAAAACATCTGTGGAAACAGTCTCGCTCATTACACCCTGATCCACTATCTCATTTTAGCAGTTGATGAGGCCGAATCGTCTTCTTTAATACCTTTAGGCTGGTGGCCCATGGCTGTAATTCGGTGCTGACTTGGTAAGATGACATGTAGTGCATGTTGAAAAGTGTAAGAAAGGAAGGGAGGAGGTAAAGGAGAGAGGGAAGGAGGGAAGGAAGAGGAACAGGATTACTTCTTGGCAGTGAGGGCTGCTAACGTGGCATCCACCTCCTCCTCAGGTTTGAGTGGATGCCACTGAGCGATGGGCCTGCGTGGGTTTGCCAGCATGTCGGACCAGTGCCGAAGCTCAGTTCCCTGCGCTTTGCTTCCCACCCAGATCTTCCCGATGGCGTCGTTCTTGCCGATCTTATCGTAGTCGAGCACCGTGACCACAGCTTGTATTTTCTAAGAAAGAAACAGATATTGTGCTCAAAGTTTGAAGGAGCACAAAAAGGTAAACTCTTGTGTTGAGCCATGTAAAGCGTACCTGCATCTGGTCCTGTGGGATCTCAAAGCTGAAGGACTCGTTGTAGTACGGGTTCAGCGTGTTCTTCTTCACAGTCGTCTTCTTCTTCTTCAGTCGCTTCCCATTTTGCAGAAGATGAATCTTCACATAGGGATCTGTAAAGGTTTACCAGTGTCAGTCATTATGCAATTATATGTGTCATCTATCTATCTATCTATCTATCTATCTATCTATCTATCTATCTATCTATCTATCTATCTATCTATCTATCTATCTATCTATCTATCTATCTATCTATCTATCTATCTATCTATCTATCAGTTCTTTCTGGTTCTCAAATCTGATTGGCTGAGAGTCAGCTGTGCAATATTCACAGTATCAGTATCAGAACTGGAAGTGTTTCACCGTTTGAACCATCCTTTTTTTTTTTGTAGGCGAGAATGTAGTTATTTCGACCTCAAATATGTGACTAATATATAATCATAGTGCCTATTTTATAATCTGTTGAGATGCTTTCGCTGAGGTGAGCTCCAGGCCGTCAGTGGCCGTTCAGTGCTCATGTACCCGCAGAGAACAGCATCATCTCGGCCAGTCCTTCGGGAATTTGCCACTGGCACTATAAAGATAGTGGTTAAAAATGCCGTATTTGGTATTGAGAAAGGATCGTGATATGGACTTCAGTGAAAGTTAAATTATTACAGCATTAGATGGCGGCAAAGACCGTCTTTATGAGTGAGTCAGAATAAGAAAGTTCTTTTAGCGCTGTCATGGGAAGAACAAAGACGAACATATCGCTTTTCTCAGCGGACATTCAAACAAATTTTTTGGATGTAATATTATGGACATCGACCTGAGGAATGAATGCTATATCGGATTAAGGTAATACATTCGTTTAGTTGATCTCGCTCTCATAATACCATAATGTACTCTACATAATACAATAAGCTTCAGTGAAGCGACTCAATGTTCCTTCGTTACTAAAGTGAATTAGTTTTAGAATTAGTAAAGGAGGCTTGGGCTCAACTGTCAAACTTACAACTTGCGATTTAAACCCATGGCGGAAGGAAGTAGTTCTGCACAAAAGAGCTTTTTAAAGACACTCCATTGTTGTTTCTTATTTATTTACTCCCTTGTGCCGTCGAACTGTTTAAAGGGACAGTACCCCCAAATTAAGCATCAATTAAAGGGACAGTCCCCCACAATTAAACATGAATTAAAGGGACAGTCCCCAATTTTAATGGCTGTCTCAATGGCAAAATCCTTAAAAAGTCCCACAATACATAGTGAAAACCAGTGATTATTTAGGGATTAAACCATTATTTAATTACATTTCATCTTAAATATACATCGCTAGACAGGTAATTAACATAATCTAGCTAACATTTATAATTTATGTTCGGCTGAAATGTTGCACGTACATATACTGTATGTAACAAGCAATATTTATCATAATGTACTTTAAGTTACACTTGGTTCGATTGCCTGTTCCGAACCCGAGTTCGATTGCTCCCCCCTCCCCCTGCCCCCGATGGACTGTGTTCACATTATATTATTTGTATCCGAACCGCGGTACGCTTACGTCATCAAGCTGCAGCTGGTGCGTACTCGTGTTTTTTGGTAACCGCTATGAAAAGGCGTAAAAATGGATAGAATTGCTCGCTTCACATTTGTTCTTCTTTTTTTTAACCTTTTGTTTTGTTTTCAAAGAAAAGATACAGAAACACACTTGCGTTTGTCTGCCGCAAAAGTATTAAAACCGTTCCAAAGACAGCGGGATGTCCGCCCGCCCGCCGAAGACAATTTTTGTGGAGGCAAGCAGAAATCATCTCTCTGCTTGCAGTGCGTCAATCCCGCTTTTCGTCAAGGTAAGTTTATATAGACCCTTTTACAGTTGTTAAACACACGCACGCAGGCACGCACCAGATTATACGTCATCAATAGCGGTTCACTTCCGCGATTTGGTACGATTGCGTTCATATCAGCAGCGAACCGTACCCGAGTTCACATGAACCGTACCCCAGACCACCTTTTTAAGCGGACTCGAGTACGGTTCGCGGGTGCGCACCCGAGTTCGGAAAACAGCGTTCACATCATCCAAACGAACCGAACTCTGACGTCATTTGAACCCGGGTGCGCACCAAAAGTGCTAATGTGAAAGCGCCCTGAATGACAAAAAATAATGTCAGAAAGATATCAGTTCTGCTGTTGTACATAAATACCATTAGTGCCGTTGTACAACGAGGATGTTGGCATGTCCCCATCACAGGGTTTCCGCGGGTCTTAAAAAAAAACTTAAAAAGACTTAAATCGCTCTTCCATGAATAAAGGCCTTAAAAAGGTCTTAAATCAGATATGGTCATGGCATTAATTTTCATGATTGTTTTCTTCATGTGTTTCATTTTAAAGTGAAGCGAAAGCGTAATTTCTGTGCTACACGGCTCAGATCCCTCAATATTCATTTAACAATACGCGGTAGATGGCGGCATGTGCTGCTTCATCTGTCAGTCACCCGAAGAAGAACTTGACAAACATGCGCAGATGAACCCTTTCTAAAGCGCACTATTTAGAAATGTAGTTCGATTGGAAGGCTGAAAAATACGTTGGAGAAATGGGGAAATGTTTACAGTATTCCAGCCTAAATGGACAAAAGACAAAAGGTTTGCGGGTTGGTTGAAGTCTGTACCAGGGAATGTTTATCAAGCTTATTGTTCAACATGTCGAAATAATTTAAGAATTCCAGTTGAGTACGATGGGGATCAAAGCAGGCGAATCACACTTGGCCAGCACCAAACACAAACACCAAGAAGGTGTCGCGCAGACTTCGAATATATTACAATACTGTTCTCAAGACACAACCTCAACAAATACAAAGAGTGTGTCAGCTTATTGTACACACGAATCTCCTGCTGCGACGGTTTCTTCCACATGAATTTCCCGCTGCAAAAACACTCAACCAAAATGACTTAAGGGCTGCACATCAACACTGAAGTCGTTATGGGCAATGCGTACAGTAAGCTGCCCACGACTCCTACAAATCAAACGACGATATCGAAAAGATCTTTCGTGTTATGTTTCCTGATTCAGAACTATTAAAACGGGTTACTTGCTGAAATTTGGAATAGCACCATTTATTAAACAGCAGTTGATTTCAGAGGTGAGCAAAGACTCTTTTGTGGTTATGTTGGACGAGAGCCTTAACAGAAGTATCAACAACAAACAAACAGATCTGCATATTCGCCACTGGACTGGTGACTGCGTTCAGTCTCAATATTTTGGTTCCCAGTTCTTTGGACATGCTACAGCTCAGGATTTAGTTCATAATTTTATGGTGAGTTTTATGCATGCATATTCTCTTATCCTGTCAGCTTTTATGATTTGATTATGTAACTGTCTGAACTCATATTAACAATAATTGTAACTAGGAAAGGTATTTTTGCCAAAAAGCAGTGTTTTACAAAGCATGGTCTAGAGGTGCACGTTAAAAGATCGCAATCTCTATTCAAATGGACATTCAGATCCAGAGAGAGCAGTTGACATGTATGCACTAAGGATTGATGAGCCAACATAATGATTATTATGAAAACTCTTGACTTCTGAATGCAATCCATAATGTTTTGATAGCCCACTTATGAATAGCCAGGCGTCTGTAGAACAGAAACATTTTATGACACATCCTATATTAAATTGCCATTCTGATTTTTCACTTCCATGAGTGTGTGGAGAAACAAAATTTACGAAATATGGTGTCGATATCAATGGACGGGGCCAAACATAAATTAGAAGTTTTTCTAACTCAATTTGGATCACAGCTTGCCGTTGTTGGAAGTTGTGGACTCCACATTCTGCACAATGCCTTCAAACGTGGCTTTGCAAAATGGCAGATAGACAAACTGTTGAAGGCTTTACATTCACTGTTTAATTGTGCTCCAGCAAGAAGAGAAGATTTTTGTTGTGTGTGACCAAGTCTTCTATATTCCCTTTACACTTCTGTGGTCACCGTTGGCTGGAGAACTTACCAGTGGCTGAGAGAGATTTGGCCATCCATGGAGACATATGTTGATGCAGTCAAATCTAGGAAAATTCCAAACCCTGGTTCGTCGTCCTTTGACACCATTGCCGATTAATGAGAGGACCCCTTGATACTTCCAAAGCTTAATTTCTTCATTGCTGTGCCAAGGACCTTTCAACCGTTCTTTAAGAAGTATCAAACTGATCAGCCGGTCATGCCTTTCTTACACACAGACTTAACTGAAGGTAATTTGTACTGGCCTTTGCTTTACAAATCTATTAAAACATTATGAAGTTATTGCATTAGCATTGTTGAAACTCAAGGTGAAAATTTGGTAGAAATGTATACAGATCATATCTGTGCAATATTCAGTTATGCAATGTTTTCTTGGTAATTTGTCTTTTCACAGAGTCTTCTAAGACGCTTTGTCAAAAATGAGCTTCCGGACATCTCCGCTGTTAAACTGGCCAGATTAGATGCAACTGATGTGTAGACCTGGGTCACTCCTAAAGATGTCGACATTGGAATAGGTGCTTCCTCTGTCCTTAAGGTACTGTATAGCTAAAGACAAAGAAACATTTAATGTAGTGTTTATAGTCCTAAAGGCATTGTATTATTTAACAAACTCTTCTTCAAAGTAGAAGCAGCAGAGAATGAGAGCTTACTGTAATGATGTTAAGGAAGGACAGCATGACTGCCTTTCAAACATTGTTCAGAAAGTGCAAGAAATGTGCTCACTCAAGTATCCTTTGGTCAGATCCACCTCATGTTCGATATCAAACCAAATTAACTCAAACCCAGACATGTGTCAGAAGTATATTAACTTATTAAGTTTCTTGAGAACAAGCAGCTGCCAGGAGGAATCTCAGCTGGCATTTAATACTTATAATGTATTTTGTGTTTACTAAGCAACATTTGTAGAATTTTTTTTTTATGATTAGGGGCCCTATCTTGCATCCAGCGCAATTGACTTTGTACACCGACGCATGTATCATTCATATTTTGCACCCGCGCACAGCGGCCTTTTCCCTCCACAGACGCACGTCGGTTAACTAAGAAATACACTTGCGCTCCCGGGGGCGGTTCAGCGCAAAGAGGAGGCGTGTTCCGGCGCAAACGTTCCCTCATGCTATTTTACAGGTTTAGAAAACAACCGAAAAAAAATAGTTTAAAGTCAGTGGCGCGTTGCGCATGTTATTCATATGCTATTTTAAGGGCGCATGCTTGGCCATAATCAATGTAGCGTGTGCACAACACGCATACACTTTGATTCTCTCACACAGAAGCAGCCGTTTTCATTTTTTCAAATCATACATTATTACGATAGATAGATAGATGATAGATGGATGATAGATAGATAGATAGATAGATAGATAGATAGATAGATAGATAGATAGTTTATTATTAAAGCATACATCTAGCTTACACATTTACCCAAATGATCATACGCATGTTTAACCAAAGCTAATTTGGGTGGGTTTCTCCCATCCCCAACGTCATTTCTCTGTCTTTTACGGCCCTGACGAGAACGTCGGTCTCTTCGGCTGTGAACCGCTCCTGGCGCGCGCCTGGCAAATCCGCCGTTATAATAGGAATCCGCTATAGAACAAGAGCGCCTGCTCTTAAAGGGAATGTGAGATGTCGCTCTGATTGGTTTATTTCACGTTACGCCCAAACCACACCTATGAATAATGAAGCTACTTCAGACCAACCCATTTTAGATTTGCGTCGGGCGCAAGAGTCATTTATCCCGCCGGTATAATAGCAACAGCGCCCAAGTGTTTTGCGCTTGATACTTGCGTTTCAGATCGTTAAAATAGGGCCCTAGGTCAGCAAGAGTAGAGTATTTAAAACACTATAATAACAATAGTAATTTATTATTTGTATTTATAATTAATATTTCTTGGTAGGTGATACAATAACCCAGCAGTTTGGCAGTCTACCTCATCTTTAAGCCAAAGACAAGTCTTTTGTATTTTTCTGTCCCATGAACCAACGGCTTGATGATTTTTTACATGGTGTCATCTGTGGATCTTACAGCTTTGGAGCTTCTGCAAAAAGTCCTCCTTTTGTCTCATGGACAGGCAACGGTCGAAAGGGGGTTTTCTGTAAGGAAGTGGAAACATGCAACATGAAGGAAGACACAGTGGTTGCGCACAGGCTGATCTGTGATTAGGTCAGGGTTTCAGGTGGAATTTTGAATGTGCCTTTATCAGAAGAGTTACTGAATGCAGTTAATGCTGCAAGATCAAGATACAGACTCCACGTGGATGAGGAGAGAAAGAGAAAAGCCAATGAACTGCAGTGTCAAACGAGGAAGGCAGCAGAGGAAGACATTGAGCAACTGAAGAAAGAAAAGAAAACATTGGTTGATGTTTGTTCATCTCTGGAAAAGGATGCTGACCTCAGTGCTGAAGAGGCAGAGAGAGGAAGCCCGGAAGTCAGACGGTACAGCTCATTAGCAAATCCAATGCACTGCGGAGACGGTTGAAAGACAAGCAGAAGGAAAAGGAGGATTTGGAAGAAGAAATTGCAAAGAAAGTTGTTCAACTTGGCCACATTAATTAATGTTTTGGTCCAAAATATTCTAATGAAATGCTGATGAATTTGGGCATTCTTTTGTCTTCAAAATAGAAATAAAACTAACCTTTGTTCATAGTTTGTGGTCATTTCAAGGACAAGAGATTTGAACTGAAGAATCAGAGGGAGGTTCTTAAGAAAAGAGAATCATATGCTCCTATTGTTGAGCACGAACTGTTTTACAACAAGATTGTATTTCAAGAAATTATTTTCCATGTTTGATGGTGTCACGGTGTGGTGTAGGCAGAAGAAGACGAGGGAGAGTAAGTTCTAATGCAAACTTTTACTAATAATATAATCCCAACAGGTACAGACAGACAGAAGGTACACACACTTAATACAACGGAAGTCAGACAATGACTGACTGAACAGAAGGGAACTAAATACAAACACAGATGAACACTGATTAACAGAACACAGGTGATACGGATGATGATGATTAACTAAACACAGGTGAAACAGATGAACTGATAAAGGTTGTCATGTAAACAAATGAGTGGCGGGAAAACAGAACAAAGGAAGACATGTGACTAATACAAACAAACAACGGCACAAACAGATTACTTGTATTTTATTTCACTTTGCCATATATTTTATGAATAACTGCTTAGGAACGCGCGCGCGCGCGTGTGTGTGTGTGTATAAACCTCCACTCATGCTGATTGGGTAGACATGTTGATTACTGATTGTTGACAGCTGGTTGGAATAACCTGATGATTGGAATGATGTGATGATTGGATAGATAATTTGAACGTATTCCTTCCAAACTTTGTCAATAAAGCATAATTTGTTGTCCCTTCGATTTTATTTTTTTATTTTTTCCTTAAATTGTTTTTTAGTTGGTCTTAAAAGGTTCTTTAAAAAGTCTTAAATGTACCCTATAAAACCTACAGAAACCCTGCAATCAGTGTCCCAATGTGTAGTGAGCCAGGGTCTTTACTGTCCTTACCAGTGCCCGAATTTATGTACACAATAGGGAGCTAGGGAGCTGATTGAGACGCATCCTAGATCTTTTCTGTAAATCACTTCCGATTTCACTCAAGATTCGATGGTTAAGAAAGGCCTTTAATCCTGGTCCTTGCAATGTTTTGAGCCGTGCAGTTCTCTCATAGCCACCAGCAGATGGCAGCAGTGAGAACTAACTGGAGGGGAAGCGTGGCGCAGGACTGCAGAGTCAGCACGTGAGCGCTATCTTTTCTGCATGGCTACCGCTGACACTAAAGCACAGGCGTGACACGAGTGCACTGCTGCAGCACTGAAGCGTGCTGTGCATGTCTGACAGAAACATGACCAGTTAATTCATTCATTAAAGCGGAGACAAAGACTGAATAAAATATGCACATATATGTTCTAAGCGTAAACCGAAAAGAGAAAACATTATTTTATTGTTATGGCATATGCAGGAACATCCAGTCTTCTGCGTGCGTTTATCTCCACCCACTCTCTGGAGGAGACAGAAAAGCGGTGCATTATGTGTGTGTGTACCTGAGAGTCCCCCAACATCCATCTTTTTCAGGTTCTTCGCCTCTAGGATACAGATGGTGAGTTTTCCAGCTGTAGGTACATAGCGCAGAGAGATGCAGATATCTCCAAGCTTTTCAGGCTGTGTTGGGGAAAAATAAAAATAGTTGGTCTTAAAGGGACAGTTTGAAAATCAGTCTGATCTGAATGATGCCAAATGTTGGGTGTCCGATCATGACATGACCAATTAAAATATTAATTCTGTAAGATTTAAATATGCAAATTATATAGGCCTATATAATTTAAATATAAATATAGTTGATCATCTCCTAACAAGGCCACATATTAAGGTCTGGGTTGATTAGATGGCAAGCAAACAATCAGTTCTCGTAATCAATATGTTGAATGCAGGAGAAATGGGCAGGAATAAAGATCTGAGCGACTTTGACAAGGGCCGATTGTTATGGCAAGGCAACTGGGTCAGAGTGTGTCTGAAACGGCAAGACTTGTGTGTTTCTCCAGGCCAGCAGTGGTGAGAATTTACCAACAGTGATCCTGAGGAGAGACAAACTACAAACCGGCGACCGGGTGTTGGGAACCCAAGGTTCATTGATGCACGAGGGCAACGAAGGCTATCCCGTCTGGTCCGAGCCAACAGAAGCTCTACTGTGGCACAAGTCACATAATATTTTAATGATGATTATGGAAGGAATGTGTCACAACCAACCCAATCTCAAGGCGATTCGTACGTATTTTATGAGGTGGCTAATTCGTACGAATTCGTACGACCAAACTCGTATGAATTCGTAAGTTTTTTGCTAAATCTGTACAAATGAGGTCATACGAATTCGTACAAATTAGCCACCTCATAAAATACGTACGAATTGGTCATCAGACAGAGTTGGTCACAACACAGAGTGAATTACACTCTGCTGCGTATGACGCTGCTTAACCGCAGACCAATCAGAGTGCCTATGATGACCCCTGTCCACCGCCGAAAAGCCTACAATGGGCACGCGAGCATCTGAACTGGACCTCAGAGCAGTGGAAGAAGGTCGCCTGGTCCGACGAGTCCCGTTTTCTTTTACATCACGTGGACGGCCGTGTACGTGTGCACCGTGGAAGTGATTGCACCAGGATGGGAGAGACTGTGATGCTCTGGCCAACTCTCTGCTGGGAAACCCTGGGTCCGGCCATTCATGTAGACGTCAATTTCATGACACTGGTGTTCCCTGGTGAAAGTGGCCTCTTTCAGCAGGATAATGCACCCTGACACACTGCACACATTTTTCAGGAATGGCTTGAGGAACATGATGAAGAGTTCAAGCTGTTGCTCTGGCCTCCAAATTCCCCAGTTCTCAATCCAGTTGAGTTTGTGTGGGATGTGCTGGATCAACAAACTCAATCCACAGCGGCTCCACCTCGCAACCTACAGGACTTAAAGGATCTGCTGTTAATGTCTTGGTGCCAGAGACCACAGCACACCTTCAGGGGTCTCGTGGAGTCCATGTCTCGGCGGGTCAGTGCTGTTTTGGCAGCACATCGAGGACCAACAGCATATTAGGCAGGTGGTTATAATGTTTTGGCTCATCGTTTTGTACATTTTTATTTGCATATTTAAATCTTACAAACTAGATTCAATTAGGAAAATTTTCTGTGACTAACAACATAATTTCTGTCTCATCCTCACAGAAAGCTATGGACTATGCACTTCTATGGTATTTTTCTTCACTGTTAACTTTAAAATGTTTTAAAAAGAGCAGCATGAACATTCGATCTCCAGCTATGGTCTACAAAAGAAAGAAACGGGTTTGGAACAACATGGTGTGTGTAAATGAAGACACAATGATCATTTAAAAAAAAAAACAGATTTCATTTTCAGTGAATAATACATCAATAGTGTCTCTTCAGTTCTTAAATAGTCCTTAAATTATTTGCTAAAGGGAACATCACATTTGTAACATGTGTTATATGAAAGCATTATGAAACATTATGGGTGTCTATTATTAGATGGCGACAGCTGCTCGTTAACAATGCGAATGACAGATGAAGGACAGGTTTACCTCTTCTTTCTCTGCGCTGTCCAGGTCTCTCCATTGCTCGATGGGTTGTGCCAGGTCCAGGGTGTTCATGGGAATCTTCACCTCACCGATCACATCGTGCTTCGAGAAACGGTCAAAGTCGTACACAGACATGACCAGAGTCTTTCCTCCCATTTCATTGAACGCAATCTAGAAATCAACATCAGCTCATGAGTGCCGGGACTGAGTAGTGATCGGGGTGTCTAAACCCTGCTCTGCACACATTTGATGATGTTAACTGGAACTGTACTAAAATAGATACTCTACCTTAAAGTTGAAAGTCTCGTTGAAGGTAGGGTTAAGGGTTTTCTTGTGCACCTTGGTGTCATACTTCTTCTTCTTGTCTGGGAGAATGAAAACTCTGACGTACGGGTCGGAGGTGCCGCCACTGTCCATGGAGAGAAGATCTGCAGCTTGCAGGATGCCCACTGTCAGCTACATTGTAAAAGAGTGTTGATCTTTAAAATACACATGTATTCAAGGTGTAAGGAAAATATGCTATTACATTGTATTTGACTTCAGAGAGTCCCGAAGATTAAACTTTTTCAAAACTAGATGAAATCAAAAGGATTTTCCCCTTTCCTTATCTTAGATCATCTAAAGGTGTGGTCCCAATAGCAGTGAAAATTTGCAGGCAAAAGAGGTCCATTGTCTGTTTTCACTCTCAAACCAAGCAGATTTCTCTTGGGCAACATTGCGAATCAGTGTGACCAACTTTAACATGCTGCTAAATCTGCACAATTCTAGATTGAGTTTATTCCCATTCGAAATAACTGGATTTCACCCATTAAAATTCACCAAACAAAGGTACAGTAAATGTGACTGCAAAGCTAAGTAACACTAAAACCAGAAAGCACATCATTTTTCCTGAAATAAAAGTAACTGAAAAAAATAAAAATAAAAAATAAAAGTAAAGTAATAGTATTTTATTTCCACTAGCTGCCAAAGCAAAATTTCTCATTTTCATTTGAAACGTCCATCCATCCATCCATCCATCCATTCTTCAAACCGTTTTTCCTCTGTAGGATTTAGTTTAGTTTATATTGATGTACTAAAATAACTAAAACTGAAATAAAAAAATTATTTCATGTACATATTTAAAACGAAATACACACAAAACACACACCAAATCACAAACTTCACCTTAATTTAAAATAAAAATGGAAAACATAAAAAAATAAAAAATAATTCAAAATATGAATAAAAACTATAATGGTATCTCAATGATTAAAAAAATTGGTGTATACAGAGTCATTTGGAACTTTATTCATCTGCCTTTGTCTGACTTCCTACAAACGCTTGCGATACTAAGTTAATACTTGTTCAAAACAATCACTTTAGCAAAGTTTGTACTATTTTCTGTTTATTTTGAAAAATAACATAATTAATTTTTGTTCAATAAATATACCATCATTAAAATTTTTATTTTAAAAATATAGAAACAAAATAATAAAAAAAAAGTAAAGATTCTGAAAGCATTGAAGCATATGATTTATAACTCCCATAATAGTTGAATAAAGCTTTACAGTAGTAACACATAAATATGATATTTTATCATATGATATGATAAATATATATATATAAAAAATTATGGTTTCATTAGAAATATGGTGATTATCTCTAAGATGGACACCCAATTTGATATATGATATTTGCCATCTGAATCTAACTGTCAAGTCAACAAATGGAAAAGTCAGCCAGCTGTTTATCATGTTAATTATTGCCTTCCTTTTACCCCAAATAACACACTTTTACAAATTCTTCCGTTACTGAAAAACCGTTGCTTTAATTACCTTGAACAAAACTGAAAATCATTAACAAGACCTTTGTCTCAAAATATAGTCAATAATTTTATCGATTCTCATTTGCTACATAAATCTACAACATATAAAAAAAAACATTTATTAGTGCAGAATTAACTTTGCGTTGGTGTCCACGATCACGTCAAGGATCAGCCAAATTTCCATGTGCATCATCAAAAGCGGTTGTTAAAGGCCCCTTGTAGTCAATAATTGTATCCCTTAAAACCCATCTTTCACCAAAATGACATATTTAAATGTTTTTCCTTGAAAACATTTCTCCATGCCTTAAAATAGCATGAATGTAACTCTACACCCTTGCCTCATTTA
This sequence comes from Leuciscus leuciscus, assembly GCF_965113295.1. Lineage (NCBI taxonomy): Eukaryota > Metazoa > Chordata > Actinopteri > Cypriniformes > Leuciscidae > Leuciscus > Leuciscus leuciscus. Next base: position 25,948,105 of record NC_138742.1, read on the forward strand.
GTATAAGCGGTTCCATGAATATGCAAATTATCCCCGCCTCCACTCACTCACACAAGCTCAGAGATCCACTCATTGACGATCACACATTGACATGATTGGTTACAAGGTAGTTTTACGCATTTCTCTTTCCCTTTAGATATTAAAGCTGGTTTGTGCACTGTAAAAAGTAAAGTGACCAAGTTACCTTGTTGTCTGAGAAGTCATAGTCTAGGGAGAACTGTAGTTTTCCAAGCTTCTCCTTCTCTTTAGGTTCCTCCTCTTTCTCTTCAGTTAATCCCATGTCTATATCTTCTTCATCATCATCCTCTTCCTGTTTCTGGAGAGACAAAAGCACAGATGGCCGTTACAGGAGAAACTAGAACAAAGGTGATGGAAGGTAAATGAAGTTCCCCAAACATGGTTCGTTGGGCCAATACTCAGCTTACCTGAAGTTTGCCAGGTGTCAAACCACCCGGGTGTTACTGTATGTAACTGTGTCAGCGATGACCTTCATAGCAACATGACTTGATTTCACTTTTCCTTTCATGACACCATTTGCAACAATCTACATTACTTTTGTGGAGGGAATGACAGACGGAAGGATTCTAGTCCTAAAGCATTCTGTCCGTAAATTGATTCTCAGTCTGCAGGGTATAATAAAACCCAGAGTCTCGCTTTTTACACAGGAAGAAAAGATTCAGATGATAGAGAAGGGAAGTGTTGGCGCTTTAAAGCCGATACTCATATCAGCACACATATACAATGTAAAATGATGGACAATTTGGAAGAAACGTTGTGGCAGACAGATACTAAAGATCACAGTACAAGAGCAGAATTAGTGTTATTTTACACATCATTATTTCTCACGGTTCCTCCCTGCTGCTCTTCAAAATGACAATAGAAAAAAGCTGAAGTGAATCTTAATGAACTTATTTCATCATTTAATCTGTTGGTGATTTAATTTCATATAATGGTTCTGTTGTAATTAATACTTTGTGCCCTGTGCTGTAATTGAATATTACAGAAACATTTCTTTACAAGGCTGTCTATTGTGAGCCATCTATACAATAGAATATACTCTAACACAATTTTGATTGGATTTAATTAAACATAACTTCGTAGTGTAATCATAAAAGAAGAAAAATCAAATGAATAGCAGGAAGGAGAAATAATGGCATGTTTTCTGGTAAAAATATGTTCATATTTTCTTTTTACAGATAAGTCAAGGCCAGTGTCTTTGAGAGTCTATGAAACATTCTTTGCTACTAAAATTCTTCCAATAATTTGGAATGTGGGCGCTGATATTTATTGCTGGATTTGCCAAAGTATGTGAGGTTTGTGGCATCAAATCTTATTAAAAGTTTAGTTTGAGGCACTGAGTAGAGAATACATTACTGTGTGCATAACTATATAATTTACTTTGTAGGAAACAGCTAGTCTTATAACATTTGAGTGGACAGAAATGGCGATGAAGGTCTACACACATTTACTTTCACTTCTCCTGTGTTTTCTTTATAATCGCTTGTGAACGTGCTAATATTTAAATTAGGTTTTTAAATCTTGGTCTATCACCAATTTCAAGGGATCACCCAAAAATATGAAAATTCTGTCATCATTTACTTACCCTCATGTTGTTCCAAACCCATAAAATGTTTGATAATCTTCAAAAGACAAATCTGATTCAGATTTCTGTCTCTCCATTGAAGGTTCATTCCACCAAAACTTTGATTTAAAATGCTCATAAAGAGCATTAAGAAGCATTAAAAGCATAAAGAGCATTAAATGGAAGTCAATGGGGACCATGAACTGTTTGATTAGCAACATTCTTCAAACTATCTTCTTTTGTGTTTTAAGGTGTATTTGTTACTGTAACTATACATTTAAGTACTGAGTAATATTAAGTAACTACAAGTATTTACTATAGGGTTAGGATTAAGGTTTGGTTTAGGGTTAGTTGCATATAATTATGCATAATATGTAGTTATTACTTTAGTAACTACATGTAACCTATGTAACAATGACACTATAATAAAGTGTTACCAGAAATTCATACAGGTTTGTAAATGATGACAGAATTAAACATTTTGGGTCAACTATCCCTTTAAGGGAACATTCCATTTTATAATTTTGCAAACATTGCATAATTTTGCAACATTCTTTTGACATTTTGAAACAAGAAGCAACATGTTAGACAAACGTCCAACTAAATCGTGCCATGAATAATGTTTTGTGTGTGTGTGTGTGTGTGTGTTAACGTTTTAAGAACAATATTAAAGACCAGGTAACTTTAAAAGAATGTTCTATAAATGTTACTTGCAGAACGTTTGTTCATAACCTATAAGCAGTAAAGTATGTTCATGCTGATAACCAAAAGTCTCAGTCTGCTAGTCTAGCATTTGTGTCCTCTGAAAGAGATAGAGTTAATGTGCTACATAACCCTATTACATGACTAACACTGCATTTGGGGTTAGCAGTGTCCCCCAGCGAGTTTATACCAGGTCCCCACTGTGACTGTTCATGAGATCAAGCATGTGTTATGCACGGTGAAGAATTTATGAAGCCTCAAACGCAATGCTAATGAAACAGCAAATATTAGCTTACATAGATGGAGATGTCTGGTTCAGCTTTGGGAAAAACAAGAAAATAAAATAAATACAAGAATACAAGACAAACGAAAAGAGTTGAATCAGAATGTCTCTAAATAGAACAAAATATGCTTGGGGTGAGGATTTGTCCTTCCTGACCTCTCACCCCAAATATACATACACACACAAATTCAAAAACACACACATAACACTGTGTGTCTCACAGTGACACACACACACACATAAAAAAGCACCATTTCTTATATTCTAACTGACATGGTAGAATGCATTCATGCATGCCAAGACACAAAATGCACAGTCTGAAAATGTTCCGTATTGATTGCATAATTGTTCAAGCCATAGTGAATAAAATCATTGCGATGCTGGCATTAAATCTGGAGGATGATTAATGATGTAACAGACTAATGCAGTATTCTTAATATGAAGTGTGCGGTGGTTCTCTTACATAACTTGCATTGAGCATTCAGAAGCAGTCATGCTAAGTTACGGCACATTCATCTTAGTAAAGGTGGCAGATGGAATAAGAAACGGTGAAGGAGAAATCAATCACTCACAATAAACGATTATTTGCACCAACAGCCCTGTGATCAAATCAGCATGTAATGATTAACCATATTGCATTATGATTTAAGTTCATAATTTCAGCTTATTCCCTACCCCAAGAATAAATACTGGCCTGTTATGTGCCCAAAATGTATGATGTGCTTTATTTGTGAACAATCAAGAAACTGTATGCGCGTTAGGTAAAATTATTAATCATGAAGACCTTTTAAAAAGGTTTTTACATGATAAATGAAAGTTATTGGGGCAGTGAGATATCATTGGTGAAGTGTGTAATTTCGGCGCCACTACCTCAGTGGAACTGCAAAGATAATGATTGTTTTCAAACAGGTTTTCCAGGTCATTAGTTGGATAAACTGACAGTCCCGGCTCAAACCCACACCATTGGTTGAGCCCAAGAGGCCAGTGTTTGGATAGTTAGCATTGCCCTTTTAGCCTACATCATCTGTAAGCCTACATCATCATGGGGACAAATGCTGCGTTCACACCATGTCGTAATAACTGTAATTATGGGATGACAACCCGTGACGTTCTACTCTGAGCTGAACGTTTACTTTGAACGTCCTCGGACTCGGAATTATACGTTTCTATGGCAACACTATCAATGCCAAAATGAATCTGCAGCAGTCAGGTGGAACAAGTCGGAGCTCTCCAAGAATTCCGAGTTTACAAGTTGAAATTATGAGTTCTATGAGGACATGAATACTTTTTACGAGTTAAAATCTCGTAATTACAGCAATTCTGACATGGTGTGCAAGCACCTAAAAGCATCTTCATTGATGACTATTTAAAAGTAGCTGTGCATTATTACAATTTTGTTTTTGAAAGCAATACATAAATTGCACATATGAATTTATAGATGTTTGACCAGTGATTGGTCAAACTGATCAAAAGTGACAGTAACATTTTGTTTACATTAAAGATGCAGTTAGCGATATCTGAGAAACGCTGTTGAAAGTGGATTGGAACAAGCAGCACGACACACTTTTTAGCCAATCAGCAGTAGGTAGCGTGTCTGCTCATGATGGGGGAGGAGAGAGTGAGCCAATCAGCAGTAGGGGGCGTGCCACTAATGAAGGGGGAGGAGAGAGAGTAAGCCAATCAGCAGTAGGGGGCATGCCCACTCATGATGGGGGAGGAGAGAGAGCCAATCAGCAGTAGGGGGCGTGTCAATCATGATGGGGGAGGAGAGTGTGAGCCAATCAGCAGTAGGGGGCTTGTCCACTCATGATGGGGAGGAGAAATGGTGAGCCAATCAGTAGTAAGGGGTGTGTCACTCATGATGGGGGAGGAGAAAGAGTAAGCCAATCAGCAGTAGGGGGCTTGTCCACTCATGATGGGGGAGGAGAGAGGGTGAGCCAATCAGCAGTAGTTGACTCATGATGGGGGTGTGTTCACTCATGATGGGGAGGAGAGAGTGTGAGCAAGAGGGAGATTTGAAGAAACACTGTAGAAAGAGAGATGGCTGAGAGACATTGCAAAAGAGAAAAGGTCAGAGGAATATCACTGGTTATGATCAGGCAAGAGCGTTAGGACACGTGTTAATATTAGAAAAGCTATTTTGGAGAGAACTAAGAGGGAATGCCTGAAAACAGATGCAGAGGTTGCGTTGTTTCTGCATTTTTTTTTTGTGTGGGTGGAGCAATGAAGGGAGGGCTGTGATTGTTTGGGTTGATTTCAAATATCAATAGTGATTCTCAGAAATCACTTACTGCACCTTTAAGTGCCGGGATAGGAGAAAGTTTAACAATATTTAACACACACACACATACAAAAATAAAAAAATAAAACAAACTAAACCATTGCAATAGGTCTCCTGGTGAAAGGCCGTTTCCCACGCCACCTACTTCATCCCACGGCTTATCTCTACATTTCAGGAAGAAAGTAACAGATTCTTTGATTGTTTCCACACAATGGGTCATCCAGGAAAGTTACTCTCAAGTCAAGTCATGGTCATTCACTGGTGCCTGTATGAAGGGCATGCATTGGGCTTTGTCTCAAATGCTGCTTCACCTGATCTGGACATTTCTCCTGCTTTCTTTTACAGGCTAACTGCTTTAAGAAAGGTCTAAACTATGCAGATATGCATGTTTGTTAAATAACAACTTATTTTAGGGATAATTTAAGGGACCAAATTGTGACGTTAAATAGGTGGAGCAGCTTTTAGAGAACAAACCACCAATCGTACCCTTTCAACATGCATGTTAGTGAGGATTGGTGTGTTTGTGTATCTTAATAAGCTAGGATGAAGTTTAAGTTCATAACCAAATGCACATACAATTCTAAAGGGCCATTCCTTCTACCCGTTTGGCTTTAACCCCCCCCCCCCCCCAAATCACCAGTGTTCATGTGGCATGTCAAACTGGTGGAATGCGAGCCCTCCCCAAACCAACCCCAAACTAGTCCTCAAGCAACCTCAGCACCCCTGCAGCTTGCAAGACTCAAGAAGAAGCCAAAGATTTCATTCCCAGCCATATTTCATAGCCCATTTCCCCAGCCCTGGTTTGAGCTTTCACCAGGCGGTCAGAGAGGGGCGCTGCAAGCCATGTCACACCTACCGTAAGATGACAGGTCCACGACAGTCAAGATACACGGAGCACATATCAGACACAAAGCGGGGAGGATAGAGAGAGATGAAGAAATGGAGAGAGAGGAAGAGATTGAACTCACAGAAGACAGAATCAAGTAGAGGAAATCAAGTCACACTTAATGGACATGTATCAAAAATGACGCATTTTACTTTAAATAGACACATTATGTTATTGGATAATACATTAAAAATACATTGCATATAACAAATTTAACCAATGAAATTTGAGAAGCAAACCACATAGATGCATTTTATTGTACAGTAAGGGAGACTGAGGACAACTATAATACAGTAAATGTCCTAAATAATGCATAAATAAGCTAGATTGGTGACACATTATAAACTGATATTCAGTTTATCTTTAGGTTGTTGGTGAATGTTTGCTGGCATATAGGATTTTATAGGATTTTATCATGACTTTTTTGTAACAGTCAATAATAATAATAAAATATTAAGTATAAAAGTATAATTAAACTGAAAATTAAATATTTAAAATTCATAATTTTTGTAATCATAATATCAAAATGAAGACTGTTTTGATTATTTCAGATAATTATTAAGTAGGTAAAACAGATTTCTTAAAATGCACTTTTTTACAGACAGTTAAACAAATTAACAATATATAAAGGTGACAATTATTAAATAATATTAATGGGCATTAAAGCAATCAAATTATTTTAAAGTGTGCTCTTATTTGAGACAGTGTATCATTTGAGATTATTTTTATTTGATTGAACTTCATAGTTTTGTCATTCTCATTATATATCTATTTAAGAGTTACTTTTGCGACATATATAAAATACTTAAAAAGCTAGCGGATAGATATGCATTAAGTATGTTATGAAAAAAAGAAATAGAAATTACAATAACCCCTGGTCTCCCATAAATAATAAGCCTGTCTTGATGGTGTTTTAGCACAACAACAGTTTTCTTTTTCAAGATTATTTATAAAAAAAAATATGATGGATATATATTAGGATATGACAGGCAGAACTTTAATGATTTCCAAAGGAAAATTAGCTTGTCACAATAGCAAACATACAGCACACAGCGGGATCTGACACAACACAGCAAATATAGCAAAACGCTTTAGCTTCAGCTATTTTATTTCCAAAACAGAGATTAAAAAAAGATTTAGTGCTGCTGTGTATTCTCTGGAAAATGTGTCATTTTTAACACAAAAGCACAAGAGATTAACAGCACATACATTCTTCTGGAAACCAAATTATACGAACACGGCAAATGAATTGATGTGGCGGGAAATCTTTCATGTAGCTTTCCTGCTTTACAGGCAGCAAATGACGTACAACACTGAATATTTTATATTCCATGAATATTAAATGGCTAAAAAATCTTTCCAGAATACCAACCATCCATTTGCTTGACCTAGAAGCTATATTAAGGATATGTGAGGTAGTTACACAGACGGTTTTAAATCAAGCTATGGTGTTTTGAGATTGCTGAGTCTTTCAAATATATTGCACGAGCAAAAGCTTTAAAAGCTATAAACAAGGGAAAGATTCAGATTAGATATGTCTCGAACCCTATTAAACTCATTAGCGACAGTCGGAAATTAGGCAGTGGAAAAACGTTAATCTTTCTGTCTCTTTCAACACAGCCGTGACTGGAGTTTTAAAGGAATAATTCACCCAAAAATTTAATTTTAGTTATCATTTACTCACTGTCATGTCACTCTCACATTTTCTTTTCCTTTGCGAAACATAAAAGGAGATGTTTAGCAGAATGTGCAAGCAGCCGCTTTACCATTCAATGAATGTGAATGGTGATTTTTCAACGCTATCTCACGAACAATTCGTACGTATTTTACGAGGTGGCTAATTTGTTTAAACCCCAGTGACGGGTGGGTTCAGGGGCGGGGTCAGGGCTAGGTCTTTCGTACGAATTCATACGAATTGGGCAACTCGTAAGATATGTACGATTTAGCAAAAAATTTTACGAATTCGTACGAGTGAGGTCGTACAAATTAGCCACCTCGTAAAATACAAACGAATTGCCGTGCGATCAGGTTGGATTTTTACAGCCTAGCTGTTAAAGGACAAAAAAAATCACCAGGTTGGTGTGATTAACAGTGTAAGCTGTTTTTATCTAAATGTATGATACTTTATGTTATTTTCTTTAAAGGTTATTATAGTTAACTAAATGTAAAAACCACACACACACACACACACACACACACACACACACACACACACACACACACACACACACACACACACAAAAAAAACCACTTTCGTTGATTAACACATAAACCTTTAAACACTTAAACTAATTGCCAAGTTGATAAATAACTAAATCTAAAAGATGAAAATAAACATTTTAAAAATGATCTAGACATATAAAAAAATTCTACATTTAAAAAAAATAATAACAGTATCTCAGTGATCTCAAAATAACACTGTTTTCTATATCATTTTGGTGCTTGGCATTATGAATGACTACTCTACTTTTATTGTCTCTTAAATAACTAAAGTACTTGGAAATTTTGAGTGGCATCTCATTTTATGTCATGAGAAAGAAATACAGTGCTTAATCAGAATGAGTGAGTTCTGTTTGATGATAGAGTTTATCATTTTGGGGTGAACTATCCCTTTAAGGCTTAAGAGCTTTGGTGTCGGGTGGTCATACCTCTCCTCCCTTCATGTTCTTCATTCCCATCTCTCCCTTCCCTTTCTTTCCCTTCTTGTTTTTTTTCTTCTTAAGGCAGGTCTTTTTAACGATGCAGAAACAGCAGGTGAGAATGAGGACCACAGCTACGATCGCGATGGCGATGATGGCCCAGGGAGGCACTAAAAGTGAAAGAAAGACAGAGAAAAAGGGACTGTAAATACAAATCTAGATTTATCAGGGCCATAAAAGAGCCAAGATTGTCTTCACCATTACCCATTGATCAATACAGAACAGGAACATACTTAACTTGCCAGCAGCAATCACCCTGTAGCCCGAGACTGGTTGCCCGCTGAAGCTTAGCAGTTGCTACTACTTATGTTTACTCTTGGAGTTTTCTACAGGATTGCTAGGTGATCACTAGGGCAAGTGACCAAGTAAAGATCACTAGGGCATTGTTAGGTGGTTGATAGGACAAAGATATATTGATATATATTGGTGTTGTGAGGGGCCCACCTCTTGGTTCTGTGATCGGGGCCCAACATCAGGGTGCTACGCCCCTGGTTCTAGATGGTTGCTAGGGCATTGCTAGGGTATTATGAGTAGTTGATCTGGTGTTGCTACAGTGTTCTGAGTGGGTGCTACACAGTTGCCAGATTGCTCTGGATCTGGGTTTCTAGTAGGGCTGCCCCCTAATAGTCGACTAAACATTAGTCGACGAGAAGAGGCTTGATCGACCAAAATTGTATTAGTCGGTTAGTCGCAGAACCACAACAACAACAAAAACTCCACATGAAGTGGGGAAGTGGCGAAGTCACGCAGGCCGTGAGGGACAGATCGTTAATGACGGGTCCTTGAGGTAATTACAATATGCCGGGCAGGAAATCCAAACGTTCGGCTATAATTCACCGACCTCAAATATGGCTTATTATTGAAACATGCAAGTAGTTGCAACTTTACTTGGTCACTCGCTCTAACGTTAACCTAGATAAATGTGCGCTATTATTAGGCGCATATCCAAGTGTTTGTTCGGAGTGTGGAAGCTAAAGTATTAGCGCGATTACAGCATGACATGTAAGTGATCGCTCCGGTGACTCCATTGATTCCTGACAACAACAGAAACAACTTAATATACTCCGACATTTTTGGTAGTACAGATAAGAGTAATTCGTTATTCTAATAAAAAAAAAAAACAACTTTATTCTTGTAAACTCACAATAACAACAAAACGTTGTGCTTTTGTAAAATATGGAAAACAAACAGGATGCCTTTTCTGCAGTCTCAGTCTCAATGGACTGGAGCATGTCTCAAAAATGAACCGAAACTCAGAGTATAGGCTACTTGCTTCACAGACATGAGGAAATATATCTATAGAACGCTTGAAATGTCTACTTTTAAAGAGACCAATTCAAATAAAAAACACTCTCTGATTATGTAATTTGTATGAAAAAGGTGAATTTTTCTCTAAAGGCGCATCCACTATACTGATGAAATGGCGAGTTCCTTGCGTAAATTAACATCTCGTTTACGTATGTAACCCTCGTGCCCTGAAGGAGGAATGAGGATTACATACGTAACCGAGACGTTCCCTTTCAGTCAGTCACTACGAGTTACGTCAGTGACTGACAAAATGGGGGTCCCAATCTAATCTCGCCAATTTGGCTGTCTTCCAGTGTTCTGCGCAAGTCCCGGCTCCTTGTCGTGAGGTTAGCACGAGTGAAGGGCCAGGCTAACGCAAGAATACCAAAGGTACACTGGGTAGCATATCCCAGATGGAATATGTTACACAGCGCCTACCCGCAGGGTAGACAGAGCATCTGACAGAGGGGGACGAGAGTGGCGAGGCATAGCGTCGCACACTACCATCCACGGCCTCTTGAGGCTCAGAGGAAGGGGAAACAGTTTTAGGGTCTTTAACAGTTTTAGGGTGCCACCGACCATGAGGCCAGCGGCGGGGGTAGGAGAACAAAAGATTCTCGTTTGGCAGGCTTAGGGATGGAGACGGGCTGTGCCGCCTTCCTGTGACCATCTCCTTGCTTCGGATGGCGATGGCCATGGCATGCAAAGCGGAGGCAGCCTGCCCTGCAGCTCTATAGGTTTTGACCACGAGAGTGGATGAAAACCTTCAGGCCTTGGAGGGGTGCTTTGGATCACCGTGCCAGGTGGAGGCGCTCTGGGGACACAATTGCATCGCCACAGCGCACTCCACCGGGGGGACCCCAGTGTACCCGTTGGCCGGCGCCGCCGAGGGAAGAGAAGGCGGAGGACGCCGCCGGGCCGTGAGGAGTCAACGGGGACTTCCACGACCTGGTGACCTCCTGATGCACTTCCGGGAAGAAAAGTACTGGGGGCAGGTGCTGGCGGGTGCCAGCACGCACAGGCACCAGGAAAACAATCATCCAGCCTTGAGCGCTCGAGGGGAGGCCGACGGGCGCCACTCCAACCCGATGCTCTCAGCTGCCCGGGCAAGCATGGCCGTCAGCTCTGGATCCGACTCGGGCAACGCTGGCATTCCTGAGGGAGGCAACGCAGCCGAATCCTCATCTCCAGAGGAATCAAGCCCGCCTTGAGACGCTATGAGCGACATGGCGTCATCCGCCGGAGCCCCGAACGAAACACTGTGTCCCCGAGAGGAACCAGGTTCACCCGGAAGCTCCATGGTTTGCGATGTGCAGGGGGGTGTGGCCCGAGGAAGACTCGTCGGGTTATTCCACACCGTAACCCTCAGATCACCCTGGCCACCAGCCAAAGTATCCCCTCTCGAGGAAGAGATAGATTGGGGTGTGGCCGAGGGGACTCCACCCCCACAGAGGTCATTGAGTCTCGATATTAACACAGCGATGGTCATGTTCCCGCAATGAGAACATGACTTATCCACGAGCGCTGTCTGAGCGTGATTAAAGCCCAAACACTAGACAGCGCTCGTGACCGTCAGGCGGATGGATCATGCGCCAACATCAAGAAACACACGGGCGACACATCTTTAAAAAGACGTGCCCGTGCAGCTCTTTTAGAAAAGAAAAGCTTTCTCAGCAGTGCCGAAGCGCCCAGGGGAGAATACAAGCTGTGTGTGCAAAGCCACTGCACAGACAAGCAGCAGGACCGTGCACCCGCTGAAATGCGCCATCACACCAATACCACTGAAGAGAGACGCTCGTTGCTGTAGAAGACGAAGAGAAGCACATAACACTTCGGCTCCGAAGCAGTAACATAATGCGAGATTGCACTCGTAGCTCCTTTTATACCCACACGGTGGGGTGGAGTTTGCGATGCAAATTCCGCAGACCCATAGTATTTAAGTGGATTGATTACCATTTGTATAACCACAGTTTTACTATAAATACTATGATTAAACTATGGTTAGTGAAGCAAAACCATGGTTAATTTGTGGTTACGATGGTTTAACAATGTTAACCATGTAGGTAGCTCTGGGTGGTTATAGGTTGTTGTGGCCACTTTCTACGGCATTGCTAGATAGTTTATAGGATGTTTCTATGGTTGCTAATATTGCTAGTGTGTTCTGAGTGGTTTGCTATGCAGTTGCTAGGTTGCTCTGGGTGGTGTCTAGGCTGTTGCTCTGTAGCTGCTAGGGTGGTAAGGTTGTTTTTCGGGCATTGCTAGGATGCTAGGATTGCTAGAGCTTTGATAAGATGTTCTGAGTGTTTGTTAGAGCAAATCTAGGCAGTACAGTTCTGTCTGACACGGTCCATTCAGTTAGAAAATATGCAACACATTAAAAAACAGAGTCTGGAGCTCTGAGCTGAGTTTGGAGCTTGTGTTACAGTTAGAAATGTCGGTATCTAGTCAGAAATTTTGAAATGCATAATATCAAACTACACCACATCTAGGGCCAGATTTACTAAACAGGGCAAATTAACGTGAGAGCGCAATCCCATGAAAGTGCAGATGGGAGTGGAAATTTCTGCGCATGATCAATAAGTTAAAGGACACAGACGCAACCGGATCATTTCCATAATGACCAACACAATCTACCAATAAGCGTCTGGTTTAAGACATGCTTTTTTTGGGCAGTAAATAATGCTTCAAATACCTGTAAATTGACGAGCGAAAAACGTAGTAATCCCCTTGCGTGAATCATTTAAATATTCTCCTCCCATAAATTTTGCATCTGAAAGGGAAACTGTCAATGCCTTTTCAGTGCTCATTTTTCACTGCGTGTCTTTAGTAAACCCTGACAGTAGTTTTTTAACGCAGAAAGAGGGTTAGCACTGGCGCAAGCTGTTTGTAAATCTGGCCCATATAGTCATATACTCACATGGAAGCTTGTCCATCTCATTGAGGAACTTGTTTTTGATGTCACCAAAGACATCATTCTTGCTGACTGGGCCCTGATTCTCGGTGGAGTTGTCTGCAGGTGTAGAAACAACAGGGGCCATCGTCAAGACGCTGGCACCGGTGGGCTCGGGGCCAACCATGGCCGCAGGTTTCTTCTTTAACAAATTCCACTTCATGCTTGATGGCTACGCCAACAGAAACCCTGATGGAGAAAAAGAAAGTCATGATGAAATGAGTGTGATGAGATGTTTCTGAATCTCTGAACGCTTTCAACATCCTCTTTGATGGAAACTGAATGGACTTACTCCATTAAACATGCCAATGCATTGCCAGCATAGACAGTTACTGTAGATTTGCAACTGTCAACATAATATGACATATACTGTCTGATCTCTTGATTATTGAAATGTACCCAATAATGTGAAAGGTGATGTGCTACCTGTCAGTAAGTGGATTTCATCATAATAGTGTAGGGAAGGATTGAATCAATGAACATAGTTAGGTTTAGGGTTATAAATATTATTAATTTATTTAATCTAATTAATGCAGGAAATAAAATGCTCCCTTATTTCAGCAAACAAACATGAAAAGTAGCCTGGTTTTATGCCCTGAAATAATCCTTTTTTGTTACTTCAAAAGGACAACATTTTTGGAAATAGACTTTCTTCTATTTTTAAGAAAATATGTAAATATATATATATAATATATATAAACCTTAGATAATGGCAATATATTATGTTAAATACTGTCACATGGCAGGACAGCTTTCATCTTTTACTAGAAATGTACTTTTCTAGTTTCTCTCAGAGGTAAAAGTATCTGTTTAAATTGTTTACTTTAATCCTTCCACATAGAAAATATCAGATGGAAGCGTAGGTTTAGGCATAAATATAAAAAAATTAAATAAAACTCTCGCTTCAAAGTTCCAGATGACTCAACTGAAACCGGTCCATCCGTGCCGCAAGGAATGGTAAACATAATGAAAGGAGACTTAGCCCTCTGATTTCATTAAAAACACAGAGATTTAGGCAAACAAAAAGGATTTCTCATTTCTCAAGCGTCAATTCTCTGCTCTAGTGGCGGAGAGCCTGTCCGTACCCATTGCATTGCCTGAATAATTTAATGAAGCTGACAATTCAGGGGATAAGCCATTTTATTATTCAAGGTCCCATTCCTGCACTAAGAATATATTGCAAAATGCGCTATGCTGCAGTTATGCAATCTGACATTGCATAAGTCAAGTGGCCCACAGACAGACTGCAGGAGGAGCTAACAAAAGAGAAGATGCAAAGAAGGATAGAAACCGCCACTGTGAGTCAGAGCTGCAGCCAGCAGCCTCTCGAGAACGCCAGTTTGATTAATGACACTTCAGCACCTGCAAATCTGAATGAAAACATCTGACATTCACACTCAAGCAGAAGTTAATTTGTTCCCATAAAGATTGTCAATTCAATGAAGAAAATACACTTAAAAAACGGGCTGCGTACTATGTGTACAAACAGTTATAGAATCCAAAAAATGTTTTAATAAATTAAGAAGCAGTTAAGTTATTGTTTTAAACATAAACCTCTCAAAATGTTGCTACATTTAAGCATAAAACAAGAAAAATCTATTTTACAATTTAGAAAAAAAAAGACACATAAAGCAACTTAAAAACTTAAAAAATAACTAAAATACTTTATTAAATACTAATTATTTAGATACTATTCTATTTGCTTTGAAGCCATTTTCACTCAGAAATTGCTAGTAAATTGTAAAAATAATTACAAAGAAACAGCAAGTAACACACTGAATTAATAGTAGACAGACTGAAATAGTATTTTCTTCTAAAACATACTGAGTTTTTAGTGACAAATATCAGAACAATAACCCCAACGCTGAATTGATACAAAAAGAATTTGCGGTATGAAACGGTTGTATCTGACATATTTAAATAATTTCTGAGTTCGGAACCACATAGTACATACTGGTACTACAATATCTTTCTATGACAGAAATAGTAGGAGTATGCGATTCCGAATTCACCCCATGTCTCAGAGCCTGGATCATTTTCAAGATTTAACAAATACTGACAAATAATGCACTTGTTTGAACAGCTTGCAACCAGCCCACAGCTGTCCAATTATATGATATTACTAATTCATAGTGGAAAGAAAGATACCTGTGATCTACGACAATTGGCTGATTAAACGATCCCAAGGTAATTTCAACTGGGTTACAGTAAAATTATGGAAATGCTCAACCTGGGAAATTATAGACAAATTGTAGCTATTTGGGAAGATGGGAAGTTAATCAAACAAAGCAGTTAGAACTCAGGAGAAACTTTATATCATTTATTTGGGGTGTGGCGAGATCTCGTGCTCTCACAATATCAGCATGACAGAGTTCAGTTTGTGTCTCAAATTTCAAAATGCAACAGCATTGTTTTGCATTTTGTGATAACGGAGATGACTCACAGCAAACAAAGACGATAGCATAGCGAACCCAAGTGCAGTTTATTTATAGTGAAAATCGAAAATCCAAGAACATTGATTAAACTATGAACAAAATCCAAACCATGAAACAATGAACAAGAACTTGACATTACATTAAACAGACCTGGAGAATGGAAACATAGAACAGCAACTTACTTAATTCAAAACAACTAAGGCAAACATGAGGAGGGGAACACATGATGATGAAAACCAATGAGAACATGACACATGCAACAAAGGAACCAATGAAAACAAGACACCTGTCACAAATTAGCTCAAGGGAAATATGAATAATTAATTATAACTCATAGTTAATTATAAATATTTGGATCAGTTAATATAATTAACTTGATGTAGCAGAATTAATGTTACAATCAGTTAAATTAGCCTGTTCATCCAGTGAACACTCATCTATCAACTCTCGTGGCCACAGAAAAATAACATGGGTGCACAGAGAATAAAAGACTATTTTTTTCCAGTAATTTATTTCGATTTCTTAAAAATAGTGTTACAATTTTGTCTCATATAGTCCTCGTGAACTCAATATTGTGTATTGTCTAATCTCGTAAGCTAAGTGTTTCATCACACCATTATTATGTATCATCACCAGTAGCTGTAAAAGCCTGTTCACACCAAGACGATAATGATAATGAACAATTTTTGTCCTGCTGATGAACGATAAAAACATTAACAGCCAATCAGAATCCCTCTTGCTTTAAAGAGCTTGAGCATTTAAAGTGGCAGACAAGCCCTTATAAAAAACAGAACAATACTGCGTTGGTGATGCTATCTAGTTATCATTATATAGCTATCATTCTTGGTGTGGCCTCAACACCTTCATACAGGCCATTATAGGATGTCAACAAACATCATCACATTTTTTAGACACATAATGACAAAACTGCAATGCTCATGCAAATACAATGAAAGTTATTTAGATAATTACAGAGAATATGAGGTTGAAATAATAAACTCATTGTCTAAATCAGACAGCAATGTTTGCCGTTTCCTCCACTTGCCTTTTTTCTAGAGTGTCTTGTGTGTGTTTAACATGGTGACATGATCACTGGACTCAGTGAGATTGAGATCCATCCCCCTGTTTGTATAGAGGGAGATAGAGATGTGCGAGAAGCTTGTGTCCGTGTCTCTTCTCTGGGGTGAATGCATACGCTCAGAGGACAAGAGACACTTTGCTTTTTATGGGACCCATTATCTTCACTGCACTCGCACTGATTTTACAGCTCTCTGAGATACTCCTGCTGTTTTATCTGTGCGACTGCCAGAGCACATATTGTAAATACAACAGAACAAATAAACAGATACAAATACAATAGAAGTCTGGCTCAGATAAAGCAGTCTGCTCCGAGTGGATATGATGTCTAGAAATAATCAGATGTAATCAGCAGAATGGACGTCTATTTTGTCCATTTCGTTTGCCAAACAAACTCAATGGATATGAAACATTTGACTTACTCAAAGTTTTAGCGAGCACAGATAAACTGGATCAGGATGAGTGATCTAGGAACAGAAGAAGCAGAAATGGACCTGCTCCAAAGGACTCTTTTGGCAGACCAAATCAAACCTTTGGAGATGCGTCTAGATATGACTGTTGAATTCCATAATGATAATTGCCTCAAGGCATCTGCCCAACTTCTCTTGTACAGTGTGGGAGGAAATTCTCTATGCAAACCACACATCAACACTTTGCATTCACTGTACATGTGTTTTTGCTTCTTAAAGATGCTAATTGTCCATGATGATCCATTTTATGACATTGAAGTTTGCATATCGACTATATGAAGTCTTTGAACATAAAAAAAAAGAAAGAGAACAAAGAAATAATGAATGATACTTTGAAAATAAAGGCCATTGACATTTTCTTTAGCAGTGTGACACTAATTTCATGATCATTAGACCCATTTCACCCCCTTTCCCATTCTCATTACTGTAACGCAAAAACCTCATTCTTATTACAAAACAAAAGCAATGCATAAAAATGTAAACTGTGAAGTTGCACAGCTTTTAATTAGTTAAGTAATTTTTAAAGTTAAGTAACATTTCCTCCCATGTTTAAAAAAAAAAAAAAAAAAAAAAAAAATGCTTTAAACATTTTGTATTTTATTTTACATATTCTTCTCTCATGTTCGAAATAAAGACTTCAATCAATCAATCAATCAATCAAGTAAAAATATAGAATGACAGTAATTGTACTGTTATAAAAAAAAACTGTATTACAGAAATGAGAATCTAAAGAGAATCACAACTGTGAATAATGGGAAACAAAAGATGTCAACATCTGGAATATGTATGATCAGTTAAAAGTGGGAATGTGCTTAATTGGTCTATATATTACAATTAAGCACATTCCCATATTTACTGCTACAATGTCAAAATGAATCTTTATGGTCATTCACAGGCTTGATATTCTTCATGCAAAATATAATCTCTTTATTCTTTCTTTTGTTCTTGGTGGTTTTCCATTGTTGTGAGATTCACTGCTTTATTGTTGTTAACAAACATGCCCAATAAAAAAAATAAAAAAATAAAACAGACTAAAAACCAATTATGACACAACTATTACAAATAAATCAAATGATCACTGTAAGTCCTCTATTAGGTACATGGTCTTATACTCAAACTGAGGTAAACTTATTCGTGATAGCAGGACACTTCTGGCAACACAAAAGCTATACGTCATGCCAAACGTTTGGCTGAACAGAAACTAGAGAGAGAGTGGGTAGTCTCTACAGAATCAGAGCTCACAGTTATGCCATGGTGCACAATATTGCTCAAAACAACAGAATAATATTAACAAGAAACATTGTTTTGTGTCCTTGTATTTAGATAAAAGGACTTTGAATACAGTTTGACATTGTGTCCTGATTTGATTTTTAATATGTCCAGCAATGTTACAGCCATTTTAATAGTTTCTTCAATCTTGCAGTTATGTTTGCATAATAATAACTTGTATATGTGCCAGTGTGGCATCATTAAATATTAGACAAGCTGACCTTTTACTGACAGGATCAGTTACCAGGAGAAAGATGGTTTCTCTTAGAAAATGAAAAAGTTTCCTCATCATCAGCAATCCAACATAATTTCATTTGTATTCTAAATAGGACCCATTAAGGATTGATTACAAGATTAACCTTCCTGCTGCCTCGAAACAACAGCTAATTAATATCTAAATATCATAAAATGCACATACATGTATAGAGTTGGTCAAAAAAAGTCTGGAACACTTAAGATTTTTTTTGGAAAAGGACTCTTATGCTTCCCAAGGCTGCATTTATATGATCAAAAATGAACTCTTTTCTGTTTTAATATATTTTAAAGAAAGTAAAACTGTATCTATTCGCAGCAGCGTTCTTTATTAACACACTCAAAACATAACAAATCACTCAAATATATATATGAATCTCTGAGACAGTCGGAAGCTGTAAAGAGGCTGTCATCGTCATATTTGACAAGATGAACCAGGTTTAAAAAGTCCCTTGTATGGCCCTCGAGGGAACGATCCCCCTGGGAGAGGAGGAGAAGCTGGACCGCTGCTGTTTTCATATTTCTGTCACAGCTGGCTGACGCGGAGAAGAAAATAAAGCTGGATCTATTCGCAGCAGCGTTCTTTATTAAGACACTCAAAAAGAATCAAATCAATCTAAAAAAACACGGACAAAACCGTCAACTTTAAGGGCAAGACTATGGAACGAAGACTAACTGAAAACAAGCTCAATACATACTAACGCCAACCAATCAACGAAACGATAAACAGGTGCAGTGTCGTAATCAAACAATAAGTCACCAATGAAACAAATGCAAACAAAGGATTTATTTGGACATTTAGAACAGCTAACTGCTAAACTGCTAGATACATAAATACGTTTAGTAACACAAGTAACAGTGGGTGTTAAAGCTCACAAACCTTCTGAATTGTCACACTGTTATGAGTTCTTTCATTGTTTGTAACTGATACCGCTGAAGCTGGTACCTCAGCCTGTTCTGCCTCATAACCTTGTGTGCATAACGTTGACAAACTGCAGCTGTTCAACAAGTCTGCAGTTGACAGATAATGTAAAACGTCACAGTCAGACGACCAAGGACTATTGCCCTCTCTAGCCTTCCCAACTAGCTTCCTATTCCCTTTACACAGCCGTTTGCCAGGACTTTATCCCATACATGAGAAAACTACATAAATAAGCTCACCCTATCTCAGGCCCTCAGCTATGACAAAACTGAGCACAATAATATAGTTATGGAAAATACACTTTTCTGCTTTATGGTGGGATTTATTCAAGGTTCTGCTTTTGTAAAGAGCGTATGGGCTCACTGGAGGGACAAATGTGAGACACTGACCGGGTGACACTTCGGCTCAGCAGGATAAATCCGCTGGAATGGTTGGGTCAGCACTCGTAATGCTTGAATGAGAACCGCAGCCATGAATTTTGCCGTCTAAGGCAGGTATTTTGCCTTATAATTTTATTGCTGTCTAAGAGAGGGAGGACTTTGGCTGATATGATGACAACGTGTTTCTATAGGGGCTCTGCAGATGAAACACTCTATCTGTGATTTATTTTGTTGGGGTTTGATGGCATGCCTTTCGGGGCGTGGTTTTGGATAGAGGGGGTGTGGCTGAAGTTAGCAAAATGCTAACAGCATAACAGCACCACTATGATGTTTAGGACAATTCAGCCCTCTCCAGGGTTATTATAATAAACAGAAATGAAAACTCAAATCATAAGAAAAAAAACAAAAAAACATGTTACTTGAAATAAAACAAACATTTTAACTTGATGTAGGCCTACTAAAATAACTAAAACTGAAATATAAATGATAAAACTTTAATTAAAATTAAACCATAATAGTATCTTAATGTTACTAAAATAATGTCTCCAATACTTTCCCATTATTTAATATTTTCTCTGTGAAAATATTTTCTTGATGAATAAAGCTATACAAGAGACAGTGAGACATGAGAGCTATACATATACTCAAGGGCTGCATCTGAAATTGCATACGTCCCTACTATACAGTAGGAGAAAAACAGTATGACAAAAAAAGTATGACAAATCTATTGGCCCCGATTGAGACCTGGATCAGACCAGATGGCACTGCCACACCTGCTGCCCTCTCCACTAACTTTCTCACACACCCCTCGCCTGACCGGGAGGGGTGGAGGTACTGGTCTGCTCATCCCCAACGATTGGTAATTTGATTCTTTACAATCTCTGTGTGACATCAGCTAATTTGAATAGCATTCAATTACTATCACCACTCCTATTAAAATCCATTTGTAGTCTTTTACTTACAAAATGTAGTCTTTGGCTTACAAGTAGACATGGCAGTTTCTTGGCGGAGTTGGATATGTTACTCTCATCCTTCTCTGAGGATGGTACTCCTCTCGTAGTTCTTGGAGACTTCAACAACAACTTAGAAAAGCCTCAGGCTGCTGAATTCCACACTCTGCTCGCCTCATTTGACCTCAAACAAGTATCTACTGCGGCTACTCACAAATCAGGTAACCAATTGGACCTTATTTACATGCGTTACTGCTCCACTGACACTGGAAACTCCACTGCACACCTCAAATCACTTCCTCCTCACTCTTAACCTCAACCTGTTTCAGGACACAACACACATTCCTCCACAGGTCACCTTTCGGCGAAACCTACGCTCACTCTCACCCTCCCGCCTATCCTCTCTGGTCTCATCCACACTTCCTCCCCCTAATCAGCTCTCATCACTAGATAATAACAGTGCAACTGATACTCTTTTCTCCACTCTAACATCATGCCAGGACAATTTCTGTGCCCTTTCATCCAGGCCAGCCCGCGCCACCCCCTCTGCCCCCTGGTTATCTGAATTCCCTTGCAAACATAGTTCTAAACTAAAAACTGCAGAAAGGAAGTGTAAATCGAAAGGTCCCACTTACCTTGGTCTGTATCAATCCCTCCTCTCTTCCTTCTCAGCTAATGTCTCTACTGCTAAAATGACTTACTACCACAACAAAATTAACAATTCTTCCGACTCTTCTGCTTTTCAAAACATTCTCCTCTCTTCTTATCCCTCCTCCTCCTCCTCCTCCTTCATCAACTCTAACAGCTGACGATTTTGCCACATTCAACAACTACCATCAGTGGCCAATTTACCACACCACAAACTGACACACACATCTTAACAGCTAACACACAAATTTTCCCCTCCTTCTCTCTGCTCTCAGAGGCAGACATCTCCAAACTTATCCTTTCCAATCACTCTGTGGAAAATTACAGACCGGTATCCCTTCTTCCATTAATTGCTAAAACACTTGAAAGAGTTGTTTTCAACCAAGTCTCTACCTTTCTTACACAGAACAACCTCATGGACAACAGCCAATATGGTTTTAAAAGTGGCCACTCAACTAAAACCGCCCTACTCTCGGCTGTTGAAGCTCTGAGGCTGGCAAGAGCAGCTTCCAAATCCTCAGTTCTCATCCTGCTGGATCTGTCTGCTGTGTTTGACAGTTAACTAACCACCAGATCCTCCAGTCAATCCTAAAGACGAAGGGCATCTCAGGAACCGCACTCCAATGGTTCAAGTCTTACCTCTCAGGTAGGTCCTTTAGGATGTCGTGGAGGTGTGAGGTGTCTAAGTCGCAACATCTAGCTACTGGGGTGCCTCAGGGCTCAGTGCTTGGACCACTTCTCTTCTCCATCTACATGTCATCACTAGGATCTGTCATTCAGAAACATGGTTTCTCCTATCATTGTTATGCTGACGACACACAACCTCTCATTCCAACCACAGGATCCGACGGTAGCTGCTCGCATCTCAGCCTGCCTGACAGACATTTCTTGTTGGATGAAGGACCACCACCTTGTACTAAACCTTGCAAAGACAGAGTTGCTTGTGGTCCCGGCCAACCCAACACTACACCACAACTTCTCCATGCAGCTAGGTTCATCATCAATAACTCCATCAAGGTCAGCCAGGAACCTTTGAGTTGTGATTGATGATCAATTGAACTTCACAGACCACATTGCAGAACTGACCGGTCCTGCAGATTTGCCTTGTACAACATTAGGAGGAAAAGGCCCTTCTTATCAGAACATGCTACACATCTCCTTGTCCAAACTCTTGTTCTATCCAGACTGGACTATTGTAATGCTCTGATGGCAGGTCTTCCAGCTTGCACTGTCAAACCTCTGCAACTGATCCAGAATGCTGCAGCTAGAGAGGTCTTTAACGAGCTGAAGAGAGCACACTTCACACCTCTCCTCATAAAATTGCACTGGTTGCCAATTGCTGCTCTCATCAAATTCAAGTCACTGATGCTTGCCTACAGAACAACCACTGGCTCTGCTCCCTTTTACCTAAACTCATTACTCCAGACTTATATTCCAACCAGAAGCTTGCGTTCTGCAATTGAAAGTCGCCTCGTGGTGCCATCTCAAAGAGGCACAAAATCACTTTCACAGACCTTCACCTGGATTGTTCCCTGCTGGTGGAATGACCTGCCTAACTCAACCCGAGCTGCTGAGTCCATAGCCATTTTCAAGAAACGACTGAAGACGCATTTTTTTTCTGCAACATTTGATCCATTAATACTAACACTTTCTTTTCTTTTCTATTTTCCTTCTTTTCTATTCCATATCTATTAAAAAATGACGTCTACTGCGTTAGACTAAACTGGGAATGGTCACAGCCAGAGCCATAGAGAGAGAGAGTTGCGACACTCTTTGATGTCGCCGCTATGGCTGTCACGTGGTTCATGTAAGCCCCAATAGTTCCAAAACGTACGCTGGCTGTCATGTTCTTCTATGGGACAGACAGCAGCGATTGCATTATTGAACGGTAAATATAAAATAAAACACACACCCAAGTACTTTTTCAGCTGTTATTGCATTATTGCATTTTGTTAATGTCAGTTTTGCATTTTGAGATAAGTTTTAAGCTATATTTTTGGAGGGAAAAGCTTAGTGTTCATGTTCGCATGGGTAGTAGCACTGGCTTTAGCGGCTCTAACTTAACTTTTCCATATCATTCATCTGATGATGGACGTCTCATGATATTTATTTTAGCACAACTGGGCTGTATTGATTCCCGTGATTTTGCTTATAAATTTTGATTCAGCCATTAGCCTACCTTCGTGATCACGCAAAGAGGTCTGCCGTGGCGGTCCGTTCAGAATTCGCTTAGAAGCTAGCTCACTTCTTCTGATGAAAGTGGCCACCCCCAGGACCACAACGTGAAACATGATCATGTTAAGACTAAGAATATTATTTTAAGATTAAGGCCATACACATTATCAAAACTATAACAGATTAAAAACGAATTTAAGCATGGCTGATACAAATGAAGGTTTTCAAATAAAATAATTTTTATTAAACAATGACAGACAACAAAAATGTGTGCTTGTGTGTGTTTACAAGAAAAACAAAAACCAGGGGCAGGTGATCCATGAAACAGACAGGACTGGTGATGGCCATAACAATCCTAAAGGTCCAGCATTGTTCTCACAAGCCGCTTCACTCAAGACAATAATAACATAATGAAAAGTTAGTATATCCCAAAAAATTAAATTAAATAAAAGTTGCTATAAAGGTGGTAGCGATTCATTACCGAACTCTTAGCTGACGAAGTCGCGCTAGCTAACTAACGTTAGCTAGCAGGCAGTGCTTGAAAATTGGTTGAAACAACCAACATAAAATATAAATAATTACGCTGTGCATGTACAAATGAAGACCAGTATAAGCATCGCAAAGGGCCTCTGATACAATATAGACAGTTGACAATTCAAAAGAGGTCGATATTTCGGCAACTTACAGTAACTCTGGAACAACTCGACGTGCAGCAATGTAAGTGAATGGTGTCCAACGCCCAAATGACAGTGTTTGGAACTATTCCGACCTTCATATCCCGGAAGTAGGCGGTTAAAAGCGCCGCCATTATTTACAACGGAGGTCTATGGGAGTGTCGCAACTCTCTCTCTCTATGGCTCTGGTCACAGCACTTACCTTTTGTTAGTTTAATTGCTTCTATTATTCTCCTCATTTGTAAGTCACTTTGGATAAAAGCGTCTGCTAAATGACTAAATGTAAATGTAAATGAATCATGCTTTTAGATTTCTGTCATTTAGGGTACAAATATGCAGGGGCCCCTTCATGATGATTGATATGATACAGTATATGTTACAGCAGGGCTCTGATCCTACAGTGTGAAGGGTCCCCTTCATGGCTAATAATAATTTAATTTAATTTAATTTAATTTAATTTAATTTAATTTAATTTAATTTAATTTAATTTAATTTAATTTAATATAAAATAAAACACTTTTATAAACCCTGTGTCCTGTTGTCAGATTGACATCCATGAAAAATGCAATCGTAATAATCCTGCATTTAAAATCCTACTTTGAAGACAAGATACACTCTTATTTCTCATTTTCATATGACGACTAAAAACATCTTCCAGAACATTTATCACAGTTGCACTGCTATTGCATCACTCACAGGGATTGTAAGGTGCTCGATCACAGTAGAAACCTTGAATGAGGATGAAGATTGCAGTGGTGAGTGTGATTCAGAGCAGTGGAATCAGCAGCAGTCTGACCTGGGGCTCTTCCCAGCCTCTGCTTCATCATCCGCCTCCTCACGCTCAAAGAGCAGTAGCTCTCCCTAATTAAATTGTTTTAATTAAATTAACGAGCATCACAAGCCAGACTCCAGCTGACCAACTTCAACCTTAGTTCAACTCATAAATCACTCAAATGATTGCATTCTGGTTTGCCGATAGGGCAGAAATAACAAAATGTCATGTTTGATTTGATGAAATCGTTAAATATCATGATTCTGTCCAGACAAGTGTTAGGGATGTAAAGTGCTGTCAGTGATTCAGTTAATCTCATGTTGTGTCCACCGTTGTAAGACTAGATTTTTTTCCTATGCAGTTGCTAGGGTGTTGCAAGGATGCTCTGGCAGCAATACAAGTCTATGGACATTTGTTGTCCATTTAATCACCCAACAGAAGAAAATCTTTAAGTCCAGTTGCTTAACCCTGTAAAGACTGACATATGAAAATAATAGTCAGAAAAAAATAAATATATATTGTTAAAGTAGGGGAAGACCTCTCTTTAACAAGCTGCATGATTTGACATATTGTTCATCCAGTTATGCAGTTTAATAATAGGGTTTAAATGAATGACCTTTTGTATGAGTAATAATATTAATAATAGTGATGCTTGCATTGCCAAACACCAGTAATTATGTACTGAGAATGACAGACAGGGCTTAATGTGTATTTAATCATTCAAATATTTCAAAAGTACCATTTAAACGAGCTGTATAGGCTTATTGCTTTTTGAACTGTAAAAAGAGAAAAGAGAGAGAGAGAGAAATAAACAGAGGAAGAGACGGCGAAAGACTGACAAATAGTCAAAAAGCATAAAGGAGTATAAAGGGAAGTTTAGTTCAACAGCATAAGCGTGACATTTTTGGACTGAATTCTAATACAAACCAATTATTTGCTTATTATGTAATGCAAGGTACTCAAAATACCATTGTAAAACATCATACCTTTAGTGCTTTTTTTTATTGTTTTTTAACCAATCTAAAGGTCATTTTGGTCAAGTCAGTCAAGTACCTGCAGCACACTTTTTTTAGCGTCTCGTTTCATGAGAATCTCATTGCTGCTCCTCGCTGTCACGCTAAGAATGATTGTCACCGTGAACTTTTTCTTGACACAAACTGTTGCCTGACGAATTAGCAGACATGACACCATAACACCAATTAGAAAATGAGAAATGAGTTAACACATTTGAGTTTAGTTGATACTTAGATGTCGCTTGTTGGCAAAAAAGACACAATTAGTGATAGAAAATCATCCTTAAAACTAAATATTGTAACGGATAGTAGACTGAAGGCTAACAGAGTTGAACCCATGTGCAGTTGAACCCACAAACAGAACTAAGACACGACATAAACATGAGCACTAGAACTTGACTTGAACATGACTATAACAGACTTGACAAACTCACCAACAGCGGGTTACACAAACAAAGCTAGACAAGAGACAATGGGAACACGAGAGCTACATATACTCAAGGGCTGCATCCAAAATCGCATACTTCCATTCTATATAGTAGGCGAAAAACAGTACATGACGAAGAAAAGAATTATGTCAGAATTCATAGTATTCATAAAAGTGTAGGCAAACCGTACCCAGATGACCTACTACTTCTGGCGAGATCCTGAAGTGTGTATACGATGAACACTTTACTATCCCATGAGGCCGCGGGAGAGGATTTGTGAATGACAGTGAAGTGACGCAACCAGGGGGGCAGGGTTTCATAAAATATTGAAGCTTCCCCGGGCGCCACCATTGATTAGCGGACCCCCACCTGCTGTTAGTATTCCATTGACTCCCATTCATTTTGGCGTCACTTTGACAGCGAATAACTTCACATCTGAGGCGTTTAAAGACTCTATTTGTCCATTATTTATTTCTAAAGAAACACGAAAATGTATAAAATGCTCCATTACCTTGTATCTTACGTTATGGCCCCGTAGAAGCAGTTTTTGTAAAAATAGGCTAACGATTGCGTCATAACCACGCGACTCTCTGTCGCACAGTAGAGAGATTACCGTATGGACAGGAGGAGAAGCTCGCGGGCAATCGGGGGGACGTGGAGGCAAAATGACAAAATAATTAATCAGAATACATAGCAAAAGTTTCTCCTGCTCTCAGCTCATGGACAGCTCCTACTCACACTCTCCATCTCTGCAAGTTTCGGAAGGGAATGATTCAGATTTCTCTTGGCACAGCTACTAGTAGACAGACGGGTTGCTCACGTCACATATACGTCGTCAAGCTCAGTTTGAGTCTGCGCAGTACGCTCGACCCCCAGGAAGTGAGTGCTTCTAATTGACTTTACTTGTCTCCGTTGAATCCAATGGGGTCACTGTGTCCAGTTTATATACTGTCTATGGACGCAACTGACACTGGTAGATCACGTGATAATGACAACCTGGCAAATGTAGTACATCCAGATTACACTACACACACTCATACTATATAAAACACACTTTTTTAGCGGTCTTGAAATAATTATTCAAAATAAGGACATACTCAAGAGAGTATTCGAGACTTAGGCTTACGATGCTTTTGGGAAACGCAGGCCAGAACAAAACATATGAAGCAAAGGAAGCACATGACAGGAAACATTAGAACTTCAAAATAAAAGACTTTGAAAACATGAACAAAAAATCTATAACAGACGTGACAATATACATTTACTGAACAGTGTTTAAATACAATAAAACTAATTTTCAGAGAATAAATCTTCATTTGTCTTACCCGTTGACATTTTTTTTGCTTACATTTTTTATAATAAAAAAAAAAGGTTTAAACTATGTACATAGGTCTTAATATCTTGCACATTTTTATTTAAAAATAAATGTATCTTGTCTTAAGGATGCTTAGATATTTTTTCCAAGAGAACAAGACAAAGATACTGATTACAAAACAGATTTTTTTCTTTTCAATGTAGCTGTGACTGCAGACTATATTTCTGTACCTCAGCAGCACAGTCACAAATAGCAATGACAGCAAGCAAAATACGACAGAAACAGAAAGCTGAACACAGACCGACTATCAGCCGAAACACAAAGTGACAAAAATTTAATGGAAACTATAACCATTCTGTATGCCATTACTGTCAAACGCAAGAAGAATGAGAAGAATCTATACTGTAGTCCCAATAGTACAGAGGAGCTTAATATCAAGATCCTACAGCTCACCACATAATGCCAGAGGATGCAGGAACAGGAAGTCCCGCTGTAAAAAACAAACCGTCTGAGACAGTGAACACGTACTAGACAGTCAGGACATCACACACTCGGACATGAGGACATGCACTGGCTGAAAACTCCTTGTTCTCCAGCAAGGCCAACTGCATGTTTTCATCTTTACTTTTTGTTCTGTTACTGCTGATCAGTGTTTAGTAAGAGTTTTCATTATGGCTGTCAAATGGATTACAAACTTTAATTGTATTAATTGGATGATATGCCAATTGTTTAATTGAATTAATCACAACTAGCCACATAAATTAAATTTGATGAGATAGTTAACTATGGTAATTTAATAGCATTACATTATTGTGGCAGATTAAATCTTTGAATATACAAATAAAAGTGGCATTTAAAGTCTGTGGAAGCCCTTTCTTGAACTTTCTTGGACAGTCCAAAGTGAAATTACGATGTCAAGACTTGTGAAGAATCCATACGACATCGGCTCCGGCTCCTATCTCACACGTAGATGCATTCCGGAATTGTTAAAAGGGTCTGATACCAGGATCAAATTCCTAGCTTGCATTGACACAGAAGGCTCTCTGTAATTTTAAGGAATTAAGGGGCCATTCACACATAGGGGAATGTTCTTGCAATCCGTCTTTTGGCCATTAAAAATTCTGCCAAATGTATTTTTTCATGCGTAACTATCAATTTAAGTAAAAAAAAATAAATAAAACTGACATAAAATACTTTTAGTTTAGAAATGAAAACATGCATCATACAACATATTCAACATTCAATCACAACTGAAATTGCTAAAAACATTAGTGTTTTTTCTAATCGCTTAACTCTGGTAGGTTATGGGATGTTCCTACTATTTATCCTCAAACGTACGCCCATATTAAAAACAGATCTTGTCCTTAGGCATTTCATTACTGATGGTTGAACATTTCCGCTGGAACGGCATCTGATTGAGCTCAGTGAGATGAAAATGAGTGTTCCCCGCACATCCCAGCGGCTCCAGACCGCTCTGTTTGCCATTTAATGAGGGTTTTTTTGCGGCCCTTGGGCCGAAGCTGGACGCACAAACAAATGCGAGGGTGGAAACTATTCAAAGACTATAAAACGACTGCTCACATCACATATACTAAATCAGCTCTCAGATTTGTAGATTACAACTGAAATGTCACACATACTCGAGGACTCGAGGATATTTAATTTAATTTTATCAATCAATAAATTCCTCTTGAAACAAACTTTGTTGTATTATTTTAATTTAATACTGTGAAGCTGCTTTGATACAATCTGTATTGTGAAAAGCGCTATACAAATAAACTTGACTTGACTTGACATACTAATTTCAAATCAGTGTATGACTTATACTCAAACAAAATTGTAACACTGTTGTACAACAAACATTTTCACAAACCACCCCCCTAATATAGCTCTGGGTGGACTCCTTTTAACAAGTTTCATGGGTTTGTTTTAGCCTCAGTGCTTTATCCTCAAGATAAAGCTGATGTTCCTCATTAATTACGAATTTAATGTTTCAGTTTATTGTCACCGCTATGGCTCTTCAATTAAGCAGCTGTTTTTACGGAGGGCAATACGGCTTCACTGCACCGTGACGAACAGGCGCACAACCACACCCTCTTTTCAGAGACACACATTAGCCAAATAAGCTAGTTTCACACTGGCTTCCTCTACTCGTGGATGGATGTCACTGATGCAGATATGGTCACATCTGAGGTACAACTTCTGGGTAGGAGCTAAGGCTCTACCTAAGCTGATGCAGAATTAGTATGGTTAGTGCTGGTTTGGTGGTAGACTGATTAGAGTATGGTGTTACCAATGGAAAGGTCATGGAACAGTGTTCTAGATATAAATTTGATATTGATATGAGGGTAGATAGGCAGGCATAGATTCAGAGGCGTAAGGTACTGTAAGTAGTACGTACAACAATGCAACAATAATAAAACAATGGATTGACATTTACTTTTTACTTTTGATACTTAAGTACTTTTAAAAACGAGTACTTTGTACTTTTACTTAAAGGAACCGCATGTAAGAAATGTATTTCAATTAATCATAAAATGGCCCTGATATGTCACTAGACATTAAGAAATCATGTTCATTTCAAATACTTATATCACTGACAACAGTAGTCCGGCCAGGATATTGTCATTTAAAAGTGAAGTTGCAGCCCTCAACTGATGTTGATGTTGTCATGTTGTGTTTTGGCCTGATGCTCCACCCTCCACCTATCTACCAATCACGAAGTCAGTAGTGTTTCGGCATCCGGGTTGCCAGCTCTGCTCTAGTTACCACAGCTGCAGCTACAAACGTGTCGGATAAAAAATGTCTAACGTTACGAAACCTAAAAGACCTCGTTATGAATCCGAAATACGTCGTGACAAAGTCCGAAAAAAAAACGTACTGTGTAGGACTCGTCACTTGCCATTAGAAGCTCCTTGTAGCAGCCTACGTTCCTGCTGGATCCTGCAGCCTAACTGGCAACCTCGAGTCAGGGGGGAGGGGGAGGGGGAGGGGGAGGGGATACACCGCTCTACAGTAATTTGAAAGTGATTGCAGTACCAGTTTTGGCCACAATCTTACATACGTTTCCTTTAAGTAAAAATTGGTCTTTACAACTTTTACTTGTAACGGAGTAATATTTGACCAGTAGTATCTGTACTTTCACTCAAGTATAAGTTGTGTACTTTGTCCACCTCTGAGTTACCAATGGAACAGGAAATTCTATTCCCAGGAAATGTGTGTTCATAAAAATGCTTTGGATAGCGGGTTTGCCAAATGTGTAAAAGTAAATTCTGACTTAGATTATTAACATGACTTGACTTCAAATTACTTTTCTTCAAATAAGATTGCAAAGCGTAATCTTTCAGCAGTCAGTGGGGTACAACATTGTTAAGCTCATTGGTTCTTGCGTGTCACGTGACTTGTCATGATGTCATAAAGTGATCGTATTACCTCAGAATACTTTGATTAAACCACTGGACTCCTTTTATGTCTTATTTATGTCCAACTTCTAGCTTTAAACTTTTGGACCCAATTGACTATGTATGGACAAAACAGCAAGATACTATAAAATCTCTCATTTGTGTCCGGCAGAGAACAGAAAGTCATACAGGTTTTGAATGACATGAAGCTGAGTAGACAATGTCAGCATTTATACTTTTGGGTGAACAAACCAAGTCGGGACACCTGCATGCAAAACACTATTTTATGGCTCCTGAACACTTTAATATAGAGAATGGCTGTTTTTATCGGGCTTGTCCTGTACGCAGCTTCACAACCATGTAAGGGTAAGAAGCAGCTTTGACATTCTGCTAAAAATCAGATTTTTTGATCTACAAACAAAATTATCACAGAGTTTGAGCGAATGAGGGCAAGTATGATAACTTTGTAAGAACAGTAATTTATTTATTGAGTTTGAGACAAAACACTGTCAATAAGGACACGACAGTGATGGATGGTTCCCAAACTAATGAGCTATATCCCGAAAGGAGGCATTTCTCTTCATAAAGAATGAGAGAGGGGTATTCCACAGCAATTTTGCCCTTTTTTTCTGTCTGAATTGACCTCTCTAACACAATCCCACGGGGCAACTTATAAATAATGTTCTCCTGTCATTAAAAGCTACGATCCATTGTAGTACTGACCATCACTTGTGTCTTATCGAGTGTAATTCATCATAACGCAAAACTGTTATGCGAGACCAGATGGGAACAAGTGTCCATGATGATAAATGACACTAGCTGTTTTATGGTTTCTCTCAGATTTATTATTGGTCAGCTGCATACTGGGAAGATACTGTTTTCATTTTTTAAATGATCATACTAGTTATTTTTAATACATTAGTTACCAATCCGCTGACAGAAACCATAAAATATAGATGAAGGGAAAAGTTTACTTGACATTCTATCTTTATCATCATAGAAAAATCATTGGATAAACATTCCTCATCTTCAACTCCAAAAATGTACCTATATACACAATTCACTGTACTGACAGTAAAACACCAGCAAAATTGTATTTCTTTTCACACATTATGATTACAGGGGCAGATTATTGATTAATTAGAGTTCCTTGCACAATACTATGTTATGACTATAGTTCATTAACATTTTATAGCTACTCATTAGTGATGGGGATGAGACCGCCTATGCCGAGTCCGAGTCAAGACCGAGTCTTTGAAGGGTCGAGTCCGAGTCGAGTCCGAGTCGAGACCGAGTCTTTGAGGAAGCAAGTCCGAGTCGAGACCGAGTCTTTAGGAGTCGAGACCAAGACCATAAAACATGTCAGTTTTCATATTCATGATTTAATATCACCCCAGTTAATAATCAACAGTTAGGCCTACAGACTAAGCTATTATTGGGAGTTGGTTTTCAAATTCAGTCGAGTCCGAGTCAAGACCGAGTCTTTGAGGAAGCAAGTCCGAGTCGAGACCGAGTCTTTAGGAGTCGAGACCAAGACCATAAAACATGTCAGTTTTCATATTCATGATTTAATATCACCCCAGTTAATAATCAACAGTTAGGCCTACAGACTAAGCTAGATTGGGAATTGTTTAGAGGAGGAGTCTTTACGTCTTAATATGGACTATGCTTTTACTATCATTAAAAAAATCCCTACCACATGCATCATCTTCTGCCTATTTTTCTAAACTGCTTCAACAGTGCTGCTCTGTCATCAACACGTCAAGCCCACCCTGACTTTTTTAATCATAGTTAGGACATGCAGAGCAAGTAAAATTTTCTAGTGGTATGTATTCTAGTGGACTAGTGATGGGGACGAGACCGCCTATGCCGAGTCCGAGTCAAGACCGAGTCTTTGAAGGGTCGAGTCCGAGTCAAGACCGAGTCTTTGAAGGAACAAGTCCGAGTCGAGTCCGAGAAAGCAGAAATCGGTCTCGAGACCGGACTCGAGTCCGAGACCGGACTCGAGTACTACATCACTACTACTCATTGGACATTTATTTTCAGAACTTCCGAGATACTGTAAGTAAAACAGACTTCAGAGACAATGGATAAAGATGAGAAAAGGACCCTATAGTTATGTCACTTGTGTCTCCTCTGGCAGTTTCAGATCTCAACAATATTCAGAACTCTGTAATATCAGTGTAAACTTAAGTAGAAAGACCGAATTATCCGAGCTGATGTATCCACATTAAATGTATAGCTCTAACTGAACACCAACGTTTATCTCATTTGATTCTATTGTATTGTTTCTAAGGAATTTTGGGATGTTCTCACGTTCCTCTGTAGCATCAGTAATTACCAGTAACTGGTAATTACTGCAGATTCTTTGAGTTTGAGTTTTGAGATTCAAAGAACATGCAGATTTTGCAGTCTTATATGATGGCTCATTCTTCACATTTCATGTATCAAACACATATGAACATCCACACTTAACACAAGCACCCTAAAAAGGAGCAAAAACAACCCAACCACTTCGATGCCTGAAACCAGAGCTATAAAGGACAAATACACTCAACACATCTTCAAATTTCCTTATATATCTAAGCACAATGTCACACTGTACAGTACTCAAGCTCAAGG
The DNA here is from genome assembly GCF_965113295.1 of Leuciscus leuciscus. Classification (NCBI taxonomy): domain Eukaryota; kingdom Metazoa; phylum Chordata; class Actinopteri; order Cypriniformes; family Leuciscidae; genus Leuciscus; species Leuciscus leuciscus. Next base: position 25,981,578 of record NC_138742.1, read on the forward strand.
TCTGAAGCCTTGATGACACAGCATTTGTCCTTGAGAATGTCCCTTCCTTGTGATCCCCAGTCCTCTGCAGGAGAATCCCAAGAGAGCGAGAAAAAAATGCTTGAGAGAGAGAGAGAGAGAAAGAAAGAAAGCGAGAGAGAGAGCTGCCGAGCATCTAAGGAAGTTCACTTTTCATTCCACTGAGTCAAACTGACACTTCTAGCATCCAATATAACAACCAACTCAAGCGTTAAGCAGAAACACAATATACAGCAACCAATGTGACAGGAAATGTAAAACCAGTTCAATCTGAGAATATTTGAGAAAACAATTGCTGAATTCTCCACTATGGAAATATATGAAGAGCATTTTTATATTTGAGAATAATGGTGATTATCAAGTTTTTTCTAAAGTGTTTTTGCAGAACACAAGATTGAAAAGTGCATTTAAACGAAAGCAAGCAGCATGTATTCTGTTCCCAGCCTCTCTTTGCTGCACCGCAGAGCTCTTTTAATGCACACCATTGTCTGTGTTCTCTCCCTGTGATCCGCTCTTACGGCAGCTGTACCAACGAGGCGCAGCATATTGTCTTGCCGCTGTTTGGTGGTGGAGAGGAGGGTGTCGTTCCCATTGCCCCTCCGGGGAAACACGGCAGCTGTCAGCGGGACTGACCTTTGGAAACTCTCCAGGAAAGAGACCAGCTCCCATTGACGGACGGAGTAAACACCCACCAGCCGACAGCTCTCGGCTGACTTTGCCCTTGCGCACTGTTCCGGGACCAGCTTTCCGTGAGGGGTCTGTGACTCCAGCCTTTGTGAGGTGTGACAGAAAGCTGACCCAAAATCAGTGTGCAATACAAGTTCAACTAAACTAACCGATAAAAGCTGATAGAGACGCGCCGACTGGGACAAACACTCCAAGCTCGGGACCATTGCAGCCCTTCCAATCAAACATCTTTAAGCATCACTAGGGATCACTTTGGAGAGCACTTTTCTTCAGACTCAACCTATTAAAAGATGCTTTAGAAGAGTTACCCAAGACTAACATATGTATGAATCACACTGCAGTACTCTAGTATTCAGCGAGGCCACTCTCGAACGGGCTTCCCTCTCCGTTGCACGATTAAGTCATAACCATCTAGTGCCCTGGGCAATCTTTCCAGAATCCAGCACAGCACAGCCCACCTTCCCGTATCCGGATTATCCCATTTTGCAGCACCTCTGAGAATAAAACACATTGATAAACCACACACCTGACTGCAGTGATCTCCTCGGTCCTAATCCTCAATGAGCGTCTGGGCCATACAACAGCGAGGCACTTAAGGGTTAACGTTTCAGCGGCGCGTGGATGTCTCCTGCTCGTGCTCTTCCATCAGCCCGAGAAACTGCAGTCATTCCCCCTCTCCACTCGTTACTGCAGCACTACACACACACACACTCCAGTGAACACACACATACACCCCTCCCCTCCTTCTGTGCGCTTTCTCTGCCACTTTCTCTCTCCCACAGAGAAATCCCCCCCCCCCCCCCTCTCAAATACACACACCCTTTCCCTCTCTCTCTCCGTTTTCCTTCCCCCACCCTTCCCATTCCATCCTCTTCCTAAGCTGCCTGATTGGAGATGCTGCTCACACAGCTCTGCATACATCCCGCTTCTTTTTTCTCATGTCTCCGTCTCTTGCGCTGTGGGGTAATCAGCTCGGGTCAATATGAAACACTGCCATGCCGTCCTCATCAGACTCACTGACCTCAAAACACCCTGTTGTTTTTCACCGAAATGTAGTCTGTGAGACTGTAAAATACAATACTGAACGGCTCTCTGGATAGAGGAGGGAAAATGGAGCGATTGAATGAATTTATAAAGAGGGGTGCTGCAGAGGTTTTGCTGTTCACAATATGTTGCAGCAGAGAGAATGAAAGACAGAGGAAAGCCATAAAGATAGAGCGTGAGAATTGCCGTGGACTCATATGTAAGGGATAATGTACAGTCAGCTGTTATTATTGCTAAATAAACTCACTGTACATTATTCCACTTATTACATGACAACTTGCCTAGTAAATAAATATAAAGAGATGCAGAGTGACATGAGAGACATGACACTAGCACACAAGACTGGTACAGTGTTCAGCTTTATACAGGTTAGTGTTATTACAAAAACATATCCGAGTAGAGAATGCCACGATTGACCAATCAGAACCAAGAATTTCAGGGAGCTGTGTATTAAAAATAACAAAATAATCAGTGTTTCAGTACTAATGAACCATAGCTATTTTTTATTATTATTTGTATTTAATAATAATAATAAAACATTCTCTGATCATTTTATCTGTTTACTTGCATGTAATTTCACCATTAACTGATATTAGAGAACCATGAACATGATAATGTAAAAAAAAAAAAAAAATGTTGCCAAGCAGATCTATACAGGTGGAGCTGGGAAGGAGGAGGGTTTCTGAAAGCATACTGCTCTGCTAAGGCAAATGCTGACCAAGTATTTGAAGGTTGAGCAGCGAGCTGATTGGCTACTGATACAGCCGGAACCAATCACCTGTGCCCTATAGAGAATGATGTGATTGCAAGCAGATTAAGTTAAGGACTATCAACCTGTGCCATCTACAGTTTCATGACAGAACTTTGTATAGTTTATGTAAGGGATAATGTACATCCAGCCGACTGTTGTTGATGTACATTATCCCACTTATTACACGGCTACTTGCCACATAATTAAATAATTAGACACAAAATATTGATCTGAGTCTAAATATTTTATTATCTCTTTAAACGCAAAGCTTCCATGGAGAGAGCAGTAAAGAGCGGTAAGTTCAAACAAGACGGACATTTAAGGGATACGGTATACAGTCATAACACTTATTACACAGAATTTCATCCCATAAATAATTATGGAGATAAGATATATTGATTTCAGATAAAACTGTTTTAAAATCGTACCTGTTTGTTATCCTATAATACAATAGTCACAAAATGCAGGCAGCAGGGATTTTGGCCCACTCCTCCATACAGACCTTCTCCAGATCCTTCAGGTTTCGGGGCTGTCGCTGGGCAATACGGACTTTCAGCTCCCTCCAAAGATTTTCTATTGGGTTCAGGTCTGGAGACTGGCTAGGCCACTCCAGGACCTTGAGATGCTTCTTACGATTGTTGCCTTTGGCTTGCTCAGTTGGGGATAATTTGGGGATATTTTGGGGATATTTAATCTAATTTTATCAATCAATAAATTCCTCTTGAAACAAACTTTGTTGTATTATTTTAATTTAATACTGTGAAGCTGCTTTGATACAATCTGTATTGTGAAAAGCGCTATACAAATAAACTTGACTTGACTTGACTTACGGAGCCACTACTTAGTTGCCCTGGCTGTGTGTTTCGGGTCGTTGTCATGCTGAAAGACCCAGCCACGACCCATCTTCAATGCTCTTACTGAGGGAAGGAGGTTGTTGGCCAAGATCTTGCGATACATGGCCCCATCCATCCTCCCCTCAATACGGTACAGTTGTCCTGTACCCAAAGAATGATGTTTCCACCTCCATGCTTCACGGTTGGGATGGTGTTCTTGGGGTTGTACTCATCCTTTTTCTTCCTCCAAACACGGCGAGTGGAGTTTAGACCAAAAAGCTCTATTTTTGTCTCATCAGACCACATGACCTTCTCCCATTCCTCCTCTGGATCATCCAGATGGTCATTGGCAAACTTCAGACGGGCCTGGACATGCGCTGGCTTGAGCAGGGGGACCTTGCGTGCGCTGCAGGATTTTAATCCATGACGGCGTAGTGTGTTACTAATGGTTTTCTTTGAGACTGTGGTCCCAGGTCTCTTCAGGTCATTGACCAGGTCCTGCTGTGTAGTTCTGGGCTGATCCCTCACCTTCCTCATGATCATTGATGCCCCACGAGGTGAGATCTTGCATGGTGCCCCAGACCGAGGGAGATTGACAGTCATCTTGAACTTCTTCCATTTTCTAATAATTGCGCCAACAGTTGTTGCCTTCTCACCAAGCTGCTTGCCTATTGTTCTGTAGCCCATCCAGCCTTGTGCATGTCTACAATTTTATCCCTGATGTCCTTACACAGCTCTCTGGTCTTGGCCATTGTGGAGAGGTTGGAGTCTGTTTGATTGAGTGTGTGGACGGGTCTTTTATACAGGTAACGAGTTCAAACAGGTGCAGTTAATACAGGTAATGAGTGGAGAACAGGAGGGCTTCTTAAAGAAAAACGTCTCGGTTACGTATGTAACCCTCGTTCCCTGAGTAGGGAACGGAGACGTTACGTCGGATGACGACGAATGGGGTTTCGCTTAGAAAGCCTGTCATCTTCGAGTATATAAAACGAGCCAATGGCAATGAAATGCCATGGGTCTGCGGAATTTGCATAGCGTAAGTCCGCCCCACCCTGGGGGTATATAAGGAAGTACGCTGGCAACATGCAGATATGTCTTCGCTGAGGAGCCGAGACTGAACTGAGGCGTTTCCCAGCGGTACAGCGGAAGTGGCAGGGAGACGTAACGTCTCCGTTCCCTACTCAGGGAACGAGGGTTACATACGTAACCGAGACGTTCCCTTTCGTTGTCACTCCGAGTTACGTCGGATGACGACGAATGGGGTTCCCAGTGTAATCACGCCACCTCCCGACTGTCTTCCAGTGCCCTGCGTAAGTGTGAGCTCCCTGTCGTGAGACTGGCACGGACGAAGGACTCCTACTTAACACAGGATTAAACCAAGGTACACTGGGAAGCATATCTCAGTGGAAATATGCAATCATGCCCAACCCGAAGGGGGGGACTTGGAATACACATATGACCCCGGAGGGCTGCATATGGAGAAACACTGGGGTATCCAGCCGCAGGTGGAATATTTCAACCCCAGGGGTGGCAAGGTGGCTTGCCAAGGGAAAGACACATGCTCAGAGAGGCTTACAGTGGAAATACACATGTGGGGGTCGCCCAGAGGGGGAACCATGCACATGGAGGCACCTAGCCAAGCGCGAAAGCTGCCGGTGGCAACTCTGGCGTTGACGTCGTCAGTGCTGGAGGAGACTCAGGGCTTATGAGGCTCACCTGAGGAATATCGCACGTATCCCGTCCGTGGAGAGGAATGGCGAGCAAGCGAAGACACCTGAGCAGAATCTAATACCGGCTAGTTGATGCGAGTACATGAGAAGAAACTGGCTCCACTCGGAGATTGTAGAATCTCGCGAATGTGTTAGGTGTCGCCCAGCCTGCAGCTCTGCAAATGTCTGTTAGCGAGGCGCCATGCGCTAGAGCCCAAGAGGATGCCACACTCCGGGTGGAGTGGGCCGTCACACCAAGGGGGCATGGTCGACCTTGCTGCTGGTAAGCCAAAGCAATGGCGTCCACTATCCAGTGAGACAACCTTTGCTTGGAGAGAGCCTTTCCCTTCAGCTTCCCACCATGACAGACAAAGAGCTGGTCAGAGGTCCTGAAACACTGCGTTCTGTCTACGTAAGCACGGAGGGCGCGTACTGGACAGAGCAGTGCCAAGGCTGGGTCTGCCTCCTCCAAAGGCAGCGCTTGTAGGTTCACCACCTGGTGGGAACCTTGGGCACATATCCAGGCCGGGGTCTCAGGATCACGTGAGAGTTAGCCGGCCCGAACTCCAGGCACGCTTCGTCAACCGAAAATGCCTGCAGGTCCCCTACCCTCTTGATGGAGGCCAATGCAACCAGGAGCGCTGTCTTCATAGACAGGAACTTAAGCTCCACTGATTGCAGAGGCTCAAAGGGAGCACTCTGCAGGGCAGTTAAAACCACTGAGAGGTCCCAAGAGGGAACGAGAGGAGGGCGGGGAGGATTCAGTCTCCTCGCTCCTCTCAGGAACCTGATGATCAGGTCGTGCTTTCCAACGGACTTACCTTCGACTGCGTCGTGATGTGCGGCAATGGCGGCAACATACACTTTCAGGGTGGAGGGAGACAGCCTTCGCTCCAACCCTTCTTGCAGGAAGGAAAGCACGACACTGATCGGGCATTTCGTGGGTTCTTGATGTTTAGAAGAACACCAGTTGACGAAGAGGTTCCACTTCAACGCATAGACATGTCTCGTGGACAATGCTCTAGCGGAAGTGATGGTAGCCACCACCGCTGGTGGTAGGGTACTCAAACCTACCTCGTCCCGTCCAGGAGCCTCACGTGGAGGTTCCAAAGATCGGGATGAGGGTGCCATAGGGTGCCCCGTCCCTGAGAAAGCAGGTCCTTCCTCAGAGGAATAGGCCAGGGAGGTGCTGTCACGAGGAGTACTAGTTATGGGAACCAGGTGCGGTTGGGCCAATACGGGGCAACCAATATCACCTGCTCCTCGTCCTCCCTGATCTTGCGCAAAGTCTGCGCAAGAAGGCTCACTGGGGGAAACGCATACTTGCGTAGGCCCCGCAGCCAGCTGTGCGCCAGTGCATCCGTGCCGAGCGTGCCCTCGGTCAGGGAATAAAACAGGTTGCAATGGGACGAGTCGTGGGAGGCAAACAGATCTATCTGAGCGTCCCTGAACTGATCCCAAATCAGCTGGACCGACTGGGGATGGAGTCTCCATTCTCCAGCGAGAGGCCGAAGCCGAGACAGCTCGTCGGCCGCACGGTTCAGCTCTCCCGGGATATAAATGGCTCGAAGCGACCTCAGATGCTTCTGACTCCATATGAGGAGGTGGCGGGCGAGTTGCGACATACGGCGGGAGCGTAGACCACCTTGACGGTTGATGTACGCTACTGTGGCGGTATTGTCTGAACGGACTAGTACGTGTTGACCCCTGAGCAACGCCCGGAAGCGGTGCAGGGCAAGGCGTACAGCCAGCAACTCGAGGCAATTGACATGCCAAAGGCGTTGGGGACCTGTCCAGGAGCCCGCGGCAGCATGTCCATTGCACATGGCGCCCCAGCCCGTGGTGGAGGCATCCGTTGATACAACAACATGCCTGGAAGCTCGTTCTAAGGGCACTCCGGCCCGTAGAAAACTGAGGTTCGACCACGGGGTGAAGGTCTGACGGCAGGCCGGAGTCACTGGGACTCGGAGCGTGCCGTGTTGCCATGCCCACCTCGGGACTCGATCGCGAAGCCAAAGCTGAAGCGGTCTCATATGAAGCAATCCGAGCAGCGTTACTGCGGCTGCGGATGCCATATGCCCCAGGAGCCTCTGAAACTGTTTCAGTGGGACCGCACTCTTGCCCTCGAACTGACGAAGGCAAGTCAGCAGTGACTGCGCGCGCTCGCTCGTAAGCTGCGCGCACATGGCGACCGAGTCGATATCCATACCGAGAAAAGAGATCCTCTGCACGGGGCAGAGTTTGCTCTTCTCCCAGTTGACCCGAAGGCCCAGACGAGCTAGGTGCCGGAGCACTAGGTCCCTGTGTTCGCAAACCTGGTCTCGAGAGTGAGCTAGGATCAGCCAGTCGTCGAGATAATTCAGGATGCGAACCCCGTGTTCCCGAAGGGGAACAAGGGCTGCCTCGACGACCTTCGTAAAGACGCGAGGAGACAGGGCTAGCCCGAAAGGGAGAACCGCGTACTGGTATGCCTGCCCCTCGAAAACAAACCGTAAGAACGGTCTGTGTCGAGGAAGAATGGAGACATGGAAGTAGGCGTCCTTCAGGTCGATCGCTGCAAACCAATCCTGCGGCCGCACGCATTCGAAAATGCGTTTGGCCGTGAGCATCTTGAACGGCATCCTTCTTAAGGGAGCGGTTCAAGACGCGCAGGTCCAGGATTGGTCGTAACCCACCGGTTTTCTTCGGTACAATGAAGTAAGGGCTGTAGAAGCCGGACCTCATTTCGGCTGGAGGGACAATCTCGATCGCACCCTTCGCCAGTAGGGTGGCGACCTCCGCTCTCATGACAGGGGCATTGCCACCGACCATAGTGAAGCGGACTCCCCTGAAGCAGGGAGGAGACCGCGCGATCTGAATCGCGTAGCCGAGCCTGATGGTTCTCGCGACCCGGCGGGACAGTCTAGGAGGCTCTAGCCAGGCCTCCAGAAACTGCGCCAGTGAACCACAGACGTACCGTCGGAGGTGCAGCGAGGCGGAATGACCGGCCCAGGCAAGGGTGGCATGGTCATTAGCCGCGTCCTGTCAGAGGAGGCCAGGGGAGGACCAGCGTCCCACGGGGGCGTGCTCTGGCAGGGGTCTGGCGACAGAGGGGGATGAGAGGAGCGTGGCCCGTGGGCGGCGCGTGCTGTCATCCATAGCCTCTTGGGGCTCAGAGAAAGAGCATCAGTTCTTTTGAATGAGATTCTCACCCAGCCCTCCACCGGGGGAAGGAGTGGTCCTGCTACCAGCTCCTGAAAGAACTGAGCCCTAACTCCAGGCTACCTGTCTCAGGAGTGCTGCTTAGCCAGGTGTTAGCCGGCTAAGGGCAAGGACAGGCGGTGCCAGCCTCCAGCGACCTCCTCATGCTCGGGCCGGGAAGGGTCGAGGGGAGGAGCCGCATGGAAGCGGCGTCGGCGGGAAGCAGACTAAGGAGACCACACGGACGGATGACCGTCAGTGCAGAAGCCTGAGTCCGCTTCTGGAGTGATCGAAGACTGTTGGGCGCAGTCCTCAACCACACCGCCGACCAAGCTGCCCATCTCAAGAGTGCTGCTTAGGCTGGCGTGGCAGTCTAAGGGGCGGAGACGGGCAGCGCCGCCCTCCTGCGACCTCCTCCTGCTCAGGGCCAGTGAAGGCCCGAGGGGAGGAGCCGCATGGAGGTGGCCTCGGCGGGAAGCAGACTAAGGAGACCGCACGGACGGATGACCGTCGGTGCAGAAGGCCTCAGTCTGCTTCTGGGGGGGGTCAAAAACTGTAGGGTACAGTCCTCAACCACACCGCCGAGGAGCCCAGCCTGGGACATGAGGGAGCTGAGAAAATGAATTCTCAGACCCCCTCACATCAACCTGGCTGAGCCCATGTCTGGACCACTCTAGTGGACACCACCTGACCCAGGATCACGCAGGTACCGATGTCGCCCGAGAGCGAGGTCAGTAGTGTGCGCGGCGGAACGACCAAGCCGGGCATGGGAGGCATAGCGTCCCAGCAAGGGGGCGTGGTCGAGTTTCCGCGTTCTGTCAGTGTTGGCCAGGGAAGGACTAGCGTTCCACTGCGGCCGGTTCTGACAGAACTCCCGAGTCAGCACTGCCTCGAAGGCGAAGGCGACACACAGCACTGCATGCCTGTGCCACGATAGTGACAGAGAACATACAGCCCATGATCGCCACGCGATCGAGTGCAGCGAAGGCGGAGGACGCCCGCGGGCCGCGAAAAGTCACGTGGACTCCCGCGGGCCGGAAGCGTCCTGATGCACATCCGGGAAGCCTACAGCGCTCGGTGGGAGGGCGGCGCCACTCCAGCCGATGCTTTCAGCTGCCCGGGAAAGCATGGCCATCAGCTCTGGATCTGACTCGACTAACGCTGACACTCCAGAGGGAGGCAACGCAGTCGAATCCTCATTTCCAGAGGAATCAAGCCCGCCTTGTGATGCTGTGAGTGACATGACACCACCTGCTGGAGCCCCGAATGAAAACACTGGGTCCCTAAGAAGAACCAGGTACACACGGAAGCCCCACGGTTTGCGATGTGGAGGGGGGCGTGGCCCGAGGAATGCTCGTCGGTATTATGCCACACTGTAACCCTCAGATCACCCTGGCCACCAGCCAAAGTATCCCCTCTCGAGGAAGAGATAGATTGGGGTGTGGCAGAGGGGACTCTACCCACACGGGGATCATTGAGTCTCGATCTATAAACATCACGATGGTCACGTTCCCGCAGAGAAAACGTGACTCACCCACGAGCGCTGCCGAGCGTGAATCAGCCCAACACGCGAAACAGCGCTCGTGACCGTTAGGCAGATGAATCACGCGCCCACATCCAGTAAATACACGGGCGAGCCGTCTTGAAAAAGACGTGCCGCGTGCAGCTCTTTTAGAGAGAGGAAAAGCTCAGCAGAGTGCTGAAGCGCCCAGGGAGAAACACACACACTGTCGGCAGATCACTGCACAGATCAGCAGCAGGCAATGCGATCTCGCTGGAACACGCCGTCACACCAACACACTGAAGAGCCGCTCGTCTCGTAGAGTGAAGATGATACAGAATAGCTTGTAGGAGTGAAGAAAACTCTTGGCTCCGAAGCGAAAACATATCTGCATGTTGCCAGCGTACTTCCTTATATACCCCCAGGGTGGGGCGGACTTACGCTATGCAAATTCCGCAGACCCATGGCATTTCATTGCCATTGGCTCGTTTTATATACTCGAAGATGACAGGCTTTCTAAGCGAAACCCCATTCGTCGTCATCCGACGTAACTCGGAGTGACAACGAAAGGGAACTAACAGGTCTGTGAGAGCCAGAATTCTTACTGGTTGGTAGGTGATCAAATACTTATGTCATGCAATAAAATGCAAATTAATTATAAAAAATCATACAATGTGATTTTCTGTCAAAATCGGCAGTGTATCAAATACTTGTTCTCCCCACTGTATATATATATATATATATATATATATAGCAACACATTGAACTACAACTGAAATTTAGTAGTAAAAAGACTGAAATTGTATTTTCTTATAAACCATACTTGACTAATCTTTGCTTAATTCAAAACATGGATAAAACCTAAAAAAGAAGAAAATATAATCAATATGTAAAATTCTGTATTCTTCCGTATACCTTTATATGTATATGAGTGTATACATTTATATGCGATTTAATAACAGCAAATAAGATGTACACACAATTTCTAGAGCACTTTTTTTAATGCAATATTTATTAAAGATTCACTAAACAACATTGCACAGGCAATTCATTAGCAAGGCTATAGGTATTTTAGTATTGACCCTAGGTAAAATGAGCACTTCTATTCAGCCACAGGACGCATAATGTGATAAGTGATGTCCATACCCATCAAGTCATACTTGTTATGAAACCATATGTGGGTTCAGAGAGAAAACAATTAAAATGGGAAAATGTGATTAACATATAGCCATAGTCTGCTGTAAAAAAAAAACTGTCTTATAGGTGGCTTATGATGCATTCTGATTGTTTGTCATTTGGTCAAATATTAAGTGTAGCAGCTGTACTAGCAGATGGTGGAGATGTGGTTGAGCTGGTAGAAAATTTGATCAAGCTGATTAGAATCATCTAGAACCACCAAGCTACTGTGTTTCATAACCGCATGTCTACCTTAAGCTGGTATATGACCTGGTTTTTCAAGCTGAGCCCATGACGAATATAGTCTACCAGGTAAACCAGGTCCACACTTGATATTTAACACATAATTATGTGGTCCAGCTTGGACCAGCTACAACCTAACCACCATGTTCCAAAACACAGCAACCATCTTAAACTGAATGTTTGCTTGATTTTACTACAGTCAATTACTGAAACAAATGTTTAAATTATGCAACATATTCTCCAAAGTCACTAAAATATCTGAAAACAAAAAATGTGCTCTATCCATTTTGGACTAGAATTGAAACTAGGCAAAGTGACCACTTGGATTAGTCACACACATGAACAATTATCAGCCAATACCAGAGATATATAAAGACCAAATATTGACTGTAAAAACACTAAATAATGGGTTTCAACTCTGTGACCTAACAGTTACATCTAAAATGTCACAAAAGCCATTTCACCATTTGAAGAGCTCTGAAAAGTCTTCATGATACAGACATTCAACCTATAATTTTACATATTCATACGATTTTGCTGCATCAAACAATTTCGTCAACCTCAAATCAAAGCAAAAGATTTTTTTTCCACAGCTAATGGAAGCACTGAAGTGCTCAAACCCCTCTCATTATTTGTGACTGAAAATAAAACGATAGCCGTGAGGTAAATGTAATGAGAGAAAGACGTACAGTAGACAATTCCAGGGTTTATCTAGTGTTCCCCAGCATTCATCGCTGATGCAAGTGTTAATGCACACCAGAGTAAATCAGCACGGGTGGCGTATTCACGGTTTGCCTGTAGTCTGTGTTGGTCCACTGTGATTTCAGTCTCGGCCACCCTGGAGATCGGCAGCTGGAGACTCGCAAGGCATTTATTACGTGTCACAAAAAATTACCCATCTCCCTTAAGTGTGTCTGCCTCCTTCAGAGCTGATGAAAATGAAATCAATAACGCCTCAATCACTCTAAGCAGGAGAGAAAGGAATGGCCTTTTCCAGTCCTCCACCTAGTTCACAGTGAGAGCCGGATCGTTTGGTCCTTACACACTGTCAATATTTGCCACAAACACAAGCACAAGATTATTTACATTTACGGGGAGACTTGGATTCTTTTAGAAGCAGAATCTTGGAATGGTTTCAAAAATTCACAGTTCTCTTTCATGAAGCAAATACACTTACAAGTGCTCAAAAGTGTCGAAACATGGCCTGTGGTAACTGTTACACTCAAGTGTCTCAAAATTGACAGACTACATCAGAAAATACAGATGTACGTTAGCATTTCTTGAGCATAAAGACATTCGAACGGTGCAAAACAGCCTTTGTAGAAGCTACAGTATAGTGACCAGCCACCAGATGTAAGTGATCGAAGTAAGATGCTTTCAGGGACTAGCCTTTCAGTGACCACAGAGTATTGACTGATTCTGGATCTATTACACACACTGGTGACCTCAGCTTGGACCCCAAGTGAATTTTGTCCTGAAGCGTAGCCGAGACCGGATGGAGCTCGTCATTCACTCGTTCTGTCTCCTCACAAGGACAATAGACCGGCCTCTGCAGAGGCAGTGTGAAAACCTGTTATCTTTAACACTATTCTTCATTGATCATGATCTAGATCTGGGTTTCCGAAACGGGGGTTTGTGAGTTGATGAAAAACTAACAATTAAATAGAGTGTCAAAATAAAATAAATAAATGTGGCTGCACGATTAATCGAAATAAAATGTGATATAGCTTGGTGCAGTTATCAAATCAGATGCATTTCTGTGGATAGAAATTTACAGCATTTCACCAGTATTCTGCCAAAATAAAAGCTCAAGAATTTGACAATGTTTGTATCAAAATAAGTCTGTATCACTGCTGTTTGGATTTAAATATGGAAATACTTAGGAGTGAGTCTATGACTGGATCATTATTGCTGTGATTATTATGTTTCTAGCATGTTATATGTTTGACAACAGTTCTTCTAACCCTACATGATGGAGTGTGTAGCTTTTCATTTATTAAACAACCATGTAGGAAGACACACCATGGCCATATTCCAGGATGACATTGTCAAGATTCATCAGGCTCAAATTGTGAAAGAATGGTTGGGAGGGAGAATGAAGAATCATTTTCACACATGAATTGGCACCTCTGAGTCCAGACCATAAATTCACTGAAAGTCTTTGGAATGTGCCGAAGGAGACTTTACAGAGTGCTGGACTCTTGCATTGTCAAGATCTTGACCTAAAATTGATGCACTTCTTGAAGCAAATAAATGTTGTGATGTTACTTCCATCAAGAGGTGCATCCATTTTTGGCTACTTAAATCCAAACAGCATTTTTTTTTTTTTTTTTTGCCAAAGTGGAACCGCACCATACGTCAGAGCACTTGCCCACATGGCTATGGCTCAGACAAAATATTAATTTAAAATCTCAGGGGTTCTAAAATAAAATATTTTACATCTAAGTGGTTCGGGTGACAAAACAGTTTGGGACTCCCTGATTTAGATCAAAGCCAAAATGAGCGAACAAACATCTTGTGACAGCTGAATTTTCAACCTCAACCTCTTTGCTTCCTGAGAGCTTGTGCTAAATGATTCACAATGAATCCTCTCCATATTTAATCAGATACAGTCATTTGAATTGTTGAAATTTAAATGAAGCAACATTTCCAAAAAGGAGAATTTTCTGCTCTAGACGTTTTTGTTCATACCAGGAGGCAATTAAATACATTTCATGAGAGTAGTTACAGATCTCTAATCTAATAAATTTTAATAGCAGCAGTGCATTTGCAGTTAAAGGCGGCCATAGCCAGAGGCCTATGTGACTCATAACCTACTAAAACTACTGTGGAGAATAAAAATTATTACATAAGTTTATGTCCGTAGTAAGAATCTAAACCCCACCGGTAGTAACCTAAAAACAATACTCCCTCTTTTTGCTTTGTAAAACGCTTTCGTAAGTGTTTCCCCATACAGTCCCACGTGTGAGTGTCTGGCCTCTTCAGTAGGGTGTAGTGTTTCAGCTCTGGAGCTGGTGTGAGTGTGGAGGGAAGACCTCCAGATAGAGCATCCTGCAAACAGCTTGCAGTGGGAGGGGCGGTTCTGGCACGGGCAGGGTGTTCTTGGCCGCTATAAACTAGGTCCTTTCACTGGGCTTGATTTGTTTATCATAAACAGACTGAAATATTATGCTAACTAACATTTTAAAGGTGACAAGTGTCATTTACGGTAAAAAAATAAACACTGTGGCGCTATCAGAACATCCCTCTGATTGTTTGAGCATCCCAACACAGCAACACTGACTCAACCAGCATCTACAAAGATATGATAATACTTGATAATTTTATTCAGCAAAGATGCATCATATTGATCAAAAGTGGCAGTAAAGCCATTTATGATGATAAAGAAATGCTGTTTTTTGAACTTTCTATTAAAAGAATCGGTTACACTTTATGTTAAGGTGTCATTGTTACAGTGTAATTACATATTTAAGTACTGAGTAATATTAAGCAACTACATGTACTTACTATAGGGTTAGGGTAGGATTAGGATTTGGTTGAGGGTTAGTTGCATGTAATTATGCATAATTTACTGTTATTACTATGGTAAGTACATGCAACATATGTAACAAGGACACTGTAAAATAAAGTGTTACCAAAAAATCCTATTGAAAAAACTATTTTCAATATTGATAATAATAGTTTTACTTTACTTTTAATAATTGTCTTTTACATGGTGAAGATGATCAGTTAGAAACTATCTATCATGCAGCAACTGCCGTAAACTGGATTAAGATCAACCATACAGAAGGCCATATTTATTTTTAAATAGCCATATTTTGACATATGCCATATGATTGTCACACTGTGGTTCCCTAATGCACAGACTGAAGACTACAATTATAGATACAAACTCAAACTTTAATAATAGTACTCTGGAACAAGCTGACAGGCAGGGAAAACACAAATAAACGCAACAGAGCTCGGACAAAGACCGAAAGAAAGGGTGAATCTTAAATAGCAAACAGAAACAAGATAATTAATCATACACAGCTGGGACAAATGAACTCATAATGATAGTAACCATAGAAACGAAGGAGTGGCGGGAAAAGAACAAAGAAAAACAGGAACCAATCAAAACACAAACCGAAAGTCCAAACATGCACTGACACATGACAATGATAATCTGTACATATGTTTATTCTGACAAAACCTGTCTCTATACTTTTTAAATATATATATTTTTACATTTAATTCTTAATTCTATTACTGTTTCTGGTTGTTGTATTTGTATGTGGAAGCTTCTGGAAGCTTCAGTACCAAGACAAATTAATTGTGTGTGCAAGCACTTGGCAATAAAGTTCTTTCTGATTCTGATATTCATGATATTTCTTGAAAGTACAGCAAAGTGCATCAGAAGTCTCTTGAACTTAGAAACTTGAGCTGGTATCCACAGGACCTTGTGGAAACTGATGTCAATAATCCAATGGCTGAACACAAGCCTCTGAGTGTGGAGTAATCAATAGCTTTTATGACGGGGACTGAGACAGCTCTCTTATAGTTAAAGGGCCTATAATAATTGAGCACTTCACATTTACGTCATTTGAAACGCACTAGGAACAATGGCATCACACCTCAGAAATCTATAGTAGATAGGCTATGGCATTTATAACATCATAATTCATACTTCTTTATCAGTGACCTCACATGCAGTGTTTACACTTATATCAGTTAAAAATCAATAGTCTTGCAAGTCAATGCAAATGTGATTGTTTAGTTTTTCTCGTCTTGATCGACCATTTTAACTACACAGACACACACACACAAGCACGCACGCATGCACACACACTATCTTATGTACATTATTATTCTTTCATCAGCCCCTCTCATGGAGTTTTAAGGCAACTATCAATTAAGGAAATGACTCATCAATTGTTGGGAGTGGGGTTTCCAAAGAACAAGTTTCGTAACACATAAAATATATCCCATAAATCACAGTCCTCCCCTGCAGCTCTTGAATTATCACACTCCAACACACCCATCATGGCGCCGTCTGGCTGAACAAATCTCCTTCATAAAACTGCATTGTTTTATCATTGTTGTATTGAGTATGGTCCACTTAAATGGGTGCAAGAACCCTGGACATAAAGTGTCGAGCAGAACGTAATTCTCAACCTTTTTCATTTGAAGGACCACTGCAGCTGTCCATCACAATTTTCAAAGGCCCCTCTATATTTGCCAAAATATCTTGGGTATTTCTGCTGTAACTAGGACAAAGCCGCTTGTTTTCAAACTTTGACTTCAAACAGAAACTTAGAATATTGATATATTAAAGTAATTAATTATTTTGTGATTCACGATTCAAGAACTGTATGCTCATCAATAAAAAAGCTATTAAAATCTCAATGTTATTCTTTTTAGATTTTAAATTAAAATAATGTTTTTTAATGATTTAAATATATTATTAAAATATATTAAATATATTATTCATATTTATAAAAAAATTTTATAATTGCTTTATTTTAATAAAGGGGTTGGTCATTCGTACGAATTCATACGAGTGAGGTCGTATGAATTCGTAGAATTAGCCACCTCGTAAAATTCGTACGAATTGCTGTGAGATCGGGTTGGAATAACCTAGTTTTTCCTTTAATAAACAACATCTATTAAATGGAAGATTCAATAGCTCCAAATATTCCAGCTAAACTTAGAGATAAAAGCTGAAAATATAAGACCTTGAATCAGTAAAGGTCTCTTCAGGACAATATTCTGTATGTATTATACAAGGTTGGACAGAGTGGCATATTGTAACACATTCTCAGCTGTCACTTTATGAAAAGGTTGGCAAGAAAGAACAATGCTAAATGCAATAATAAAATGCAATTAAGCATATATTTTTGCATAGTTTGTAAAGCAAAATATAAATAGACTTATCAATTTTGAAAAAGGAGAAGAAAACGCTTTTATCTTTTGTTGTAGACGCCAAATGATGTTTGTCCAATTGAACTATACCGATTTTGCCACAAACTCGCAAGGTTATTATAGTTTTGTATTTTTAAATTAGTTATGTATTTGAATATTATTTTCTTTATATTAGTTTCATTAATGGTTTTGTTAATTAAATGTTTTATTTTGTGAACACATTTATATTTAGTTTTTATAAATTTAGTTTCAGTTTTAGTTTTAGGGCCCTATTTTAATTTTAAAATTAAATTTTTATAATTTTTTTTTTAATTTAATACTGTGAAGCTGCTTTGATACAATCTGTATTGTGAAAAGCGCTATACAAATAAACTTGACTTGACTTGACTATTTTAACGATCTGAAACGCAAGTGTCAAGCGCAAAGCGCAAGTAACTTTGTGGGCGGGTCTTGGGCACTGTTGCTATTTTCCCGGCGGGATAAATTACTCCTGCGCCAGGCACAAATCTAAAATGGGTTTGTCTGAAGTAGCTTCATTATTCATAGGTGTGGTTTGGGCGTAACGTGAAATAAACCAATCAGAGCGTCATCTCACATTCCCTTTAAGAGCAGACGCGCTTTTTCCATAGCGGATTGCTATTGTAACGGCGGATTTGCCAGGCGCGCGCCAGGAGCGGTTCACAGCCGAGGAAAGCAACGCTCTCGTCACGGCCGTAAAAGAGAGAAGTTACATTGAAATGGAGAAACCCACCCAAATTCGTATGATAATTTGGGTAAATGTGTAAGCTAGATGTATGCTTTTATAATAAATTATCTATCTATCTATCTATCTATCTATCTATCTATCTATCTATCTATCTATCTATCTATCTATCTATCTATCTATCTATCTATCTATCTATCTATCTATCTATCTATCATCGTAATAATGTATGATTTGCAAAAATGAAAACTGCTGCTTCTATGTAGAGAATCAAAGTGTATGCGCGTTGTGCACACGCTACATTGATTATGGCCAAGCATGCGCCCTTAAAATAGCATATGAATAACATGCGCAACGCGCCACTGACTTTAAACTATTTTTTCCTGGTTAGTGGCGCAATTGTTTTCTAAACCATCAAAATAGCATGAAGGAACGTTTGCGCCGGAACACGCCTCCTTTTTTGCGCTGAACCGCCCAGGGAGCGCAATTTCATTCCCTAGTATAGCGACGTGCTTCTGTGGAGGGAAAGCGCGCTTTGTGCGGGTGCAAAATAGGAATGATACATGCGTCAGTGTACAAAGTCAATTGCGCTGGGTGCAAGATAGGGCCCTTAGGGCCCTATTTTAACGATCTGAAACGCAAGTGTCAAGCGCAAAGCGCAAGTAACTTTGTGGGCGGATCTCCGGCGCTGTTGCTATTTTCCCGGCGGGATAAATGCCTCTTGCGCCCGGCGCAAATCTAAAATGGGTTTGTCTGAAGTAGCTTCATTATTCATAGGTGTGGTTTGGGCGTAACGTGAAATAAACCAATCAGAGCGATATCTCACATTCCCTTTAAGAGCAGGCGCGCTTGTTCTAAAGCGGATTCCTATTATAACGGCGGATTTGCCAGGCGCGCGCCGGCAGCGGTTCACAGCCGAGGAGACCGACGTTCTCGTCAGGGACATTGGGGATGGAGAAACCCACCCAAATTAACTTCGGTTAAACAGGCGTATGATAATTTGGATAAATGTGTAAGTTAGATGTATGCTTTTATAATAAATTGTCTTTCTATCTATCTATCTATCTATCTATCTATCTATCTATGGTAATAATGTATGATTTGCAAAAATGAAAACGGCTGCTTCTGTGTAGATGAGAGAATCAAAGTGTATGCGCGTTGTGCACACGCTACATTGATTATGGCCAAGCATGCGCCCTTAAAATAGCATATGAATAACATGCGTAACGCGCCACTGACTTTAAACCATTTTTTCCTGGTTAGTGGCGCAATTGTTTTCTAAACCATCAAAATAGCATGAAGGAACGTTTGCGCCGGAACACGCCTCCTCTTTGCGCTGAACCGCCCTAGGGAGCGCAAGTGTATTTCCTAACTTACAGACGTGCGTCTGTGGAGGGAAAAGTCCGCTGTGCGCGGGTGCAAAATAGGAATGATACATGCGTCGGTGTACAAAGTCAATTGCGCTGGGTGCAAGATAGGGCCCTTAGTGTTTAACAGAGTTAACAGAACACTTCCAGGTAAAGACATTTAATTTCAGCAAAGTTTAATGTTTGCAGTTTACATTTTACTTTTGTGCAAACCTCTTAATAATAAAAATAATTGTTTGAGATTGAACAAAGAACCAAACAAATGCAACTTAAAAGAAAAAAAGTTAAAAAAAATAATATATTATTTAAAGATGAAATCTTGTGGTGTATAAGCAAATAAAATAAAAAAGATGTGTATGATTATTATGATTATTCTTGTATGGTTATTTCTATTATTAATATTTTCAAATATTATTATTGTATTGATCAATTTATGCTTTATGTCTATTGTATATTTTAATAGCTTATACACATAGTTATACTCATATTCATGTGTTCTATTCAGACCAGACATTTAGTTTACATCTATCCATTTGTGGGATAGACATGCTATTTGTTTTTGTTCGTTTTCTGCTCAGTGTGGTATCCGGTCTCATATGTGTGGAATCTTGTTTATTTTTAAGTTTCACATGAGATTGTTTTCTTACCTGGAATTAAGGTACAGCTATATTTGCATAAGGTCTAGAGATGATTGAAATACTTATTTGGCCATTTTGGCTTCTAAAAGTCTGGTTCACACAGAAAGCATTTTTGCTTTGAAAAAAAGCGTAAGGTCTCAAAGCGGAACTATGCAGTTTTTTTTAGCTTAATTTACCAGTCATTGGAATGGTTATATAACTTTTTTCGGGTTGAATGGTGGTCGTCTCGCTTCCCCCTAGCGCCTGTGAGCGGAAAAAACACCCTTGCAACTTTGGGCCGGCGGGCCTTCTGTGTATCATACATACCTCAGTGCGTTCGCCGGCGTCTTTGAAAACAAATGCACATGACCAGAGGGAGAAGATGGGAGGGGGGGAGAGTCGCCAACGGGTTTTTCCGACAGTGTTATCAAATATCTATTCCGAAGCTGTAGGGGGAGCTCTATGGAGAAACCTGAGAGCAAAAAGCGAGAAAACAGCGAAGAAATTGCCAAAACTGCATAGTGCTTCTTTAATAGTCTAATAATACTTATTTTAACTTGAGTGCCGTGTTTTAGAACGCTGTGTCATGCACAAGACGCTGCAAAAGACGCGAGCGCAACAGTCATACATGTCCGTCTAGTGCGTGTTTACATTGAAAAATAAAGTAGCACAGTCCAATGGAAAAACTTGATTTTCCAACGCTATCTCACGACCAATACGCACAAATTCGTACAAGTGAGTACGAGGTGGCAAATTCGTATGATTTGTCTAAACCCCAGTGATGGGAAGGTTTAAGGGCGGGATCAGGGGTAGCTCATTCGTACGAATTTATACAAACTAGGCAAAATATGTTCGATTTAGCAAAAATCTTACGAATTCGTACGAGTGAGGTCGTATGAATTCGTACGATTTAGCCACCTCGTAAAATACGTACAACTTGCCGTGAGATTGGGTTGGATTTTCGGTACAGGATGAGAGCTTATTAATTACAAAAACGATTATTTATTTTGGCTAATTATTATTTTATTTTAGTTAGTTTTTTAATTGCTGTTGTTTCATTTTGTTTTATGTTTACGAAAATAACCTTGCTTGGTAGAAGTTTAATTTTGAAGACATTTTTGTGTAGTTTTGTACACTAAAACTATTTTGGAACTGCATGTGCTGGGTGAAGCTCCAATGAAGCAAAACCTATACTGTATATAAAATTTAAAAAAACTATATATAAAAGAAGAATTTGATTTAGTAACAGCCACATTGCTGTATGAGTAATAGACACATAGCAGCATCTCTAAGAGAAAAGGAATAGGCATTTAGTGGTTGCTGAACTGCAGCTGCTCTGCACAATGTCTCTGGGATAGTCCCAATCCCCATAATAACCATGACTACTATCTCCAGATGTGGGAAAAGTCAGAGATAAACTGGTTTAATCTCTCTCTACGCAAGATTTCCTTCTCTCTGCCTCTCTCTCTACACACACACACACACACATTTTCTTCGCCTCTTAACAGCATTTTTCAGACTCCTGCTATTTCTTGAAATTAGCACTAATGTGAGAGCACATTAAAAGATTTGTTCGCCCATGACTAGCTCATCCCCTGAGAAACTAGACAAATCTTTCATTTGACTACTTCATTTCTACTTTTGATTCGTTTCTAAACAATTGTGGCCTGCCACACATACATGAAATATGGCATTATTTTGACACAGCTAAATCCATAACCGAATTACACCTACGCTGTCTTGTTAGCTCTTCCTGTACGGTACACAGACAGGCAGGAGGTACCAGGAAGCATAATTTGGCATTGGCCTTCTACAAGAAATTCGAAAGAAGACTATTGCAAATAAAAACACATAGACCTAAACAGAAACACTCCAAGGCAGAAGCTTGCAACCCTTTGATAATATTACGGTTGTTAGCCCTCCCAAACCATGAAGAAACAAACCTAATGTGGCAGATCTGAGACAATCACTTTAAGGAGAATTGCCTCTTCTCTTGAAGGAGGTAATTGGATCTTTCTCCTACTTGTTTGTTTCCCAAGAGGACAAAATGGCAAAAAGGAAGACAAAGCATCCCTCAATGGTTGTGAATCTCTGGTTAATTGTTTTATTCGTGTCCAGGCTGAAAGCACTAAGCGCTTCTGTCCACTCTGATGATTCAATTCCAGGAATGAGGACACATAAAAGACGAGAGAATAGAGGACAAAATTACATGCTGCTTCCTTCGTGGCATAAAGTGCAAAATCGCCTTTAACAGCCACAGTCAAAACACGTTTAAAAGGAACAAAGCAAAACTGAGGCTTAACATTTTTTTTTTTTTTTTTTACCCTGCTAACTAGGTACGAAACTTTAAAAGTAAAAATGTGCTTTTTTACATGAGTATTTGTTTAGCTAAAGATACAAAATCTGAAAATGTCTACAGTAGGGGTGTCCAATCCTGCTCCTGGAGTGCCAGTTTCCTGCAGAGTTTAGTGCCAATCTGCCCCAACACACCTGTCTGGAAGTTTCTAATAATCCTGATGACCTGAATTCGCTGGTTCAGGTGTGTTAGGATTGGAGCAAAACTCTGCAGAATAATGACCCTCAAGGAGCAGGACTGGGCACCCCTGTTTGAGCAAGTCATGTGACTGGTGACACAAAAATACCAGCCAAAAGTCCTCTAAGCTGTTTACACAACACTGGCTATGTTTACAAGCAACCAAATAATTAGTTCGTAATTGGATTGACGGCTCAATCGGACTGAAAAGCCTTCATGTAAATCGATCCGATTGAGCTCGATCTGTACGAAATTTCTATCCGATTGAAAGGGGTGGTTTATTCCTTTTCTAATCTGACCGAGAGGACATGTAAACACTTGATCGGATTGAAAGCCGAAACTGAAAGGACTGCGCATGTGCAATGACGTAGAAAAAGCGTAATGACATGACGCGCAGAACGAGCTGTTCTTCCTGATGAATAAAGTTTGTCTTATAAATGAGTCTTATAAAAAAAGTCTAATAAATGAGTGTCCCATCATCCTAAAATTCTCATTTCACTCAGCGTCTGTGAAGTGGAGCAGGGCGCAGGGAGGGGCGTTTTTACTGCGTGATAAGGAGCACGGCACAACCGTTCATATGCTCATTTACTCCAAATTATGACCAGAAATGGATAAATATTAAGTCTGCTGCTTAAAACATAAATAAAAAAAACAATCTAAGAGAATAGTTATTATGCGCAAACAGCGGGAAACTCTGAATATTCATGCAGTGACATATAAACGCGCACATCAAACCGATCACGTTTAGCGTTCATGTAAACAATACATTCAGATTCATCAATCGGAATGAATTCAGTTGTGCAAACTAAAGTTGTGCATGTAAACGTAGGCAAGGATGTACTGTACTAAAAATGGAAACGTTTTTCCTTTGTGTTTTCCGTGTACAGACGTCAACGTTGTCAAAACAACCCCCGTTCACACTGATTTGTGAAAAAACCCTCTGTGTTATCCATTCCAGGCCAGTAGATGGTGATGTCACTTTGTAAAGAAACACTACGCGCCTATAGACTGAACACGTAATACGCATGCGCATGACGTGAACGTTTTCATAAATTCACATTTTTTGGGGTGCACTTTGAATCCTGTTTTCAAAAGCTTGAGTTTTCAGGCCCCCAAAACGACATTGTCGTGTAAACGAATGGCCAAAACGTAAAGTTTTTAGTTGAAAACGATGTTGTATAAACTGCACCTTAATCAGATTTCAATCCTGGTCAAATTCGTAAATGACAATGGATGGAAAGAATTTACCGTTTTGACCGATGGCGAAACGAGAGAGAGATGATGGTGTTGGTGCTGCTAGGTGGAATTATACAATTGAGGAAAGGTTTGTGCAGCTATGGCAACAATACTCCTGACTTTATGATGTTTCCACGAGGGACTACCACGACAGGGTGGAAAAAGATAAATGCTGGCGAATGATAGCGGAGGTGCTTCAGCCACCCGGTCAGTACAAAGTTTGTCACACTCTTGTTTCCAGAAGTCAGTCGCTATTTCCACCTTTTCTATGACATCATGCACATTGTTAAATATAGCAAGCAATGATTGGTTGGAAAGCATTCCTGGACATGTTCCTGGAACAACATTTCTCTCCAAAAATGTTTTCCTAACCATATCCCTACCCCTAAACCTAAACCTATCCATACTGTATACTTAAAATCAGAGGGAAATGATAGGTGAATAACACTGATGTAGAAGCACGTAACCCTGGTTGTAAAACTAAACTTGACATAAACTATAAACCTCAAATCTGATTGGCTGATTGGAATGTTTTTCAAGGATCAACAAAGATGTTGATCCAGGAACATGTTGCACTTGGTGAAATCATGTTGACCATGTAGTCTAACATATGTCTTGTCCATGATAAGATTGTAGGAGTCAAAATCGCATAATCTGACACAGTGACTATCGCAATTCATAACCGACAAAAATATTGTGTCGTCTGAACCCAGCATTAAAGAACTACTCGAAGATAGAAAATGCTAATAAAACCAACAGAAGACGAAAAAAGTGGAATCAACAACAATGGATATGCGAGGAAATCGGTCATGCATTTGAACATCTCACATATAAAAAAAACTGTAAAGATAACAACTCAGTGGTGCCCTCTACAGGTCACAAAGCAGTCATCAAGCACGCCAGTACAGGCTCATGATACATTGGAGATGAAACAGATGGTTTAAAAACGAAGCATTCCCTCAAAGTATGTCCATGCAACCAAGAACATGGCTCTGAATCACCACTGAATTATTCCTCTCCAATTTCCTATAAGCCAGGTCTCAGTTCAGCCTCCACCAGTGCACATGGACCACAAGAACTCTACGCAAATCCATACTTCTGCAAGAGCTTTCCACACATTGTACAGAAAAGCCCCATGGAAGGAGATTGGGAGTTAGGCTTTCATTTACTCCCGAGCAGTGCCAACACCAAAGCAGCCCTCTGGAGAGGGACACACAATCACAGCGAGCAGGTGTGACCAGCTCAACATAATATCTCAGCTGTGTAACGACAGAGGAACTGAAGTACAAAAGATGCAAAAATACTCAAATACAGCTGGAAATGCCACAGGGCTTCTCATAGACTGACTTTGAGGTTTCCAGCTATCAGAAAAAGCAGCACTCTTTGAAAATGCCATGCTATTCAACGTACACATGCTATTAAGATTATTAGGCCTATACTGTAATAAAAAAAAGAAGATTTGTTGAAGTTGTAAATAAAGCAGAGATTATTGCTTGTTTTACAAGGATTCTACTTAACTAAAAACTGTTTCCTAAACCATTGTCCCTATGTATTTCACAACAAATACTGGTAAATACAGCAACATTTAGACTCAGCTTTTACTTTGCATTTGGTTGCAAAGGTCCGAACACAAAGTCTGCTAAATAAAGACAAGTCCTGATCTTCTTCACTGAGTAAATGCGGCACAAGATGGCAGAGTTTTGTGTGCCGTGGCAGATTGCAGACAGTTGGGTGTCTGTCATAGGCAGCATAGAGGTTATGTAATGAGTTTGGCTTTTGTCTCTAAACTGCTGATACTGCATGTGGAGCTGTGCTTGGTTAAAAAGAGCTGCCTTTTTACATTCGATACCTTCATTGAAGTGCAGAATGCCTGAGAACAGTTGGCAGATACAGCAAACAACTAGGACTCATTCCCTTTCTGCTGGCCTATTTTTATTTTCTCACGAATCACAGTATCATGCAGTCTTGTAAAAAAAAAAAAAAAAAAAAACATCCAGTAAATTTTACAATTTAAAACTAATTTACAAACCGGTGAATCTAACAGCCCTTTTCTGCTGAATTACTTAGGCCACAATGGTTCTAAAAAAGTTTTTTTTTTTTTTTTTAACACTGACAACCACCATAATAACACAGAGAAAACGTCTAGGTTTTGACAGTAACCTCTGTTCCCTGAGAACAGGGAGCAAGACACTGCATTGATGACGCTATTGGGGAACACCCTCCACGTGAACCGGTGTCTGAAAAACTATCCAATCATGGCAATCGAAATTGACTGGCGACAGCCTATGATGTCACTACTAGTGCGACCCGGAAGCATAAAAGAGGCGCCAAGAGAACATGTCATTTCGTCTGAAGGGACTGTTCAGCAGGCATCCCAAGGCATGGCTACCAACGCAGTGTCTCATTCCCTGTTCTCACGGAACAGAGGTTACAGTCGTAACCTAGACAAAAGGGAACTCGTACTGTGTTGATGGGGAACAAAGTACAATCCCATCATGCTGAGGGGAGTGTATGCCAAGTATGACTCGTGTCAAGACGTCAGAACTGGCAGTTTCAACCTGAAATTCCAAGAAAACACTCCCCCTTCAGGTCACATACAGGCTGTCAGTGACATTATTCCCTACGTTCACTGCCTAAGCTATAAGCCTCAAAGAGGCCTCCAAACAAGGGAAAGCCTACCAAGGTCGCTCAAGGGCTTGAAACCAACAGCTTCCATGGAAGGGGTTCCTTTAAGGGAATATGGCCAGGGAGTCCGAAAGCAGTCCCGTCCAGTCACTTTCTGAGGGGGACAAAAAGTCAATCCCATTTGCCACAAGAGAAGCTGACCTGATCAAGTCTACTGACTTAGTCTTCCCAACAACCTGTCTGTTTTCCTAAACAGAGTCTCTCACAAAAACCCAATAGGGAAAAACTGCCATTAATGGCAGTAATCACTCACAAATCGGATCATAGAGACAGGCATCATGGAGAGTAGAACTCAGCATAGCGCTTTATAACCTTTGCAAATGAGGGGAGTAACTCTACTCAATCCTGAATCTACACAGTGTTTCAAGGCCCTGTGGAGGCTGGGCACTCTAAAGGGACCCTAATAAGGGGGGTGCCTCCAGCTCTAGGGCTTATCTAACAGGGAGGCTAAGGGTAGCAAAGTACTCTAATTAATGACCCTAACAAGGGGAGCACTATCAGCATGACCCTGACAGATGTATCAGGGTCGAGGCCTATTATCTTGTAAATTTACAAGACAAATTTTATATTCTCTACTAAACCCAAGGGAATGAAGGCCTCAGCCAACGGCATTCAACCTTATGACTTGAATTCTATATTCAAGGGGCTCAAGATGAAAAATCCTTTTTAACTTAAGGCCTTGCTGCCAGCTACTACACTCGATGCTGTAAAAGGCGGAGGCCTGAGCACACTGCTTCTTACTCTCCAGAGAGAAGGACCTGACAACACCCATAGATATCTGCATGGGAGGCTTATTGAAGGTAGCCTGCTGCCGAGGCTGCTATCTACCGTTACACCACTAGTATTTACACCTAATGCAAAAGGCGGGCCTTGGCCAGACGACTCTTGTAGGAAGTGGAGGCTAGTACTAGGAAAACTAGATTTACAGGAAAAATGTCCTGATGGTCTAAGGAACCTACACTCAGATACTGAGAGGCTCCAATGCTTAGCAGACCGCCACCAAAAATCCTAGATACTAAGCCTAAGACCTAAGATACTAAAACCCACAGAGCTCAGCCTGCTGCCCTTAGAGTGATGGCCTAAACGACTTTTTTTCATGGAGGCCTATCACCATAAAGAGCTCTAAAGAGCACACTTACAGTACTACCAAACCCGATGCCAGACCTACAGAAGGGTTCCAAATTGAAGGAATCACTCATCACAGGTCCAGCCTCAGGGCTGATTCAAGAAGCGCCTGGGGTGAGGAAGTGTGCAGATTCGCAAAGCAGTGTTATGCAAGATTTAATGCAGCCGAGCGTGCCTTCGCCTCTCTGAACTTTCCCATCACTTTCGTCATCCCAGTTCAACCACAGATACCTATCCCTGGCCACCATCGCCGCCATCGAGTTCGTCCGATTGCGGCGGCTGTTTGTTTGGTGGCCCGGAGAGCTAATCTATAGTGCGGCGCAGCTCGTTTACACTACGTCAGGGGAAAGACCCTGACCTTGGTCCAAATCTTTCATCAGATCAGCGTGGTGTGCTTGCAGCACAGCCATTGTGTGCAAGGCATCACCAGCCAGACCCGCCATCGCGTATGCCCTGCCATTTAAGCACGATGTTTGTTTAAAAGGCAGGGCCAGAGCATTTAGTGTCAATGCCTCAACAACCGCGAGATTGTTCGCGAACCTCTCGTCAGTTGAGGCATTGACACATACCCGTGTCCGTGCATCCCCTCAACATCAGCGTAGTTTGCTCACTGATGGCGATGGATGCGCGCTGAACACGGGTTCTTCCATGCCTTTTCGATCTCATTGTGTAGATCGGCAAAATGGTAGGCTCACGGGAGCTGGAGTGTTATGGCTGGAAAGAAACCGTTCGTAAAGTCTGCCACGAGCGGTCTCTTCCCTCACGTGCTCCTACGGCAGCAAAGCCTCGCTGAGCGCGTTTCATAACACTCACAATTCATCATACGCGGGGCATCATTCACCCTCATCAGCCATCTCCTGCTTTCTTGGGCCGTCCAGTAGAGCACTCACTGTCAGATCAGAGGATTTTAGTGACAACACGTCTTCATCCAGCAGCTCAAACTCGCAAGCCTCCGAGGGACATAAGAGAAAAATAACTCTCTCACACTCCTCGGCGAGCTCCCTCTGAAACCCAACGATTCTGAATCTTCTGGCACAGATGTCTGTCCCTCTTCCCTCGAGAAGAAGGCCAGACGAGAGCGAAGTTTTCTCAAGGGAAAAAAACTCACAGTAGGCACAAGCAGTATCTTTCAAGAACTGATCGTGCTTGCTCTGAGCCCAAACAGTAAACGCACAAGTTGTGTGTGTCATCTGGTGTCAATATTTTAGACACGGATCCACACACTTCTTAAAATGCTTATCATTTGCCATAATTGTTCTTATCTTTTTCAGGTGATTGCAAATCAGACAAAACAGTCCCTGAAGACGAAAAGAGGATGACATGTTCTGAAGGCGCCCTTTTACACATCCGGGTCGCACTAGCAGTGACATCATAGGCTGTCGCCGGTCAATTTCGATTGCCGTGACTGGATAGTTTTTCAGACACCAGTTCATGTGAAGGGCGTTCCCCAATAGCGTCATCGACGCAGTGTCTCGTTCCCTTTTGAAAGGGAACCACATGATGAATCAAAGTTGACTCTAAAATAATGCAATAACCATTCATTTAAGAACACAAGATGTAACATAAAACCCTAATGTACATAACAACAAAAACTAAAAACTATCAAATGTGAAGTGTCACAAGGAAGAATTTTAATTTTAATTATAACATTACAACATAGACAAGCAACTTTATTAACATTCATTTGTTTAAAAAAGCAGTAAAAACTGTAATATTGTGAAATATTATTACAATTTAAAAAAACTGCTTTGTAATGTAATATAGTATAGTGGGGGAGTTTTTGATATGATGAAAATAGAATATAATCTGTATAGTAAATCAACTAAATATATATATAGAGTAGCTATAGATTAATCATATTAGAAGTAAATTTTGCTTAGATGTGTTTTAGTTGTCATTATTATGTTTCCTGCTTATAAACTGAATTAAGGCGACAATGACCGACAGCAGCAAGACAGAGTGGGCACTAAGCAACAGTTGGAAAGTCATTGACTTGAGGAGAATGTCACATTCCTGTCACAATAGGATGGCAAAAAATATAATAAGCAGCAGCTAAGGTCACAAGTATCAGCCACTCCAATCACAACTATATCATTCGAGGAGACATTCAGCATTTCCTAAAGCTGGAGAACACATTCAGCAGTGAGTGAAAGTCAGCGTGAAATGAACAGAACACCTCAGTCATCGCCTACTGCTGAACCCACCAGCAGTATCAGAAAAGAGCAAATGGTATATATGTTTCACTAGCATCATATCTGTACACCTGTATATCTGTGAAACCTCCAGTTCATCCACAGGCCTTTATAAATATTCATCAACTGGTATGACCAAATCACCATGAAAGAGCTGTGGAGAAGAGCGGGGCAGAAGACGGAGTCAGTTGACATGCACATTAAACATCAGAATGTCTAGATGTAATCTGCAAAGAAGACAATTTATGGGCCTGGATGGGGTGAAGTGGTGTGTAAGTGACACAAGAGGCTTCTCATGTACTACCCTTGTAATGCAATACATTTTCATAATACAAAAATACAGTAATTGTATCCAGCCATTGTTATGTTTTCAATGACGCACATTCAGATTACAGTTACTCCAAAGAATTTGTAGAAAACATTTTATCTTATTGACCACAGAATACAAACAAAATCGTCCAAAAACACTCACAAGCTACCAGCTTGACTCAATTTGATGAAACCTTAACTGTCTGCATGAACACCATCAGAGTTGTTACTAAATGAACAGCTGACTCACTTAATTAACTAAAAGTTCTGTCAAGTCTAGCCAAGCCATGTCACGTTTATTTATATAGCGCTTTATACAATACAGATTGTTTCAAAGCAGCTTTGCAGTGTTGACAGGAAAATGATTCAACAATGCAAAGAAGTTTATTTCGTCTGTACAGCAGCTCTAAAAGAAAATAGTGTCATTGCTCAGCTGGAGTCATTTCAGTGTCTATTCAGTTCCATTATAAAGATCATCAAATATTAAAAATGGTTAATTTCATCTATAAAGCAGTTCTGCAGAAAACAGTGATTTCATCGTCCGAGTTCAGTTTTCATCCAATAATGTCAGTGCAGTCTAATCAATAATACTGTTGAATATGTCCTCTTTATGTGAATAACATTAATAACATAAACATTAACACTACAAATGTACCATTTTAAGGGCTGCCAGCCTAAAATATCATGGTAATACTTCAGTATGGGGAACACATATTAACTATTAACTAGAACTTTTGCCTAAATAAACTCCTAATTTACTGTTTATTAATAGTTAGTAAGGTAGTTTTTGTAGTGTTTAAGTGTAGGTATTGGGTGGATTAAAGGATGTAGAATATGGTCACGTAGAATAAGGCATTAATATGTGCTTTTTAAAGGAGCTGTATGTAAGAAATGTATTTCATTTAATCATAAAATGGCCCTGATATGTCACTAGACATTAAGAAATCATGTTCATTTCAAATACTTATGTCACTGACAACAGTAGTCCGGCCAGGATATTGTCATTTTAAAAGAGAAGTTGCAGCCCTCAACTGATGTTGATGTTGTCATGTTGTGTTTTGGCCTGAAGCTCCACCCTCCACCTATCTACCAATCACGAAGTCAGTAGTGTTTCGGCATCAGGGTTGCCAGCTCTGCTCTAGTTACCACAGCTACGTAGCAGCCTACGCTCCTGCTGGATCCTGCAGCCTATCTGGCAACCTCGAGTCAGGGGGGGAGGGGGAGGGGGAGGGGGAGGGGATACACCGCTCTACAGTCATTTGAAAGTGATTGCAGTACCAGTTTTGGCCACAATCTTACATACGGCTCCTTTAAGTACTAATAAACAGTCAATATCCTAGTAATATGCATGCTAATAGGCAACTAGTTAATAGTGAGAATTGAACCCTGAAATAAAGTGTTACCAAGATCATTATGAAGCAAATAATAACAACATAACGGCATATCACATACTGTTTAATTCAACTCTAATTGTGCCCTTGTAAATATGATTTCTAAAAGTAATCTAAATAAGTTGCCTTTTTATGTAATGACTGATAAAACTTGGGCACCCTGACTCCATTAAATCACACAAGGCCAGCCGATCAGATTTGAGCATGCTGTTTTTTGTGAGCTCTTACTATTTTTGTGTGCAATTTGCATCAGTTCTGTGAACAGTCCATGGGGGGTTTATTGGGGTGCTGAGACTATTGCATAGATATCTGACCCGAAGGCCTGAAATGTTCCAGATTCATAATTCTGTGGTTCACTTCTCTTCTCTTTTGGATTTGATTATCTGTTTCTATGAAGAAAACCCCACTTTTCCTAAAGAGTGTGGTGATAAATCTATTGGACGGTGACTGGCTCTCCCCCAGCTGTTCTCTTGGACAATGCTGCTTGTATGGAGAACCAAAGTCATCCATCACCAGCTCCCTTTACAGCTCTAAACAGTCACGCCTGAAAATAATGTTCACTCAGCTGCTGATTAATTGCAACTCTCTGTGGCTCAATATGAATGTCCTGCAAATACTACTGTGCTGTGACATGCTGTTTGAAATTACATATCCGAGATTTCAAAATACAAATTTGTCATCACTATTCAATTAATCTAAATGATTAAATAACTCTTATCTTGTCTGTTTGGCATACAAACTGCACAAAGAAGGTTGCATTAAATGGATACTTCACCCAAAAATAAATATTCTGTCATGATTTATTCAAATCGAAATGATGAGATATCTTTTGTGTTCTGCAAAAGAATGTGTCATACAGGTTTGAATGTAGTCACTTTTACTTGGGTTATTCATCTTAAAGTACAGGGATCACTGTAAGTGTACTGAAACTTAATACTCTAAAATAGATTCAGTTTTCATCTTGTGCATATGCACATGCACTGTCTTTCCATCCTTAAATGCAAATTATTATAATCTTTCCCAGAGGCAAACAGTGAAAGTAATGCAGTATGACAAACTGGCAATGAGTATTAACCTTTGGCCCTTCAGGATTTTGAATATGCGACAGGATCCTTTTTTGCAGGATGTTTCTTTTAAATAAATAAATGAGAATTATTTACAAAAGAAAATAGACTATTTTGGTACAAGGTGCAGTTAGTAATATTTAGTTTGCTCCGAAAATGCCCAATACTACTGAGGAACAGTCTTCTGAACAGTCTTGGGACTTGAAGTCCCAAGTCTTCTCTTGGTTGCTGTCTAATGCCTTCAATCAGTCAGAGGATGGTGTACACATTCACACCAGAAGCGATGAGAATTTATTCAACCTCGCATTTCTCAGAGCTAAGACCAAAGTATGAAAAGTATTAGTCAGGGAAATGCTATTTGAAGACGATGCTGCCCTGACAGCACGTTAAAAAAAACATTAAAGCGCCCCATCAACTGCTTCACACATGCTTGCAGTGAGTTTGGACTCGCTATTGACCCCCTCAGAACTAACATCATGGGACAAGATGTCAGCAGCATCCCCAGCAGCTCTATTGATGATTTTGTTTGTCTCCATATTAATAACAGTCTTGAACTGTAAGTGTTGGCTTTTTAAATATATGTTGGTTATGTTTATGTGTCTATTCAGAATGACTTCTGAGCAGCAACCTTTTTATTTTGGGTATGTCATTTATTTGGGGGGTGGGGGGGCAGTTAAGGGGTTAAAGTGTCAGCGGGCAAGCGCTACCCTTGCAACACATTGCTCCCATAACAGTGTTGGGAAGGTCCTGAAGCCACAATGCTCAAAAAAGGAATCTAGACCCCTTAGAGCAGTGCTACCAGTAAATGGACAAAGCTTCAGCTGAGCCCATGACCCATCAGTTTTCCCAGCCGCCGCATACACTATGCCCACCAACCTCAATGTCGTCTGACATGATTTAGAGGGCAAAACGGGAGCCTTCAGCAAAGAGGATGTACCCGAGGAAAGGTGATACCCTACATTTATTTCCACCTGATGCATCCTCCCATAATCCTGCTCGCGCAACCCCTCTGCATTCCTATAATTTGAAGCCGAATTAACCATGCGAGAGGAGTATGGATGTCTCCATGAACCAGACACAACAGTGTGCAGGTCTGGGAGAAAAGGAAGGCTCACCAGAGCTGAACACCTATGACTCTTCAGACATAGTTTATCTAAACGACCTTCTGCAGCCTCGCGTTTCGAGCCGGATCTGTTCAAGCTTAGCTGGGCTGTTAAGCTTATTTAAGCTCTACTAGCTCACCGTATTCAGAATTATGCAGCATGGAGCAGGAAACAGATCCATACGTCTCTACTGACACCACGTCTATTCCATTAGAATCATAGGCGAGCAATGAGTCCTCCAGAAGAAGCAAATGAGTGGGCTTCCGCTTCTGGAACAAGGACAATGGAGTCAAAGGGAAAGGTGAGGGGAACTCCCTCACGGTCTTCTAGTAGGTCTGTCTGAGTTTCCCACGATCGCAGACTACGCGCAGCCACAGCAAACCCTTGGCTTGAGTCTCGGGGCTCAGGAGTGGAGTTTCCTCAATGGAAAATCATCACAGTGAATGCATTCAGGCCCATCGAGAGCTGAACGGGATCTGCTCCACTCCCAGAGTAAAATAACACACAGCTCGTGACCATCGCCAGGCTTTAAAAAAAAAACAGGGCATGGAGGAATGCAGTGTTTGAAGTCTGCTCGCCATATTCTGCTTCCCTTCTATTTTTCTTTATTTCTTTACACACACTGCTGTTTACACAACACACAACCAAATGTCTTTCTGAAGACAAAGAAGCTGATGACATGCTCTTAGGCACCCTTCTTGTATGCAAGGGCAATACTTTGCGAGGTCATCACACTGCGTCAGTCATTGGTATGTGTTTGAACACATGCCTCAGTCACCGGGTTACGCGAGGGTGCGTCCCCATAGCGTCAGCAGCATAGAGATTCTCTCGATGGGAACTGTATTGTTTATCCTTTTGATCTTTCATTTTGTTGGTATTAGTCAAACATATTTTTCTTTAAACATACTACAATATGACATTTTTACTATGTGTTTGTATCAAGTCATTTGTACTGTTGTTTTGCCAGTTGCTTGGATTATTTTCTAGTGACACCATCATGACTAGTTGTGGTCTACTGGGAGGCCTATATTACTTACATCATTATTATTATTTTAAAAAATGCATGTCCCGTCATAATCTTTAAACATCTTGCCCTCTCTCTTGCAGCGACATCTCTTCTCTTCTCTTCTCTTCTCTTCTCTTCTCTTCTCTTCTCTTCTCTTCTCTTCTCTTCTCTTCTCTTCTCTTCTCTTATGTGTTTACTGGCATGAGGGCGGGGCAACCTGTCACTCACATGAGATCCACCAATAGCAAACCACAACCATCCAATCAATTGCACATGGACAAAACAAGTCCCGCCCTTCATTTGTCCTTGTTTGAGAAGTCAATTCACTAATAGGGAATAGAGAGGACTATCAGACCCCCCCCCCCCCCCCCCCCCCCCCCACACACACACACATTTCAAAGGTGTGAATGTTTATCACCAAATTACACATGGCTCTATAATCTTGGAGTTGAATCAACAATCACTCAAGGCCAGGAAAGGAGAGGACAGGGCTAATCGATTCTCAGTTAGCAGCCATGTGGTAATTGTGGAGGTATCAGCCTCCCGAGGTGAACTGCTGTGAGCTTTAAAGTCTACAAATGACTCCAGCCCTTCAGGGAGAACGTGGATAGCGCCTCAAATGGGTGGATACACAAATGACATACATTGTTTAGTGCTGCTTGTGTTAAATGTGTTACTTGTCAGCTGATTTTCCAGTTAGACTAGTAGTTTATGACATTCCACATATACGACTGTAATTTATAGTATAATGCTAGTAAGAAGACTTAATATATTCTATAACATCCCCATGTTTATGTTTATCTGAGTGTTAACTGGAGCCACCAGTGATTTCTGTGACATTTATTTATGTTGTGCTCCCTAAAAGAATCGTACACTCCACTTCTGCAGAAATTCGATTTAATATGACTTATGAGATAATGTTGCTGATGCCAATGCAAAAACAGCCTTTAAAGGGGAAATTATTTTTCCAATAACTTCTCAATTTATTATTTCTCTGCTGAAAGAACACTTTCTCGCTCTATTAGTCATATAAGAAGCAAATGATGCCAGACAATGTGCAGTCTTTCCATATTCAATTTGTCATATCAATGCCTTTGCATTTGGGTGTTTTTTAATGGTTCTGTAAACATTTCATAATTCTTTTTTATGTTGTTGTACATTTTCTATTTGCCTGTTCAAAACACACCACCACAATGCTAATGTGTTTACAGGGTGTTGCTGTGCAGTTGCAAGGGGTATTACTAGGGCGTTGGGATTTGATTGCATATTGCCTCAAGTGAAATGACCTCATGCCCAGATTTCCACAATATTGTGGTCTGTAGACATACTTAACATATAGGTGTTGTTTTCACGGCAGTGTTGACGTGTTTACAGTGTTGAAAGGGCAGGACAGCTCTGTGTTCAGGCCTCATTTGGCATTCATGTCTTCAGTGGCCAGTCTGTCTCTCTCTCTCTCTCTCTCTCTCTCTCTCTTTCTCTTTTGTAGGTTTGCTCTTGCTCTACACTAGAAGTAAACAGCAGCTTTGATCAATGATTCCTCCGCGCTCTCCTGCCTCACACGTCCATTCTCCGGCAGATGGTGGACGTGCAGCACAATTTACTACAGCAGAGAAACCTCAAAGTCTTGACTTTAATGCACCTCTGTGGCGCCCTCAGTCCAAATGTTCAATTTCTAAACCTAAATAATTTTTAAAGCGCAGTATATGAAGGTCTGTTACCGGGAGGCTACTATGAACCTATGTATTATTAATGATATAGGACTTTCTGTGCGATTGTTAACAGCACAGAAATATAAAGTTAAAAAGCTACTTTTTTTTTTTCAATTTCACACATCCATGTACAAATTTGCATTAATGTTTCTGCATTTACAGTATGCATACATCCAACATGAAAGTCAGGGTGAAATTTCTATGCAAGTAGCGATTTAGCACCAGGCACCTCTCAAATAGCAGCTGAAACTTGTGATGATCAAATACTTCAGAAGTATCTTGTGTTCAGATGCAATGAGCTGTGGTTCTTCTGTAGCCACTTCATGTTCAAGTCTGGTTCAGTCTTTTTAAAATGAAGATGAAGACTGTACTTATAAACAAGCATAAACAATGCTACGGCATACATAAAGTTGAAAGATTTGATGGGAGAGAAAATCCCTGGTAATGCTCAAGTTGCTCAGCTGCTTCTTTTTTGTTGGCCAGGTAAGGGAATTAATTGTTGTTACTGTGTACCACTCTCTAAAACTCACTAGTATGAGTGTAATTTACATAAAACTCAGGGATGATAGAGCTGAACCTCGTCTATAGATAGCAGCGCAGCATCTAACACCATTGTGGTATCGGTACTAAATGTAGGGTAGGCAATTTTCTAAGAGGCTAGCAATAGCGAGCTAGCTTTAAACTTATGCTTAAAAGCTAGCTCGCTATTGCTAGCCTCTCAGCCTCATCCCTCCCTCCCTTCAAAACGTCTTCAAAGCCACGCCTCCTTCAAAACATATGAAGGCGTACAGCAGGGAGCAAACAAAAGTGTCACGAGAGACGCCGTTAAACTACCTCATGTCTCAAAGCACATAACATTACAATAATAATCAACATAAAAAACTTAAAGAGCACTGACCTGTACCACCTGACTGCTGCAGATTTATTTCGGCGTTGATAGTGTTACCATTGAAACGCATACATTTGTGTCACGAACTGCTCCGAGTTTAACGTCACTGGTTTCCATATCGTTCAAATTACAGTAGTTATGGCGTGAAAACAGCATAAGCTCGTTGTTTTGGTTCAGGAGGAACTGTAAAAGATGTCTGCTGTTTCGGTTGCGGCGCTCGGTGACTGACGTCTGTCTAACTCTGCAGAGCATGAAACACACTGATGACGTGTGATGTCAGCTCGAGCAAGTGTTTATAGAAATGCATACGTTAACAGGCAGGTAGAGCATCGTATCATTGCATTCAGACCGTATTAAATGATTGGACCTAACTTTGTGATTGCTATCAGGATGTGAAGAGACTTTCAACCAGCATAAAAAAATTTAAATAAAAAAAATCGCCTACCCTGCTTTTAAACTACACTAAGAACATTGATGCCAACTCTAGCTAAAGAACTACTGAATTCACCTTTAAAGGGTCATTTTAATTTGCATTCATTTTATGTTTATGCATTTGGCATAAACACTTTTATCCAAAGCAATTTACATTTTATTCAAGATATAGCATAAATTTATTGGTTCAAGCATTCCATGGGAATCGAACCCATGGCCAACTCCATGCTGTACGGTTATATCGGCGAAATAAGTGAAGTAAAAATTTAATGTAATGAAAATGTAAATTTGTAATGTTTATATTTCTTTATAATTTCTTTATAATTAGCTGATGAGATGACAAATATATATATATATATATATATATATATATATATATATATATACTGTATATATATGTCATCTCATCAGCTAAATAAATTAAGTCCAACAGTTTGTATTACCAGTCAGAGTCCTGCACGTGTCCATTTTTGGAGACCCGCCCCCGCCCGTACCCGCAAAGTTCAGCACCAGATCCGACCCGTCACCCGTGATAATATCAAAATTAAATCCGCACCCGCCCAGACCCGTTAATATTTGGCCCGTTACCCGACCCGTGCCCGCGATAAACCACACAGGTGACGCGTTCATGTAACATAAGGGTGCTGCCAATAACGCACCTAAAAGCTGTCACAAAGAACTGGGAAAAGTAATGATTATTAATAGGCCTGTCAAATATATCAATGAGACATTTCAATTGTTTATTAATAAGCAAGTGTTTTCTGTGTCAAAGATGACGATGCTGACTCACAATCTTCACAGTAGTGAACGCGCCAGAGAGAAATGCACATTTCATACGGATTATGAGCAGAGAACAGTCTGTTTTCTTTCGTTTTGAATTGTTTTGTTTAAAAGTACACATTTCATGCTTTCTATTTCTCGGGTCTGTGAGGCAAGTAGCTTATACGATGAGTTTCGGTTCATTTAAGAGACGATCAGTTCACGCGCGGGCGCCTCCGGCCGTGTCCTGATTATATTGCCTGCCTGCTATATTCTTATTTATTAAATCCATGAATTTGGTAGATGAAACATTGATTAAAATTAAGATACAATTAATACAAAACGAAATTCACTTTAAAGAAAGGCTTAACAAACTTAATGAAGTGGTCAAAATCATGTCTGCCCACTCCATTTGTCTCACGATATTCCCATATTCGGGATCATCTTATCTTATTCATGCTTTTCACTTTTCATATAATCAACATGAAATAAAAATAAAAAAGTATATTATTTTATTTAAACATGAATATGAAACTAAGGCCCTGTCCACACGGAGACGCGTTTCGCTGTATACGTATACATTTTTTATCGTATTGGTGTTTCGTCCACACGGATCTGGCGTTTTCGGAGACTGAAACCGCTATTTTTTTAAACCGGGTCCCAAGGTGGATAAATCTGAAAACGCCGCCCTTGCGTTTTCGTGTATACGGCCAATCCGTATATTTTGCGAAACGATGATGTCATCACACCAAGTGTCAACTAGTCAGACACCGTTAAGTCACAGCAACTACATTTATGGTTTTTCATATTGTTCAACAAAGCTCTTGATTAAAAAAGAAAAAAGAAAAAAATAAGCTACTGTGCCTAATATTATTGTTGTATATAGCGCGCAAGGTTTATGCGCGAGCTCCAAGTCTTCTTCTCCGTTTTTGGTGTATGTCTGAGGCAGAATTACAGCGCCACATACTGGTCTGGCATGTATACTACATCGTTTTGAGTCGGTTTCAGTGGTTTCGTGTGTACGCAGATATTTCTTGAGACGACGCCGTGTTTCCGGAATTTTTTTTTTGAACGGGAAAAAAAAATATCGGATAGGGAAAGCTCTGGCTTCGTGTGGATGTGGCCTAAATCGTTTTTTAATGACTGGGCTACAACACATAGGCCTATTAGCCTACAGGACAAAGAAATTTAATGTCGCAACTTGGTCGGACTAAGGCCACATCCACACGAAGCCAGAGCTTTCCCTATCCGATATATTTTTTTCCGTTCAAAATTTTTTTTCCGTAAACACGGCGTCGTCTCAAGAAATATCTGCGTACACACGAAACCACTGAAACCGACTCAAAACGATGTAGTATACATGCCAGACCAGTATGTGGCGCTGTAATTCTGCCTCAGACATACACTAAAAATGGAGAAGAAGACTTGGAGCTCGCGCATAAACCTTGCGCGCTGTATACAACAATAATATTAGGCACAGTAGCTTCTTTTTTTCTTTTTTCTTTTTTAATCAAGAGCTTTGTTGAACAATATGAAAAACCATACATGTAGTTGCTGTGACTTAACGGTGTCTGACTAGTTGACACTTGGTGTGATGACATCATCGTTTCGCAAAATATACGGATTGGCCGTACACACGAAAACGCAAGGGCGGCGTTTTCAGATTTATCCACCTTGGGACCCGGTTTCAAAAAATAGCGGTTTCAGTCTCCGAAAACGCCGGATCCGTGTGGACGAAACACCAATACGATAAAAAATGTATACGTATACAGCGAAACGCGTCTCCGTGTGGACAGGGCCTAAAAGGGGAGGAAAAAAATATAATTGGGTCGGTCCTAAATTGACAGGGTCGGTCGGGTTACGGCAAACAATAATATTTTTACTAAAACACATACAGTAGTGTTTTACAAATGAGGACCCAGCTTCCTCGTCCACCATGGTTGTGCTACAGACATTTACAGGTTTACAT
The DNA here is from genome assembly GCF_965113295.1 of Leuciscus leuciscus. Classification (NCBI taxonomy): domain Eukaryota; kingdom Metazoa; phylum Chordata; class Actinopteri; order Cypriniformes; family Leuciscidae; genus Leuciscus; species Leuciscus leuciscus. The sequence goes on from NC_138742.1 coordinate 26,021,710, forward strand.
ATACTGTATTTGCGTATGTGTAATGCTGGTAATTTAGACATATGAAATATCGCACATATTTTTCATCCGCTACCCACCCGCAAGGAGTTCATTATCCGCCCGGGTACCCGACCCGTTGCAGGACTCTGTTACCAGTATACCAATTACAGTTAGTAATAGGGTTTGTTTTAAGGTTAGTTGCAAGTAATTATGCATAATTTACTGTTATTACTATAGTAAGTTTATGTAACGTGTAGCAAGGACACTGTAAAATAAAATGTTACCAAATTGTCTTATGAATTATTGTTTAATTTATACTACATGGTAAAAGGTTTCCTTTTTGCTAGCACTATTTGCAACAATCCTTTCTACGTGTATTAATGTACCTCATTTTAACATTTATTTCTCTTAAAAACCATAATAATTCAGTCACTTCCCTCTGCATGACTTTTAGGATGTGCAAATGCCAGAGTCCTATTACTGTGCTCCACTGCAGGTTCATGTGATAATTTAAAGCTGGAATTATAAGAAGGGGAAAAAAAATCAGCACATATGAGATAGCCTTGACCTTGAAAACCTTTCTTTCTTTCACAGCAAAGGAGGACTGCTTTTAAGATTCTCTCTAGGCACTGCTGTGTTCACTCACTGTGCACTCCTTTACAGTAAACAGCCATTTTATTTATGGCTAAATGAACACATCCATTCAGCCGGATTGGCAGAATCTGAATTATTTGGGATGCACAACATGATGCATCGCCACAGACATGCAGAGGACAGTGTGTACTCTTTGAGAATACTGTCATCGCTTAAATATGAATTGATGGCAGATAAGCTGCGATGCCCTCCTCTGTCTGTAACATCCCCCCATATCACAGAGGAACAAAACGTGATAAGCCTAAAGTACAAAGGGAATACAGTAATAGCGAAGCACGAGAGGAGCACGGTAACGCTCAATCATGCTTGCTCTAAGCTCCGCCCCTGACTCCTCCTCTCTGCCTTCCCTTTGGATTAATTATGCAGCTCACTGCAGCATTTTCAGTGGTGCCTGCAGTTTGTCCTGCAACAACTCCATGTTCCTCTCTCTCCTCCTCCTCCTCTTTCCCTCTTTCTCTTCTCTATTCTTACCGCCTCTATTCTTGGAGGTCTAAATTTGATTAAATTCTTCCCCCCTCCCTCTCACTCCCTCCCTTAATTCTCCGCTCTTCTTACAGCACCATGACAAGAAATAAGGGTGCAATTCAAGCTCGTCTGAAAACACACACACAGATAAAGCTTCAAGCACTGACATGCAGGAAGCATCATGAAGGGAAACTACTGCATTCTCTCCGGCTAATGCCTGGACAAGAGCATTTAACCCTTGTGGGCTCAGACCGTAACTGCACTGTCTTATTTCAGCAATTCACAGCAGCTGTTCATCAATAAACCTGGCAGTGAATCATGCAGTTATTCCAAATTGTTGTCCCTGTTAGGTTTGATTATACAAGATTATAAAGGTTATCTTTATACGACTGGAATGCCACAAATAATATAGGATAGTCTATAAGATGGGCATACAAATTTGCGTATTAGAGAAGACGCTGGAGGACTTAAAGGGGACATATCATGAAAATCTGACTTTTTCCGTGTTTAAGTGATATAATCGGGTCCCCGGTGCAACCCAGAAAAAAAACTGAAAACCAACCCAGAAAATGTGAAAAGTGACAACCCAGTAACTTTATTTCGGTAAGCCTTTCTCTGCAAGCAAGTAAAAAAATAAGCCGATCAGATTTCGCCCCCCTTCTGACGTCGGAGGGGGATCTTATTATAATATTACTGTCCCTTATCTGCATGAAATCCACCCGTTTTTAATTCTTCGACACCAAAAGCCTCAACATCGTCATCCCAGCCAAAACAAGCCAGCAGGAAGAGGACTGCAAAATTATCCTCACCTCGTCCAGCAAAAAGAGCCTCGCTGCCTGCACAAGTGTCATCTTCTCCGCGGATTGACTTCTCCACCAACATGAATCATAATCTCTGCAGTTCAAAGCCTCTCTCAAACGGTTAACGGATTAGAATTAAAAATGCCGAATTTTGAACATTCCTTCACTAACCTCAGTTCAAATTCTGCCACAAACTTTTCAGCCATTCCAAAGTTCCCTCCTCCTCATTTCGGATTAAGTGATCCCCGAGTGTGCCTTCGACATACTCTGCCGGCTCCTTCATATATGGTTCAGTCGCCATTTCAAGTTGTTCCTGCTCGACCGACTTCTTCAAACTTCAATCTCTCCACAAGCAGCTCCAGCTCAAGTTTTCGGTAGGCGTTTTGTTTCACCCGCTGCTGTAACGGTGTCTCCCCATCTAAGAGCTAACATCGTCCAAGGTAAGGACCTCCGCCTGCAGCTGACAGGGAAATGGTGGACTGTGGCGACGTGGCAGTCCTACTCAAAACTTCCGATCCCCGTTTGCAACGCAATCTTACGTTTGGTGAATTTGTAATTGCTTTTAGCATTTACAGAGAAATTTTGTGCCAGGTTTATCCAGAAAGAAGGGAAGAGTTAGATCTCTATCTAGCTATGTTAGCGGACTTCAACCAAAGATACAGGGGCACTTTATTGTATGAATACCACAAGTCATTCTGGGCGAAATCTGCTTCCTTCATTACACTTTATAACTCAAGATTAGACTGGTCAGTTACCGACACTGAACTGCTCGTCCGTCATTTCGGCAGCCAAAAAAACTTTGGCTTGTGCTATTTGTAGTGCTCATGGTCATTTGCCTTACATTTTGCCCTAAAGCATTCGCTAGCCATGCCCGCTGTCCCTGGTGCTGAAAATGTAAGAATCTCCCCAAACAGCAGAGGTCGCCCTGTTGCAGAATACAACGGTGTTCCTCTATGTTTTTCCTTTAATGAGTCTGTTTGTTCACATCCTAATTGTAAATTTGCTCACATCTGCAGTGTTTGCAAGGATCCGCATCCGAAATCAGTTTGTCCACGCACCTGCAACCCGCGTGAGAGTCCCAATTCAGAAAAACTTCTGAACAGTCAACCAATTACTCCTATTCATTTCACCCTGATCCGTCATTGTTGTCTATTTAATAACCGGGTTGTCCCAAGGGTTTCGGGTGGGTATCCTTTTACATCTCACAAAAAGGTTAATAAAGGATACGTCATTGGCCCTTTTGCTTCTTCCCCCTTTTCTCCATTTCGCATAAATTCTATAGGTGTGGCAACTCTGAAATATTCAGTTATTACATTAACTCAGTTAATTAATACTATTCAGTTAATTAAGTTAGTTGGTCAAGGCGCTTGGTTAGCTAAAGCCGACATAATTTATCCCAATTTATCAAAAAGATGACCGGTGGCCCTGTATGAAAACTGCTACTTCTGCTTGCTTACTACGCAAAGGCATAGCTAAATCTTCTAGCAATTCCCCAAATAATCGGTTGCCTTTTACTTTGTCTTATTGCAAAGACTAATCACCTTCCTATTTATTCTACCTAACGGAGCACCTCTCTCTAAAGCATGGTTCAGGACTCATATAGCTACTGTCCTCTAAAGCTGCAGTCTATGTCCCTCCCAGTATACTGGTCACTAGAGGCTGACATTTTTTCGGGAATCCCACGGGTCACGGGATTCCCGTGGGATTCCTGCAGGATGGGAGTCATCTTTGCTATTAATCACGGGATTTGGACGGTACAGGATAAATGGTTAACGGGAGCAGACGGGAGCGGGAATCAACCAATAGCAAAGACGACAAAAAAAGAAAAAAGTAAATGCACCATTTTGTAGTTTCCTTTTAATACGCCTACAATGTAACGCAATTAAAAAATAACTACACGACCCAGCCGTCCCAGAAGCCATCAGTGCTTTTTGTCATGGCTTCCCGCCGGAATTCAAAGAGCAGTGATGGAGGGAGTTTTCCACTTTTCCACTACACAGTACCAGCTCGCCTCGGCTCGGCTCGGCTCGGCTCGACTCGACTCGCCTTTGTTTGGTTTTCCACTGTGTAAAAGTTGTACCTGCTTCCAGGTACTTTTTTTCGTACCACCTCCGGCGAGGTTCTGAGCGAGCTGAGGCGATACTAAAATGTGACGTGAAAACACGACAGACTGCTGATTGGTCAGAGAGAATTGTCACTATTCACTGCGTCATCATTGCACGCGCCAGACGGAGTATCCTGAATAAAAAACAGCAAAAACAAAAACAAAAACATCCAAAAACAGCATACACTCGATTTCCTCCATAGTCCTGTGTGTGTGGGTAGCGGGTGTGTCTCGCACGTCTCGCGTATAAGATTAAGTCACGGCAGTTTCCTGCGGCGTCGCTATGATGACCAGGTACTATTGTGGAGGTACTATCTGCAATGGAAAACGGAACGAAAAGCGAGCCGAGTCGAGTCGAGTTGAGCTGGTACTGGTAATGGAAAAGCACCATAAGTTGACACGTTTCCAGTGTCTTCTTGACTTCTGGCGGGAGATGTCAGGTGGGCTCGTACCAGTTGCCAAGAGGCTGCTAGCTATCCCCGCAACAAGTACTCCTTCTGAGCGTAGCTTCAGTGTTGCGGGAAGACTGATAGAGGAGAGGCGTTCTACCCTCAATCCAGAAATGTAGATGCACTTTTGTTCCTACACAGCAACATATAACTAAGATGGACTCATTATGCAAGAGCATAATTGATGAAAATCGTTAACATGTAATTAAAAAAAACTATAAATGTATTGATTACTCAACAATAAATGAGTAAAATGCAGCTTTATGTGCTGTTTGGGTTTATTAAACTATTGTAGACATGGTGTGAACTATGTACTGTTTTTCTTTTATTTGCTGTCTTCCATTTTCTGGAGAAAATCTAGAAACAGGGGCTCAGGAGCTGGTCTAAAACAGGATGGAGAGCAGATTAAATCAAATTCTATGTATTAACTAAACACTAATTGAAGAAAAAAATATATGGGAGCGGTACAGGAGCGGGAGTCAGTTTAAACAGGAGCGGGATGGGAGTGGGAGTCAATTTACCAGGAGCGGGATGGGATGGGATTATTTTTTAAACTTTGGTCTGGGAGTGGGACGGGACAAGATTTCTTTCTATGGGAGTGGGACGGGACAGGAGTGAAAATCCACTCCCGTGTCATCCTCTACTGGTCACTCCTCCATGATCAGGGCAGCCACTACAGCTGAAAGTGGTGTTCTACTTCAGCTATCAAGATCCTGGGCATATGGTCTTCCTCTGCTGTTGAATCTTATATAAGACCCGAACAGAGGGTCATCAGCAAGCTCTTCAGTTACGATTCAAGTAAATCCCTATGCAACTACTGGTGGTGGTGTCCAAAAAAAAAAACAAAAAAAAAATTTGGCCGAGGTGGCCCAGTATGAAATAAAAAGAAAAGATGGCCAGTGCCCCAGTATGAAAGAAAAAATGTCCGGTGGCCCAGTATAAAAGAAAAACAAAAGATGGCCGGTGGCCCTGTATGAAAGAAAAAGAAAAGATGGCCGGTGACCCAGTATGAAAGAAAAGATGGCCGGTGGCCCAGTATAAAAGAAAAAGAAAAGATGGCCGGTGGCCCTGTATAAAAGAAAAAGAAAAGATGGCTGGTGGCCCTGTATTGAAAGAAAAAGAAAAGATGGCTGGTGGCCCTGTATAAAAGAAAAAGAAAAGATGGCCGGTGGCCCTGTATTGAAAGAAAAAGAAAAGATGGCCGGTGGCCCTGTATGAAAGAAAAAGAAAAGATGGCCGGTGGCCCAGTATAAAAGAAAAAGAAAAGATGGCCGGTGGCCCAGTATAAAAGAAAAAGAAAAGATGGCCGGTGGCCCTGTATAAAAGAAAAAGGAAAGATGGCCGGTGGCCCTGTATTGAAAGAAAAAGAAAAGATGGCCGGTGGCCCTGTATTGAAAGAAAAAGAAAAGATGGCTGGTGGCCCTGTATTGAAAGAAAAAGAAAAGATGGCCGGTGGCCCAGTATAAAAGAAAAAGAAAAGATGGCCGGTGGCCCAGTATGAAAGAAAAAGAAAAGATGGCCGGTGGCCCTGTATTGAAAGAAAAAGAAAAGATGGCCGGTGGCCCTGTATGAAAGAAAAAGAAAAGATGGCCAGTGGCCGAGTATGAAAGGAAAGATGGCCGGTGGCCCAGTATGAAAGAAAAGATGGCCGGTGGCCCAGTATGAAAGAAAAACAAAAGATGGCCGGTGGCCCAGTATGAAAGAAAAAGAAAAGATGGCCGGTGGCCCTGTATGAAAGAAAAAGAAAAGATGTCCGGTGGCCCAGAATGAAAGAAAAAATGTCCGGTGGCCCAGTATAAAAGAAAAACAAAAGATGGCCGGTGGCCCTGTATGAAAGAAAAAGAAAAGATGGCCGGTGACCCAGTATGAAAGAAAAGATGGCCGGTGGCCCAGTATAAAAGAAAAAGAAAAGATGGCCGGTGGCCCTGTATAAAAGAAAAACAAAAGATGGCCGGTGGCCCTGTATAAAAGAAAAAGATGGCTGGTGGCCCTGTATTGAAAGAAAAAGAAAAGATGGCTGGTGGCCCTGTATTGAAAGAAAAATAAAAGATGGCCGGTGGCCCTGTATTGAAAGAAAAATAAAAGATGGCCGGTGGCCCTGTATGAAAGAAAAATAAAACATGGCTGGTGGCCCTGTATTGAAAGAAAAAGAAAAGATGGCCGGTGGCCCTGTATTGAAATAAAAAGAAAAGATGGCCGGTGGCCCTGTATGAAAGAAAAAGAAAAGATGGCCAGTGGCCGAGTATGAAAGAAAAAGAAAAGATGGCCGGTGGCCCAGTATTGAAAGAAAAAGAAAAGATGGGCGGTGGCCCTGTATTGAAAGAAAAAGAAAAGATGGCTGGTGGCCCTGTATTGAAAGAAAAAGAAAAGATGGCCGGTGGCCCTGTATGAAAGAAAAAGAAAAGATGGCCAGTGGCCGAGTATGAAAGAAAAGATGGCCGGTGGCCCAGTATGAAAGAAAAACAAAAGATGGCCGGTGGCCCAGTATGAAAGAAAAACAAAAGATGGCCGGTGGCCCAGTATGAAAGAAAAACAAAAGATGGCCGGTGGCCCAGTATGAAAGAAAAACAAAAGATGGCCGGTGGCCCTGTATGAAAGAAAAAGAAAAGATGGCCGAGTATGAAAGAAAACAAAAGATGGCCGGTGGCCCAGTATAAAAGAAAAAGAAAAGATGGCCGGTGGTAGCCTGACTACGTCAGACTTCGTACTTCCGCTCAATTTCAGTTCGCTTCTGTACTCAGTCTGAGATGGCGACCTATCTCTCAGTTTTCCTCCGGCCTGAAAACAGCCGGCCAATCAACGAACAGAGGGCGGGCTGAGAGCCGTGACGTAGACGCTGATTGTACCGTGGATGCGTAGATTTACTAACATAATCTGCAAAAGTCGTTCACAGCCATGTTCACTCCGGTATTTCGCTCGATGGTTTTGTTTTCGCATCATACATGTGTTTACAGTGGAAGTTAGATGCGGCTGAGCCAGCGCATAACACACGTCATAACCAAATGTTATGTGATTGGCTTACGGGTAACCAATGATTTTAAACTTCAGACAAGCGCCCCTATACTAACGTGAATGTGACACTCCATAAGGCTGCACTCCGCTACTGGTTATTTCTGAGATTTTGGATGAATGAGATTTGCGTGTTTTGTTATTGCCGGAGCATCCAAAGCTTGTGTAAACGATCAGCGATCTTCTGAACGGGGGCGGGGGCAGTAGCTCATTTGCATTTAAAGGGTATAATAAATTATCTGGGGGGTATTTTGAGCTGAAATTCCACAGATACATTCTGTGGACACCATAGATTTATATAACATCTTGTGAAAAGGGGCATTATATGTCACCCTTAAATGTATCCTATTATACTTTTTATTAGATATTACCTTTAATGTAGTGTGTAATATAGATTCAAACCTATTGAGACACCATGAGAATGATACCAAGAGATGATGCTCTTATGTATATTATGAGAAAATGTAAGTGTTTTTGGCCTTGGATGCATGTAATGCATGTAAACCTATTGTTGTAGACCTTCAAAACAAAACTAGGAATCTTTAAAATGGGGGCACTTTAAAGACTGATAGTGTTTCTTCTCAGGCATTGTCCCAAATAGCACACTTCACATGGACTTACGGTCTTTTGGACTTACAATTGCCACACTGTGCGTGTGATCGTGAAGTCCACGAGACCACAGGGAGTCCCATGTGTCATTTTTGGTTTCAGATGGGTGCTCAAGAGCGCCCCCCCTTTGCAGTCGATATGCACCCTCAATGCGCACTTTTGATGATCGCTCTCCGCGGCAGACCTGACAGTCGAAGTGCCGTTACATCTGGTCAGAACACGTAGTTGTGACAAGGCAGTCTGAGCCAGACTGTTTCATCTTAATACAAATAATATGAACAGAGTTCAAAAGGAAAATATGTCGACTGTACACGTGTCTGCCTTTTACAGTTTCACAGACCTTGAGAAACATGGCTTGGCAGTTCTGCAAGTGTTTATTGGAGTTCTCAAATTGATATAATAATATTTTTAACTGTGACTTTAACTGTTTCTGCGCTGACAGGCCTCATGGATCAAAAAAATGTTTTATACATTTTGGTGATATATCAAGCTTTCAACAATACCCCTTTCCCTAATCCATTAAATATGCTAATTAACGAATTGCCTAAATTTTTACTTTCAGCACCAGTGACAAAAAAACAAACAAACAAAACAGCTGGTGTTGATACAACATACTGTACATTCAGGTAGTATTTTACAAAGTTGGTGAGATAACAAAAAAAACTAAACAAACATATTTATGCTACACTTGTTTAGAATCTGTTGATCTTTCAAATCCGAAGTGATGCATTAATGTGTCGGATAATCTAATGTAATAGAGATATATTGACATTAAAGGTTGCTTTTCCATTTATAGCCCTTTGAAAGCATATTTAAATGAGTTTGTACAGAAGCAATGCACTGCTTTTACCTTTACTCTCTGAGTAGGATGACTGGACAGAGTACTAAGTAAAAAATATTAACATTTTAACTTAAAACCAAAAATGCACAATGTCCACTCAAGTGTACAAATCTCCTTGAAAAATGTGAGGAGAAAAAAAAATAAAAAAATCTTTTTTTCATGCCTTAACAGCAATACGAATAGTTCAAGCTCAAGTTCACTTTATTTATATAGCACATTTACAACACCCACTAGGCTGACCAAAGTGCTTTACAGAACAACCAGATAAATAATAAGAAAATAATACCTGCATAACACATAAAACACAAATAAAAGCAGCAAAGCTAAGAGCAACCTTAAAACCGGAGTAGCAAAACAGTATCAGACTTAAATATAAAATAGTAAAACCAACCTAAAGAATAAAAAAAAAAAAAAAAAAAAAAAAAAAAAAAAAACCTGAGGCTGTGATAACTCATGCATGAAAGGGTTAATAGTGTATTCAGGATCGGTTTTTGTATTCCCTGGGATTCGAAACCCATGACCTTGGCATTACTTAGTGCCGTGCTGTCAAACATGAATGACTTAAAAGCTCTTCAACACAAAAGAATGTGAAAGCATTTGACGGTCATTTAGAGACACAGAACATTTTGACAGGGGACGTCACCTTGTGTGCCCGGACCTCGCTGTGACACCGCATCAGATTGAGTGATGCGCTCAGAGGACAGGAATAGTATTTTGGATGCACCGCGTGGGTGTGGTCAAACGCTTTATGAATACCACATAGAAAACACGAGTATGATACACATTAGAATAAGAGTAATGTTTGGAGTGTGTATGCTGCACTTTCAATGGGGGCTGGGCGCTGCAACATACCGCAGTGCTTGAAGCTTTCAGCACACCCACTCCATCATCTCCTCTCTCGCTCAAACTCACCCACAGTGCCCCTCTGTCTTTTATGTTCCTGTACCATTCTCTCTTTCTCCGACACATGCTCCTCCCTCTTTCTTCTGCCCTACATAGACTCTTTCCTCTCCTTTACACTGCTTACACAACACCACTCTCCCGTCCTCATATGCACACACTTTGAACAGATAATACACACACATTGGCCTACACACTTCCCCTAATGTAGGAACACGCACAGTAAGGCTTTGCTGTACCAATATAAATCAGCTTGTCAACAAGCCCAGCAGGAAGACCAGTACTTGTCCGAATGAATCGATTGCCCATTGTACAGGGATTAGTTGGGGGAAATTTACCTCGTTTAATCAAAATCCAAATTTACCGTTTTAATCAAAATCTGTAATGAGACTCAACTTCTTGCCTTGTTGACTTCCATTACATCATTAGTATTATTTCAAGTATCGTATTTAAGCAGTTTTATTTGCAGTGGTAATGTGTTTCCTATTGGAACAGGAAGTTAGGGCAGGACATTTCAAAGGACATGCCTATAGTCTTTTAGGCTACGTCTACATTAAACCGGATAGCCTACATTTGAAAACGCCGTTTTCGTTTCAGAAGGCTCTCCATTCACACAAGCGTTTTCAAGCAATTTCCAAATGTTTCTCAAAAAAATGCTAAATTCACCTTACAGCGCATACTTAAACCCTCATTAAAAGCTCACTGAGATGAAACAGACATCATACAGTTCTCATGCTATTCTTCAGACAGGATTATTTTATTTACCATGACTTCCTGCTTGCTATTTGCTAGTCAGAATTACAAAATACTTATAATTAAGGTAATTATGTATGTTGTTTGTCGCATGTATCACAACAGTTCAGAAATTAAATGTCCGGGCGAGCGGCGCTAAAAAGTTAAAAATAATGTAGCCTTATGAAATAACGTACCACCTGTCCTACACTAATACCTAAACTATAACTGATAGTGTTAGTAAAAGCAAATGTGAGATGAAAACACATTTTCTGAAGCAACCATGCCATTTTAGCTTGCTTCTTCACGGTCCATATCACAATTTCAATGCTGTATCAGGTGAGCAAGTTTACTACATCTGAAAATTGTGATGCAAACGTCAAAATGTATTAATGTACAAATCATGCAACGTGTTTTGTATTGTGCAAGTATTGTGCATTGTTGCGCACAAACATAAATATTTATTAATCAATAATCTGCTCCTGTAATCATAATTGTGTGAAAAGGAATTAAAGTTGTTGGTGTCATATTAACTTCATCTGATAACTGAATTGTATGTATAGGTACTTTTTTGGAGGTTTACAAAAGTGTAAATAGAGTCAGATTTTTGAAAACCTAATAGGCTACACATGGAATATAAGCCACAAAACTAAAAACCTGGAGGGCCACTATCCTGCAGTGTTTAGCTCCAGAACACCTGCCTGGAAGTTTCTAGCAATCCTGAAGACTTGAGTTGCTGCTTCATGTGTGTTTAATTCAGGTTGGCGCTGAACTCTGCAGGACAGTCGTCCTCCGGGAGTCCTGTTTTATAGTAAGACATGGCGCCCTCTACTGGCCGGAAAGCATATAAGTTGATAAAAAGGCATTAAGGTTTATGGGTGGGTTAAGGTGCAAGGGAAGGGTTAACAGTATACATACAGATGTAATTACATGCAATTATAATAATATAAGACCAATGTAAAAACATGTATGTACATAATAAGTGCTTTGTATCAAATGATTGATTTAAATGTTAGTACATACAAGTTAAAGACACTTAATATAAAGGACCAAATAATCTATTAACATTTGATAACTTTTGCTGTTGATGTGTTGATGGTGATATCTTAACTATTGATGTAACTAACACTCTTTTTTACTTTTTTATTTCTCATTATTTTAATAATAAAGGCTATTTTGTAATTGAATATTACATATTGGTACAAAGAACCCTAACATAAAATGGAAGTAGGCTAGATCTTTAAACACTACTGCCAGTAAATTAGTAATACAGTCAAAACTAAGCATAGTGTAGTACACCTGGTAGTTATCCATCAAATGAATCACAAAATCGTTGTTTGGGTGGGACATGTCCCCACCACTTTTTGCTAAGGTCGATATTGTCCCCACCACTTTTGAAACATCTCACGGCACGAATAGGCTACCAATACAAATAAAAAAAACATCTCCAGTTAACTAGCAGAGCATTCATTTAGTTCGTTTGTTAAATAAGAGGCGATCTAGCGCTGAAATGTGTTGTTTTTTAAATCAAGTGATCAAAGTGCTCGTTGCCGCTGCAATCAGTGGCGCGGATACTGTTCTCTTGTGGCTCGCGCACAGTCTTCACTCGGACGCGCGCTTCAATCCGTTGTGGATACTCTCTATTCGTTCCGGTGAAATTACAAAACAAAATGCACACAAACGTGTCCCTGCCTGATATACAACCACTGATAAACATAATCGGTTTTGATTAAAAAAAATAAAAAATGTAAATACAATTGCGAATCAGGACCCAGAACATCTGAAACGCTTGGCAAAAGTTCTGCCACTGGACCATTTAAATACACATTTAAAATAGTCGGATCTGTGTATTTATTCAAGTGAAAATTCTCGCCACTAACAACATATATTAGACCTCATTAAACGACAAATTAAACCCAATGTAGGCTCCTATTTAAATCAATTGCTGGACATCGTAATGTTATTATATACATCTGATTTATGATTTAGCATTGTGTTAGCAAATGCTAACCCCCCCCCCCCCCCCCCCATCCCACCCACTTTTTAAAAACAAAGTTACGCCACTGGGTATATGTTCTAACGCTGGATTTTGAGGTTACACAATAGTCCAAACTGCACAGTCCCAAAAACGAATCACCCATGCAGATTTGATAACATGCCTTAAAATGAAATGCTTTTTGAGTATTTTTTACAATAGCAAAGTAAATAACTGGATTTTTATGCAGACATATTTTAAAATGGCTACTTACCATACGTGCAGATGTGTCCCAAAGAGAAACTTAATGGGACGTCAAGCCAAAAGCCTCAGAAAAGCACTATATTGTCTGAAATCTCCTCTCTTGAGGTGCCTTTAAAGAATACACAGTGGCTTCAGACGTCCGGCGTTATTCACACTAAACTGACTCAGAGTTGAAGATCAGTTGATGCAGAAGCAGAAGAGAACATACATGCAGGATATTTCCTCTGCTCACTCAGCCCTTCAATATTTTACTGCTGTACTTACCAGCAGTGTCTCCTGATTGGCTGAGCTGCTGCACAGTAATGTATGCTCTTGCCTTTAATTGGATGGAGACAATTTATGAGGCCCATCCAGCCTTATTCCTGTTCACTCTAGTGTGTTCTCTCTCTCTCTCTCTCTCTCTCTCTCTCTCTCTCTCTCTCTCTCTCTCTCTCTCTCTCTCTCTCTCACACACACACACACACACACACACACACACACACACACACACACACACACACACACACACACACACACACACGCACGCATGCACGCACACAAACACACACACAGAGAGAGAGAGAGAGAGAGAGAGAGAGAGAGAGAGAGAGAGAGAGAGAGAGAGAGAGGATAGCTAGGCTGTGCAATATCAGAGGGATGAATGAAATGTAGATTTTAAAATTATTATTGTTATTATTAAAAATGTAGATGAAGACAAAAGAGAGAACAAATAGTTAACATTTACTATAACATAGCTTTCATCGACAGCAACATACAAATGAGGAAAAGCACAAGGAACCAATACTATTAGCAGTTCCACAATAATTCATTTTGCGAGTAAGCAGAAGTGTGACTGTGTGTGTGTGTGTGTGTGTGTGTGTGTGTGTGTGTGTGTGTGTGTGTTTCTTTATGTACCATTATGGATGATTTAAATGTTCATAAAAGAGATTCAAAGGGTCATGATAGGACAAAAGATAGGAGATACTTGCTATGATAAGTGTATGTGTTCTTGCAGTAAATGGTAAAATAATTTGCGCGACTAACCAGTGTGTTTATGATTACAATAATAAATTAAAATGATATGATAACAAATAACAGTTTGCAATATCAAGCAGCATAATTGATATATTTTTGTACAGTTAAAATAAATGGAAGTAGATGAGACCAGAACCCTCTACACATTCAGGTTACGCTTTTACCTTAAAGATGCTCTAAGCGATGTCACGTTTTTTAGGCAAATTTTTTTTTGTCACATCCAGCAAACATCTCCTCACTATCCGCTAGCTGCCTGTCCCCTGAACACACTGTAAAACAATGCGATCTCTGTAGACAGCCCAGGCTCCACAAACGGCAACAAAAACAAACTGGCCCAGCCTGGACCACGAAACATAACAAACAGTGTTCGAGCCAATCCGATTGTTAAGTCTGACGTCACGCGTGACGTTTTGGGTCCCAAGCGGTCCAGAAATAACAACGGTGGAACCTGTAAATTTATTTACGATCACGTCCTTCTTAGTGAGGCACCCTTGGCGGTCAAAAAGGGTTTAAATTCCTTTAACACCAACAGAGTGGTTAGTGTAGCTCATCACTCAGGTGGCATAATTAAGGGTAGAGTCCTCAATGAAAAAGAAGATTTACGAGGTTGAAGTGAGTTAGCTCGGGACACGAGACACAGCACTGCGGCATTGTAAAAACACTCAATAATAACCAAAACACCAGCGAAAGCGGTAGGTAGGTAGAGAGGACCTGGACTTTGGACCCGGAAAGAGTATTGGTTACGTCACGACTTAACAACCGAATAACTGACAAGAATTATTTGGGGGTGGTGTTTGGGGGTTTAGAGTGCACGTGAAGGGGGGTGTGGGGAGTGGAGGAGAGAGAAGCATGAAGAGGGAAGTTAGATAGAGGAGCGATGTCCTAGACACACGACTAAAGAGACGACGTTCCGATGAACAAATAACAAAGAATAGGGAAAAGGAGAAGGAATGTGAAGTCCCGAATTTACATCGGAAAAGCTATCAAAAGGTGGCGAGAACTCCGCCGGCAGAAGGGCTTCCAATCCGACATTCAGGAGGCTCTGTTTTTGCTGGACTGGTGGGTAAATCCAGTTTGTTTTTTCTAAATGGTCCATGACTGTTTCAGGAAGCACGGAAGGGAAGGGGAGGAGACGGGATGAGGAGGAGGGAGGGTCGAGCTAGCCTCCGTTTTGTTTGACAATACTTCGAACGTCAACAAAAAGTGACATCACCCAACATCGCTTAGAGCAACTTTAAGAACAAGGTGAATATGACCCGTGTTTCTCACTTTAAAGGGGTGGTTGAGTGTGATTTCACTTTTCTAACTTTAGTTAGTGTGTAATGTTGCTGTTTGAGCATAAACAACATCTGCAAAGTTACAACGCTCAAAGTTCAAAGCAAAGGGAGATATTTGCTTTTAAAGAAAAGGACTACAACAAACGGCTGGTTGGGACTACACGACATTCCTCTCGGGTTAGTGACATCACTAACCCTAGAATTTACATAAACCCCGCCCCCGGGAACACGCAGTCCATGTTGAGAAGAGGAAAAGTTGTTGTATAAGAGTACATTTGTGAGTCAGCTCAAACTTTAGCATCCATCTTTTCACATGCAATAGAAAGTCACTCTGTGTGCATCTCACAACAGTTCATATATCAAGTCAAGTCAAGTCAAGTTTATTTGTATAGCGCTTTTCACAATACAGATTGCATCAAAGCAGCTTCACAGTATTAAATTAAAATAATACAACAAAGTTTGTTTCAAGAGGAATTTATTGATTGATAAAATTAAATTAAATATCCCCAAAATATCCCCAACTGAGCAAGCCAAAGGCAACAGTGGCAAGGAACCGAAAAACTCCATCAAGTGACCTAATGGTGTCCTAAAACTCCATCAGGTGCCTTAATGGAGAAAAAAAAAACCTTGGGAGAACCCAGGCTCAGTCGGGGGCCAGTTCTCCTCTGGCATTGGATAGAGGCCGGATTGTAGTTTGAACTGTAGGATTATATGAATGCCTGGCTGAAGAGATGCGACTTTAATCTAGTTTTAAACTGGGAGAGCGAGTCTGAGCAACGAACAGTATCAGGAAGACTATTCCAGAGTTTTGGAGCCAAATGTGAAAATGCTCTCCCTCCTTTGGTGGTTCTGGATATCCTAGGTATGACCAAAAGCCTTGAATTTAGTGATCTCAAAGAGCGCGATGGATTATAGGGCGATAGAAGATCCGTTAAATAGACTGGAGCTAAGCCGTTTAGGGCTTTATAAGTCAGTAGCAATACCTTGTAATTAATACGGAACTTTATAGGTAACCAATGCAGTGATGATAAAATCGGTGTTATATGATCATATTTTCTTGATCTCGTAAGAACTCTAGCGGCGGCATTTTGGACTAACTGTAGCTTGTTTATTGAGGATGCAGGACAACCAGCTAATAAAGCATTACAGTAATCCAGTCTCGAGGTCATGAATGCATGAACTAACTTTTCTGCATCAGAAACTGATAGCATATTACGTAGCTTAGCAATGTTTCTAAGGTGGAAAAAGGCTGTTTTTGTAACATAAGAAATATGATTTTCAAAAGACAGGTTGCAATCGAGTATAACACCCAGGTCTTTTACTGTAGAGGATAAAGTAACAGGACATCCTATGATGTTAAAGTTGTATTGTGCGAGGTTTTGTGGGCGGTTTTTTGAACCGATAAGTATTACCTCTGTCTTGTCTGGATTTAATAAAAGAAAATTACGCGTCATCCAATCTTTTATATCTTTAACACACTCTGTCAATTTGGAAAATGTAGCGTTTTCATCCGGCCGTGATGAAATATATATTTGAGTGTCATCAGCATAACAATGGAAACTAATTCCATGTTTCCTTATAATATTTCCAAGTGGCATCATATATATTGAAAATAACAGGGGGCCTAATACAGATCCCTGCGGCACTCCATAGTTTACTGGAGTTATGATCGATTTTTCTCCATTTAAATAGACAAAATGGTAGCGGTCAGATAGGTATGATTTGAACCAGCTTAGTGCTTGTCCTTGAACACCAGTATAATTTTGTAGTCGATCTAAGAGTATTGTGTGATCTATAGTATCGAACGCAGCACTAAGATCAAGTAAAACTAGTATTGAGATACAGCCTTGGTCAGAAGCTAAAAGTAAATCATTTGTGATTTTAACGAGCGCAGTTTCAGTGCTATGATGCGGTCTGAATCCAGACTGAAACTTTTCATAGATATCATTTATGAGCAATTTATAGATTTATCATGACAGAATATCCTAATTGAAGATAGTTAACTCTACATCAGCAACATAAATTCATCAACTAACCATTCAGAGACGTCCTGTTGCATTCTACATGTTGTCACTTCTTCTTGAGTCTCTCCATCCTTATTTGACTCCGTTTAACATTAAAGGCAGAACAGTTTCTGTCATTTTAGTGTGTCTGCGTGAGGTAACAGCAGCTGCTAACAGACACGAGCTCTTGAAACCCCGCCCTCTGCAGCAGCTCATTTGCATTTAAAGGGCCAGGTACAAAATGGTGCGTTTTTGCAAACCCTCAAAAAGTGACAACTTTAACTTGCTATATAAAAATATCTGTGGGGTATTTTGCACTAAAACTTCACACACACACTCTGGGGACATCATAGATATATTTTACATCTTGTGAAAAGGGCATTATACCACCCCTTTAAAGGGAACAATGTAATTTTACAAGTTTACCACTCAGAAAAGGCTTTGAGCATATGAACATTTACCAGGTGAACAGCATTTATTTATTTATTTTTTGCAAAATTATAAATTAAAATGATTTTACTTTGATTTTTGTTAGATGAGTTTTAGACTCTCGCACTATTCTGTTATCATCTGTGTGACATCATTTTGTGTGTCATCAGCCTAAACACCCAGTTGATTTCTGTTAAATGTTTTCTACCAATTTTATCACTAGCCTGTGTTAACTTTGAAATACATAAAGGGACAGAAACTAAGCCACTATATTTCACCGCTAGATGGCGATGTTTAATCTTTTGTTGTTGTGGGAATGAATAATGTTGCTCACATGAGAAAGAGGACAGTGTTAATTCCTGGGCTGGTCGATGTGAAATAAAAGATTATTATCATTATTATTATTATTAGTAGTAGTATTGAATCCAAGTACTGTTTTTAATTTAATTTAATTTAATTATATATTATACTATTTTATATGACATATACAGTATGCAAGACATTGCAGTTTTCTACTGTGTAAGCTCTTGCAATGCTACTAGCATAATACTGTATATCTACAGCTATACATGTAGCATATGTGAACAATATTCCTTTTTGACATTTTTTTTTCTGAGCCTATATGACTATTAAAAAGTAAAGTACATATACACTCACCTAAAGGATTATTAGGAAGACCTGTTCAATTTCTCATTAATGAAATTATCTAATCAACCAATCACATGGCAGTTGCTTCAATGCATTTAGGGGTGTGGTCCTGGTCAAGACAATCTCCTGAACTCCAAACTGAATGTCAGAATGGGAAAGAAAGGTGATTTAAGCAATTTTGAGCATGGCATGGTTGTTGGTGCCAGACGGGCCGGTCTGAGTATTTCACAATCTGCTCAGTTACTGGGATTTTCACGCACAACCATTTCTAGGGTTTACAAAGAATGGTGTGAAAAGGGAAAAACATCCAGTATGCGGCAGTCCTGTGGGCGAAAATGCCTTGTTGATGCTAGAGGTCAGAGGAGAATGGGCCGACTGATTCAAGCTGACAGAAGAGCAACTTTGACTGAAATAACCACTCGTTACAACCGAGGTATGTAGCAAAGCATTTGTGAAGCCACAACACGCACAACCTTGAGGCGGATGGTCTACAACAGCAGAAGACCCCACCGGGTACCACTCATCTCCACTACAAATAGGAAAAAGAGGCTACAATTTGCACGAGCTCACCAAAATTGGACAGTTGAAGACTGGAAAAATGTTGCCTGGTCTGATGAGTCTCGATTTCTGTTGAGACATTCAGATGGTAGAGTCAGAATTTGGCGTAAACAGAATGAGAACATGGATCCATCATGCCTTGTTACCACTGTGCAGGCTGGTGGTGGTGGTGTAATGGTGTGGGGGATGTTTTCTTGGCACACTTTAGACCCCTTAGTGCCAATTGGGCATTGTTTAAATGCCACGGCCTACCTGAGCATTGTTTCTGACCATGTCCATCCCTTTATGACCACCATGTACCCATCCTCTGATGGCTACTTCCAGCAGGATAATGCACCATGTCACAAAGCTCAAATCATTTCAAATTGGTTTCTTGAACATGACAATGAGTTCACTGTACTAAAATGGCCCCCACAGTCACCAGATCTCAACCCAATAGAGCATCTTTGGGATGTGGTGGAACGGGAGCTTCGTGCCCTGGATGTGCATCCCACAAATCTCCATCAACTGCAAGATGCTATCCTATCAATATGGGCCAAAATTTCTAAAGAATGCTTTCAGCACAGTAGAATTAAGGCAGTTCTGAAGGCGAAAGGGGGTCAAACACAGTATTAGTATGGTGTTCCTAATAATCCTTTAGGTGAGTGTAAATCAGCAAAGGTTATTTTCTCATGAAAATAACACACTATGATTAATTATGAACTGTAACACTGAGCTAAGCATTAAGCATGCCTCTAGCGGTTAACTGCACGCAATTTGCAGAAGAACATTGTTTTGGTTGTGCTGTGCGGATGAATACGTTTCATAAACATTCAGAGAGTTGCCAAGTCCGCTTATAATACACAACTTTCCGGGTTTTTTTAGTTTTTTTTTAGCTTATATTTAAAAAATATGGTTGGGTAAGAAACTTCGTTTCTTTACATTTATGGTCACTGTTTTCTCCAATGCATTGATTGACACTGTCTGCTAATAGCCAATCAGTGCAATAATCCCACCCCCTCCTTCCCCTTCTCCCCCTCATTGGAGAATAACAATCACGCTTAACATGCAGGCCCTGATTCTAAGACGACCCCCACCACCTTTTTTAGATGTAGCTTTTGGAAAAGGGCTTTTGAGGACCGAATCTTGACTTTTATAAAGGAAAATTTTATTTGAAAATATAATATTGGTAAAATGTAGCAACAATCACAAAAATAAACACTTTACGGCATACCTTAAATATAAACTAGTTCTCATTTCCAGTAGATTTCACAATGACTAATTTCTCATATTTTTTATGTACAGTGACAGATGTTGGCATGTCAAAAAACACAGGCATTTGATCCATTACCTATCTGATCCAGGGAATATGATTTTTTTTTTTTTTATAGGCCGATCACATAGCGCTGAAATGACAGCAGTTTCTCCCTGAAGTCGGAGGGCAAGCGCTAGGCAAGACTTGTTGTGCAGTGTAATGCTAATCCATTGCAAAGCTTCTACAACAACACTCAATTTCTTGGCAGCATCAGACTTGACTTCAAGAAGTGCATAGGCATCAGAATCGATGGCTGTAGTGTCATGGTTGGAGGGAAAAACTCAATTTATACTGATGCCAGTGCAGGTTTCAGGCACTAGATGGCTCTCCATGACTGCTGTGTTTGTGTACTAGAGCAATGGGAAGAGGTGAAGTTACATTTCCAGCTGTGCAAAGATTCAAAACGATGCTATGCTGCAAAAGTACTCTACCAAATGTACTGTGATCCCTTGAACAAACTCTACCTGGAGTTTCTCATGCCCATCTTACAAGAGTTTTCAAGAGTCAACAAATTGTTCCAACTCGAAAATGGGAATGCATTCAAAATTCTGGACTGCCTACAAGTAATTTTTCCATACAGTATTTCAAGAGTAATCACACTCAGCGCCATTCTTCCCATCCTGTAACGGTCACCAGCTGGAGTGCCCTTGAGGGCCACCAGAGGGCACTCCACATCAGACTATTGTCATTCCATCACAAACTACATTTCCCATAACTCACTGCCCGGACTCTTCATCCAATTATCACATCCACCTGTGTCTCTTTATCTTGTTTAGCTCACCCCATATAAGCCTGGTTTTCTCATTCATTATCTGTGAAGTCTTGTTTAGTGTTACACTGCAATTCTGAGCATTCTCCCTGATTTTGGATTTTGTGCCTGTTCTGTGGAATACTCTTTTGTATGTGTTCCCTGCCTTGTTGTGTTTGTTTGTATGGACTGCCTGTCTGTGTTTGACCCTGCCTGTACTTTGGATTACCCTGTTCAATAAATACTGCATTTGGATCCTCAACCTTTGTTTCTCGGAGCAGTTCGTGACACATCCGATTCCAAACTCCTTTGTCAATTTGAACGAAACATCCAATAATCTGCCCATGTGTGTGGCTAATTTGACTGTGCAGTTTACTATTGCTCTTGGACAAGCAAAGCTTGACAGCACTGTCAAAACAAATATGAAGAACAGATGCCGGGACTGTCTTCTGGAAGCAGAGAAGCAGGTGCAGAATAGGCTCCCAGCTAATATCAGGCAATCTACAGCAGGGCAGCACAGGGAAGAAGTGTTTTAAAGATCTGGCCCTGTTTGCTCTGTCCCTTCTTGCACTGCCTCTGAGCAATGTCGACGTTGAAAGTTTATTTTTATTTTTACAAATGAACAATGTAAAATCTAAACTGCAGAACAGAATGTGCTAGAAGAATCTCAGTAGCATATTTTGCTTTTGCTACGGCCTAAGAAAACTTGAGATTTTTTTTTACGGACTTTGTCCCAAGCCAGGAGATGTTGCAGGAGACATTGGCAACATTGTTCACTACTAGGCTTAAGAGATATAGCTCTCAAGCTGACTAGATGAAGACGTTACTGTGTCTTTACTCCTTAATAGACAGTATTTCCTTGAAAATAAATTCCAGCACCATAATGAAATGACCCTTCACAATAGACAACTCCGGATGTCGGCGGTCACCTTTACACCGTGGCTTCTCCCACTGTCGACTGCACCGTGGGCTGTCATCCCAACAGAGCTGTGGGTCTCATCCATCAGGCCATTCATCCCATCTGCTCCTCCCTGGTCATCATCTCCCAGTCTGTTTACCTGTTTTTTCCAGCCCTGCGCCATCTCCTCATCTGCATCCAAAGCCCCCACCATCTCCCCTTCAGTTACGGAGCAAGGTCGCGCCTTCCAGGATGGGGCATAATGTCATGGTTGTGTTCGGATAGTTTTATTTTAATGGACTTAATTTTTTCACTAGTCATGTATTTGTCTTTTGTTTCCTGCCACTCATTCATTTCTATGGACACTATTCTCACTGCTGCTTGTCATTTAGTGTGGTTCCTCTATGTATTTAAGTTCTTCCCTGTTCACTCTCAGTTATCAGTTGTTGTTCATGTTTGTTGTAAAATTCCTGTTTAATAAATCTATTTGTTATTTTTGCAACAGTCTTCAGTTTTCTTCAGTCTACATGACAGGTACATATGGCGTTTTATCTGTTAAATAAAATTCCTTAGTAATAAAACACCATAACTTCAAATTCCACAACATTTCAAATCCCTTAGTTCTCACATCTTCGAAAAACTAAGCAAATCTTGACTCTCGTTTTTTTTTTTTTTTATGTAATGTTTAATGTAAAGCCTCACAAATGAAAAGTCAAATACATCACATCAAAAACAAAACAACTGCATTAGCCTAGACTAGAGCATCCTTACGTTGAATGTAATCAATCAGGCAAACAGCTCTGAAGATTTATCATATTACACAAACTATGCATTGTTTGGAAAATGTGAACTGTTGCAGTTAATGATTAACATTGAAACTCTTGAAAAAAAATTTTTTTTGATGAGCTTGCACTAATATTTTCAGTTCCACTTGTCGGTGCGTTATCTCAAGTACACGCCCACAATAGGGGACAATTCATGAATATTCATGTTTACTCCACCCACTAGCACAGTTTTCACAAGAACTGAATATTACAGAACACTGGAGCAACTTTGATCTATTTATAGATAAGGATACATGCACGGGCGAATGACGTATGTACGCAATTTCCAACGAAAACCATCACATCATGTTTAAAATATAAACACTTACCATAATGAATCAGGATAAGACAAAAAGATTGATGATGTATTGACTCATTTCAATTTTGTTTTGTTTTTTAACAGAAAAAACATTTCCTCGCAATAATTCAAAGGAATATATGTTATTTTTATTATTATTTCTGTAACTGCATGCTGTTGTAATCAAGTAGATTGTGAAGGCGTTTGGGTAGTATTATTATACAATTCTCATAGTTTTGACTTCAGTACGCAGAAAATTAGTGTATTTGGCTTTTGAAAACCAGTTGATTGGATGATCAAATGAAAGTCTAACTATGTGTTAGTCTTACATGTTTATTTAAAAGTAAAAAAATCAGAACCAACAGACTAAAAACACAAAACACACGCATACACAAAAACAATTTCTCAAATTAAATGTGCATAAACTACATATTTTTAAGCAGGTAACACTCATACAGTAGAAAAAAAAACATTTTGTTCAATATAAAAATACACTTCAACAAAATAATCCATTAGATGTATTACAATCAATATGGTGTCGTGTTGTAATATTTGTATTCACAAGTAACAAATTAATCAAACTAGGTACAGATATAACTTTGATTTCTTCTAATAATTGTCATTTCTTGCTGTCCGTTATCCCCCTACAATCACTGTCTTCATTTAAGGAAATATGCGGTGTCCACAACACTGCAGTTCAATTCTACATTTCTCAAGCTGTACACAAGCTGGTTTTCAGCCTTTAAAAGTATACAAAAGTGCAGCTGCTATTAGACAAAGTGCCATGCTAATGCAATCTTTTTTAATATAAGCATATGTCATTTAGCTGCCTCAGTGCAAATATAGAAACTCCATTGTCAGTTGATTGCTGACATAATGGTTCAAAGTCCTGGAGAGGCAGAAACATGACAATAAGTTCAAAATAAGGTTTTTATGGGTTTATCATACTTGAATTTGTTTATCTAGTGTCTGAAATTGTTAATATGACTTTTGACCCAGTTAAAAAAAGCTCAAAACAGCTTTGAAACAGTGTAATTTAACTCTACCTTTAAATGATGTCAGGCCATTAGGTTCTGCCGCTGGTGAGTCTTCATCTTCAAGAGAACAATAATGTGAGAGTCATTTGTGATAACTGATTTCTGAGATTGTGCAATTATTCCTCAGAAATATTATTATACTCCTGTATTTTGTGTACACTCTTAAAAATAAAGGTTCTTTATTGACATTGATGGTTCCATGAAGAACTTTTAAACATCAGTGGAACCTTTTCATTGCACTGAAGGTTCTTTAGAGTGCAAGCTCTTTTAAGATCTAATCACTAGTAATTCTTTGTCTCTGTGAAAAAGCCTCCTTTGAAACCTTTATTTTTAAAGGGCCCCTATTATGGATTTTTGAAAATGACCTTTCATGTAGTGTGTAACATGTAGCTCAACATCCTGCAAAGTTTTAAATCTGAAAGTGCACCGTAAAGTTACTGTCTTTCAAAAGTAAGAGTCAATGAAATGAATTGTTTTTCAAACGAGTCATAAGCCATTTTGTTGTGACGTCAAGACGAAACATTAGCATATTGCCCGCCCACTTATGTGCAATAACACTGGCTCGGACCCCAGGGAAAACTTGAACCTCAAACCGGCAGCTGATTCCTGTGGATACTGGACAGCATCATGTCGAGAAGACGCTGTGCTCTACAATGTGAAGGTAAAGCCAGTTTTTTTGTCACTGCCCAAGGACGAGCATGTGAAGAACCAGTGGTTAAAATTAATCTTTACCACGATATCACAGCAGTACAATCCTAAACTTTTGCTGTGTTCCCTTTATTTCACTGACAACTGCTTCTCAAATCTCGGAGTTAAATGTAGGATTTGCAAACTGCTTGCTCTAGAAAGATGGTGTTCTAAATACTTAGTTTTGAGTTTTATATTGTGTAGGTCTCCTGCTAACTGGCTAACTCACGTTATCACTGTCTTAAATAGGCCTACTTCTGCTAATCAGTTTGTGGGCCACTATTACCCATAACTGTGTCTATTAATTCAGATTGTCTGTCGTTCTCACTACTTTGAGGAAAGATTAATCATGGAGCAAGATTTGCTCTATGATTGTTTTAGAGGTTGTTTCACCAGGTTGTTTTACCAACACTTATGTTACATCAGTCATTCACGCTAGAGCTCGGCTAATGTATACATTGCATACATGCACTGTTATTGATACAGTTTCCACGTGTTCACCACAATATATTACAAAAATACTCAGTAAATAAATTAGTACAAGTAAAATAATCGGTTTGTTGATGGACATGCACTTGTTTATGCTGATGGTGAGGAATTACAGTTGGAACATCTCATAATGTAACGTTACCTCAAACTGCGTAGTGTATCACTGAGAAACACTGAGTCCTGCTCGAGTCGTCCTTGCGATGGAGGTTCGGGTTGAATAACTAGTTCTTCCAGTGTTTCATCATCGGACTCGCGCTCGCATTGATATGGTAAAATCGACATCATTGTTCATTACTGTGTTTAGTTTACGGTGTAGGAAGCCTCAGGACAAGCAGAGCTGACGTTGTTATGGCAATGGGCGTTTTTGTTTTCGACGTGCGCGCTATACGCGGTAAACCAATCACAACAGACTGAGCTGTCTGGCCAATCAGAGCAGAGTAGCTCGCGGAAAGGCGGGATTTAGAGAGATTGATTCATCTGACGAGTCGTTTGAGAATCATTGAAAAATGCGGTGATGTGCAAATGTATATTATGAGGAAATTTAAAAAAAATTTGACCTTTGATGCATGTAAACCTGTTGTAGGAGACTCCAAAACAACATTAGGAAACTTTAAAATAGTATAATAAGGGCCCTTTAAGAGTGTAATGGACACTCTAAAAAATAATGTGTTAGCTCAACAACAACACATTAATGCATAAGTTTGCATCAATCTTTTTGAGTTATGGTCAATTTGAATGAAAAGTTTAAATTACACACAATATTAAGTTAAGTTAATAAGTAATATGTATGTCCATAAGTAATGATCAACATTATTATGCCAACAGAACTTAAAATGTTTAACTAAATCAATATATATATATATATATATATATATATATATATATATATATATATTTCACTTTTAAGGTCACCTAAATTACTATTTATAGTGTACTAAAATTGAAAGGATTGATTTATGTTATATTATGTTATTATATGATAGACATTAGTAGATATGTCTTACCTTTAATCACAACATCCACATTAACGTCTGAAACACGATCAATGAGCAGTTCTTCTTTTTCCTCACATTCTGAATGATATTGGAGAGAGTGTGGTGATTTAGTTTAAAAATCCAAAAT
This sequence comes from Leuciscus leuciscus, assembly GCF_965113295.1. NCBI lineage: Eukaryota > Metazoa > Chordata > Actinopteri > Cypriniformes > Leuciscidae > Leuciscus > Leuciscus leuciscus. Next base: position 26,047,817 of record NC_138742.1, read on the forward strand.
CATAATTCTGGCAATACAAGCTAATTCATGCAATATGGCAGAAAACTTTACTTGTTGAGTCACTAATAGTTTTTCATATAATATTATCACAAAGGCTTGGGACATGAAATAGTACCATTTGTTAAAGTGACTGAGTACATGACTGTGTTTTTGATTGTTATGTCAGCCAAACACAGTTAAAGGCACATACCTTCCATCTCTGTGGGACTGTTGTCCATGTACTCCTCCAAGGGTGAAGCCGTTTCTGCAGAGTAATTAAAGACCCATAAAAATGTAAATGTGGATACATTTCACACACACACGCACACACCTTTTGAGGGAACTCGCGTTGCATTGAATAACGACACTTTGGGGAACGCTCTCGGTGTGCAAGTGTCTGAAGCAATTGTGAAACTAATCCAAGCTTGATTGGTGCTGCGTCATGACGGTACGTCATAATGCGGAAGATATAAAAGTCACCGGCACACAACAGAGTTAGCGTCTGTTCTTCAGCAAGTGCTCTATGTTGAAACTGTCTGTCTATTTGGAGTTGTGCGTCCAAAAGTCAGGAGTATATAAAAGTGAAAAATAAGAAAGTGAAAATGGCGAGTGATAAGCAGTTCAAAAGGTGTGTGCATTCTTGCAGGCCTTCCACCGCATGTGTCGGCAGAACAAGAACGACTTGTACTCTGCGCTGTGCGAGCTTTAGAGGTTTATGTTCAGAGGTCTTCTCGATGGAGGAAGTCAGACCAATTGTTAGTAAATAGTGCAAAAAAACAACCAGAAACTGGATTTTTCAGGTAATTTCCTTGGCCTACCAGGTGCATGGTATGCCTTCACCTCTGGCCATAAGGACTCATTCTACTGGAAGCATGGCATCTTCTAAGGCCCTTCTCTCTGGGGTTTCCCTGCAAGGAATATGTGATGCTGCGGGCTGGGCTATCCAGCATACTTTTGAGATTTTCCAGTCTGTGCCTTCCTTCTATACCGGGCACATAGGTGCTCTCGTCCTAAGCTGTGCCTAGACAGTTTCACACTAGGACAGGCATTAATCGGTGTGGCCTAGTGGGTATTTAGTTCCCCAAAGTGTTGCCATATAACGCAGTCCGAGTTCCCTCGGAAGGGAACGTCTCAGGTTACGACAGTAACCTTTGTTTCCTGAGAAGGGAATGAGATGCTGCGTCTCCTTGTCACACCTCCGTATGCCTAAGAGCAACTTACGTCGACCTATCAGAAGCTAACTCTATTGTGTGCCGGCATACTTTTATAACATTCTGCAGGTGCATGCTACGTCACACGTTACGTCATGACGCAGCACCAATGACTAGTTTCACACGCTCTTTAGATGCTTGCAGAGACGCCGAGTCGTGTTCCCTTCTCAGGGAACAAGGGTTACAGTTGTAACCCGAGACGTTTTATGGGGACTTTCCATACACATTTTGGTTTTTATACTGAACAAACTGTTTATTCTATTCATTTACACTAACCCTACCAATAGGGGTTAGTGTAAATTTTTACATTTTCAAAAAACATTACTTAGTATGATTTATAAGCTGTTTTCCTCATGGGGCCCAAAAAATGTCAGATATTGTCATCTTTGTGGGGACATTTTGTCCCCATAAGGTTTACCAGGCCACACACACACACACACACACACACACACACACACACACACACACACACACATTATGTTTTCATGTTTTATGGTGACTGTCCATAGACATAATGATTTAGGGACCAAAAATGTCCCCACAATGTCAGAGATTTCTGGTATTACTATACTTGTGGGGACATTTGGTCCCCTTAACTTACGGTTCTTGGAGTCTGCCATTGAGAAAAACAAGTCATCTTGTACTGTTTCTTTTTTCTCTAAAGATAATGATAAGAAAAAAAAGTTTAAGAAGTTATTAAATGTAAAATATTACTAATATAATTAAAAACAGAGAAGCTATATATTTTACAGTTTTTACTGTTTTGTTGATTAAATAAATGCAAGTTTCGTTCTAAATGATGCCCTATACACTACGCACTTATACTATGGAGTTTCCTTAAAAAGACACAAAAGAAACTCCATATTATACACTATGTACTAATGCACTATATACTCAACCATGTAATGTTTTAGAGTCTGATAGTGCCTCCCCCTCCGTTATGTAATTAAAGCTGCGACAATTGAGTGCATGAAGTGTCCAGAATTCCCCACTTTATTTTCTCAGTTAATTAAGTGCATCATCTGGTATTTGAAGTGCACTTTTTTTTTTGTGTGGAATTGCAATGAATTGTTTTCTGTTTGTACCTGGTTTACGGGTGAGTCTTAGAACGAGGCATCCAATGATCAGAAATACAATACAGCAGATGACACATCCTGAGATGGCCAGCAGAATCTTTCTTTTTAATACTGTAAAAATGAGGGAAATGATAAAGTTAATCAAGTTAAATGTCTCTCATGGTAACAGAATACTTACCCCAAGTTTTTCCCCCCTCATTTTGAATCTAGAGCCGCGTTTCCACCGCAGGAACTTTCCCCAGGAACTAGGAACTTTGGGCTGGTACTCGATGTGTTTACACCGCAGGAACCAGGGTCTAAATGAAGTTCCGGGTAAATATTTCCCCCTCCGATAGTCCCTGCTCATGAGGTAGTACTTTTTCAAAGTTCAGGAACTTTCAGGGGTGGGACTTGTGCGCTGCACAAGCTGATTGGTTGTGTTCACGCCGCATTTTGGTTGGATGATTCGATGCAGCATTTTATTTATTTTTAACCTCCCTTTTAAAAAAATCTATTGCGGTTCGTGTCGTGGCTTCATGCAGTAAGAGTTGTCTGTCTGCAAATATGGAATTTTATTAAAAAAAAAACTGGTGGACTGGCGACGAGTTTCAGGCTTTATTAAGGGTATTTGTGGAAGAGGAAACTTTCTGCGCGTTCGTCCCAGCCATCTCACGGTCAATGTCCGCAATAGCTGATAACGTACACATTTTATATCTAACGTTAGCATTACGAGCTTACTGAACACGCTTTATCAGTGCTCGTCTCTTTTCTGCCACAGCTTTTATTAATAAGTCATTATGTTTACACATTGTCATCTATTGCAAGGTTAGGTTAGTAACAAACAATATTTACAAGACTGTCACTATTTATGATTGATAGACGGGGTTCAGGCTTTTTTAAGTGTATTTGCGAAAGAGGAATTTTTTTTTCGCGTTCGTCCCAGGCATCTCACAATAACTGATAACATACGTTGTCTAATTTTATACGCATATGAGCTTTCCGAACACGCTTTAGTATCAGTGCTCGTCTATTTTATTTTGTTAATTACCTCGTTAGTAAACCAATACATAACTGCAGCACAGTTTGAATCTCCTCCATACTTATAAATGTGGCGCAACTGATTACTGTCCGTCGCAGACTGGGAGGAGCAGTTGCGCGCAGTTTACCTTCCCGGTACTTTAGACCGCGGTGTAAACGCAGAAAGCAACCGGTCAGGGGCAAAAAAAGTTCCTGGGAAAAAAGTTCCTGGTACAAATTGTTCCGGGTAATTTCGGTGGAAACGCGGCTTAAATGTATGATCTTGAAAATCTTGATGATAACTTGACATTGTTCCAATCCACGAATCATTCACATCTATACATTGTATGAAAGAAGTTTAAAAATAAATATTTGCATTACTCACTAATATTATTGGCCGTGAAGCCCTCACTCAGAGCAGAGTGCAGTGGTCTCTCTGTCCTTATTCCCTTGCACTTGAATTCACTTTTAATAGTTTCTTCAGTTGCTGTCACTTTGTAGATATCTGACGACCCATTGAGCCTCTTTTTGTTCTCGAACCAGTCGTAGCTCCACTGTCTGCCGTCTGAGACGTTACATCTGAGGGTCAGGATATTCCCAGACATGATGTCGCTCAATTCAGTCTCCAGACTCAGAACTGCATGGGGACGAGCTTAGAACAAAACAAAATATTATTTTATAAATACTTTGTTATAAAATATATGTCATATTATAAATAAAAAAAACTAATAAAAAAAAAAAATATTGAAATATAAAAATATAGGGGGGCAATGAAACACAAAAGCTATTGCACAGAGGTCATTGGTCCATTTTTACATGAAGCCACATTAAGACACGTTGGAGGTACCCATGGAGCACAGAGTCTGTTTTTGTATTAAGCCCTATAGTTACAGCTTAATCTGCGTATATGTGTGTTGTGTGTATGGTGTGTGTTTGTTGTTGTATGCATGTGTATAGGGGGCTGGGTGTTGGTGGTATTGATGTGGTAACAGCTCTGGGAAAAAAGCAGTTCTCAGTCTGCATGAGGTAGGGAAGATTGGTAAAAAAGGGGTTCCGGGGTGTGGGGGGTCCTGCTGGATGTTTGTGGCCTGTGTGAGGAGAGGGTTTTAATGGATGTCACACAGGATTGGGAGGGGGGAACCGACAATCCTTTCAGTTGTCTTCACAACCCGCTGCTGGAATACCACACAGTACAGCAATATGTTAGAATACTTTAATGTGCACAGTGGTCAAAGCTGATCAGCAGTCTCTTGGGAAGCCTGATGCATCTCAGAGTCCTCAGGAAGAACAGTCTCTGCTGGGCTTTCTTAATGATGCAGGTGGCTTCCTCAGTAATGTACACTCCCCGAAACTTGAGACTCTCTCCACCTCCTTTCCATTGATACACAGACCATTGTGGGATGTTTTTTTTTTTGCTTCTGGGGATATTTTGGGGATATTTAAATTAATTTGATCAATCAATAAATTCCTCTTGAAACAAACTTTGTTGTATTATTTTAATTTAATACTGTGAAGCTGCTTTGATACAATCTGTATTGTGAAAAGCGCTATACAAATAAACTTGACTTGACTTGACTTCTGAAGTCTGTTATGATTTTTTTATTTTTTTATTTTTATTGTCCTTGTAGCTAATGTCTGGAACTCCTCTCTGAAGGCAGTTTCATTATTGCAGGTTATGAGTCCCACTATGGTTGTGTCGTCTGCAAATTTAATGAGGGTATTGGAATAGTGGGAGGAGGTGTAGTCGTGTGTGAACAGAGAGTAGAGTGGTGGACTAAGAACACAGCCTTGAGGGACCCCGGTGCTGAGAGTGATGGGGGAAGAGCAGTGGGGGCCAAACCTGACGTGCTGGAGTCTAATAGTGAGAAAGCTTTTAATCCAGTGGCAGAGAAGGGCTCCCAGACCCAGTGTTTGCAGTTTGTTGACCAGTTTTATTGGATTGGTGGTTTTAAACGCAGAACTATAATCCAAAAACACCACCCTGATGTAATTGTTGGGGTTTTCCAAGTGTGTAAGAGCTGCGAGCAGTGGAATATAAATAGCGTCGTCTGTGGATCTTTTAATCCTACATACGAACTGGTGTTTGTAGAGGTCAGGAGGGATATATGCTTTAATGTGTGACAAAAACAGTCTCTCAAAGCATTTCATAATCACGGGGGATGAGAGCAATTGCAGTTTAGACAGGTGGGGACAGTGGCTTGCTGTACCGACAGGTTGAAGATGTGTGTGAGAAACCTCCTCAGTCCAGGTCTGCACTGTCTTGATCCGTGGTTTTGTTCTGCCTAGGTTTAATAAAAATGCTCTCCGGGTGTGTTTCTTTTTTTGTTTTTTTTGCTTACAGATGGCATCATGTGGCTTTGCCATGGCTAGCTTAACATGAGCTTGAGGATGGACGTAAACAGCAGTGATACTAGTTTTAGTAACTACTTTATCTAAAATGCACTTACTTGTGAAATCAATACTTAATTCATATCATATATGTTCAAAGCACATCATGCAGTAAACTACACTTAAAGAGATAGTTCACCCATAAATTAAGATTATGTCTTCATTAAATCACCATCCGAACCTTTCTTTCTTCAATGGAACATACAATAAGATATTTTGAAAGTCAGTGGGGTCCAAAACAACATTAGACCGCATTGACTTTCATAGTATGGACAAAAATAAGTACATTCTTCAAAACATCTTCTTTGTTCCACAAAAGAAAGGAAGTCGTAGAGGAACAACATGAGGGTGAGTAAATGCTGATAGAATTTTCATGTTTTGGGTTGAACTGTCACTAACTTCATATTTTCATTTCATTGAGTGCTTTCCCATGGTTATATTCTATAAAATAAATGGCCACAAGAGGCAGTTTATATGGGCACAAGAGACTAACTTACCTTCAACTTGTACTTGTAGAGACTCACTGTCCACTGGGAAGTCTCCTCTCTTTGCTTTGCAGTGATAGGCACCAGTGTCAGAGAGAGATGCTGAGTTGATGGTGTGATTTGGATGTGAGGTCAAGGGTTTTGAGTCTTTATACCAGTCATACTTCCATCCATCACCAGTCATGTTACAACCAAGCTGGATTTCCTCCCCAGTGTAGAAGAAATCAAACCACTGATATTTTCTGATGTCTGGTTTTGGTGTGTGATCTAGGAACAACAGAGGTTAAATAACAAATAAATAATAGACCCACTTCAAACAATAACTGCCTTGAGTATGTTTGTTATTCTAGGTGATCTGGGAATATGAACTGAATTTCCAACTGAAATTCACTTTCCCCTCTAAAATACAAAGGTGCAACCGTAAAGAAGTTTATTTATTTACAATGCATAATGTATTAAAGGGATAGTTCATACAAAAAAATTGTATTCTGTCATTAGTTACTCGCTTTCATGTCGTTCCAAACTCGTAAGACTTTCATTCATCTTCAGAACACAAGTTAAGATATATTTTAATTTAATATTTTTGTTCATCCATTGACAGCTATGCAACTACCACTTTCAAGGTCCAGAATGTTAGTGAAGACATCATTAAAGTAATCCATGTGACTCAATTTAACCTCAATTTTATGAAGCGGTGCAAGCGTTCACTACGACGCATGCTTCTGTTGACAAGAGCAGGCTCTAGTGTGAACACATGCTGGGGATTAATATTTTGTAAATAATGTATATATTATGTATTTTTTTGTGTGCAAACAAAACACTTGCATCGCTTCAAAAAACTGAGACTAAACCATTGGAGTCACATGGATTATTTTAATGATGTCTTTACTACCTTGACGAAATGAACAAAAGTCTTACGGGTTTGGAACAACATGAGGGTGAGTAATTAATGACAGAATTTTCATGTTTGGGTGAACTAACCCTTTAATTAAAATTCTTTATAATCAACCTAAATCTGTTAACTGTATAAATTGTATAAAAATAAATGTCATGAGTATAAACGGGGTTCGAATATGGCTTTGGAATAAGCAAGAATCACTGATAAATATATAAACCTGGTTATGTATTTTAAACATTTGGTTGATTAGAACTATTGCACAAATCTCATTATTTCTTGTTTCACTCATGTATAACTGACAAATATGCATCACATTAAGTGTGTTAGTTTGTGTTCAAACTGTGTAATCCATAGACCTAAATAATTGTTTGAGTGAATAGAAAGCAGAACAAAATCCTCATTGACCTCTTTAAGGGACCTCACTGTCACTATCTGAATTTAGTTACTGAATTTAGCTACTGACAAATTTGGACACTGCTAATAGTGTCTGACCTCTGAAACCTGTTGTCTAGAGTAGGCCTAGACAGTAAACAGCCAATGTGAACCACTGTACATTGATACAGGCCAATGCAAAAACATCTTAAAATATAAACAGCTTCTTCATCAAACTCTTTTGGGTGCCTGTCAATTTCATTCATATCTATTAATCATAAAATATCATAAGTAGTTTTACCATGAATATGAAGTTGCAAAGCTTCTGTTTGTCCTGTAGTCACTGGCTTTCTCTTCAGATGTTTTCCTCTGCAGGAATACTGTCCTGAATGACTCTCTTTTGCTGAGCGGATTGAGAGTGTGTTTCCAGAAAAGGAAATTTCCTTGTTATCTGAAAGCTGAGCTCCGTTTCTAAACCATTCGTAGCCCCATTCATTTGAATTCATTGAACACTTCAGAATCACTTTTTCATTTGGGTAAAATTTTTTCCATTGAGAATCTATTGACAGTTTTGGTCGAGGCGGCTCTGCAAATACAAACACCACAATAGTGTAAGAGAACTGGACTTTTTTGTTGTTGACATATTGCATTATGCTTTGATGTATAAAACAGATTAATCTTACCTCTTATATTCAGTTTTGTGGATTTTGCAAGTGTCATCTCTCTCCTTGATATGGTACAAGTGTATTCCCCGTTTCGATCGAGTGTAGCATTTGAGATAGTGTAAGTTTGACTGTTCACTTCCACTGAATCTTTTTGCCACTTATATTCCCATTTTGATGTGTTCTGTTCTATGCTACAAGTGAGTTTGACTTGTTCCCCAGTGTAGATCTCTGGGTATGATGGATCTTGCTTCAGAATGACTTTTGGCTCTGAACCTTTAGAATTATGAAAAAGATAATAATTATTTATTTATAAAATAATGGATAATTGTTTTAATGCATAGAATATAATGTATATTATATTTTATATCCTTTATAACTCTAAAATAATTTAAAGACTAAAAAATAAATGTATATTTATGCATTTATTATCATTTTAATTGAAGCCCCTTGGAAATTTTCCTAAATTGAGGCTGCCAATAAACAGCACCCCAACTCAATATTAAATAATTGCAAAAATACAAGATATATATGTTGACATTATATAAAAAGCATGAGGATATAAATTATTATGCAAAAATAAAGAGCTGTGTTCTGAAATAAGACATTATGAAAATGGCTGTATTTCACAATGTAACAGATTTTAATTTAGTCAGGACATTCTGCTTTTAGCTAAACTGACAGGTTTTTCTGTGACAAAACTTACCATGAACTGTTAACGAATGTGCTTTGCTTTTTGCTGTTTCCACCGTCCTGTCCTTCAGTTTAGCTTGACACATATACGGCCCTCCATCATTGGCCTTCACTGAGAGAGTGAGAGTGTTGTCTTTTATACTTGTTTCATCACTGGAGACTATTGTTTCTGAGCCCTTGAACCACATATAGGTCCAGGTTTCGGATCCAGGAATCACACACTGCAAAGACACTTTTTCACCAGGAAACGCTTCTGTCCAGTCTGACTGGACTTGTGCTTTAGGCAGATCTAAAGGGAGAGACGAAAACAAACCAAACTGTAACTTAAATGTGTTCATACAGAGCCTAATGCTAGCACTAAGTCTAATGCGCGTCAAAGTTAATTTTGGTATAGCCTAACAGTTTCTTTTTTATGAAATCAATTAGTCTAAAATACATATTTAACTCTCTTGACTCCATGTCATTTCATTTAAATTTACACATTTGGCGGATGCTTCCAAAGCGGGTCTACATTTAATCAGTCCGTACATTTCCTGGGAACTTTACTGAGGCATTGTAAACTCAACGAATGAACAATGGGAAGAATATTCCACAATATAAATTACTAAAAAGAAGTACATTTTGTACTCACCTTCAACTCGCACTAGTAGAGTCTCACTATCCACTGAGAAGTCTCCTCTCTTTGCTTTGCAGTGATAGACACTAGTGTTAGAGGGAGATGCTGAGCTAATAGTGAAGGTTGGATCTGTGATCAAGGGTTTTGAGTCTTTATACCAGTCATACTTCCAACCATCACCAGGCATGTTACAACCAAGCTGGATTTTCTCCCCAGTGTAGAAGGGCTCAAACCACTGATCTTTGCTGATGTCTGGTTTTGGTGTGTTATCTAAGAATCATAGGGGTAGAATTAGTAATAATGCACTTTCTTGGAACAATAAATGCTTTGAGTTGCATATGATTACTATTATTTAAAATCCAAGACTAAATTAACTGACTTAAACTGCTAATAGTGTCTGGCCACTGTCAAGAAGAGTAGACAGGAAACTGCATATGCTGACATGAACACTGATACAAGCCAATGCAAATGAAAAACAGCATAAAATATAAACAGCTTCTTCGTTAAACTCTTTTGGGTGCCTGACAATTTCATTCATATCTATTAATCATAAAATATTTTAAGTAGTTTTACCATGAATATCAAGTTGCAAAGCTTCTGTTTGTCCTGTAGTCACTGGCGTTCTCTTCAGATGTTTTCCTCTGCAGGAATACTGTCCTGAATGACTCGCTTTTGCTGAGCGGATTGAGAGTGTGTTTCCAGAAAAGGAAATGTCCCCATCACCTGAAAGCTGAGCTCCGTTTCTAAACCATTCATAGCCCCATTCATTTGAATCTCCATCAATTGAACACTTCAGAGTCACTTTTTCATTTGGGTGAAATGTTTTCCATTCAGACTCTATTGACAGTTCTGGTTGAGGCGGCTCTGCACAGGAAAAAATAAAAAAACAACAACAGCAATGAACAATTGACGTGGAAAAGTGAATGAGAATTATACTTATAGCCAGAAGCCCAGTTTCTTGGTTATAAAGTTGTTTAGTCTAAAATATTTATTTAACTCTCTTGATTCCATGTCATTTATTTAACATATTTGGCAGATGCTTCTGAAGCGACTTGTGTTCAAGTTATAGGTCTGAATTTAATCAGTTCATTAATTTCCTGGGAACTTTACTGAGGCATTGTTGAACAATGGGAAGAATATTCCACAATAGAAATGACTATAAAGAGGTACATTATGGACTCACCTTCAACTTGCACTTTTAGAGTCTCACTATTCACTGAGAAGTCTCCTCTCTTTGCTGTGCAGTGATAGACACCAGTGTCAGAGGGAGATGTTGAGTTGATAGTGAAGGTTGGATCTGTGATCAAGGTTTCTGAGTCTTTATACCAGTCATACTTCCATCCATCACCAGTCATATTACAACCAAGCTGGATTTTCTCCCCAGTGTAGAAGGGCTCAAACCACTGATCTTTGCTGATGTCTGGTTTTGGTGTGTTATCTAAGAATCACAGGGGTAGAATTAGTAATAATGAACTCTCTTCAAGCAATAAATGCTTTGAGTTGCATATGATTACTATTATGCATAATCCAAGACTAAATGAACTGACTCAAACTGATAATAGTGTCTGGCCACTGTCAAGAAGAGTAGACAGGAAACTGCATATGCTGACATGAACACTGATACAAGCCAATGCAAATGAAAAACAGCTTAAAATATAAACAGCTTCTTTATTGAACTCTTGTGGGTGCCTGTCAATTTCATTCATATCTATTAATCATAGAATATCATAAGTCGTTTTACCATGAACATGAAGTTGCAAAGCTTCTGTTTGTCCTGTAGTCACTGGCGTTCTCTTCAGATGTTTTCCTCTGCAGGAATACTGTCCTGAATGACTCTCTTTTGCTGAGCGGATTGAGAGTGTGTTTCCAGAAATGGAAATGTCCTCATCACCTGAAAGCTGAGCTCCGTTTCTAAACCATTCGTAGCCCCATTCATTTGAGTCTCCATCAATTGAACACTTCAGAATCACTTTTTCATTTGGGTAAAATGTTTTCCATTGAGAATCTATTGACAGTTTTGGTCGAGGCGGCTCTGCAAATACAAACACCACAATAGTGTAAGAGAACTGGACTTTTTTGTTGTTGACATATTGTATTATGCTTTGATGTATAAAACAGATTAATCTTACCTCTTATATTCAATTTTGTGGATTTTGCAAGTGTCATCTCTCTCCTTGATATGGTACAAGTGTATTCCCCATTTCGATCGAGTGTAGCATTTGAGATAGTGTAAGTTTGACTGTTCACTTCCACTGAATCTTTTTGCCACTTATATTCCCATTTTGATGTGTTCTGTTCTATGCTACAAGTGAGTCTGACTTGTTCCCCAGTGTAGATCTCTGGGTATGATGGATCTTGCTTCAGAACGACTGTTGGCTCTGAACCTTTAGAATTATAAAAAAGAAAATAATAATAATTTATTTATAAAATAATGCATAATTGTTTTTATACATATAATATATATTATATTTTATAATTATCCTTTATTTACAAGATATACAATGTCGACATTATAAAATAAGCATGAGGCTATGAATTATGCAAAAATAAAGAGCTGTGTTCTGAAATAAGACATTTTAAAAATGGCTGTATTTCACAATTTAACTAAGTATAATAATATAATTATAAATATAACTTAATATAATTTAGTCAGGACATTCTGCTTTTAGCTAAACTGACAGGTTTTTCTGTGACAAAACTTACCATAAACTGTTAACGAATGTGCTTTGCTTTTTGCTGTTTCCACCGTCCTGTCCTTCAGTTTAGCTTGACACATATACGGCCCTCCATCATTGGCCTTCACTGAGAGAGTGAGAGTGTTGTCTTTTATACTTGTTTCATCACTGGAGACTATTGTTTCTGAGCCCTTGAACCACATATAGGTCCAGGTTTCGGATCCAGGAATCACACACTGCAAAGACACTTTTTCACCAGGAAACGCTTCTGTCCAGTCTGACTGGACTTGTGCTTCAGGCAGATCTAAAGGAAGAGACGAAAACAAACCAAACTTATTCTACTTACCCAAACTCTAAAACACAACACTAACCTAACAGTCTACTTATACTCTAATGACTGCTAGTTGACATGCAGTAGCAAAGTTACTTATAGTTACTACTAGTAGTACTACTAACTAATAGAATGTCTAAAGTGAACCATCTAAATAAAGTGTAACCAAAATACAATTACTGAATATATATTTTATATTATGATATCCATTCACCTTGTAGAGTTATGGTGTAACTATCACTTTTTTCAGACTCAGAAGATCCATTTTTTGCCTTGCATTCATAACTTCCACCATTTGTCACATTGATGCTGGACTGGTGGTCAGTTTCGAGATGAACGGAGTCATTGTACCAGTCGTATTGTAACTCAGACGCTCTTATAGAGACCTTACAGTGCAGAGTGACCGTCTCTGTGCTGTACAGCACCTTGTGAGTTGAATTCGGAGAAATGTTGGGCTTGGGAATCTGAATCGGAGGGCCTAGCAAATGAATAATCCTTAGGTTAGAGTGGCTTAACACTTATTATACAGTTGTGTAACTCAAAAATAAAACAGTTAAATAATAAAGTCCTTAAAAATTCATATAGCAAACCAGAAACAACTTATGTTTTATATATATATATATATATATATATATATATATATATATATATATATATATATAACAAATCTTACCTCCAGTGCTCTCTTGAGGCGTTACTTGCGCACAGACTGCCACTATAATTTCAAATAGATTCAGAGAAACACTAGGTTACAGTATAGTGATTTCCTAGTTTTATTGTTTTCAAATATAATTAATATTAATAAAGGTACCTTACCTGTCAAAAGGATGATTTTAAATGTTTCCATTTGCAGCTGCAGTCAAAGTAGAGCCTCAGTGAACACAGGTCTTGCGTGAGTCTCTGCAACAAGAAAAGCTTCCTGTTATAACCACTTTAGATGGAAACCTGACAGGAAATCATGACGTCTTGTCTACTTCCATTTCACCTATAAAGCTCATCAAATGTTTGATATTTTGAATAACCTATTTCCTTTTTTTACTTGTAATAAAACGATGTTCAGTGAACCTTGCAAGTGTGTGCTTATCCAAGCGTTGTGTTGTCTGAGAGGCAGATAGTGAGATAGTGAGCCTGCAGTATATAACAAAAACGAGTTGTAGATGATTGTGTACAATCATGAAAAACTGTTATATTTTACATGAAGGCATTTTTAACCTCTAGAATGCACCTGAGGTCAATTTAATATTATATTATATTTTTTAATGATTAACACTTACCAGTTCGGAAGTTCTGTTATTGTTCTGGTTTCTGTTTTAAGCATTGTGGGTGTGGTTTGCACTATTGTTAAAAAAAATATTGATGAATGCAGTTATCTGAACTTCCTTTTTTCCTCCATAGCCTTGCTGGATTATGACATGAAATCAAAATGGTTTCAAAAATCACAAACAAATATTTCTAGCAATGAAATACTTTTAGTTTGAAAAAGAGGAACCTAAATAGTACCTCTAAAAATGTGTACGCATCATCAAAATATAGAGGGGAAGGACTTGAGAAACGTTTAAAGAATATGATACTTGGGTTCACAGAGAGATTGATATTTTTCTCATATGTATTTAAAAAAATGATGGACTGAAATGTACCGCAGCTGAATGTGCACTTTCAGCACAAATACAATGCCTTCTACAGCATATTTCTTAAGTTTCAAGCAAAAAATAAATATTGACAGTTATTATATCGGACAGAAGTTATTATATCGGACAGTTTTAAAACAGTTAAAGGTGGGAAGTCATTTTCTGTATCATTCAGCCCAGCCTCCTGATCTGGCATGTGGTGAACCAACATCCTGTAAGCAACGTTTTAAACAGTTCTGCTAGAGGTGGGGCTGCAACAAACCCAAAGTGTTTTCTTAAAAAACAGCCCGACAATAATATGTATAAGGGTGGTTAGCACACCATTTGTTATTGAAAGGGTTTAATGACAATATCTTAAACATACACTTAAAATAGTAACAAAATAGATGCATGAGATGATAAAAACGTAACCATTAATCGCACCCAGCATATATGTAAAATGTTACCTGAGGGTTAAAGAGAGAGAGAGAGAGTGTGAGTGTGAGTATGAGAGAGAGAGAGAGAGAGAGAGAGAGAGAGAGAGAGAGTGAGTGAGTGAGTGAGTGAGTGAGTGAGTGAGAGAGAGAGAGAGAGAGAGAGTGTAGGGAGAAAAAGACAAAGAAAAGAGAAGGCAAAGAAAGAGTTCCCCAAAAAAGGGACTGAGGAAAATAAGTTGACCGTTGACTGTGACTAAAACCCAAAAATGAGACATTCAAACTGAGTTATCAGAAGATTACAACTTCCCCCACCATACTAAAGGTGTGATAATTCGTAGGCCCTATTATTAACTGGTTTCATCTGTGTGTATTTGCAGACAGTTCCAGTTCAATCTTGTTCAATCTATGTAAAACCTTTGACCTAGCAGATAAGACCACAAGTCATACATTTAAAACCCTTCATGCCTCTGTTTCTAAATCAACCATCCTGCTGGTTTATCAGAAACAGACTAATGGCGACAGCATCCGGTGCAAACCTGGGACTTTTGAATAAAATTTGACATAGAATTTGACATACAATAGGATTTTTTTCTTTGTTCACTGCAGCACTATATCCAATAAGAAAATTAAAAAAGCACATTATGTTTTAATTATAATTTATAGATTATTATATAATATTGCAATAAGATATGTGGGTTTATTATTTTATTGGAAACACTCTCACTCTCAAACAGGAATCTATCCGATGTTTCTTGTATTTTGTTGAAAGAATGAATCACAGAAGCGAGTCTGAGCCTCTATTATTGTTACAAATTGATGATTGTATGCTGGGAGATTTAAAGGTTGTATCAGCGATTTCAGGCCCAAAAAAGGCCAAACATAAATTATCACATTAATCTAATCTTTCCTAACAATCCGCTAGCTGCCCGCCCCATAAGCAGGCCGTCAAAAAAACGCGTCTCAGTAGGAAGCCTAGGCTCTGAGATCTGCACACAAAAACAATTGGTTTCAGAATCAGAATCAGAATCAGAAAGAGCTTTATTGCCAAGTGTGCTTGCACCCACAAGGAATTTTTCTTGGTACTGAAGCTTCCAGTGCACATATACAAATACAAATACAACAAGAAACATAGTAATACAAATTCTAAGAATAAAATATATTTAAAAAAAATAAAATAAAAATAGTATAAAAAGTAAAAAAAAAAGGGGTCACAGTTGGGTTTAGTCTGAATAAACATTTACAGATTATGAACATATTTACAGTATTTTGAGAAGTATGAATAATATAAATATAAATATCACCTGAGTTAAAGAATATTACACTAGACAGTGGGAGTCTAGTGCATGTTACAGATTATGAACATATTTACAGTATTTTGAGTAGTATGAATAATATAAATATAAATATCACCTGAGTTAAGAGAATATTGCACTAGACAGTGGGAGTATTGCACTTACAGGCATATGCCTTGGGGGGCATGTTAAGTGTTCAGAAGGGAAATGGCCTGTGGAAAGAAACTGTTCCTGTGCCTGGATGTTCTTGTGGCCAGTGATCTGTGTCGCCGTCCTGACGGTAACAGTTCAAACAGGGGGTGTCCAGGGTGAGTGGAGTCTGTGATGATTTTACCTGCTCTCTTCCTCACTCTGGAAGAGTACAGGTCCTGGGGGGTTGGCAGGGGGGCACCAATAATCCTCTCTGCTGTCCGGACTGTCCGTTGTAGTCTCACCAACCACTCAAAACCAAAATAAATAGTGTTCCAACCAATCACCAACAGGGTGGGTGTTGTGAGGTTTTGTGCTTGTGCTCGGCTGCACGCGAAGTCGGAGCTGAAGAAGAAGCCAGCGTCTATCAACGAACAAGAGAAATGTAACATGGCTGAGTCAATCCCCAAGAGGAGGAGGAGGATTAGGGCAAGGGAATACCATCGTGTTTATTCCAAGACACGAATAGTTATCGGGAAGGCTTTTGAAAGGTGGAGAAAACTTAAAGAACTGACATTTTTTAAATCGGACGCAGAGGTTGCACTGTTTCTTCTGGACTGGTGAGTAGCTGCTAGTGCTGACTTGTTTGGATGTGAACTGTGTGTGAAAATATCCTTCTTGAAAAAATATGAGCTAAGCTCAACTAAACTTGGGTAGCTCTAGCTAACGTAGGCGACATTATGCTGAACAGAGTGAATATCGGATTGTAGGGATTTAGTGTGTGAGTTGCGTTTGTTAGCAGCCGTGCACGAGCGCAAAACCTCACAACACCCACCCTCTGTCGGTGATTGGTTGGAACACTATTTATTTTGGTTTTGAGTGGTTGGTGGAACCAATTGTTTTTGTGTGCAGATCTCAGAGCCTAGGCTTCCTACAGAGACGCAGTTTTTTGACGGCCTGCTTATGGGACGGGCAGCTAGCGGATCGTTGGGAAAGATTAGATTAATGTGATCATTTATGTTTGGGCCTTTTTTGGGCCTGAAATCGCTGATACAACCTTTAAATTGCAAATATTTTGCAAGGAAACCTGTTACTTACTATGCAGTTTTAAAGTCCCAATGAAATCAAAATTGGTGAATGGTACATAGAGCACTATATAGGGGATAGGGAACGATTCAGATAGTGTAAATATGCTTTCCAATGGGGCGAATTAAGCCTAGTTTCATGTTAGTGTCACACGAACCGCCACAGCTCCAGTCCAGAGACACAGAGCACAGAAATGATCATATGTGTACGTATGTGTCATCAATGTGAGTCATTTTCAGACCAGAAAATGTATGAACTCATTTTAATGCTGCATAGAATGCTATATTTTAAATCAATATGGAAGATAATGGGCTTTATCGAGCTCAACAGCTCTGGCCGAGTTGTGATAATAAATTAAACGCTATTGGCTATTTTAAAAAAAGGGGAGAAGCTGCTCGATATGTCCCGCCCTGTCTTCCTGTTTCATAGGAAATTACATCAACACAATTGACTTATGAGTAAATGCTGCACGTTTCAAGGCACTTCAGTGGGGCTTTAAGATGCGTCTTTAAAATTGGCATGAAACGTAAGTTTTGATAGTCTTTTGTTCCACATTGTGATGTATACTTCTTATTATGACGAGTGAAATGGCTTCTTGAACAAAATGGTAAATGGACTGCATTTATATAGCGCTTTCACAGACCCAATGGCCACCAAAGCGCTTTACAATATTGCCTCACGTTCACCCATTCACTCACTCATTCATACACCGACGGCGGTGTCAGCCATGCAAGGCGATCCAGCTCGTCGGGAGCAGCTGGGGTTAGGTGTCTTGCTCAAGGACACCTCGACACTTGGTCAGGTGGAACCGGGGATTGAACCACCAACCTTCCGGTTTGTAGACAATCTACATGAACCACTGAGCCACTGCCGCCCCACCCGAACTTGAACAAGACAAAATGTAGGGTGGGACTTGATTTTGTCCATGTGGAATAGTTTGGATGGTTGTGGTTTGCTATTGGTGGATCTCATGTGAGCGACAGGTTGCCCCGCCCTCACGCCAGTAAACACGTCATCAGAGAAGAGAAGAGATGTTGAGAAGAGATGTTGCAAGAGGGAGGTTACTTTGATTAAAGATTACATGGGCACATGAATAAAAAAATTATTTATAATAAATACGGCAATATTTCATAACTGTGAATTGTCCATTTTTATTTGATGGTGACTTTAAGAGGGTAAAAGTTTAATGTTACATTAAAAAGATGGTATGAACTTGTACTTTTTCTTCGTAACTCTTACAGTTATTAGGTTTTAGGTGTTGCTTGTGCATTCAACAAAGTCATCTTTCAGTGCTTGGAAACCAAACTTGAGGTGTCAACTTGACGTCTGTCCGGCAGTGTGAGACAATTGTCAGAAGTCATGATGCATTGTTTTCCACTCTCTGCTCTCTGCCAGATCACAGTTTCATTTTTAGCCCACACAACCGCTAACAGTCACTCTGGCCTCTGAGTTGAAGTGGCTACATTCTCACAGTTTGCAGGCTCCTCCATGTATTGGAGTCTCACGGTGGGAAACAGCTGCCAGCACACGTCAGAGACTCTCTGATAGGGATGTTAGACGCACAAAGTCTACACTAATGTTTCGTCAGGTTGTTTTACGTGGGTTCCTCCATCAATTTGTTGTAACAAACAGCAAACCGTTCCTGGAGGCATAGTGTGCATTCAAAAGGAGTTACTACATAAAATACATGCTTTTGATGCACATCAGCTTTTCAGAGTTATTTGAGTTATCTTACAGAGTGTAACTGCATGTCCATGGTGGAAAAACCATGTATAGTTGTTGTTTTTATGATCAAGGTTTTTTGCAGTGTGACCATAATTACTACAATAATAATAATTATTTATTTCATTTTTTCCCTTATATATTTTTTATTTTAGTACTACATATTTTGTACTATATTAAAAAGCAGTGTAAAATGTATTTATATGTTTATATATATAAAACTATAGATAATATATTATTGTATTATAATCTGAATGTAATGAGAACTTTTAGTGGGGAAATAAAGCCAGTGACACTCTTTTGTGAGATGCACCCAAGTACATTTTTGCACATACAATGTAATTTACATTTTTTAAGATTTTATCCATTTCAATCTAACGCATTTTTTGTGCACATCTTATTTCCTATCTTGGATGGTCACCTCTGGTAAAAGAAAAAAGCAAATTGTCATCAATATCTCTGTACCCATCCAGTACTCACACCCACACATTGTACATGCTTTAAAACAACTCAAATTAATCATAGTCAGCACAAAAAATGCTCGTGTAGCGTTGCGAGGGTAAGAGGATTGAGAAAGGTTTACCACACTTTTAACAGAAATGGCAATATATGATCGACTATGCCACCCCGGAAAAACAGGGAAATAGCCCTAAGGGCACACAGGTTCGTTTTGAGTGGGTGGGTGAGAGGACACGAGGCATATAAATAGAAAAATAGAGAAGTTTTATTTTCTTTGTCAATGAGGACTAAATAGTTGGAAATTCAAAGTTAAAACTTACACTGACATTATAATAACTGAACACCATCAATTAGCATCTACTCATACACACAGTAAATAACCTCAATTTATAAATACTCAACCAGGAGCAGAGGTATCTGGAGGTCCGGGCCAGCTGCCAAATTGGAAAACAAACCCGCCCAAATAATCTACTACAAATACCCACACACACACGTGAAGGGTTAAATGCCAGAAGACACACAGCACTAGGTGTGAACACACCACACAAATGGCAGCTTCGCCTTCACCCTCCAGAAACCCCCAGCTCCAGCAACAAAGACAAAATAAAATTTAAAAAACACAAAACATGAACACAATCCAAACGAATAAAACAAGTCAAATAATTCAAGGATCTAAACCACTTGACATAATTAGGACTCAGTACCACATAAAAACAAGTTGACATTGAAATAAACCAAATAATCAAACATACATTCATACATGATGCTTCAAACCGATGAAATTCTACAGACGGCGGCCAGAGGAGACAGCCAGCCAGCTCGCACAGTCAGACGAATTGCACAATCGATGTACGTGCAACAGAGACACAGCAGCTAGAAGTTACTATCCAGGGGCCTGTACCATGAAGCCGGTTTAGGTGGCTAGCCAGCTATGTTTCAGTTTAGTTTCCGCCAACCCTGGGTTTTAGGTACTATGAAAGTAGCTTGGCTTTAATCGGTGTTCGTTGCCATGGTATCTTACGCTGCACGGCTAACCTGCTCCGGGGCAGGTTATGTTCTGGATTCAAGATCTCAGACTGAAGTTTGACCAATCAGCTGAGAGCAAAGAAACATCTAGGTGACGTAACTTATTCCCAGTGTCTGTTGCAATGACTTCACCTTTTCTTCCAAATCCTGTGGACATCTCAGCGCAAATTGTTTGACGAGCACTTCGTAGAGAAAGAGTTTTTAGCCAGACAAAATCCCCTTGCCTTTCCTGATAGTTACTTGTATGAAAGATACAGATTGTCCGCGGAAGGAATGTCTTATCTTTGCGAACTTCTTGAGCCGCACATAAAGAATTTAACACGTTGAATTCATGCACTTACTGTACCGCAAATATTGCATTGCGTTTTTTTTGTTGCAAGTGGTACATTCCTGCACGGTGGGTGACGCACAGAAGCTATAGGGGAAAACACGGTTTGTCGAACCATTCGTAAGGTGGTCCTCGCTCTGCAGGAGTACATGAATAGTTTCATTAATAGTGTTCCCCGGACATTTATCGGCCATGTCCATAAAAGAGGGCTTTTATAAAATTGCCGGTAAGATATATTGATAGGGTGACATCACATGAACACATTTTTTTATTTTAAAAAAAAAGCAAATTGCACAAATGTACTATACAATATAAAACATGTTAAGAATTATTTTAAATCTTTATTATTATTCTGTTAATCTTATGATAGGATTCCCTAGCTTACGTTCTATATTTATGTAAAATTATGTATATATATATATATATATATATATATATATATATATATCCTATAGCCTATTTTTATAATATATAAAAAATGTGCATGTATCATTTTTTATATATTATAAAAATAGGCTATATTACACATATAGGCTACACATACATACATAATTTTATATAAATATAGAACGTATTTGTTTAACTTACACATTAACAATCAGCAATCTTTCTCCAACAGTCTTCTCTTGCTTTGGCAGCAGAGACCGTATTGTTTCGAGCTTAAATACATATTTATATTCATCGCAATTCTGAATGATTATCTCTTGCTCCTCCGCGGAAAAATATATCGCTCTCGCTCTACCCGCGATTGGTTGTTCAGTGTCGACGTCACTCTTTTATGTGCACGCGCGCGTGGAGTAATCATAGCTTTAGGATCAAAGCCTGAGTTGACAGAGAAAGTTGATGAGCTGCATCATGGTACCAATAAAGCCTGATTGCATCGGTTTGGTTTTGTCAACTCAAAACTAATCCTGTAACCTTGAGTTTGTTCAGCTACCTCCATGGTACAGGCCCCTGATGGATGTTGAGGCAAAACAGCGACGCAGTCGCAATTATACGCGATCACAGTTCAGCATTGATACTCGATTCTCACGAATAGCCCAAGAGACCCTCAGTTATGCAGGGGGGGCCTGCCGAGCAGAAAGATAATGTTAAAAACAGAAACAAATTATTAACACACAAAACTATCTTACATACCGCAGAATGATCCCGGCGCACAAACCGCTTCGCAGTCGCGCACCATATTGCAGTACAGCAGCTCAGTCAGGAACACATGCTATCAATGACATGCTATCAATGCCACCGAAAACAAAATGTAAATAATCAGCCGCGGTCAATTTCTTCTTGTTATATAAAAAAACGGCTACTCATACCTGTGAGGCGTGGGCAGCCAGCACAGAGCAGACGAGGAAGCCAGCTTACAGTCCAAGCCTGCGGCAACCACGGATGACGTCACAAGGCCGATACCAAGACGCATGCCATGTGGAAAACACACATCCCTTATATCAAACAAGGGGTGGGGGCTTAAATTAAGCACAGGTGAATGAAATCCTCATTAGTGGATTCAGTCACCCTGCTACACTCGCTTGCCATTCCTTTCCCGGATAAACACCTTAAAGGATCAATGTCACTATAATCAGCTGAAAATGCAACTTGTAGCATATTAGCGTGTCAGGCAAAGTGCAAACGATCCTGTACTTACGTTTGACCTCCAGCCTATACAGGCAACTGTAGCCTCACCAAGGGAATTCTTGGCCCTGCAAGTGTAGACGCCACCATCAAAGCTGGATGGTTTGCGGATTTCAAGCGAGCACACTCCCTGGTTGTTGATCTGCCTGTATTTGGGATCGTCCCCTATGAGCATCTGATTATTCGAGATGGTCCTCACTGCAGAACATGAAATCCACGGGGAGGAGTCGGATCTAGATACAACTCCTCCCACCTTACATATACCTAAACCTACCCATCTCCACCCCCTGATCCCTAAACCTACCCCTAAACCTACCCATCTCCACCTCTTAATCCCTAAACCCACCCCTAAACCTACCAATCTCCACCCCTTATATCTGGATCCAACTCCGCCCCCCGGATCTCGTGTACTGCATTGAGGTGCTACTGGATTATTCAGCCACAAAATACGTGTTGAAATGCAATGAAATGTCATTTCAACTGACGAAGTCACAACCAACCAACCAAGTCATTACAACCAACCAAGTCATCCATCAAACTTGACCATTTCACACATATTTTGAACACATTACCGTTTAAATACTCTCACAAGGGCTCTCAAGTCTCGAGACACACGCATTTCAACCCGCTCACACGTCACACCTTGTATTTCTCACGCAGAGAAATTTCCAGGATAACGCCCACCAAGTTGCGCCGCTATACGGTGAAATAATTTTGAAATAAGCAGCTTCAGGTTGGTAGTCCAAGGCATTGTTGTTTATCTTTACTTCTGGGGTTCTACCAGAGCCTCACTTTCGATTTCAAAATGGCGGCTGCGTGAAATCAGCGTATTAGAGGAATCAAGTGAGTTCCCCATAGAGTTCAGAAGGCCCTGCCACGCACCAGCTGAAAAAAAAAATAAAAAATAAATAAAATAAATCTACAGAACAGCCAATCAGAAAATAGCATTGCTGTATCCGGGTAAGATTTAGATATTCCCGCAACAACAACGTACCTTACATTCTGATTCCAACGACACATTCTGTGATACACGGGCTCGCTCGACACATTGATTCATATGCTCGCTGAAGTAGCTACAGAAGAGGATAGCTGTCACTTTGATTCACATCTCGCCGAAGTGGCTATACAGACTAATCGACGTGGGAAAAGACCATATCCTATGAGCAGGGCCGTAGAATTTATTAGGGACGCCACTGATTTGTCCCTAGCAATAATTTCGATCAAACATGTTAATATATTTTATATATATTAACCACTGTTGTCCGGTTGGGTCTTGAGGTTTTCATGTATTACTTATTTTATTTAACCAGGAAATATCTCATTTAGATTAAAATCTCTTACAAGAGCGTTTTGAGAAAAACGGCCAATTACACAAACGTTAATAGATCTTGAGTCCCGCCTCCTGAGCACACATCGCTAAACTGATTGGCTTTGTGTTTTCTTTCTAACTTGTGAGAGGCTGTAGCTACATTTGGTTGTGCGAAGCGGCAAACTCCTCCGGAGGAAACCTAGATGCGGTAAGCGAGGGAGAAATCAACAGTTCTGTGCTCAAGAATACGGGCAAATCGCGTCAAATATTGATTTGGGGACAGCCGTTTTTACAATATACTGTATGACAATCGCGGGATAAGTGGCAAATATAATCGTGTGTGTGTGTGTGAGAGAGAGAGAGAGAGAGAGAGAGAGAGAGAGTGAGAGAGTAAGAGTGTGTGTGTAACCCTACATTATAGGGACAAAATGTCCCCCAAAAAGATGCCAAATTGCCAATATCCAAAATCCTTGTGGGGATTTTTGTTGTTGTTGGGGAAAACAACTTATAAATAGACTAAGTGATGTTTTTTTTATGTAAAAATGCAGAAAGTTTGCTGTGATAGTTAAGGTTAGTCTAGGGGTGTAGAATACACAGTTTGTACAGTATAAAAATCATTATGTCTATGGAAAGTCCCCATCAAACATGAAAAAATAACATTGTCTGTTGAAGGCTTGGTCTTGTTGAAATGAGAGGCCTGTTTGATCTGTTAATTTCTGTTAAAGGGATAGATCACTTAGTTAAAAATGAAAATTGTCATCATTTACTCACTCTGAAGTTGTTTCAAATCAGTTTTTATTTCTTCTGCTGAACACAAAAGAAGATATTTAAAAAATTTCGGTAGCCATTGACTTCCATAGTATTTTTTATTTTTTTTTCTACTATGGAAGTCAATGGGGTCCATCAACTGTCTGGTTATCGACATTCTTCAAAATATCTTCTTTTGTGTTCAGCAGAAGAAAGAAATTCATACAGGATTGAAACAACTTGAGGGTGAGTAAATGATTTTCATTTTTGGGTGAACTATATCCCTTTAATGAAAGATGCAGACATGTGTTTGGCTTCTTCACAAAGCAAGGAACAAGACAGTATTGCACTATTGCATTATGAACGGAGTAAAGTTAGGCCTAAGTCTCTGTTAAACTGCCTCCTTGTCTTTATTAGTTACCTGTAACATTACAGAATTAATGAATTAACATATTGTTTAGGCATAGACTAACCTTAATACATTATCCTATTAATTTCCCGATTCCTCCACTTCTGGGGATGTCCCCACCAATCTCAAAATCAAACCTACGCCCTTGCCTATGAGTACAGTAAGTCTTCTCATCATTGCTGGGGAATATATGTGTCCAAGGCAGCTGGTAGGTTAGCTAACAGTTTGACCAGAGTATGTGAACTAGCCTAGCTAGCCGGTTGACTCCCTGCTAATTTTCAGCAGCTATTCTGACACTTGTTTAGTATTAGTTCTGATTCAGAAGGAAAGAAAAAGGAAATAAAAGTATTATTATTTATTATGGAAAATTAATTTGCCATTTTCCTCTTTCCCTGATATCTTTGAAATAGACAAATGCAATAATTAATACAATGCATTGTCTGGATAAAATATAATTAAATTATATATTCATTAAAATATAATGAAATAGCCTAGGCCAAAGGTTTTCACATTGTTAGTGTGTGTAGGCATACAATGTATATGTAGCCTAGTCTATGGGTAAAATAGCATGCTTACATAGAGGAATACCTTCAACCACTTGCACTTATTGTGCATATCTTGCTGAATCTATGTGCACTTACTGTTTGTCTGTCTAGTTTTGAGTTAAAGTGCTGATTGCCACGTGAAATTCCTGTGTGTCTACCTGATGCATTTGGGGAATAAAAAGTGATTATGATTCTGAGATATTGTTTAAACTACCTGGACTTAATTTGCTTTATCTCTTTCTGTTCTCTGTCTGGTAGGAGAAAAACTAAATGCTGACTTCACCACCAGAGCTACCCTCAACAGGCTCCTTGAGGCTGGAGACATCACACCTCAGGAGGTACAGCTATTCCAGCAGGCATCACTGGCGTTTCTGGTCAGGGCTGTGGAGGAAGGAATCAACAAACTCCCCCTGAAGGAGGCCCTTCTGAAGCATGCTAAATTTGTTGACGTGCAGCAGAGGACTGAGTGTGGGGTGGAAGATGCCCTATACTTCATAGACAGGCAAGGGTTTCATATTTTCCAGGATTTCAACATATTGAATACTCAATATGTTCTTTACACATGGTGCTCTTTTTAGATTTCAGGAACTACTTCTTTTCCATGGGCCAGAGGAACAGGACAAGGTGAGTGAGGAGTTCCTGGAGTATCAGCTCATGGATATCCCCATGCCCCAAGATCCCACCACTTTTAACGGTGAGTTTTGGGGGAGTATGTCCTCAATCAAGAGCAAGGTAAGAAATATTTGGCACCATATGACATACACATAATAAATTGAAATCATAAAAGCAAAGCATTTGAGTAATAGAGGCTCCTGGTTCCCTTTTTCAAAGGTGACCGGTTTGAGCCAGTTTGGGAGGCTTTCTAAAATAGCTGCATTAGTGTTAGTGCTCCCTCATTCAAATGCAGACGCTGAGAGGGTTTTTTCCATGGTTGGACTAAATAAAAACCAAAACCAGGAACAGCTTGGCACTAGATGGAACTCTGTCATCCATCATGACAGTGAAAATGGCTGGCCTGGAACCACAGTGTTTCAAATGGGGGCCACTAACCCCTGTGCTGAAGGCCTCAAAACGCCTCGGTTACGACTGTAACCTCGGTTCCCTGAAGAGGGAACGAGCATTGCGTCGAAAAGCTGACGCTATGGGAACGCTTTGCGTGATGACGTCTTGAAGCACATGTAAAATCAGTCCAATGGTGTGGCGGAACGTCAGAGGCGGGTGACGTCACGTACCAGGAAGCTATAAAAGCCGGCCCGAAACAGAAAACGAAAGCTTCGTAAAGTCTGAAGTCGCGCTGACAGGCATGAAGGAGATATGGCAAGGCGACGCAACGCTCGTTCCCTCTTCAGGGAACCGAGGTTACAGTCGTAACCGAGGCGTTCCCTTTCAAGGGAACTCCCGTTGCGTCGAAAAGCTGACGCTATGGGAACGTCTATACCAACGCCTCCATAGCTACAAATGTCTGTCCTGTGTGTAATCATGTGAGCAGCACTAAGAAGACAAAACATGAGACCCTAGAGTAGAGTCTAAATCCAGAGAGTAGAACCTGACGAAGGTGTGCGGTGAGGACCAGCCTGCCGCATCACAGACGTCCTGTAACGATACTCCTGATATAAGGGCCTTAGAGGCCGCCATACTCCTAGTAGAGAGCGACCGGACAGCCAAAGGAGAAGGCTGTCCAGCCGCCTCATAAGCCAGTGAGATAGTCTCAACCACCCACTTGCTCATCCTTTGCTTAGACACTGGACCTCCCTTGTTAGGGGAGCAAAAGTCACTTTTACGCCACAGGGCAGCTCTGTGGACATACGCGTCTAACGCCCGAACAGGGCAAAGCAAATTATTCGCCTCCTGGTCCGATTTCGAAAGGGAGGAGGACCTCCAAGTGCCACGAAGGAAACGAGATACCAAGGGGTCTTTCCCCACAGACATTCCACCCAAAGGACTGTGGTAAGCACCTATGGCCGCCACATAGACCTTTAAAGTGGACGGGGTCAGACCTGCAGTGAACCGTTCCTGCAGGAACTCCAGCACTGTACCAATTGGGCAGTGGACTGGGTCCAACCGACGGTCACTACACCAAGAAGTGAATACTCTCCACTTCAGGGCATAAAGTTTCCTCGTGGAGGGAGCTCTGGACTGTAGAATGGTCTCAACAACCTCGGTTGAGAGACCTGACTCTATGAGCTGGGCCCCCTCAGAGGCCAAGCCCACAGGTTCCACAGTTCTGGCCGAGGGTGAAATATCGAGCCCTCTGCCTGGGACAGAAGGTCCCTCCTGACGGGTAACTCCAGAGGATGCCCGTCGAGGAGGGACACAATATCGGGAAACCATACTCTGCCCGGCCAGCGCGGGGCTATAAAAAGCAGGCAAACCCGGTCCCTGCGAACTCTTTCCAGAACTCCCGGGAGCAGAGCAACTGGGGGAAAGGCGTACAGACGTAGCCTCGGCCACGTCTGTACCATAGCATCCAGTCCCAGAGGAGCTGGATGCGTGAAGGAGAACCAAAGTGGACAGTGAGACGTCTCTCGAGACGCAAACAGATCCACTTATAATTTCCATATCAGCTCCACCACCTCGGGGGTGGAGCCACCATTCCCCGGGCCTCGGCCCCTGTCTCGACAGAGTGTCTGCTCCTATATTCTGGACCCCGGGGATGTAGGCTGCCTTGAGTGACAGCAACTTCCCCTGGGACCACAAGAGGATATGGCATGCCAGCGCAAACCCCCTTGATATAGGCGACTACCGACGTGTTGTCCGTATGTAGTACACATGGTGTCCCCTGAGACCTGTGATAAAGCTCCTCAGAGCCCGGAAGACAGCTAACATCTCTAGGCTATAGAATGCCAGGAACGATGATGGTCTTCCCACAGACCTTGAGATGAGCGACCCTCAGGATCGCTCCCCAACCCGTGAGGGAAGCATCCGTCGTTAGCAGTTTGCGACGACAAGGAGCTCCCAGCACTGGGCCCTGGGACAGGAACCAAGGTTTCTTCCACATAACCAAGGCACGTAGGCATCACCGCGTGACCTTGATTGTGCGAAATGGGTTGCCCCTCGGGGAAAAACCCTCTGGTCCTGAGCCACCACTGCAGGGGCCTCATGTGCAGCAGTCCAAAAGGTATCCCGTTGGAAGCTGCTGCCATGAAACCCAACAGTCTCTGGAACTGTTTGACAGTGAGTAGCTGGCCTAGCTTTACACTTCTCACAGCTGCCAGGATGGAATCGAAGCGTGGCGATGACAGGCGCGCCTGCATCGACACTGAATCCCAAACCACGCCTAAAAAAGTGGTCCTCTAAAATGGAGAAAGCACACTCTTCTTGGCGTTCAGCCGTAACCCCAACTCTTTCATATGGGCGAGAACAACATCTCGATGTTGAACCGCCATCTAATGCGACTGAGCTAAAATCAACCAATCGTCGATGTAGTTCGTGATGCGAATACCCCGGAGGCGCAGAGGCGCCAGAGCTGCATCCACGCATTTGGTGAAAGTGCGGGGTGATAAAGCTAGGCCGAATGGAAGAACTCGATATTGGTATGCTTTGCCCCCGAAAGCAAACCTCAGGAACTTCCAATGACACGGACGGATGGAAATATGCGTCCTTGAGGTCTATCGTGACAAACCAGTCCTCGGACCTGATCTGTGGCACGATTTGTCTCAAGGTTAACATTTTGAACTTGAGCTGCATGTACTCGTACAGAACTCGAAGATCTAAAATGGGACGCAATCCCCCGTCCTTTTTTGGAACTATGAAGTACCGGTTGTAAAACCCGGTTTCCCTGTTGGAGGGGGGTACATATTCTATGGCCCCTTTCTCTAACAGAGTGTTTACTTCCTGTTCCATAACCAGAACCTGCTCGGGGCCCACCACTGTGGGCAGGACCCCCATAAACCGCGGTGGGCGTTAATAGAATTGTATCTAATACCCTTTTTCCACGGTCTGCAGGACCCAACGAGAAACATTTGACAGTAGCTTCCACGCTGTCAAAGATTCTACTAGAGGTACCAGTCTCTCGAGACTGGTTTCTGGATTTTGTTGCTGTTGAGTAGTCGGTTCGTCGCCCTGTAACGGCGCACCGGCAGGGAACGACCAAACAGACTGCTCCAGCACCCTCCTCAGAGGGGGCGGGCATCCCGAGGCCACTACGTTTCCGGGTGGACCTTGAGATATGTGCTCGCCGGAGACCGCTGCGCCCTGTAACACCGGAGGCGGCAGGGTTGGCAGAACGGTCCCCTGAGGGCACCGAAGAGAGACGGCACCGTATTTTTCTCCTGCTGTTGAGTAGTCGGTTCGTCGCCCTGTAACGGCGCACCGGCAGGGAACGACCAAACAGACTGCTCTAGCAGACTGCTCTAGGGTTGGCAGAACGGTCCCCTGAGGGCACCGAAGAGAGACGGGCACCGTGAAAAGAGGTGTTAACCGCTCTGCTTCGGGGGGACTACCCTCATTTGTCCTGAGCCCTCAGACATCAGGACTTTTTCCCAGCAGCCTTCTTGGCGGTAATAACGGTCCGCAGATCCGTTTTACCCCTCGAAGACTGCTGGGTTTGAGAGCGCCCTCCGTGTCCCCGAGATTTTTGTGGGGGAGCACGAGAGGACACACTCTGTTTTTGAGTGGCACGATGTTCAGCGCTCTTTTTAGAGGAGTGAGGCTGCTCCCGCTCAGCAGCCTCAATGAAAGAACGGCGGGGGAGAAGTTTTTGTAATGCAGCTGCCTGTTTAGCAGCTTCCTGAGATTTAGCTACCGCACTGTTTACTGCATCACCAAATAAACCAACAGTGGAAACCGGAGCATCTAAGAGAACGTGCTTTTCTTTCTCTTTTATATCGCTCAAATTGAGCCACAGATGCCTCTCAGTGGCCACCAGGGCTGCCATAGACCGCCCGATTGATTTAGCGGTCTCCTTGGTGGCCCTGAGAGACAGATCTGTGGCTCTGCGTAGTTCAGCCACTGTGTCAGGACCAATTCCCCCGCCCTCCTCTAAATCCCCCAATAATTCTGCCTGATAGGCTTGCATAATAGACATCGTATGCAGACACGCTGCAGCTTGACCAGCGGCTGCATACGATTTATGAACCAGAGATGATGTGAATTTTACTGGCTTAGAGGGAAGTGAAGGAGCTTTCAGGGAAGATGCCGTTGCTGGAGAGAGATAGCTCGCAAGCGTCTCCTCCACCTTCGGCATCTCCCCATAACCATATTCTTTATATTTGTGAATGGAAGAATAGTGGGATGTTTGTGGTGCATACACTCTGTATGAAACCGGTTTTCCCCACGATTTCGACACCTCGGTGTGGAGATCGGGGAAAAACGGAAGGCTTCTTCGCTGAGGCTGTGTACGAGATGGCAGGAAGCGTTCGTCGAGCTTACTTTTCGAACGAACGTCCTGCCTATCCTCTGGCCACTCAATAGATAGTCTGTCAACTGCTCTAGTAATAACATCGAGCAGTTCCTCAAACGCATGAGACTGAGGTGGCGAATCCTCAGACTCAGCTTCAATACTCACAACATCCAACTCCTCAGAGCTGGACAGTTGCAGTATTGGTGCCTCTATCGGGGGGGAAGAAACCGCAATGCGTGCTTCCACACCCTGATGAGAGGCACTGGATCTGTCAGATTGATGCTGAGATAAGGCAGAGCCCGTCTCAACATCCACTGACAGATCCATTTGCGAACCCCAGGTCTGAGATCGCCGCCGAGCCTCAGCCGCGGCGGGACCCGAGCCCTGGGGAACGCGATCGGGATTGAACCGAGCCAAGCGGGATCGGAGCGTGCGCAATGGAAGCGCGTCGCAATGCACACAGTCACCACCCTCGAGTGCTGACTGGGCATGCTCCTCACCCAAACAAACAACACAAAGAGTGTGAGTATCACCTCCCGTTAAATAACGCGGGCAGGGATGGACACACACTCTAAACTGCTGCTTGCTCGCCATACTGAATATATATATATAATATAGACAGACAACACCAAATAACAAGGACAGATTCAACACAGAGCGCAACTGAAGACTCAGAAAGCTTTCGTTTTCTGTTTCGGGCCGGCTTTTATAGCTTCCTGGTACGTGACGTCACCCGCCTCTGACGTTCCGCCACACCATTGGACTGATTTTACATGTGCTTCAAGACGTCATCACGCAAAGCGTTCCCATAGCGTCAGCTTTTCGACGCAACGGGAGTTCCCTTGAAAGGGAACCTACCAACACCTACAATAAACAACACTAATCATTATCTCTCTCTCTCACACACACACACACACACACAAACCTGCACTAAGAAATGCTGAATTAAATTATTATTATTTATTTTTTAACAAATTTATGTCATTTTTCAGATCAGACCCCCATCCCCACCCAAACCCCTGCCGTCGCCACCAAAATCTCACTCTGAACTCAGTTCAAAACTTGAGTGCCCTGTAAAATCAATTTTAATAAGGTGTAATTAGATTACAAACCGAGAGGCAGTTAATAACCCATTGTAACGCTGTGAACTGAAGCTATATAACCCAACTCCAGTGCTAATACTTTCCTAGCCTCATTAATTTTATCCCTCACACACACTTAGAGGTGTCATGGTCCTTATATAATGTCAAACATCTCAGTACCTGAATTTCTGCCTACTCATGGTTCATCAGCTGCATTGCATGGGTCAAATTTACAGAGGCATTTCAGCATTCTGTTAGCACATTTTGAGTTTGTGTAAGAAAAATATCCATATATAAATCTTTATAAAGTAAAATAACTAGCTTCCGGTCAAACGAACATACAGATTCCACTTAAGTCTAAGCGCAACCTATGCGAGTAATGCAACGTACTGCTGATATTTACGGTACGCCGTGATGCACTACGCTACTTCTGACGTCATAGGGGGAGGGGTTTTCTGGGGGCTTTTGTAGGGTGATGGAGAGATGGGGTTTGCCAAAACAGGAATACCACAGGGATGGTGTGTGGAAAAGAAGGTAGTATGAATAAGAAATAGCGGAAGGGGTGGATCAGTCTCATCAAAAACATGCGCCGGCCAGTGCATCCCTGCGGCTTCCCTAAACCAAACTCAAACCTTTCACAACCTTTTTTGAGGGTTGTGAAAAGACAACGCCTTCCCCCCAGACCGCCACTCCGGGCTGCCCAGTTTGGTTTAGGGAAGCCGCAGGGATGCACTGGCCGGCGCATGTTTTTGATGAGACTGATCCACCCCTTCCGCTATTTCTTATTCATACTACCTTCTTTTCCACACACCATCCCTGTGGTATTCCTGTTTTGGCAAACCCCATCTCTCCATCACCCTACAAAAGCCCCCAGAAAACCCCTCCCCCTATAATGGAGCCAAGAAGACTCGGGCTCGTCCGGTAAAGAATAAAAAAATTGAATGTGTTGAAGCGCAACGCTTTAGGCGTAAGTAGACTGCGTATGGCCGTTTGGCCGGAAGCTAGAATTTTACTTTGTAACGTGTTAAATATGAATATTTTTCTTACACAAACTCATCGCACAAACACAAACTTCAGAAGGCCTTTATTAACCCCCGGAGCTGTGTGGAGCACTTTTATGATGGATATATGCACTTTTATGGACTTTTTAAAACAGAATCTGCCATTATAAAGCTTGAAAGAGCCAGGACATTTTTTAATATGACTCTGATTGTATTCGTCTGAAAGAAGAATGTCATATAATGACGCTGTCATATAATGACACGTTAAATGTTGCTGTAGATTTAGCAGCACAGTACTGTAAAAACCTACAGTACAATGCTTCATTTCTATATTAGAGTAAAATACCATAATTAAACAATTTACTGTAAAATAAATGTACAGTATATTTTAGTGTTGCTGTAACCTGGCTGTAATATGCCAGGCAATAGGCGGATCTTTTGTGACGTCATTGTTTATGTTTGTCGCGTTGCATCATGGGAATCGTGTGGCAGGAAACACCGCTAGATACCTGTAATTTGATTGTTTTGCACGTTTGGAGGAGGATTTAGAGAAGAGGATGGTTCACTCTTGCTGTGTGGTCGATTGTACGGCTCGTTGGGGGCCTGATAAAAATTTTTTTCGAATTCCCTCCGAAAAGGATCGCGAAAAACGAAATAAATGGTTGCGTGCAATTAGGCGATTGAACCTGGACGCTCCGAAGAAAGCCTGGATTCCTGCAGCTTCTGATCGAGTTTGTGAGGCTCATTTTGTTCATGGTAAGTCTTAGTGACTATGTATTTATAGAAGATTGAATAAAAAAATTAAATAAAACTGAGTCAAATCAACCGAGTCATATGTTTTCGCGTTCTGATTCAGGTGTCCCAAACCACGATCCACAGCACCCAGACTATGTTCCTCACATCAAAATGGGCGATTCTGGATTTATTAAATAAATAAATAAATAAGAACACTGATCAATGAAGACTTAACGTTACCCGGCTTTGCAGTCGCAGTGAGCAGTGATTATTTCGCCGTTCTCTTTGGCGATCACCCACGGGAGATGCGAATCACGCTGTGACTCTGCTTGGCCAGGTCTAACCTCTGCTTTTAGCACGATCACTGCTTTCTGTTTGGCAGAAAAGATCGGACCAACTTTTCGAGAAACAAAATAATCATAGGCCTCCAGACTTTTGAAAGCCTTTAATCTTTCATGAGTGAAGGGTCCAGGGGTTTCTATTAAATGAGAATAAATGTCTAAATGTGTCCAAGACACGGGCGAGTCGGACCAACGTTTTTTGTCATCCCAGATCTCATATGGGCTTTGAATAACTTCGATTTTGTCACCAATACAAATTTTGAGCTTCTCTCCAAACCTCCTCCGGTCTTCAGATGTTAAAGTGCTTATATATTGTGGATTTCGCCCGCTAACTCTCTTGAAAGTGCTCGTCGCGTCTTTACAGCCCGCCATACTGTTTGTTTTGTTGCCACACAACCACTCGCGCATGCGTACAAAGATGTCTGTAAACAGAGAGCGCGCGCGCGCCGCCTGTCTGACGTCAGAGCACAGCTGCAGGCAGCAGTTCACTCACTGGATATCTGGAACTTTGGTAAGTTCATTTTTACTTTTATAATTAGGTTTTAGGATTTTACGCTATAGTGTACATAGCTTTTAGTGTGAAATGACACAGTGCGAACGTTTCAAAAACACCGTTAGTTAGATCTGCTCTTTACCCCGCTGCTTACCGACATTTTCAAATCTAACGCAGTGAATTAAAGTTACCTTAAGGTTTATTTCGTCCAAACCAGACTTGGTGATTTTTGGAACGGTTGAAAGACAATTCGAGATGTTTTTTGGTGAGTTTTATTTAGTTTATTTTGAATTAAATGTGTTCTACGATGGTCCACAAGATAAAATTACTGCATTTGACATGTTAGGTTTGAAGGATCTCATGATGAAAAATGTCATCCAGGGATCCTTTCCATAACATCCGATCCGAGCCTGTCAGTGGTAAAAACAAGCACTTATAATAGACGTAATGTTATATAGATTGTGCTCAAATTGCTAAAAAGATTTGCAGTCCATTTCCCGGATGACTTATGCAGCGGTCGCGGTCAATACTGGAACAATTTGAACAGTTTAGACACAAAAACACGTGAAAACAAGTCTTAAAAATACAGAACTTTCCTTTGCAACGCAAATGGGTGATTTGGGCTTAGAGAGATTGGCTATTGGTACCAGTTTTGCCTTTTACTTAATTTATGTTTAGGCGGGAGACCAGTTCTGTAGCATTGCGATTTGTAATGACAAATAATGATTATAATTACTAAAAATATGAATAAAGGTGTACATTGTTCAACAAATCTTTATCAGAGTTAATAATGATCTATTAGGCAACAAAAACAAGTAAAGTGCATGGCAAAGAAGTTAGAATATTTAGAGAGGCCAAGCAGAAGCTTATTTTTTATTAAACTAGATGTAGGCCTATTGTTGGAGTGTATGAAATATATGTCCTCAACAAGCACACAACAGTTAAATGAACTGTACATAAACTGTACATAAAATGTATTTTGATTTCTTACAGCTCTACAGTTTGAGCCAATTAATATTTGCAGCCTGGGAATGAGTTTTATGTAAGTATTAAACATTTTTACTATGTTTTTAACTTAAAAAAAAAAAAAAAAAAAAGGTAAAAAAAAAAAGGTTGTTCTTGTTATTTCTACAGAATTTTTTTATTTTTATTTCTCTCTTACACTGTCTGCTCTGCTCATCTTTAT
Source organism: Leuciscus leuciscus (assembly GCF_965113295.1). Taxonomy (NCBI): domain Eukaryota; kingdom Metazoa; phylum Chordata; class Actinopteri; order Cypriniformes; family Leuciscidae; genus Leuciscus; species Leuciscus leuciscus. The sequence goes on from NC_138742.1 coordinate 26,083,103, forward strand.
TGGTGCTGTGGCTAACAGGTTTTGTCATACGTGTCTTTGTGTGTCATGACTTTTTCAGTCCAATCTTCGCCAGGTTCCAGTACCCCCTCAAAGTCATCCCAGTCAAGTCTCTGTCTTTAGATCAGTGTGCTCAATAATGTGCTTTTTGCAGTAATGGGCTTTGGAGGTGGTCGAGGCGATGCCACAGGCAAGGAGCCAGGAGATGGCGAAGGGATGGCAGAAGCAGGCAGATGGGACCGTAGAGGCGCAGATGAATGTTGCCAGATGTTGCCGACCCAGAGCGCGACCAGGGCGATATCCCACGGCGGCGTGGTTGGAGGAAGGAGCCATGATTGTGATTTTATGGGCATCATCCTGGTGACGATCGACGGACAGGCAGCCGCTGGAAGAGCCCCTCGCACAGATGTAGAGCAGAGGAAGCAATGGCACGCCAATTACCTAGGCGGCCGCGACAGAGCTGCAGCGACGACCCCCCAAGAAGGAAGCGGGGACCCCGATGGCTGAGGACGAGCTGGTGTGACCGAGGGTGGAGGTGATGACTGAGGGAAGGCGGAGCTTGCTGGAGCTGAAGGGGTGGAGGGCCGGAGGGCAGCGGACGGGCCCGCAAGTCCGCAGTGGAGGCGTGGTGAGGTCTGACCCAGACGGAGCCAACGGTCCGAGGGAGCCTGGTGAGGTCGAATGGCCAAAGGTCAGCGCTGGAGTCTCTGTCCAGAATTGCCCCCTATACCCTTAAATAGGGCACTATTTGAGGGGACAGCCATTTGTAGTGGTGTCCGGAACCATAGTGGCACAAGTGCACTCATTCAATCTCATAATGCACCACAATGATGAGTGTACAGCTGATGTGGGCTGCATCCGAAAACTGATAAATGCTGCCTTCGGAGGACGCATTCCAAGGTCGGAAGGTATCAGGCACATCCGAATGCAATGTTGGTTTCACTTCCTGTCTCCTGAGATACCTTCATTTGATCGATTTCTAAACACAGCATAGATGTATCCTTCGCTGCCTTTGATATCCCAGAATCCTGAGCTTTCCATTATGTGACAGTTGAGCTAGAAAAATAAAGATGGTGTCTGAAAGTTGCTGTTGGTAATCAGTTTGTGTGTAAATGTACCTTTTTGATAAATGTTTTCCAATTATAATGCCATTTCTAGTGAGAAATGACTATTGTAGTCATTAAATATTGACTTAGTTTTCACCAAAGCTTGCTCTATTTTGCTGTAGATTATTAAACCGTTAGGCTACCTCAGAAGTCTGTCCAAAATCAGTTTCATGAGGTGCCTTCATGCAAGTTTTTCAGACGCAACCTTACAGTAGGCTTAACGGCTAGAGAATACCCATAATGCACTGTGAGGGTCGTGCCAAAGGAATTCCGGTGAGATGGCGCATGCAGTTGAATCATCCATCCATCCATTTTCCAAACCGCTGGTCCAATGTGGCTACACAGCATGATATATCATACTGGTATGATTTATCTAAATTACTTTTTACCTGATTATTAAATTGTTTAATTAAGGTTCATACATAGTTTCCATGACAGAGTTCAAGATGCATCTTTTCATCACAACTGGAGCTGCAAGCAATCAGCAAGCACAAATTAGGCAAAAGAGGCAGCCTTTCTGGCGCACTTCTGGCACAGGATTATGGTGTCCGAATTCACTCTTTTGTTTTCATTCAGTCATTAAAGTGGACTCATGTAGGGAATAGTGAATGAGTGTATAGGGGGTTATTTCAAACACAGCTTAGTAATCTTGAAGACCTTGATCAGGTGTGTTTGATTAGGGTTGGAGCTAAACTTTGCAGGACATTGGCCCTCCAGGAGCTGAGTTAGAGACCACTGATTTAAGGGGAAAAGAGGTTGATTGCCCGATGATTATGCTAACTGTATACAGTAACAGCTAAGGCAATGCAAGCTGCACATGGTAATTGAAGCACTAAATATAACAAACACATATCATCATTATTGTTTTCATAATCGTATCAAAACGAAAAAAAAGAACATTTTGGTAAACTAGTCAAACTCATAATCAGCTTGTAGGTTCTTGGGAACTAGTCGAAAAGTTGACCATTGTGACACCTCCCTAATTGTTATATGAATATATTATATCATTTATATGCAACAAGGACAGCAAATACTTTGCTAACCTAAAGGCCTTGTGCTTGCAAAATGCTTTTTGCTCAGGATAGGTTACAACAGGCTGGAAGTTAAAAAACGTAATCAGCTCAGTGTCAGCTACTTTCGTGATGTAACAGCTATACTTATGCAGAGAGCTGACAGATGCATGTCGCTAAATTATTGTCAGTTTTCAGCACTGCAGCGTAATCCGTGTTGTCATGCAGATCCCATGTACCACTGATGTGAGGAACCACTGTACCACTCATGTGAGTCATTAGCACTCAAGGCAGAGCCAAGTCTTATCTCCACACAGTGAGAACACCTAGTATATGCTGTCAGTCAGTGTGTGCTGCCAACAAAAACTCGCGTTTTAAAGGAGCAGTTAATTTAGTTATTAATATCAATCATATCAATAATAAGTATTTGTAGTAATTTATTTGTAGGCTGTTTGCATCTTGCCATATTCATAAAGAATGTGAGATCATGTCTGCAATTATCTACCCTCCGCAGATATTTTTTTCTATTTTTGGGAGAACCCTGATACATTTGTAAAGATTCTTTGGTGAATATAAATTTAAAAAGAACAGCTTTTTTAAAAATAAAAATAAATAATATATATATATTTATATATTATAAATTTTTTTTTTTTTTTTTACATTAAAAAAGTCTTTACTGTCACTTTTGATCAATTTAATGCATCATTGCTGAATAAAAGTATTAATACATAAAAATAAAAAAAAGATCTTACTGACCTCAAACTTTTGAAAAGTAGTGTGTGCAACCACACACAGCCTACAGTTATAGGATAGTGAATTATATTACTTAGTGGACAAATTGTTTATTGTGACCGTTATATTTATTTCTGTCATTACAACTCTCTGAGCACAACCAATCAGCTTGTGCAATGTAGTTAATGCTGTGAATATCATCAGTTTGCGTTACGGACCCATCAGCACCATCTAGAGTTTATTGACAGAACTTGGCATTTGTAATCTGAATAGTACCCATGGAGGATTGAATACAAGATTAACCTTCCTACTCCTTCAAAAAAAAAAAAAAAAAAAAAAAAAAATTATAATAATAAAGATTTAATATCTAAATAGCATAATATGCACAAATAAAGTATATAAAGTGCCAGTCAAAAAGTCTGGAACACTTACGATTTTTTTAATGTTTTTGAAATAAGTCTCTTATGCTCACCAAGGCTGCATTTATTTGATGATAAAAAAAAAAAAAAAACGTTTTATGTTTTAATATATATTAAAATGTAATTGATTCCTCTGATGTGAAGCTGAATTTTCAGCGTCATTACTCCAGTCTTCAGTGTCATGTGATTCTTCAGAAATCATTCTAATATGATGATCTGATACTCAGTTATTATCAATTATTATTGGTGTTCAATTAAGGATTCATGATAACATCATACAGGTATCTGTCACGGTGCGTTGCCCTAGAATGCTCACGAAGACGAATTAACAAAGAGAACAGTATTTTAAACCAAATGTCTTGTAGAAAAACAAAATGTGACTTCTGCCCCTTGCTTAACAAAAAAATACACTTTTGCATTTTACTTTGTCCTTTAGTCCCCTTGCATTTAACAAACAAAAAGATAAACATGATTTTAATGAGAACATGCGCCCACTGGAACTCAACAGTGAACGGACGGAGAGTGTCACTAAGCAGACGACTATGAGTAACGAGATCAGAAGTATACAAATGCAACACTTACAACAAAAAGCCTCTCAAAACAAACAACACATTTCCCATTTTCTAAGTCTTCATCGTCCGGCAAAAATTAGCTTCCTCTCAATGAAAGCAAAGGGACCACGAAATTACGCCACTTTCCTAGACTACACCACTGGGCTATCCAGAACAGGAAAAAATAGGTCTTTGTCACACTTCCTATATCCGGTAAGTGAAGCAGTGTATCGCTACTTCCGGTCCCATCGCAACGCAATCAAAAACTAATGGCTGAATCCTCTCTCCGGTGTTATTGCAGCGTACCTGGCTGCTCTAATTCTAAACAACGACACTCTTACCTTATTTTTCACGATTTCCCGAAACAACAAGTATTGAGGAAAGCATGGGTGAGATGTGGTGGGATGAAGGTCTTTCTTTTAAAATAATTTGGGGTAGTACGTTTGTGTGTAGTATGCATTTGGAAAATGATGATATTTACATCTCATATCTTCAACCTGCTGAAATGTTCCCTTCCAAATGTGCATTCTGAATAATAAATACATTTATTTCCCAACTAACCTGCCGCAGTCCAGTGATCGTCTGGACCATGACCAAATTGAGCATGGTTATATTATAGTAAAAATGTTTTCGCAGGTTGATTACCATTTGTATTACCACAGTTTTACTACAAATAGCATGGTTAATTTTCATAAGAGCAGTATTAAAATAGATGAATGAATGTGCGGAAAAGGCCTTAAAGAAATGTAACGATGTTAAACAATTAGGCTAATTAATCTTAAGCCACGTTTCCACCGCAGGAACTTTCCCCAGGAACTAGGAACTTTGGGCTGGTACTCGATGTGTTTACACCGCAGGAACCAGGGTCTAAATGAAGTTCCGGGTAAATATTTCCCCCTCCGATAGTCCCTGCTCATGAGGTAGTACTTTTTCAAAGTTCAGGAACTTTCAGGGGTGGGACTTGTGCGCTGCACAAGCTGATTGGTTGTGTTCACGCTGCATTTTGGTTGGATGACTACACGCAGCATTTATTTATTTTTAACCTCCCTTTTTATAAAATCTATTGCGGTTCGTGTTGTGGCTTCATGCCGTAAGAGTTGTCTGTCTGCAAATATGGAATTTAATTTAAAAAACTGGTGGACTGGCGACGAGTTTCAGGCTTTATTAAGGGTATTTGTGGAAGAGGAAACTTTCTGCGCGTTCGTCCCAGCCATCTCACGGTCAATGTCCGCAATAGCTGATAACATACAAATTTTATATCTAACGTTAGCATTACGAGCTTACTGAACAAGCTTTATCAGTGCTCGTCTCTTTTCTGCCACAGCTTTTATTATTAAGTCATTATGTTTAACTTACACATTGTCATCTATTGCAAGGCACTCCAAACCATGTTACAAATTTACTATAACAGGATTGAAATAGCGCTTTGAGGTTAGTAACAAACAACTATTTACAAGACTGTCACTATTTACACTATTTATAGACAGCTATTTATAGACGGATAGACAGTGTTCAGGCTTTTTTTTTAAGCGTATTTGCGAAAAAGAGAAAAATTTTTGCGCGTTCGTCCCAGGCATCTGGTGTAACGAACAGAGACTGCTCTTTGTAAATAATTGGAATCTGTTCTGGGAGCGACCTAGGCTCTTCCGTGCTGATGGACTTCACCCCAGCAGAATCGGAGCGGCTCTTCTGTCGGACAACATCTCCAAGGCGTTGCACACCATATGACTAGTAAGTCAAAGTCCAAATCACACTCTTTGCTGTCCAAACTTAATTGATATAAGTACCAATGTAGAACATTATATTGAAACTGTGTCTATTCCTCGTTTAGTGAGGTCAAACATTAAATCTACTGTAGGATCTAGGAAAAATCTAATTGTAATTAAACCAGAAAATCTCAATATTAGTGAACAAAAACAATTTATAAAGCTGGGTCTTCTAAACATTAGATCGCTCACACCTAAGGCAGTTATTGTAAATGAAATGGTCACAGATAATAGTTTCGATGTACTTTGCCTTACTGAAACCTGGCTTAAACAAAATGATTATTTCGGTATTAATGAGTCTACTCCTCCTGGATACTGTTATAAACATGAGCCCCGTCTGATTGGTCGTGGTGGCGGTGTTGCAACAATCTATAAAGACATTCTTAATGTTACTCAAAAAACAGGTCACAGGTTTAATTCGTTTGAAGTACTTGTACTAAATGTTACACTCTTAGATGTAAGAAATAAATCCCTATTATCTCTAGCCTTGGCTACCGTATATAGACCGCCTGGGCCTTACGCTGATTTCCTAAAAGAGTTTGCAGATTTTCTATCAGACCTATTAGTCAATGTCGATAAAGCATTAATTGTTGGAGATTTTAACATACACGTAGACAATCCAAATGATGCGTTAGGGGCTGCGTTTACAGATTTATTAAATTCATTTGGGGTCAAGCAAAACGTTACTGGTCCCACTCATCGTCTTAATCATATGCTAGATTTAATTATATCACATGGAACCAATCCAACCGATATAGATATTATACCGCAAAGTGATGATGTCACTGATCATTACATGGTAACTTGCATAATACGTACTGCTGAAATTTGTCATGTTGCGCCACGTTATCGACCAGGCAGAACAATCCTTCCAACCACTATAGATAGATTCTCAAATAGCTTACCTGATCTATCTCAGCTGCTCAGTGAACCCAAACAAACGGATGAACTAGAGGAAATGACTAGCACTATGAGCACCATTTTCTCTAGTACATTAGACATCGTTGCACCAATTAGATTAAAAAAGGTTAGCGAGAAAACTAAAGCGCCATGGTATAACAGTGCTACGCATGTTATCAAGAGAGAAACTCGAAATTTAGAGCGTAAATGGAAACAAACTAATTTAGAGGTCTTTAGAATCGCGTGGAAAGACAGTATGTCACATTATAAAAAGGCCCTAAAAGCAGCCAGGGCTGAGCATCTCCACAAACTAATAGAAAATAACCAAAGTAATCCAAGGTTTTTATTTAACACCGTGGCTAAACTAACAAATAAACAGACATCGCCTGAGCAAAATATCCCGTTACAGTTCAGTAGTAATGATTTCATGAACTTCTTCACTGAGAAAATAGAAAGCATCAGAAACACAATTGTAAATGTACAATCTTTAATGGTGTCTTATGATTCAGCCTCAATTATCGCCCCTCAAGAACAACTACGCCGCTTTACAACTATAGGACAGGAAGAGCTAAATAAACTTATCATTGCATCTAAACCAACAACATGTTTATTAGACCCAATACCCACTAAACTACTGAAAGAAGTGTTACCTGTAGTGGAAGAGCCTCTTCTCAATATTATTAACTCGTCTTTATCTTTAGGTCATGTTCCAAGAACATTTAAACTGGCAGTTATAAAACCTCTCATTAAGAAACCACAATTAGATCATAATAACCTAGCAAATTATAGACCCATTTCAAACCTACCATTTATGTCTAAAATACTAGAAAAAGTTGTGTCCGCTCAATTGTGCTCTTTCTTGCAAGAAAATGAGATCTATGAAAAATTTCAGTCAGGATTCAGACCGCATCATAGCACTGAAACTGCGCTCGTTAAAATTACAAATGATTTACTTTTAGCTTCTGACCAAGGCTGTATCTCAATACTAGTTTTACATGATCTTAGTGCTGCGTTCGATACTATAGATCACAAAATACTCTTAGATCGACTACAAAACTACACTCGTGTTCATGGACAGGCATTAAGCTGGTTTAGATCGTACTTATCAGACCGCTACCATTTTGTCTGTTTAAATGGGGAAAAATCGAAGATAACGTCAGTAAACTATGGAGTGCCGCAGGGATCTGTATTAGGCCCTCTGCTATTCTCAATATACATGCTGCCGCTTGGTAATATTTTAAGAAAACATGGAATTAATTTCCACTGTTATGCTGATGACACTCAATTATATATTTCATCACGACCGGATGAAAACAATAAATTATCTAAATTGACAGAGTGTGTTAAAGATATAAAATACTGGATGACGTGTAATTTTCTGCTATTAAATTCAAATAAAACGGAGGTATTACTTATGGGTCCAAAAAACTGCCCACAAAACCTCTTACAATGCAACTTCAATTTAGAAGGATGTCCTGTTACTTTATCCACTACAGTAAAATACCTGGGGGTTATACTAGATCGCAACTTGTCTTTCGAAAATCATATTTCATATGTTACAAGAACAGCCTTTTTCCACCTTAGAAACATTACTAAGCTACGTAATGTGCTATCTGTCTCTGATGCTGAAAAGTTAGTTCATGCATTCATGACCTCGAGACTAGATTACTGTAATGCTTTATTAGCTGGTTGTCCTGCATCCTCAATAAACAAGCTACAGTTAGTCCAAAATGCAGCTGCTAGAGTTCTTACTAGGTCAAGAAAATATGATCATATAACACCAATTCTATCATCTCTACACTGGTTACCTATTAAGTTCCGTATCAATTACAAAGTATTACTAATGACCTATAAAGCCCTAAATGGTTTAGCTCCTGGGTATTTAACGGAACTTCTATCGCCCTACAATCCATCGCGCTCTTTAAGATCACTAAATTCGAGGCTTCTGGTCATTCCTAGGATATCTAAGACCACTAAAGGAGGGAGGGCATTTTCACATTTAGCTCCTAAACTCTGGAATGGCCTTCCTGATATTGTTCGAGGCTCAGATTCGCTGTCCCAGTTTAAAACTAGATTAAAGACGCATCTCTTTAGCCAAGCATTCACATAATACTTACCTTTTACTATACAAATAAATTTGAATTGAATTGAATTGAATCTCACAATAACTGATAACATACGTTGTCTAATTTTATACGCACACAAGCTTTCTGAACACGCTTTAGTGAACAGTGCTCGTCTATTTTGTTTTGTTAATTACCTCGTTAGTAAACCAATACATAACTGCAGCACAGTTTGAATCTCCTCCATACTTATTATAAATGTGGCGCTCAAAACTGATTACTGTCCGTCGCAGACTGGGAGGAGCAGTTGCGCGCAGTTTACCTTCCCGGTACTTTAGACCGCGGTGTAAACGCAGAAAGCAACCGGTCTGGGGCAAAAAAAGTTCCTGGGACAAATTGTTACGGGTAATTTCGGTGGAAACGCGGCTTTTAAACAATCCGTTGACAGTGTGAATGAATATAAATTTTTTTTGCCATAAATATGTGGATTATAGTGAAATGATTGTCAATGAAAAATGACAAAATAATGACTAAAATATTTAAAATAATTAAATAAATATGATTCTGATCTTATTCATCAGGTCTCTCACATTGCAGAGTCACGGTCACTATTTGGACTAGCACTGACACCGTGTGGTGAAATAATCACATATTTTTACGAGCCACGGCTATCTCAGATCGGCTTATGTTGGATTAAAACGACAAGTTCTGTTGAGTTTGGAAAATTCTGTGCACAGTAATCATAAGAATATCTCTTCTCCTGTCTCTGAAAATGTCCGGATTTTGAAATCATCCTGCAGATGCTAATTTTAAGAGGCGTTTAGTCTACTAGAGGATTACAGCACATTGAAAATATACATAACCGGAAGAATTGATACACTGCTTCGATGAGCACTTCCAGTAACCAATTGTGAAAAAGGTCTATAGATTATGTCATCAGAGCTATCACACCAGGGCTTCAGCTTCAGAGCTATCTTGAGGGAAAGGCAGGGCTGACACTCCCAATGCTGAGACGAATACTTCACTCTCATTATCAGGAGAAAAATGCTACTGAACTAGGCTATATATAACAGCTCATCACAGAAGCTCAGTGCACTAGAGAAACACCACAAAGCTTCATAATTCCTTGATCTTAGACAGAAAATTCAGTTTGCTTCTCAGTTGGATGACTCCCCTTACGAAAAAGAAGTATACTTCAAGTTCATTTTATGAAGTATACTTAAGTAATGTTCAAGTATATTTTTAAGTATACTTTATGTAGTAAGTATACTAATATCAATGTGTACATGTATAAAACTTGTAAGTGTACTATTTCAATACTGCTTGGGACCAAATTGTCCCACTTTTAGTATATAAAAGTATACGTTTAAGTGTACTATAAGTGTAAGAGTAGTCAACTTTAAGTACACAACTAGGTTTCTCATTTGTAATGCATCTGTACTACAAGTATTTACAAGGAATTTGCATTCAGAGTTTACACCATTTGGGGGGATGCCATTTGCCTGGAAGACCCACCCTCCTTTATTACCTTTTGGTTTACTTCTTTGGGAATGAGACATTTGTACCAGTCGCACTGAGACATTTCAAATGATACCAAACATGTATAATACTGTATGATAATTATTCACATTAACTGGGCCCCATTGTCCTATACCAAAGTCTATAAGTTGAGCCCCCTCGAAGGGTGAAGGGTCAACCCTCCCACCGGAATCTCTGAGTGAGAGGTGTCGAGGAGGGACACCAGGTCCGAGAACCAGTCGGCTTGGCCAGTACGGCACCACTAGTAGCAGACTTATTCCGTCCCAGCGGACCTTCTCCAGAACTCCTGGGAGCAGAGTAATCGGGGGAAAACGTAAAGACGTAGCCTCGGCCATGTCTATACCACAACATCCGGCCCCAAGGGATCTGGGTGTGTGAGGGAGAACCAAATTGGACAGTGTTTCGTATCCTGAGACGAAAAAAATCCACTTCCGCTTGTCCGAAATACCTCCCATATATAATTCACCACCTCGGGGTGAAGTTTCCATTCCCCGGGCCTCAGCCCCTGCCTTGATAGGATGTATGCTCCTATAGTCTGGCACCCTGGGATATACACTGCCCTTAGGGAGAGTATCTTCCCCAGGGAACACAGGAGGATATGGTGCACCGGTTTGCATGGTGGATGCGATCACAGACCTCCTGATGATTTATGTAAGAGACCACTGATGTGTTGTCTGACTAGACAAGCACATGATGGCCCCTCAGGTCTGGGAGGAAGTGTCTCAAAGCATTGAAGACCGCCATCATCTCCAGGCAGTTTATTTGCCACAAAAGGAGGAGACTCCTCCACAGACCCTGAGCTGAGCGGCCTTCTATTACCGCTCCCCAGCCAATGAGGGAAGCATCTCTCGAGAGCGAAACTCGATGGCAAAGAGCTCCTAACTCTGGACCCTGGGATAGGAACCAAGGTTTCTTTCATATAACCAAGGCGCGGAAACACCGCCGCGTGATCTTGATCATACAAAGTGGGTTTCCACTTGGGGTATCACATTGGACGCTGCTGCCATGAGGCCCAACAGTATCTGAAACAATTTTACAGTGAGTGACTGGCCTAGCTTTAACTCTTTCATGGCTGTGAGGATAGCAGCTACACAAGGGGCGATAGGATGGCTCGCATCGTGACTGAATCCCAAACCACACCAAGGAAAGTGGTTCTCTGCAGTGGAGAAAGCACACTTTTCTTGGCATTGAGTCTCGACCCCAATTTCTGCATGTGTGCGAGGATGACATCTCGATACCGAACCGCCAACTGCTCTGACTCCACTAGAATCAGCCAGTTGTCTATGTAGTTCATAATGCGTATGCCCTACAGCTTGAGCGGGGCCAGAGCGGCATCTACGCATTTGGTGAACATGCGGGGTGATAGACCTAGACCGAATGGAAGCACCGGAGTTATAAACTCCAAAAACTCCTTGTACATAGGGGATTGAGATGGCGAATCTTCAATTTCCATTAACTCGATGCTCAGCACATCCATCTCCTCGAAGGTGGACAGCTGCAGCACCGTATTATACCATTTAATTCTTCAAAATTAAATGCAGTAAAAGATCAACCAGACAAGTCAAAACGGTCTGGATGAAAGGCTGAACTCATACATGAATCTAACGACTGAAAGTCAGATAAGCATTAATCATTTCATTCCTCAAAATGAAATGCTCCCAACTTGTTTAATTCCTCAAAATTAAACACAGCAAAAGATCAACCAGACAAGTCAACAAGGTCTGGATGAAAGGCTGAACTTATACATGAATCTAACTACTGAAAGTCAGATAAGCATTCATCAATTAATTCCTCAAAATTAAATGCAGCCAACTTATTTAATTCCTCAAACCTCAACACCTATGAAGAGACGGTGCCAACCCCTGCTTAACTCTGAATCAACATGCACCAATGCTATATTTTCTAAATGTCTTAATCATTTGTTAACAAACAAGTATTCATTACTTCAATGAGCTCATTGTATCTGCATTAAATTACTACATTGTTTAAATTAATTCATTTTTAGCTAACTGTTATTTTTGGATATGTACATTTCTGAAATACATAACTTAGACAGTTACCTGATAAAGGAACACTCTAAACTGTAATATGGACTCGAGCACTTTCTGTAAAGCTGCTTTGAAATGATGTGTATTGTGAAAAGCACTATACAAAAAAATGTGAATTGAATTGAATGCGTTTAGATCGTTAAAATAGGGCCCTTCATCTCTTCCTTAACCTCAGAAATGATGCTACAATTCTCTTCCATTTTTTTTTTTTTTGGACAGCTCCTCCAACATTTTCTCCTGCTTGTCAAGTCTTCTACCGAGGGAGTAAATGGCCTATCCACATTAGAGACATCTTCCACCTGATCAGGACACACTTTCTTCATAATAACAGGTTTATTCTCAGCCCCACATTCCTCCAATAGCGAGGCTGTAAGGGGTAGACTTGCCGTGTTTTCAATGGCAGTGAAGAGAATGTATGTCTATCCCTCACAGCCTCGCTTTCATTTAAAAATCAAAGATGGTGTTGTGAATAAGGTCTATTATACAACACCGGAGCAACTTTAATCTATTTACAGATTTGCAATTTCCTACGAAAACCATCCCGCTAGGTCTAAAGTATAAACACTTATATGCATACTATATTGAAGCAGGGTAAGACAAAAATATTGATAATGTATTGACTTCTTATTTAAATGTTGTTCATTTTAAACAGAAAAAGTTACATAGTGTATCTTTAAGTTATCTTTGTGTCAATTAAATGGATTCAACTATTTAGAAAAATGCCTGTCCTGTCATTTCCTCAAGATAGATTGAACCTAAATGTTAATTAGAATTCAGTGCGTAATCAAGTAGATTGTGAAGGCGTCTGGGTAGTATTATAATACAATTCTCAAAATGTTGACTTCAGTACACAGAAAATGAGTGTATTTGGTTTTTGAAAATCAGTTGATTGGATGATCAAATGAAAGTCTAGCTTTGTGTTAGTCTTACATGTTTATTTGAATGTAAATAATCCAGAACCAACACACTAAAAACACAAAACACACGCGCACACAAAAACAATATCTCAAATAAAATGTGGGTAAAACAACATATTTTTAAGCAGGTGGCACATACAGTAGATTTTCTTAAATCTTTTGTTTAATATGCAAATTAATTACAAAAAGAAAATAATCTAGTAGATGTATTACAATTAATATTTTTTCTTAGGTGTCATGTTGTAATATTTGTATTTGCAAGTAACAAATGAAACAAACCATATAACTTTGATTACTTCTGATAATTACATTTTTTTGCCGTCTGTTATTCGTCTCCCCAACAATTACTGTCTTCATTTAAGGAAGTATGCGGTCTCCACAACACTGCAGTTCAATTCTACATTTTCTCAAGCTGTAAATAAAGCTGGTTTTCTGCCTTTAAAAGCATACAGAAGTGCAGCTGCTACTAGACAAAGTGCCGTGCTGCTAATGCAATCTTTTTAATACAAGCATATGTCATTTAGCTGCCTCAGTGCAAATATAGAAACTCCATCATGATGTTGATTGCTGACTTAATGATTCAGATTCCTGGAGAGGCAGAAACATGACAATGAGTTTTTAGAATAATAATAATTTGGTATCCGCAATAATTTATATAGCACTTTTCTCTGCACTCCAAAGCGCTTTTTATAGGTTTATCATACTTGAAATTGTTAACCTAGAGTCTGAAATAGTTCATCTCAGGTTTTGGGATTTCACACTGTACATTTAAAAACCCTGGATGGGACTTTTTATTTGCATATTTACAGGGATAATAACAGTGATTATTATTTATGAGGTACTTTTTTTATGACAGTTCAAAGTGCATGAATATTTAATAAAACATTGAGGCAGTTTATGACCTCAGGCTTCTTAGTGCAGGAGCTATGACTTTTAAGACCAAGTTCAAAACGGCTTTAAAATTGTGTAATTTAACTACCTTTAAATGATGTCAGGCCATTAGCTTCTGCTGCTGGTGAGTCTTCATCTTCAAGAAAGAATTGTAAGAGTAATTTGTGATAACTGATTTCAGTGATTGCTCACTCATTGCTCATAAACATTATTATAATCCTGTATTTTGTATACACTCTTAAAAATAAAGGTTCTTTATTGGCATTGATGGTTCCATGAAGAACTTTTAACATCAGTGGTACCTTTTCATTCTACTAAAGGTTCTTTATAGTGCAAAAAAGGTTCTTTAATTTATTAAAATGTTTTTCACACGAAGAAAAATTGCTCTTTTAAGAACCGATCACTAAAAGTTCTTTGGTTCCCTTCCGACATCACGCCGGAATGTACCGACGAATTGGGATCTTGCCTGAGAGCCCAATCACCTTTGAGTGATTCGAGCTAGAAACTAAAGAGCCAATGCATGCACCCTCTGCCCAACCGTAGAACCAGATAAGTATTGCACCACACACTCAGACCCCACTTCGGGACGCTATGCCGTCGCTTAAATTGGGTCGCTGCGTTCCACCTCGCTGCCCCACTGCGGGTACATCTGTGGTTCTTCTGACCCCGCTTGTATGGTCTCTGGGATCCCCAACCCATCTCGCTGGCTCCTTCAGACTATTAGACTCGGCTATGCTATTCAGTTCGCCGGTGTCCCCCAAAGATTATAGACATTCAGTTCACCTCTGTGCAGGACAAGGGTGCCCCTGTCTTACGGACGGAGATCGCAGTCCTACTGGCATAGCCCTCGGCATGGATGTGCTGGCACACAGCTAGCCCTGGGACCTACATAAGTATGCGTTTCCCCCAAATCCACCTCACTCTCAATCCGTACCCCCTTGGGATCTCTCATTGGTGCCAACGGCACTGCAGAGAGCCACCTTTGAACCGCTGCAGTCAGCAGTGCTTCTGACTGCGCTGGCTTCCATTAAGAGGGTAGAGGACCTGCAAGCATTTTCAGGTCGACGAATCTTGCCCATTTGTTGTGATCCCTATGGCGATTCCATGTGTCATCTTCCACGGTATGGCTTCCCTGACGGCGAGTCCGTGTCTTTCCCTTGGCAGAGTCCGCTCTGCCATCCCTTCTGGTGTTGACTCCCCCAAAACTAGGCCAGAGTTAACTCAGAGACATTCCATAGGTCGCACTGCCCTAAAAGCCGGTTCATATGATACCTCCCTACGAGTAGGATGTGGTTTCCGCAGCGTCCTTTTCCAAAACTTGAAAGGGCACGCTTTCCCAGTGTTATCCAATAGTCTCGTTGAATGGTTCATGGGGAACAGCAGTGATCAACTTTCTCTGTCCCATCTTCCATCCCAGGAGGTGTGCTGGGAGGTGCAGCAATAGTGGCGCTTTGTTGGGGGTCCCAGTTCATCTGTACATTCCGGCGTGATGTTAAATGTGACCGACTGAAAGTGAGCATCTCCATTACATATGTAACCCTCGTTCCCTGAAGGAGGGAATGGAGACGTCACTTCTTGTCGCCACAGTTGCTGTACCACTGTTTAGCGGCCGGGTCACCTGCTCGGCTCCTCAGCTAAAACCTGAACTGCGAACACACCCGCTTCCATATTTATACCCAGGACCAGCGTTCAGCATTGAGGACGCGCACGGCAAGAGCGCGCAAGTGTTTTTTCAGAATACTCAGTTCTCCTGTTATTTCAGTGTTGTATTTGCCTTAAGGTGAGGCTATCTTCGATTCTCTGCTTATTTTTCATTTTTAACTTCACATAATTCTGTATTTTATTTAGACGCGTTGCTACATTAATAAACAGCCACGTGCATGTGAAAATTATAATTGCAGTTTAATTGCACTTAAGTATTGACTCCTAGAAGTTTCGATTTGGCCCATTTTCGCTTTATTGACTTAATTGCCGGACCGAGGCAGCTGTCCTCACTCAAGCGGTGAAAGCAGTTTATCTATATCTATGTAATTTGCGCGCTGTCGCGGAAGCGTCAGCGGAAGCGTTCAGCTCTCGTGTTCAGCCTCCTTGTGTGAAGACCGACTCGGGTAAAGACCATCGACTCTACCTGCGCGACTCCACCGAGCAAGGACACCAGAACGGCACTTAAGTATCTCCTTTTTGCCTTTCCCTTCCCACTTTTTATCTCATTTTTCACCTTACTCAACATGTGCTTTCAATACATTCCTGTTATCTCTCGGCAACGCCCTTTCAACACACGCAAAAGGCAGCTCAATACTGCTAATCTGCGTCCCATTCTCTCATCCTCAAACACACCTCTCTCTCTTTCCGTGGGTCTATGGAATTGTCAGTCAGCTGTCAATAAAGCTGACTTTTTTCCAGCCTTTGCATCTCACTCTACTCTTAGTATCCTGGGCTTGACTGAGACCTGGATTCGTCCAGAAGACTCAGCAACCCCAGCTGCTCTCTCTAGCAATTTCTCCTTCTCTCACTCCCCTCGCCAGTCTGGGAGGGGTGGGGGTACAGGGCTTCTCCTCTCTAACAATTGGAAATACTCAACGCTCTCTTCTCTATGCAACAACAACTCATTTGAATATCATGCTATCACACTTACAACTCCCAATAAGATCCATATTGTAGTCATTTATCGCCCCCCAGGTCAGCTGGGTACTTTCGTAGAGGAGCTGGATGTGCTGCTGTCCTCTTTTCCTGAGGATGGCACCCCACTTCTAGTCTTTGGTGACTTCAACATTCATCTCGAAAAGCCGCATGCAACAGACTTCATCTCTCTCCTAGCCTCTTTCGATCTCAAACGACTCATCACCACAGGTACTCACAAATCAGGCAACCAACTGGACCTGGTTTACACACGCAACTGCATCACAGACAACATTTTGGTGAGACCTCTCCATGTTTCCGATCATTTCCTCATTACTTTCAGTCTACAACTCTCTACCCCAGCACCACCAACCCCACCACCAGTCACTTTCAGGCGAAACCTGCGCTCACTTTCTCCCTCCCATCTTTCCTCTGCCGTGTCATCTTCTCTTCAGTATCTACACTTCTCCTCTCCAGTCATCCTACCACCTGCCCTCTAGACCCCATCCCCTCACACCTTCTACAAGCCATCTCTCCCACACTTCTACCAGCACTCACACACATCATAAACTCATCCCTACATACTGGTACTTTCCCTACAGCATTCAAACAGGCTCCACTGCTTAAAAAAACAACACTAAACACATCATCTGTAGAGAATTACAGACCTATCTCTCAGGGGTTCCCCAGGGTTCAGTTCTTGGTCCCCTCCTGTTCTCCATCTATACCACATCACTGGGACACATCATACAGGCACATGGTTTCTCATACCACTGCTATGCTGATGACACACAGCTCTTCCTCTCATTTCAACCAGATGATCCCACAGTAGCTGCACGGATCTCAAGCTGTCTGGCGGACATCTCGACATGGATGAAGGAACATCACCTGCAGCTCAACCTGGCAAAGACTGAGCTTCTCGTCCTCCCTGCCAATCCGTCTCTACAGCACGACTTCACTATCCAGCTAGAATCATCATCAATCACCCCATCAAGGTCGGTCAGAAATCTTGGAGTAACGTTTGATGACCAGCTGACCTTCACAGATCACATTTCAAAGACAGCTCGATCATGCAGGTTTGCACTGCACAACATCAGGAAGATCAGGCCTTTCCTAACGGAGCATGCAACACAACTTCTCGTCCAGGCCCTGGTCATTTCTAGGCTTGACTACTGCAATGCTCTTCTGGCCGGACTTCCATCATGTGCAACCAAACCTCTACAAATGATTCAGAATGCTTCAGCTCGTCTTGTCTTCAACGAGCCCAAGAGGGCCCACGTCACTCCTCTGTTCATCTCTCTGCACTGGCTACCTCTCGCTGCTCGCATCAAGTTCAAGGCATTGTTGTTCAGACATCTTGCGTTGTTTTTGCCTCTTTATGATGACTCGCTTAATTTAGTCCTAATCTGTAAATCGCTTTGGATAAAAGCGTCTGCTAAATGACTAAATGTAAATATAAATACCCGTGCTGCGGTGTGGAGCACGCGATGCAAATCTCGGATGCCAATGAGCATTGGGTCGTTTAGTTTACATTTGAAGGTGATTGGTCTCTCAGGTGAGATCCCAATTCAGGGAACAAGGGTTACATACGTAACCTAGATGTTCTTTATCACTGAGAAAAAACCTCCATTGCAGCCTTTATTTTTAAGAGTGTAATGTACAACAACAACAAACTGACACAACAGTTTACATCCATCTTTTTGAGTTATGACATATTTGAATGAAATTATGTAGAGGAACATACTTATGTAACAAACATAATTTTTAAGTTGATTCGTCAAAAAAAGTCACTCCAACTACTTGAGTAACGCCGAAATTTGAGTTTAAATTACACACAAAATTATGTTAATGTAATGATCAACATTATTATGTCAACAGAACTTAAAATGTTTAATGACATTAAAATTTTAATTAAATGATTGATTTCTTTTACAAATATTATGATTTTAGTATTAGATATTAGTAGATTATGTTTGTTAGGTTTCTTACCTTTAATCACACCATCCACATGAATGGCTGAAACAAGATCAGTTACCAGTTCTTCTTTTTCCTCACATTCTGAATGATATTAGAGAGAGTGTGGTGATTTATTTTAGTTTAAAATTCTACAGTGATAATTCTGGCTTGTTAAAGCAAATTCATGCAAAATTAATGTCACTAATAGTATTTCATATAATATCATCACAAAAGCTTGGGATATATGAAATAGTACCATTTGTTAAAGTGACTGAGTACATGACTGTGTTTTTGATTGTTATGTCAGCCAGACACAGTTAAAGGCACATACCTTCCATCTCTGTGGGACTGTTGTCCATGTACTCCTCCAAGGGTGTTTCTGCAGAGTAATTAAAGACCCATACAAATGTAAATATGGATAAATTGCTATATATTAATATATATTATATATTAATATAGTTGTGGGGACATTTGGTACCCATAACTTACGGTTCTTGGAGTCTGCCATTGAGAAAAACAAGTCCTCTGGTACTGTTTCTTTTTTCTCTAAAGATAATGATAAGACACAAAAGTTTTGTAAGAAATAATTAAATGTAAAATGTTACTAATATCATTAAAAACACAGAAGCTAAATGTTTTTTACACAGAAGATAAAACTGTTTTTACTGTATCATTGATCAAATAAATGCAAGTTTTGTCCCAAATGACGCACTGTACACTATGCACTCAACCGTGTACTGTATGAATTTTGTAAGGGTATATTTGTCCCTACGTAATTAAAGCCGTGACAGTTGAGTGCATGAAGTGTTCAACATTAATTAAGTGCATCATCCGGATATTTGAAGTGCACTACTCGCACTATTGAGCGAACACACTACTCGCACTATTTATACTACAAATCGCCATGGAATAGTGCATAAGTATGCAGTCTTGGGGAGCATTAGAGACTTTTAGAAAATTAAAACATTTAAAAATAGAAACATCTGAATGGTAGTTTATGACAATGAATCCATGTCTGAATCCATGTCAAAGGCTTAAGGCTTAATAACAATTTTACATATTTTTACACAGTGTACTAGAGGGTAAATAGTGTTTACACTGAGTGTAAATAATAGTAGACACTGTTTACCCCAACTGTAAATATAAAAAAATGAAATCCTGTTTACACTACATCCACTGATAGATACTATTCAAAGAAAGTGTAAATAGAAGCGGCACTACAGTTTTTGAAGTCTGAGCAATGGGCGACATGAGGCTGGTTGCTGGTGCTTGGTGTAAATAGATATTGCTTGTTTTTTTAATGATGAGACCAGTATTATTGAATTGTTTTCTGTTTGTACCTGGTTTACGCGTGATTCTCAGAACGAGGCATCCAATGATCAGGATTACAATAAAGCAGACAAGACATCCTGAGATGGCCAGCAGAATTTTTCTTTTTAATACTGTAATAATGAGGGAAATTATGAAGTTAATCAAATTAAATTAGCATTCCCTTAAAACATTTATGTAGAAATGATATATAAAAAGTTTTTGTTGTCCATCATGGTAACAGGATACTTATCTCACTTTTTTTCTAAATGTATGTTCCCTCTCAAAAGCTACTCTCAATGCTGCGCTTGATTCAGTGCTCTGGGAACACTTTTTGTTGTCACCAGCTGTGAAATATGTGTGCAACACGTCAATGAAATTGACTTAGAACTCTATAGCCTCGGACAGGGATGTCATCGCTCACCAGAGGCTATAATAAGATGTGCCACAGGTGCATCGACAGGTCTTTTTGTCTTCAGACCATACTGTGTGTGTGTGTGTGTGTGTGTGTGTGTGTGTGTGTGTTATTAAAGCTCTATATATCTCTCTGCTAGGAGTTAGTTTTCATTAGGCAGTGTGCAGAAAATTCTCTCTTTCTGGGGGAGGAGCACGCTGCCCTTGCGTTGGAGTGCGAGCATTGTGAATTATTCACAGTTAAGATGCTACGTGCTCCTCTTGCTTACTTCCAAGGGCCAGCACCCGCTATGCCATCATGGGGCTCACAAATGGATTTGGCTGAGGGGGAAGAGACGGGTCCGTCCCTAGCACTCGCTCTCTCTCAAGACCCAGATGTCCTTTTGCTCGATCCCGACGCGTACCCCGACGCTTCTTCGGCTCGGTGCGGAGGTCAATGAATTATTATGAGTTGCCTACCTCAGAGTGTTCCTCACGTGATGACAAAGCGTGTGAGGAAGTACTCAAGATGGCTACTTGAACAAGAAACCCCCCCTAACACTCTAAACTGGAAGACAGATTTCAGTCTGGTGGCCAGGAGGAGGGACCCCTACAGAGGTCTCTCCCCTTCTTTGAAGACCATTTACTTCTTGTGTCTTTGCATCTTCGACGTCGACATTTTCGATTATCGTGGGTGCAAAGGCATGGGGATATACGAAGAGATGCTTGCGAGCTATCTCTCACCTGGTTCAGCATCATCATTTAAAGAAAACAACTCTCCCCACTAAGCCGTGCAGAACCACCTCAACACTAGTGGGGAAGTGGCAGGTCAGGCTGCTGATACACTGCACACCATGGCGGTGTTACAGACATACCAGGCTGACCTGCTGAAGGACCTGAGTGCGGGAGGTTCCATCGACAAGGAGGCATTCTCGGAGCTTCGTCGAGCCACAGATATGTCCCTTCGTGCGACCAAGCAAATGGCACGCGCTATCGGACGTTCAATGGGTGCTTTGGTCAGCACGGAGAGGCACCTGTGGCTGAATCTCACGGGCATCAAGGACAGGGACTGAGTGTTCCTGCTTGATGCCCCTATCTCACCTTCCTGCCTTTTTGGTGACTTGGTTAATACAGTTGTCAGAAAGTTTCAGGAGGTGAAGAAACACGAGGAAGCATTTGTGCAATTCATTAATCGCCGCACTCAGGGGGAACGGCTGTAGGCCACCCAGCCTCATCCCGGTCCTTCTGTAAAAAGTGAGGCACAAAAATAGAGTGTGGCAAGTAGCACTCCCCCTCATCAAGACTGGGAACCGTCTCACCGCCCTCAGCAGCCTCCAAAATGGCCAGACCTCAGGACTATCATCTCCAAAAATAAGTCCTGATGGTC
The DNA here is from genome assembly GCF_965113295.1 of Leuciscus leuciscus. Lineage (NCBI taxonomy): Eukaryota > Metazoa > Chordata > Actinopteri > Cypriniformes > Leuciscidae > Leuciscus > Leuciscus leuciscus. The sequence goes on from NC_138742.1 coordinate 26,104,705, forward strand.
TTGCGCCCAGCTCTGTGGAGGTGGCCCCCCTCGGGAAAAATAAATCAGCCCGCCCCTTCCCGGCACCCCCACGAAACCTCTGTACAAGCCCAGCCGCCTCTGGTGTTTCAGGGGGCAGCAAAATGTTGGGTGTTCCGTTGCTTCCTGTTGTTGCCCAGGACTCATGTCTGAGACCTTTTCGCAAGCTTGTGAGTTCACACTACACAACCGTGAGGGGTCCAGACACCCCCAGTTCTAAGTCAATTTCATTGATGTGTTGCAGACATATTTCACAGCTGGTCACAACAAAAATTGCTGCATCTCGTTCCCGCTTTTTCAGGGAACACGGTTACAGTAAGAAAATCTTGATGATAACTTGACATTGTTCCAATCCACGAATCATTCACATACATTGTATGAAAGAAGTTTAAAAATAAATATTCACATTACTCACTAATATTATTGGCCGTGAAGCCCTCACTCAGAGCAGAGTACAGTGGTCTCTCTGTCCTTATTCCCTTGCACTTGAATTCGCTTTTAATAGTTTCTTCAGTTGCTGTCACTTTGTAGATATCTGACGACCCATTGAGCCTCTGTTCGTTCTCAAACCAGGCGTAGCTCCACTGTCTGCCGTCTGAGACGTTACATCTGAGGGTCAGGATATTCCCAGACATGATGTCGCTCAATTCAGTCTCCAGACTCAGAACTGCAGGTGGACGAGCTTAGAACAAAACAAAATATTATTTTATTAAAAATTTTTTTTTAAATGTATTTCATAATGAGTCTTCTAATTATTCCTTATCAATAGGCATCAGTGCTTTTACTTTTACTAGTTTTAGTAACTATTTAAAATGCATTTACTTGTGAAATCAATACTTTATTCATACCATGTATGTTCAAAACATATCATACAGTAAACTACACTTTACGTAACTAGATTACATAATTTAATTACAAAATAAATGTAACTGTAATCAGTTTCAGTTACTGAGATTTTTTTAAATTAAATAAATGTTAATGATTACAAAGGTGGTTACATCTAAATATTTTCTGTAAAAAGCTAGGATATGTTGAATAATGTTTTAGATGTGCACTATATCTCCTGCCATTTAAAGGCTGTTTATTAAAGCTATGCTATTCTGATGCTTTTGATTGGTTGTTGAATTTGCAGCGCACCCCATCAGCCAATTACATCAGTCCACATTGCTGCTGAAATATTTAGGTTACAAGCTGTCTGAGAGTTGCCACCATGGCGAGTGACAAAAATGCATCCCAGTGCTGGAAATGTAAAAATAATTTTCTAAATCAGAAAGGGGCGCAAATATAACAGCTCAGTGCAAAATATGTTTGCCAACTATTAAAATGCTATTGACATCGAAGGTTTCAATGTCGAACCTGAGGAGCATCTGCAGGCCTAAAGTTAACTGTAAGCAGTCAATAAAAAAAAGTAGTAAAGGCATTGCCTACACTCGCCTGCCACACCATGCTATTAATATGTATTCAAGATGAATTTTAGCTGTTCTGCTAGGTGCATGTCCAGTAGTTTATTTAAAGGAACACTCCACCATTTTTTCATTATTAAACTATGTTATTCCCTTAACTAAGACGAGTGGATACATACCTCTCTCGTCTCAGTGCGTGCACTCAATCGCTCTGGCGCGCGGTGACACTTTGATAGCACTTAGCCCAGTTCATTCATTAGGGTCCAAACAGAGACTGCACCGAGTCGAAGTGCTCCCAAGTGCTATTCCGCCATACATTATAGTTATCCTTTTTACCCGCTTAGAAAAGCGCCACGTTTTATTTTGTGTCACTCTACTTGGTCGTGTAACTACTCGTGTAACTGTATTTAAATAGGGAAAACGTGGAGGTGTTTGGTCGCTTCTAACTTCATCTCTGTTTGGACCCTAATGAATGAACTGGGCTAAGCTAAGTGCTATCAAAGTGTCGCCGCGCGCCAGAGCGATAGAGTGCACGCGCTGAGACGATAGAGGTATGTATAAACTCGTCTTAGTTAAGGGAATAACATAGTTTAATATGAAAAAACGGTGGAGTGTTCCTTTAACAATTATAATCTCCATTCATAACAAATTAGTTATGTCTAGTCTGCTTGCTAGATAAAGACGTCTTTACCAGCCACACTTCTATTTATGAATCAGTGTTACTACTATAAGGTAACCCTGCCTGGTTTAAATGTTTTAAAATGATTAACAGTTGAAAACATTCGTTATAAATTTAGAAAAGTAATCAAATGTAATCAGTTACATTACTTTAATAAAGTTACACAGTAGTTGAATAGTTGCACAACTTATTACATTTTAAATAGGGTAACATGTAATCTGTAACCTATAACATAAATACAAAGTACCTTACCAAACCTTACCAACACTGGGCACTAGAGACTCACCTTGAACTTGCACTTGTAGAGTCTCACTATCCACTGAGAAGTCTCCTCTCTTTGCTTTGCAGTGATAGACACCAGTGTTAGAGAGAGATGCTGAGCTAATAGTGAAGGTTGGATCTGTGATCAAGGTTTCTGAGTCTTTATACCAGTCATACTTCCAACCATCACCAGTCATGTTACAACCAAGCTGGACTTTCTCCTCAGTGTAAAATAAATCGAACCACTGATCTTTTCTGATGTGTGGTTTTGGTGTGTCAACTAGGACCAACAGAAGTAAAAAAAAAGAAAAGAAAAGAAATAAATGGACCACTTTCAAACAACTACTGCCTTGAATTGCATGTGCTTGTAATTCTTTATAATCCTCACACAAAATGAACAACATTTTTCAGTGAAAATCCTTTTGCACATAGTCAGGAAGCTGTAAACGCTGATACTAACCTTTTTATAATACAAATGTCAGTGCAACAGTAAAGCAGCTAAACCTTTTCTATGGAAAGCAAAATCCTCATTGACCTCTTTAAGACACATGGCTGTCACTATTTGAATTGGGTTTTTTTTTTCTTTTTTTTTTCTGACTTTCAAATTTTTCAGAAGTAGATTCACTTGCCATAAATATGAAGTTTCAAAGCTTCTGTTTGTCCTGTAGTCACTGGCGTTCTCTTCAGATGTTTTCCTCTACAGGAATACTGTCCTGAATGACTCTCTTTTGCTGAGCGGATTGAGAGTGTGTTTCCAGAAAAGGAAATTTCCCTGTTACCTGAAAGCCGATGTCCGTTTCTAAACCATTCATAGCCCCATTCATTAGAATTGATTGAACACTTCAGAATCACTTTTTCATTTGGGTAAAATGTTTTCCATTCAGACTCTATTGACAGTTCTGGTTGAGGCGGCTCTGCACAGGAAAAAACAAAACAAAAAAAACAACAGTAATGAACAATTGACGTGGAAAAGTGAATGAAAATGATACTTATAGCCAGAAGCCCAGTTTCTTGGTTATAAAATTGTTTAGTCTAAAATACTTATTTAACTGTCTTGATTCCATGTCATTTCTTTAACATATTTGGCAGATGCTTCTGAAGCGACTTACAAGTTATAGGTCTGAATTTAATCAGTTCATTCATTTCCTGGGAACTTTACTGAGGCATTGTAAACTCAATGAATGCACAATGAGATGAATATTCCACAATAGAAATGACTATTAAGGGGTAAATTATGGACGCACCTTGAACTTGCACTTGTAGAGTCTCACTATTCACTAATGGTTGTCTGGTTCATGGTGTCCTGCCTAATGCTATTATGTCTGTAATGTTACTGCCTGTGCTAAAAGACAAAGCTGATAAGCTCAACAGTATTGACAATCATCGACCTATTGCATTAGCCAGTATCTTGTCTAAAGTACTGGAGAGAATACTGTTAACAAAGCTAGAAATGTATGTCCTTACTACTGACAATCAATTCGGGTTCAAAAGAAAGCATGGAACCGACCTGTATATCTATGCTCTTAAAGAGATTGTGTTCAGGTACACAAGCCTGAATACATCTGTATTCTTGTGTTTCATTGATGCGTCAAAGGCATTTGATAGCATTAATCATGAACGATTGTTTGTGAAATTACTAGATAGAGGTGCCCCTAAATTTTTAGTGAGAATTTTTGTCTTTTGGTATGCCCATCAAACGTTTTTGGTTAAATGGGACAATGTTGTATCTGCTCCATTCCATGTTAGCAATGGAGTGCGACAAGGAGGAATTATGTCTCCTATTTTATTCAATGTTTATATGGATGAATTATCAAACCAGCTAAATAGGTTAAATACTGGCTGTCTTGTGGGCAATTCTATTGTTAATCATCTTATATATGCAGGCGACCTGGTCCTGCTCTGTCCATATAAGTGCTGGGCTGCAGCAGATGCTGAAGGTGTGCTCTCAGTATGGCATTGATTATGATATAAAGTATAAAGCTAAGAAAAGTCACATAATGATAGTTAGAAGCGATGAGGACAGGAAATCAACTTTTCCGACCTTTTATTTTGTCAGATAGCCCTCTTGCTATGTGTGAGGAAGTTAAGTATTTAGGTCATGTCATATCCAATGATTGGACGGATGACAAAGATCTGAATCGTCAGCGATGTAGAATTTATTCTCAAGCTAATATGCTTATTAGGAGGTTTTCTATGTGCTCTGACTCTGTGAAGTGCTCTCTGTTTAGAACCTATATCACACCGCTTTATACTGCTCAATTGTGGTCCAACTATAAAGAAAAAGAGTATGCAGTGGCTCAAGGTAGCATACAATGATGCAATGCGGCTGCTGCTTTGTGTCCCTAGGTGGCATAGTGCCAGTCATTTGTTTGTGTCTACTGGAGTGCCAACCTGGGAGGCACTCTTAAGACAACTGATGTTTAGTTTTATCTGTCGCCTGGATAAGTCAGTGAACCATAAAATTGAAGCCCTAGTCAGTCCTCTGAAAAGCTGTTATAGATACACTTCTAGGTTAAGACGACATTGGTGCACTAGCCTGTACATCCTATAGGCTAATATGGAATTTTTATGTATATTTTGTATCTCATTTTTTTTTATACTGTATGATGTGTTATATGGACCTGTGTCTGCAATAAAGTTTTATATTATATTCACTGAGAAGTCTCCTCTCTTTGCTGTGCAGTGATAGACACCAGTGTTAGAGGGAGATGCTGAGTGGATATTATACGATGGATCTGTGCTCAAGGGTTTTGAGTCTTTATACCAGTCATACTTCCAACCATCACCAGGCATATTACAACCAAGCTGAATTTTCTCCCCTGTGTATAGAAGGGCTCAAACCACTGATCTTTCCTGATGTCTGGTTTTGGTGTGTTATCTAAGAATCACAGGGGTAGAATTAAAAATAATAGACTCTCTTCAAACGATAGCAGCCTTGAGTTCCATGTGCTTGTAATTCTCTATGATCTGAGACTAAATTAACTGTATTATGCTGCTAATAATGTCTGGCTTCTTCACTGTACTCTTTTTTTTTTAAAGTGTCTGTTAATTTCATGCATATCTATTAATCATAGAATATCATAAGTAATTTTACCATAAATATGAAGTTGCAAAGCTTCTGTTTGTCCTGTAGTCACTGGCGTTCTCTTCAGATGTTTTCCTCTGCAGGAATACTGTCCTGAATGACTCGCTTTTGCTGAGCGGATTGAGAGTGTGTTTCCAGGAAAGGAAATTTCCCTGTTACCTGAAAGCTGAGCTCCGTTTCTAAACCATTCATAGCCCCATTCATTTGAATTGATTGAACACTTCAGAATCACTTTTTCATTTGGGTAAAATGTTTTCCATTCAGACTCTACTGACAGCTCTGGTTGAGGCGGCTCTGCACAGGAAAACAACAACAACAACAGTAATGAACAATTGACGTGAAAAAGTGAATGGAAATTATACTTATAGCCAGAAGCCCAGTTTCTTGGTTATACAATTGTTTAGTCTAAAATACTTATTTAACTCTCTTGATTCCATGTCATTTCTTTTACATATTTGGCAGATGCTTCTGAAGCGACTTACATTGTGTTCAAGTTATAGGTCTGAATTTAATCAGTTCATTAATTTTCTGGGAACTTTACTGAGGCATTGTAAACTCAATGAATGAACAAAGGGAAGAATATTCCACAGTAGAAACGACTATAAAGAGGTACATTATGGACTCACCTTCAACTCGCACTTTTAGAGTCTCACTATTCACTGAGAAGTCTCCTCTCTTTGCTGTGCAGTGATAGACACCAGTGTTAGAGGGAGATGCTGAGTGGATAATATACATTGGATCTGTGATCAAGGTTTCTGAGTCTTTATACCAGTCATACTTCCAACCATCACCAGGCATATTACAACCAAGCTGGATTTTCTCCCCAGTGTAGAAGGGCTCAAACCACTGATCTTTCCTGATGTCTGGTTTTGGTGTGTTATCTAAGAATCACAGGGGTAGAATTAGTAATAATGAACTATCTTCAAGCAATAACTGCTTTGAGTTGCAAATGCTTATGTAACCGAGGCCCCTGCGTGGCCCAGGTTAATTTAGCAAATGGATTTGAAATAATCAAATTAAAGAATAATGCCTGACTACGCCACCTTGGGAATTTCACCCAAAGAATCTAACTCACAAGGCTGACACAGGTTCCCTACCCAGTGGCAAGCAACGTGGAGACACAGGTATCAATCAAATACAAAAGTTTTATTATAATGACATAAAAGCATAAATTAGACAATCTCACACATCAATTTTAATACGGGCTTACATAAGTCACTTCAAATGTCATGGAGCTGCAGCCAAACTACAGGGAAGATGCTCCAATAATGAAGGATCTCACAATCTGCACAGCACACTCATACCATTAAAGAACCCCAGTGCACGCCACGAACCACAGCACACAATGAAGAAACACCACCACCATCTATAGAGGAATGGTCGCCCTGGTCAAGAAGGCCTGCAGCTCCTAGACAGAAAGAACTCAATACACAACTCACGCACACACGCGTTAATACAATATATTGTACTAATTACACAACTGTAAAGGCAAAAAAACTTAAACAATACTTTAACTCAAAATAAACTACAACAAATGAACAAACAAATGTTTCACAATATTATCAGCCAAAAATAAATCAATTAACAAAAAAATAAATTTAAATGAAGACAAAGGAAAAAAATGAAATCAGCTTAAAGTCAAATAATCCAATTTCACATCTGATTTCATTTTATGAAAACTAAATACAATACACAAGAAGAAACTCATAGACTACTGAAGATTTGCAAAACCAAGATCAAACAAAAATACAAAACAAAATAACTAATAACCTAAATACAAAATGGCCGATTTGAATTAAATAGACAAGGAATCCAACAAATTTAACAAAACTGAGTACCACACAAAATAAGGACACTCGAAGACGCTTGTTGGAACAGCACGTGTGCACACACACACAGTTCGTTGGCACGGGTCAAACACCACTGCGACCCAGAACACACACGGACTCAATGCAAGTCGACCATAGGACGAGACAGCGGTGCTGCCACTGTAAGGATGTTATTCATCCTGCAATCAGCGGAAGAACCATACAGTTAACATCCAATAATCTATAAAGAATACAAAGAAAACTATAAACTTACCAAGTGACAGCTGCGAGAACCGGGATATAGCTGTAGGTTTAATTATTCGGCCTATTTGCAACAGCCGCCACCCGTACACAAAACATCAACTGAAATAAAAAAACAAATTGCGACTCGCACCACTTCCACGGCTGATAAGCGGATGTAATAAAGTCAACGCATACCTGGAGAAGGACAGATACAAACTCATAGCCATCAGCCGATTAGAGCAGCTGTGGCAAAACGGCGAACACGGTAGCGACCATAAACACAGCCGCTCTCCTTTACCTAGCCGAACCAGCACGAGTCACGTTCAATCGCAACAGCGAAAACCACACCACATCCGGGAAATGACGCTCTGCCTAGGTGCATTCGACAATGGCTTTTATAGCCCGCACAATTGATGACATTAAAAATGTCCAGCCCAATCACTTAGCTCGGAAATCATGCCACACTTACTATTATGCATAATCCAAGACTAAATGAACTGACTCAAACTGCTAATAGTGTCTGGACACTGTCAAGAAGAGTAGACAGGAAACTGCATATGCTGACATGAACACTGATACAAGCCAATGCAAATGAAAATCAGCTTAAAATATAAACAGCTTCTTCGTTAAACTCTTTTGGGTGCCTTTCAATTGCGTTAATATCTATTAATCATAGAATATCATAAGTAGTTTTACCATAAACATGAAGTCGCAAAGCTCCTGTTGTTCTTGTAGTCACTAACGTTCTCGCACGATGTTTTCCTCTGCAGGAATACTGTCCTGAATGACTCACTTTTGCTGAGCGGATTGAGAGTGTGTTTCCAGAAAAGGAAATGTCCTTGTTACCCGAAAGTCGAGCTCTGTTTCTAAACCATTCATAGCCCCATTCATTTGAATTGATTGAACACTTCAGAATCACTTTTTCATTTGGGTAAAATGTTTTCCATTCAGACTCTATTGACAGTTCTGGTTGAGGCGGCTCTGCACAGGAAAAAATTAAAAACAACAACAGTAATGAACAATTGACGTGGAAAAGTGAATGAAAATTATACTTATAGCCAGAAGCCCAGTTTCTTGGTTATAAAATTGTTTAGTCAAATACTTATTTAACTCTCTTGATTCCATGTAATTTATTTTACATATTTGGCAGATGCTTCTGAAGCGACTTACATTGTGTTCAAGTTATAGGTCTGAATTTAATCAGTTCATTCATTTCCTGGGAACTTTACTGTGGCATTGTAAACTCAATGAATGAACAAAGGGAAGAATATTCCACAATAGAAATGAATATAAAGAGGTACAGTACATTATGGACTCACCTTCAACTCGCACTTGTAGAGTCTCACTATTCACTGAGAAGTCTCCTCTCTTTGCTGTGCAGTGATAGACACCAGTGTCAGAGGGAGATGCTGAGTGGATAATATACATTGGATCTCTGATGAATGGTTTTGAGTCTTTATACCAGTCATACTTCCATCCATCACCAGGCATGTTACAACCAAGCTGAATTTTCTCCCCAGTGTAGAAGGGCTTAAACCACTGATCTTTGCTGATTTGTGGTTTTGATGTGTCAACTAAGAATCACAGAGGTAGAATTAGTAATAATGTACTCTCTTACAATTATAAAAATATATATTTAAAAAAGTTTATAATTATTTTATAATTTTAACAATAATTTAAAGATTTATAAAATTATATTTATGCTGGCTTTGCTTATGATTTAAATTAAAATACCAATAAACATTCTGGTAACGGGAACGAGCATTGTGTCAGTTTTCTCCGAAATACTGAAGCCTGATTGGTTAATCATTAGTGTTTTCTTTTTCGGTTGCAAGTTGAAACAGTCATTACAGTCTAACTCAGAATTGATGTAAAATTAATTGATTAAATAAAATTCGATGAAGGTTGAATTATCTGTGAACTATGTAGTTTTCAGATCATCCATTTCTGCAGTCAGAATGTGGATAAATTGATTATTTGCTGAAAAATATAAACTTCTGATCATTCATAGCTATGAATATGACACAGCTATTGTTATTTCTTTATGAATATACTGAGATATTTCTTAAGTATGTATTTGTTGCCACTTTTGGATATTTTTTTAAGTTATTTTTAATGAATTCATAGAATTAATGTGTGGAAATCATAATTATCAGAGGTAATTGATTACTTCTTAAATGACAAATGCTGGTGTACTAGCACTACTAAAATCCGCCATGTCCGTTGCCGAGGGGTGTGGAGGAACTCAACAGGGTTCAAGAATGGCGCACGTATCCAGTCCAATGGGGAATGGCGCAGCAAGCCGACACTTCGAGCGGGGGTTACAGTGTTGACTGGCTTCTATGCGAGGAGAGCACACGGGAAGCTACCGGCTCGTCACGTAGGCTATAGAATTTAGTGAACGTGTTTGGTGTCGCCCAGTCCGCAGCTCTACAAATATCTGTCAGCGAGGTACCCTGTGCCAGCGCCCAGGAAGAAGCTACACTTCTACACCACTATCCAGTGAGCTCGCAACCCGGGAGGGCATGGTGCGTCTTGGGATTGATACACCAAGACGATGGCATCCACTATCCAGTGGGCCAACCTCTGCTTGGAGACAGCCTTTCCCTTCTGCTGGCCTCCATAACAGACGAAGAGCTGGTCTGAGGTCCTGAGGCTTTGCGTTCTGTCCACGTACAGGCACAGAGCATGGACGGGACAGAGAAAAGCCAGGGCTGGGTCTGCCTCCTCCGGGGGCAGCGCTTGCAGGTTCACCACCTGGTCCCAAAAGGGAGTGGTAAGAACCTTGGGCACATATCCAGGCCAGGGTCTCAGGATGACGTGAGAGTTGGCCGCCCCGAATTCTCCTCGCTCCCCTCAGGAACCTGGCGATCAGGTCGTGCTTCCCCACAGATCTCCTGTCAACTGCATCGTGATGTGCGGCAATAGAAGCAACATACACTTTGAGGGCGGAGGGAGACAGCCCTTGCTCCAACCCTTCTTGCAGGAAGGAAAGCACGATTGAGCAGGCCGGGGATATAAGTGGCACGAAGCGACCTCAGATGCTTCTGACTCCATAGAAGGAGATGGCGGGCGAGTTGCGAGGGGAGCGTAGACCACCTTGATGGGCAAAGAAAAAAAAATCCTGTTGCACTACCACACTCTACGGCGTGTTTCTTGAAACATAAAAGCCTAAAATGCCATTATATTACTATCTTTTGCTATTTATTTATTTTAGTTTTTGAATGCAGAAAGAATGTAATGTCTTTGGTTTTGTTTTCTTTTAGTTATTTGTGTTATATATTTTTGTTTATTGTTAAAAAACATGAAAACATGTAATTTCCTGTGTTAAAATGAAAACCTGAAATATTTAATTGCATACTTCAATAAATAAAGAATTATAATAAAGGATGATAAAGAAATAAAGAATATTTTGATTATGTTTTTAAATAAATTAGTATTATAGTTCATATGTTCTGATTTCCATAGTATGTGTATGAATTCCGGTACTTTTACCATTAAGTGCCATATCAACCATTTGGTAGAGGCCGATATTTAAAAAATGATGGGATGTGTTGAAAAAAAAAAAAATACATTGAGTGTGGTCACTAGCAACATAAGGAGATAAAGGGTTAACATGCCTGGAGGTGAGGAATAATACAAAAATAGTTCACTCAGTATTCCGTTATCTAATTCACTCTCAATTACAAATTAATTGTATTCGGTTGTGTTGTAGGTACTAAAACAGTCCAGTATGTAGTCAAACTCATTTTTATAATAATAAACCCCTATGAAAAACCCCTATGAAAAAATTCTGGCTCCGCCACTGTTCAGACTGTGCTAATATGTAGTTTACAGTGATATTTGTGCAGCCTATATTTTATATGACAGGCCTACAGTTTCAGAAGTTTTGTTAATGGCATTTATTCCTGCTTATATTTAGGCTGGAACAGCACCAAAACTAAATTAAAACCTTTACACTTTAAATTACAACTTAAATTTTAAATTAAACCCTTTAACTTATAAAACATCCAAAACTCCAAGAACTGTGTTCTCAAATGAGATATTTCTAAAATGGCTATCTTTCACAATGTAACAGATTAATGATGTAGCAATGACATGCTGTTTTTATTTAAATGATCAAATAATGTCTTATTTATTATTTATCTAAAATCTTTTTCATTATTAAAATATTGGTAACACTTTATTTCGATGGTCCACTTTAAACATTATACTAACTATAAGAGAGTCATTAGAGTCAGAGGCGAACCTACATTGAGTAGGGGCCCCAGGCAAAATTAATCAATGAGGCCCTTCTAAAAGATTATTATAATTTTTTTTTTTTTTATATATCTTCATTACCTAGAGATATAATTATACTAAATACACAAAGTAGTCAAAACACATCACAAAATGTCAATCTTCATATTTATAATAGAAGAAACAATGCAATACAATATCCATATTTATTACGGATTGTCACCTTAAAAACAGTCCTTTGTGTGGTGGTGAAAAGGAACAAGCAATGCTATATAGAAATATATGGTTAGCATCTTAATTTAATCTTTATTTTATTAGTTTATCAACTAATTATGTTAACTCAACTAATTTAATGTAGAAGAGCTGGATACTAATTACTATGCCAACTAAGTAAATGTATTGATTAGAGTTGCCCCCGACTAAAGATTTTTCTAATCGACTAGTAGTCAATCATTTAAGCAATTAATTACTCGACTAATCACACATTTATATTAATTTAATTAGGCTGCTTAAATATGGGGGCATCATGGAGGAATATAGCCTATTCCAGGCTCAAGTTTATTTTATTTGTTTATTTGTTTATTATTTAGGATCCCATTAGCTGAAAGTCTATGCAGTCAGCTAGTGCATGCATAAAGTGCATGCATAAAGCTTGCCACAAAACACCAGCAAAAGTAGGCTAATGATAATAAGGGCCCTATCATTCACCCGGGTGCAATGCAGCGCCAGGCGCAACGCAAGTTATCATTTTCATGTCCTGCACCACGTTGCTTAAATAGCAAATGCATTTGCGCACATTTGTGCGTCCATGAGCTGCTGGTCTGAAAACGAGGTGTGTTCAGGCGCATTGTTGGCACATTGCTATTTTGAGGCAACTGAAATAGACTGTGGCATGACCAACAAAAACCTGGTCTAAAGTCTATGGCGGAGTATTATTATTTTTTGTTATTTAAAGGGCGCATTAGTAATATGAGCATATAGGCGGATGCACAACGCGCGTACACTCACAGGGACGCGCAGCAGAACACAAACTAGACAAATTTTAACAATAATGAATTACAATGTAAAAGATTATTATTGTGTACATAAAGATATGGTGGAATCCGGCTTGTCCCGTAGATGGTCTGAGCACAAGCAGATCTGTTTCCTCGCTAGAGAAGCGATCAGTTTTTCCGCTTGAAAATTCCGCCATGTAAATAGCGAATCCGCCATGGCGCGAGCACAACTGGCTTTTAAAGGGAATGGGAGTTGAGACTCTGATTTATTGCTCGTTACGCCAAAAACACACCCATCACTCATTAAGAGAATAGGGACAACCCTACGTGTCAACTCATTCTACTAACCCGAACCCTACCCGTCTAGCAGATTAATAATCCTTAGGTTAGAGTTTATAAATACCAACACTTTGTAATGTATAACTTCAAAATAAAAGTTAAATACATTAGTCATTAAAATTTAAAAGTACATTAAACTTTTACATTAAAAGTAAACAAACCAGAAACCACATATATTATTTAAAAAATCTTACCTCCAGTGCCCTCTTGCACACAGACTGCCACTATAATATAAAAAGATTCAGAGAATGTAATAATTTATCAGGAAATGTAAAGGATAAAGACATCTGATATATTTGTGGTATTGTTTTGCATTTTACTAGTTAGTATATTATGTACTGTATGTGTAGGGCATGTACGTATATGCCTAAGACATTTTATTATTATTACTTTTATTAATATTTCTATTAGGTATATGGGTGTATATAACTATATGGAAATGTATGTAGGTGTGTGTGAGTGTATATTTATATGTATGGGTGTGCATGTTTGTAGGCGTATATGCATATACTGTATATGTAAATGTATGTATGTATGTATTCCGCAATTACTTTGAATTACCTTTAACTGATGCTATATGATTTGTGTGAAGGGCTTTAAAGCCATGAACTACACATATACAGTGGGGAGAACAAGTATTTGATACACTGCCGATTTTCTACTTACAAAGCATGTAGAAGTCTGTAATTTTTATCATAGGTACTCTTCAACTGTGAGCAACGGAATTTAAAACAAAAATCCAGAAAATCACATTGTATGATTTTTAAATAATTAATTTGCATTTTATTGCATGACATACTGTAAGTATTTGATCACCTACCAACCAGTAAGAATTCTGGCTCTCATAGACCTGTTAGTTTTTCTTTAAGAAAGCCCTCCTGTTCTCTACTCATTACCTGTATTAACTGCACCTATATGACCTACCTGTATAAAAGACACCTGTCCACACACTCAATCAAACAGACTCCAACCTCTCCACAATGGCCAAGACCAGAGAGCTGTGCAGGACATCAGGGATAAAACTGTACTACAGGACAATAGGCAAGCAGCTTGGTGAGAAGGCAATAACTGTTGGCGTAATTATTAGAAAATGGAAGAAGTTCAAGATGATGGTCAATCTCCCTCGGTCTGCAGCACCATGCAAGATCTCATCTCGTGGGGCATCAATGATCATGAGATCAGCCCAGAACTACACGGCAGGACCTGGTCAATGACCTGAAGAGAGCTGGGACCACAGTCTCAAAGAAAACCATTAGTAACACACTACGCCGTCATGGATTAAAATCCTGCAGCGCACGCAAGGTCCCCCTGCTCAAGCCAGCGCATGTCCAGGCTCGTCTGAAGTTTGCCAATGACCATCTGGATGATCCAGAGGAGGAATGGGAGAAGGTCATGTGGTCTGATGAGACAAAAATAGAGCTTTTTGGTCTAAACTCCACTCGCCGTGTTTGGAGGAAGAAGAAGGATGAGTACAACCCCAAGAACACCATATTGAGGGGAGGATGGATGGGGCCATGTATCGCAAGATCTTGGCCAACAACCTCCTTCCCTCAGTAAGAGCATTGAAGATGGGTCGTGGCTGGGTCTTCCAGCATGACAACGACCCGAAACACACAGCCAGGGCAACTAAGTAGTGGCACCGTAAGAAGCATCTCAAGGTCCAGGAGTGGCCTAGCCAGGCTCCAGACCTGAACCCAATAGAAAATCTTTGGAGGGAGCTGAAAGTCCGTATTGCCCAGCGACAGCCCCGAAACCTGAAGGATCTGGAGAAGGTCTGTATGGAGGAGTGGGCCAAAATCCCTGCTGCAGTGTGTGCAAACCTGGTCAAGAACTACAGGAAACGTATGAGCTCTGTAATTGCAAACAAAGGTTTCTGTACCAAATATTAAGTTCTGCTTTTCTGATGTATCAAATATTTATGTCATGCAATAAAATGCAAATTAATTACTTAAAAAACATACAATGTGATTTTCTGGATTTTTGTTTTAGATTCCGTTGCTCACAGTTGAAGAGAGCCTATGATAAAAATTACAGACTTCTACATGCTTTGTAAGTGGGAAAACCTGCAAAATCGGCAGTGTATCAAATACTTGTTCTCCCCACTGTATCTAGCATGTAAGTACCGTTATTTTTTTACATTTTTATTTATTTTTTCTTCTTTCTTTTCCTTTCTTCCTCCTTTCTATTCTTCTTTTTCCTCACTCTTCCTTGGTCTCCTGCCCCCCACATGGCCAACGGTTCTGTAGACCAAGAAGGGACTGGATAATATATGATACCTGGCTTAAAGCACATACCGGCTTACGGCTACAACTGATGGTCACTTTTAAAAGTTTTATATCCAAGCGCAGGTAGAGACGCGGCCGGGTCATGTACCAATGATCCGGAAGGTCCGGCCATTGTGTTTTGGTGGGCCCTTCCAAGACATCTCTTAAAACGGTTATATCCAAGCGCAGGCAGAGACACGACCGGGTCATGTACCAATGATCTGGAAGGTCCGGCCAATGTGTTTTGGTGGGCCCTTGCAAGACATCTTGGAGTGGAAGGTGCATGTCCACATTCCACTGGAATGTGCATAATACAGCAGGAAATCGATTAAACCAGGCAATAGCCATCTTAATTCCCCATCCCTCCCATTTTCATTTCCATCTTTTCTTTTTAGTTTTTCTACTCTATCTATCCCTGTCTATATTCCTTCTGCTCTGTATATGCCTCTTATTTATTTTATTTTATTATTTTTTTATAAAAAATTTGTTTTATTATCATTTATTTTTTTATTATTATTTTTATTTATTTATTTTTTTACAGTAAATAATAAATGATAGCAATAACATCGTACACTCGCTACTTTACAATACTAAACATTCTGGATGGGGAGATAAACAATGTGTCCGTATGTATGTGTAGAGATATATGTTCATCCATATTGCTTTCTGTTTTATGTTGTTTATATGTTTGTGTATTTGTTTGCTCATTTGTCTCTTCTCGTATTATGCATTTTTTTTTTCTTGTTTGTCGTCAACAAGCTTATTTGTCTGATAAAAAGAAAAAAAGGTACAAAAGATGTCACTGGGTCGGTACCCTTTTTTTTTTTAAAGGTTCTAATACGTACCATTTAGGTACTACCATGTACACTTTTGGTACCAATATGTATCTTTGAGGTACTATGCACTCTTTAGGTACAAAGGTATAGCCTTTGAAAGAGTACCGCCCCACCCATATGAAAAAAACCTGCATGGTTCATATACAGCAACCATATATCTTCCTTACTTAAATCGGCCAGAATTACCTTATGTGTTTCATGCAAGGCCAATACATGTCCTATACAAAATCAGACCGATTATGGCCCATTTCATACTAAATAGCACACATACAACTTGTTGGGGATTTTTGCGTTATATATGAATACTGTAAAAAGTCTTATATGAGTTTTACATGACAAAAGTATGCAAATGTGTATGGTATTAGTAGAAAATAACTGATATTCATATAAATCATTTAAAGTTCTTATATTGAATCATATGCTAGTCAAATTAAAGTCATATAGAAATTATACACATGTTGTGTCATTTGTTTATGTGTTTCATACAGATTTCATGTTTTGATGACCAACATCTGATTCACTTATATGCAGTTGGCAAATTTTTAAATTGTACAGTGCAGAAGCCGGTTCGAGAAATACTGTCAGAATATCACTGACCTTTATGAAGACTGTTCATTTTCCTACAGGATTTGAAAGAGCAGTTGAAAAGCAATGACATTGTAAGACTGTGTATTTACATTAATTGTGAACTGTCTGGGCCTGTTGTTTGTGAACAAATCATAACATATTATTGCAAATGAACAAAGTTGAGTCAAATATGTTTCTAGAATAGTGATTGAAATGTTGAAAATTAGCTGGAATATGTTTTTGTATATGTGACATGAACTCTTTGAAAACTTTTAATATGATTTACTCAATTTTTTGGGTGAAACATTTTTACACTTAGAATATTGATTAATCTTTTAAGCAGTGAAATCAATTACATACACTGTATTAACTGAGTAAATGTAAGTAAAACAAATTAAATAGATCTGAGTAACTGCATTTGGTACATTAAAGGGATAGTTCACTTTAAAATTTAATTTTGGTATGTTTTAGCTTACCTCAAGGGCATCCAAGATGTAGATGTCTTTGTTTCCGCAGTAGTTCAGTAGTTCAATTTTGATATTTTTAGGTCAAACCAAATTAAACAATCCCCATCGTAAGTACACATTGATGGCTTAAGACACGAAACGAGCGGTTTGTGTGAGAAAAGGAACAGTATTTATATCGTTTTTACCTATTGTACACAACCACGTCCAAGTGATCTGCTTGCGCAGACTAAGCCAGAACGCGCGCACACGTCACACACCAGGAAACACGCGCGCCCTCAGATCACTTGGACGTGGTTGTGTACAAGAGGTAAAAACGATATAAATACTGTTCGTTTTCGTTTTCACAAACTGCTCGTTTCGTGTCTTAGGCCATCAATGTGTACTTACGATGCACTCAAAAAAATGATTTTTCAGTTTTGTTCACTTTACCTGAACAATTCATGTTGAAATAATGCCATTTTGGCTATTTTTCATTTCAACATGATTGTGTCATGTTAAACTGACTTAAAACTGTCACTCGTTGGTTTAACATAAAGTTTTCATTTTAAAAGTACATGTTTCAATCACTTAGCTCAGTCAAACTGTTGACTGATTAAAAAAATATATATAATAACTTACATAATATTTATAATTTATTTTAAATATTTTTGTTTATTAATTTATAGCTTGATTATAATTATAGAAGTGCAATTAAATGTTATTGGTGTTTTTAGGTTTGTTATTTGTCTTAAATTGCTGTTAAATCAGACTGATACAAATAATGTTTAGTAAAAGTCAATCACACATATAAAATGTGTGTTTTTATAAAGTCAGCCGGGACTGAATGTCAAAACAGCCTGAAAACAAACCACATTCTCAACCTAAAGGAAGCGGAAATTTGTTGTGACGCAATTTGCATATCCTGGCGGCAACATTCGTAAAATACGTTAATGCTGCGCATGTCTCAAATAGATCGCCACGCCATTAACTGGAATATAAGCTTAAAACAATCAGGTACGTGTTCATCCATTTCCATCACTGTTATTAGAAACAATATTATCAAACTGTTTTATGATGTCGGTTGATACTAATGTGTTATTTTGACAGAATGCACGATTGTAAGCCGTTAAATGAGATGGCCGCGCCATAAACTGTATTAAACAGCACACGAACAGGTAACTGTTAACTTAACTCATCTATCCATTTGCATCAGTGTTGTTAGAAAAAATATTAGCCAACAGTTTTGTTATATTGATTGAACGTTATGTATTTATGGCCTGATTGCACTATTTTAAGCCTAGATGACCGCGCCATCAACTGAATTAAACGGCAAACAAACAGGTAACTTTTTCGTCCATTTGCATCAGTCTGATTAGAAACAATTTTAACAACTGCTTTATTATGTCGACTGATACGGATGAATTTATGACAGAATCCACGATGTTATGCCTGAAAGAGATCACCGCGCCATAACAGAATTAAACATCAAACGAAAAGGTATGTGTCTAAGTTTGCACATGTTTGTTAGTTTAATCATCTATCTTTGCACTCTGTTCATTTTCATGGCATCGATCAAAGATATTATAACAATGTTGTGTTGTGTGGTTGATGGTTCAGTGCGTTTTTAAAGCATTAATGACAATTATTATTGGTTACTGAATATTGTTAATAATAATAATATCAATAATGGGTATTTAAGCCTTTGGTTGCTAGAATGGTATGTATGGCTAATCATTTTTAGTTATTAATATTTGTTATTTGTGTCTTTCAGAACCACACACATTTTAAAGTTGTATAAAAATACTGACTGTAACCAGTACAGTACAATGTTTTTTTTTTTTTTCATGGTCTCATTTTACAACTCCCATAGAGAAAACCATGAATTTGACCATTTTTGAATCTGTTCAGCTATCTGTTGAATATAAGCATAAGACAGTCGTTGAAAGTTGTCTTATGAATCATAAAAATAAACTCAATAAATGTTGCTTAATTGTGTTACATTATCATAATTTTGTGTTTTGCCTTCAAGTGCAAAAATGGCATTGATGTCATTAGAACTACGATCCTGACATGTCTACTATCTCAAAGGAAGAGTCAGCTGATGATTTGAAGACACACAAGGTAGGACACATGTCAGGACTACATTATATTTACTTAGGAATACTTTATCCTTTTAGCATAAATCAGTATGTCATTAGAATAAATGTATGACTTGGATAGTGCACCTAAAAATAAAATGAAAATTGTCATGATTTACTCACCCTCATGTTCCAAAACCATAATTTTGTTCATCTTAAGAAAAATAAATAAATAGTATATTTCATACTTTTTGTCATATTTTATCCATTGGAAGGCTTGTATAAAACTGCTTTATTCATATGGATTAGATGTATCTTTATGTACTTATTGAAGCTAAATATTGATTGTCTATAGACTTTTGATGGATGGTCCATGACATAAAAAAATAAAAAATAAAAATTATTTGTTCCAAAGCTGAACAAGATTCTTGTGTTTGGTATGATGTGATAGTGAGTACATGATGACAGAATTTTCATTTTGGGGTGAACTATCCCTTTTAAGTACCACTTTACTTTCTACTTTGTAATAAAGAACCGACTGATGCCAAATTACATGTTATTAATGATTTTTTTTTTATGCTCTAGAACATTCAACCGATAAACCCCTGACATTTTTTCCCAATAAAATCCTTCTGACAAACTGGAAGACGTGTTGTTTAAAGTACTACAGGGTTTTAAATGGGCACAAACCCTACTGAATAAACACTACTCTGATCCTTCATGCCTTTATTTTAATTTATGAAAATTTAAATGTCTGCCCTCACAAGGGTCGTTTTTATGATATGTGGTGACATACACTAACACTTTCTTTTTTTTCTTTCAATGCATTTAGAAAAAGGAGTTTGACCAGGTGCAGCAGTCACCATCATTGCTGGTGAGGAGGAACGTTGTCTTTAAACTCACTGGATGTTTTGATTGAAGATGAGGTGGTGATGTCTACCAAGTCTTGGTCAGTGCACTGCTGCTGTTTTTTGCACTTATTTATGCCCTTATTTAGAGAACACTAACTTCTCAAAGGTTATTCATAAAGTGCTGTTGAATCTAGAGGAAACATTTTACTTAAAAATGGTCCAGTCTGTTTCAGTTATTTTATTAGTATAATATTATTTTATATTTACACATTTTAAACAAGCATATTTCCTTGTTTGTGCAGTTTTCACTTATTTGGTGAAAAAGTCTGATAATATTGTTTTAATGTTATATATAATTTTTTTTTTTACTATAAAGCCCACTGATTTTGTTTTATGCCTGAGAATGTTTTGTGTAGTAAATGTTGTATCTCAATAAATACTAAATAAGAATATCCTCCTGGTCTGTCGTAATTGCTTTGTACCAGTGTTCTTTGATAAGAAAAATGTAAGCAAGATGAGAAAATAGGGAGACTTGTTAATGTTTAATATTCTATTATGTTGGTATTTTAAACAACTTTCTTATATGTAGGTGTTTATGGGTGAGTTACCATTGTGGTAAAGTGTCGAGCATGTGCTTCGGTGAAGGACCTGCTAAGAATTCAAGTTGCTTTAAAAGCAACTCCAATGGGATTGCTAGTGATGCAATCAGTACCATCTTTAGACTGCCAACATCGTATGTATTAAAAGAAAAGCTATATTTAGGTTGATTGTATGTTATTTTAACTCTGTGTGTCTATTAAATAGACACAAATAAATAACTCTTTGGCTGAACATGATTGAAGCATGGACAGTGGTTCCACATGATGGAACCATGTTATCTCAACCCAAATACTTCATGTTGGATAAACTTAAGCGAAGTGAGTAAACTCAATTAAAATTAGACTCGTCCAAATAACTTGATTTAATCATGTCCAAATAACTTGATTCAGTCTTGTCCAAATAACCTGATTCAGTCGTGTCCAAATAACTTGATTTAATCATGTCCAAATAACCTGATTCAGTCGTGCTCGAATAACTTGAATCAATCACGTGGAACCACTGTCCATGATTAAATCATGTTCAACCAAAGAGTCATTTTTTGGAGTGTGGGGAATTGTTTAATTTGGACTTCTCTGTGCATGCTCTTTGAGGTGGTGACCATAGACCTGCATTATATGACTGACAGACAAGAACGGTTTGGCCTAAAAATAACAAAACTGAAACTACTGCGGAAACAAAGACACCTACATCTTGGATGCACTTGAGGTAAGCTAAAACATACTAACATTTAATTTCAAAGTGAACTATACCTTTAACAAATAAAATTGACTAGAAATAATTGGGGGACAAACATTTAAAAACAAATATTTATGAGTAACATTATCTGTGTTTATATGCGAGTAATATTAACTTTTTTTATTTCCTCTAAACCTTTGTAAAAATATTCCATACAACCACCAGTATAACTACATGACATTGGCCTTTATTGTCGATGAGTAGCCTACAG
Source organism: Leuciscus leuciscus (assembly GCF_965113295.1). Taxonomy (NCBI): domain Eukaryota; kingdom Metazoa; phylum Chordata; class Actinopteri; order Cypriniformes; family Leuciscidae; genus Leuciscus; species Leuciscus leuciscus. Next base: position 26,126,363 of record NC_138742.1, read on the forward strand.
CAATACAATTTAAACTTAATCAATTTCTTATGCGTGTTAAATATTAATAATATTGATTTTATTTAAGTAATATTTGTGGTTCTTGAAACAGATCAGTTTAATTATAAATTCTCAAATATTGTGATGGAAATTTCACAAATATATTAGCTAATTGTATTTTAAATAAATAATTGGTTAGTCAAATACTAAATTATTTTAGTGAAAAACTTCAAACTTAAATATAACTGTAAATTTCAGACACAATTAATTGTTGGAGGTTTAGTCAATTATTTCGGTATGTTCAACTCAAACTATCAAGTAAATGATATTCAGAGATTTTATTAAGTTAATAAAGTTCATTATTACTGTGATATTTACTAAGCCACTGAATAATTTTTTAGAGTGATAAGCATAAGAATCACTTCAACATTTAGGAAAGTTTTATGTTTGTAGGTTAAGAATAGAACTATTGTATACCATAGTAGTACTGTGATAAAGTTTAGAGAAATTGTCACAAATGAAAATGAAATCTATGCAGGATTTAAAATGAAAACTAGTGATATGTGAAATATGCAACTGTATCTTGTAGAATACACTCTAATAAATAATTTTGTAATTAAAATGTGTGCTTGTGTGTGTAGTTTAAATGTTGTGTTTCATCTAAGGCGGATTATACAGTATATAACCATGATTGACTACAGGCATAGGGCTCGACTTTAGCCTGGTTAGCTCGACTTAGGACAAGATAAGAACAAGCATGAGTGAAGTACAGCCTTATACTGATTGGTAAACTGTCCATGCTGGACATTCATATTAAATTAGCATTATTTTCCTATATGTTTTTACATCTTGAAAATCTATATGGCTTTAGTTGTATGTAGGACATATATGACATAATATGATTAAAAATACATTAATATTATGCAATTTATATATGTGGTTTTTGCAGCATATATGTATCCCTTACAATATTCTGTTGGAACATATAAGAATCATAGGTGTTTTTAGCAAACCTTTTCCATATGGGCAGTGTCAGCTTTTGTAACTTTTTTTTCTGAGTGTTCATTTCCAATATAATTAATATTAATAAAGGCACCCTACCTGTCAAAAGGATGATTTTAAATGTTTCCATTTTCAGCTGCAGTCAAAGTAGAGCCTCAGTGAACACAGGTCTTGCGTGAGTCTCTGCAACAAGAAAAGCTTCCTCCCTATTACCTCTTTTGATGGAAACCTGACAGGAAATCATGACATCTTGTCTACTTCCATTTCACCTATAAAGCTCATAAAATGTCATGAAGGCATTTTTAACCTCTAGAATGCACCAGTGGCCAATTCAATGTTATATTATATTTTTAAATGATTAATACTTACCAATTCTGAAATTCTGTTATTGTTCTGGTTTCTGTTTTAAGCATTGTGGGTGTGGTTAATTGCACTATAAAAAAAAAAAAAAAAAAAAAGCCTATTGATGAATGCAGTGTTATGTTAACTTCCTTTTTTCCTCCATAGCCCTGCTGGATTATGACATGCATTCAAAACGGTATCACACAAATATCACAACAAACATTTCTAGCAATGAAATACTTTTAGTTTGAACTAAAAGTTTGGTTTTAGTTTGAACCAGAGGAAGTACCTTTCTAAAATTTGTACGCATCAACAACTGAAGGGAAGGACTGGAGGAAAGTTTAAAGAATTTTCACACCACGGTCTGTCCAGCAGAGGGAAACAGAGAGCACAAGACATTCCACAACTTCCAACTGATTTCCTGTTCATTATTAGCTCAATGAGATAACCTGAGGGGTGTTCCAGAAAGCAGGTTATGTGACATACCCGGTTAAGTTTAAAGGTACATTTACATTTTTACATTTACATTTATGCATTTGGCAGACGCTTCTATCCAAAGCGACTTACATTGCGTTATCCTATACATTTATACATAGGTAAGTGCAATCCCCTGGGATCGAACCCACAACCTTGCGTTGTTAACGCAATGCTCTTACCACTGAGCTACAGGAAAGCCAAAGGTAAGTAAGCATAACCTCAGCTTTCGGTTCCAAAAACAGAGGTAGCCTAACTATCAAGGTATGCAAGTAGCCATAGCAACTCACTCTCTGAACATAAGCAGCTCCAGAGCAGGGTAAGTTTGTTTCAGAGAGGTGACGGAGCATGGCATGCCCTTTTGAAGACGATATAGTGGATGTGGAAGCACAGATAATACGAAATATTTTCCGCCGTGAGAGGGTGATAAGACCACGTATCGATGTGCTTTTGTATCCAAATGAATATTTGTGGGAGCGTTACCGTTTTTCACAGGATTCGTTAATTTATTTAACACATTTTTGAAACCATACATATCAAACGTGACACATCGCGGATCAGCGCTTAACACAGCACTTTTTGTGCATTGCCATTTGTTTTTTTTGCGGCGGGTAGTTTTTTGTATAGCATAGGTGATGCAGAGCATGTGGGAAAGGCAACTGTGTGTTAGCCTGGGTTTCCCCATGCTGCCTTGTGCGCAGCGCGATTGTATTCACGCTGCTAGGCAGCCTGGATTCCATGGACTATATTTTCGCCTCAGCGAGGGGACCAATCACAGAACGGGGAGGGAGCAGCAAGACGATGACGACGTCTATGCGACACACCGAAGCAGTTTGTTTATATCTATGGATCTAACATGGCAGCAGACGTGAAGTTACCTTTCGATGCAGCCTTAGATAGTGTTCTAAGCATGGTTCTAAGTAGTTTAGAACGCAAGTTTATTTCGTCTTCTTCCTCGTCGAATTTCTGTCACTCTACATACGTCATCTGGTATAATTGAAACGATTGGCTATGAGCTACATACAGGCGCATTTGATAGACATTTGTAGCGTCCAATAAACCGCTCTGGGCATTCGTAAACCACGCCTCAAATACGAGAAAGTGAACATGTGGTTCCCAGACCACGTCTCAATGAGAAAGAGGTCTGACGTTAGCCAGGCTAACTGTGTGTAGGGCTGTTCATACAGTATGTCTTGCACTCAAATGGTTCCTACAGACTTTTGTGCAGTTCCCTGATCACGAACCACTGACAGTCATTAAAGAGGAATTCCACAGTGGCAGGTTTGTCCTTTCTATGATATTCTATGAGAGACGATTTTAGTTACATGTACGGTGTACATTTTAGGACATCCTCAGACCTCAGACATATGAAGACAAGGCATCATGCCTCAGACTAAAAGGCTTCAGTCATTGGACAAAACGGCATCGCGCCTCAGACTGAAAAGCTTCAGGTCTCAGGAAAAACAATGTCAGGTGTCAGGTCTCGTACAATTAGGCATCAGACGAAACAGCCTCAGACAAAAAGGCATCAGACTAAAAGGCATCGGACGAAAAGGACTCAGACTAAAAAGGATCAGACGAAACGGACTCAGACTAAAAGGCATCAGACATAAAGGCCTCGGACGAAACGGACTCAGATGGAGTTTGGAGATTCGCATTGCCCCGCCCCATGTGACATCACATGTACGCGGTTCATAGCTCGAAAGAACGCTTTACTTGATACATTTCTAAAGTCTGTAAGGTTGATTAAAAACAAGAAAAGTGACAATGTGATAATGTTTCCTCTGTGTATGTCTTTTATTTATTTATGTATTTTATATAATGTGAAGCTTACATATACTTGATATAATTTAATTCCTGTAGAAGTTATATGTCCTTTATATCCGCTTGTTATCTTATACATATTCAATAAAAGTAAAAAAAAAAAAAAAAACGCTTTACGATAGTTTGCCAACATACAAGCTATAGTTGAAATATGTCATCTAACTTTTTAAACGTGCAAATAAAATGCATGTTCTCTTCTGCATACAGCATAATTAGTGTAACATTTAATTAAAGCATATCTATATATAGGCTATATATATTATATGCTTTAATTAAATGTTAAAACATGCACTCGCGAAATGCATGTTCTCTTCAACATAATATATACAGTACAGGCCAAAAGTTTGGAAACATTACTATTTTTAATGTTTTTGAAAGAAGTTTCTTCTGCTCATCAAGCCTGCATTTATTTGATCAAAATGTAATATTGTGATATATTATTACAATTTAAAATAATTGGTTTTAAATTTATTATACTTTAAATTATCATTTATTTCTGTGATGCAAAGCTGAATTTTCAGCATTATTACTCCAGTCTTCAGTGTCACATGTGACATCCAGTCCATCACATGATCCTTTAGAAATCATTCTAATATTCTGATTTATTATGAGTGTTGGAAACAGTTCTGCTGCCTAATATATTTGATGAATAAAAGGTTAAAAAGAACTGCATTTATAAAAAAAAAAAAAAAAAAATCGAATAATATAAATCTTCTGAACAGGGGCGGATCTAGAAAAATATTTATGGTGTGGCGAGAGGGGTGCAGGAATTTTTGAGGGGTGGCAACATATGGCAGACGTATATATACTGAATTTAATCACAGTTAAATTGGCCATAACTTTTAATTCCTTGCTGCCAACTGGGGTGATCCGCCCCTGCTTCTTTACTATCACTTTTGATCAATTTAACACATCCTTGCTGAATAAAAGTATTGATTTATTTCAAAAAAAGAAAGAAAAAAAATTACTGACCAGTGTATATTGTTGTTACAAAAGATTTATATTTTTAAAATATTTGCTTCTTTTTTATTTTTTTTTATTTTTTTTTTACGTTTTATTCATCAAAGTATCCTAAAAAAGTATCACAGGTTATGAAAAAATATTTAGCAGCAGAACTGTTTCCAACTTTGATAATGAATCATCATATTAGAATGATTTCTAAAGGATCATGTGACAGACTGGAGTAATGATCCTGAAAATTCAGCTTTGCATCACAGAAATAAATGATAATTTAAAGTATAATAAATTGAAAACCAATTATTTTAAATTGTAATAATATATCACAATATTACATTTTGTTTCTGTATTTTTGATCAAATAAATGCAGGCTTGATGAGCAGAAGAAACTTCTTTCAAAAACATTCTCTCTGTCCTAGCATGTATCCCATATATCCCAAAAAAAAAAAAATGTTTAAAAATCTTTGGCCTGTATATATATATATATATATATATATATATATATATATATATATATATATATATATATATATATATAAATATATGTATGCTATGTATATATTATATGCTTTAATTAAATGTTAAAACAGTGTTAAAATCACTGCTTAAAATCCCTGCTTTATTGAAATGTTACACTAATTAAGTTGTTTACAGAAGAGAACATGCATTTCGCAAATTTTATTTGCACATTTAAAAACTTAGATGCCATATTTCAACTAGCTAGTTTGTATGTTGGCAAACTATCATGGAGTTAAAGCATTCTTTCGAGCTATGAACCGCGTACATGTGACGTCATATGGGGCGGGGCAATACGAATCTCCAAACTCCCTCTGAGTCCGTTTCGTCTGATGCCTTTTGGTCTGAGTCCGTTTCGTCCGATGCCTTTATGTCTGATGCCTTTTAGTCTGAGTCCGTTTCGTCTGATGCCTTTTAGTCTGAGTCCGTTTCGTCTGATGCCTTTTTGTCTGATGCCTTTTCGTCCGATGCCTTTTAGTCTGATGCCTTTTTGTCTGATGCCTTTATGTCTGATGCCTTTATGTCTGATGCCTTTTTGTCTGAGGCTGTTTCGTCTGATGCCTAATTGTACGAGACCTGACACCTGACATTGTTTTTCCTGAGACCTGAAGCTTTTCAGTCTGAGGCGCGATGCCGTTTTGTCCAATGACTGAAGCCTTTTAGTCTGAGGCATGATGCCTTGTCTTCATATGTCTGAGGTCTGAGGATGTCCTAAAATGTACACCGTATACATGGCATTACTTAATCTATCCATATATCCATTCTGTATACAGCCAGAATCATTCTAAAATGTTTTTAATTGTATAACTTTCAATTTAAGGGTTCCCAAATGTGATTGGGTGCATTGATGGAACCCACATTCCTATTAAAGGGTTAGTTCACCCAAAAATTAAAATTCTGTCAGTAATTACTCACCCTCATGTTGTTCCAACCCTGTAAGACTTTCGTTCATCTTCGGGACACAAATTAAGATATTTTTTTATGAAATCTGAGAGCTGGTTCACTCCTTCATAGGCTTCTATGTATTGATATCTGCCATCCCAGAAAAGTTAGTAAAGACATCGTTAAAATAGTCCAAGTGACTACAGTGTCTCAACCTTAAGTTTATCAAGCGTCGAGAATAGGCCTACTTTTTGTGTGCAAAAAAAACTAAAATCATGCATCACACGCATCACACACATGACCAGCGTTGGCCAATAGTGAGCCTACGTCCTGACGTACAACGCAGAAGCGCTGCGCTGTTACACAACGCAATAAATTTATGGAGGGCAAAAAGTAAATGCTTGTCTATTTTAACATGCCCAAAATAATTTTGAATCACAATGAAAGGGGAAAACAAACTATTTATAATTTGATAAAACTCACGCATTTACTCTGTCCATAATTTTTTTGCCAAGCCAACTCTCTTTCTTTTGCTGATGCAGTAGTATTGTTTTTTTAATTTTTTTTTATACATTTTTTTATTTTTTATAATGGACTTCTAGTCTTCATAAGCAAGCATTAAAACCTCCAACTCAGTTTCACTGATATAATATGTCGCTCGCTTTTTTCCTCCCTGGGTTTCCATGGTAACTTACTCCTGAAATCGGCGATCCATTGAAAATGTCTTTATGTACTCGCCGTGCGTGCGCATTAACTCTGGATTGAAACTCCTCACAGGTGTTTTGGAACCGACATACCCAGGGTAAGCAAGTTTTGGGTTAATCAACCGAGAGTTCAGGCCAGGTATATGTGACGGTAAGTTAACCATGCTTTCTGGAATACTCCCCTGTGCCTGTGGTGTTGTTGCTATGGTGTTCAAGGTTGACGCAATGTTGATGATGTCACGAGAGTGGCGACGAGGAAGCGCCAGTGAGTTGTTATGTATGTTTAACGTTGCCTAAAGAAAGTAAAGTAAACACGTTCATACAGTTCGAATCCAGAGTCATTATTTAAAAGACACGACATGGTGTCAGAAGTGCTGTAGTTTGACGTGTTACCTGATTTAGTTTTGCTCCCGAGGCCTGGATACGTGGGAAGAACGGGCAAGCTGAAATGGATGGCGGAGATAATGCGGTCGCTGCACCGAGAGCAGCGGGACCGAGCGCTACATTCAGCATACGGCCGTCCGAGCCGTTCGACTTCTCTAAACCACAAGAATGGGCAAAATGGATCCGGAGGTTTGAACGGTTCCGATTGGCGAGCAACTTGCAAGAAAACTCGGATGAAAATCAGGTGAATACTTTCATTTACTGCATGGGAGATGAGGCGGATGATATTCTCCGTGGGTTACCACTGGCAGACAAACGGCTTTCTGAACGTATGCAGCTGGATCATGAACTGACCTTGGAAAAAGCAATCGCAATGGCGTGGCAAAGTGAGGAGGTGAAACGACAGCAAGCTGCGCTGAGAATTGTGACAGACACTGTGGCTACAGATGCGGGCTCTGTCGACAGACTGTACAAAGGAAAGTATAACGTGGGGAGACCCCAAAAAGGAAATGGTCCTAAACAAAAATCATATATAGCACACTCCAGTAAGATGAATAGCAACCAGTGCCATAAGTGTGGTAGCTCCCCAGCACACGCAAAGCGTGACTGTCCAGCAAATGATGTAAAATGTCACTCCTGTGGAAAAAAAGGCCACTACAAGCGGGTGTGCACATCATCTAAAACTGTGCGTGAAGTGTGCGAGGGGGACCCTATATTTCTTGGCAGCATCACAGGTACTGGCGAACCATGGATGGTGGACTTAGACATTAGACACAAACGTGTGCCATTTAAGATTGATACCGGCGGGAATGTCACTGTCATTCCAGTAGAGGTGTTTGAGGAGATTTTTAATAAAGACCTTCCTACCCTCAAGGATGCAACAAGGCCATTGCTTGGTCCAGGGCAAGTTCCCTTAGATGTTGTTGGAGTTACTAGTCTGCTGTTGAAGAGAGGTGAAAAACAGTCTGAGGAAGATGTGTACATAATCAGAAATCTGCACACTGCACTTCTGGGCAGACCGGCTATTACAAAGCTCGAGCTTGTGGCACGATTAGATAACATTGATATGGAAATATTAAAGACACGTTATCCAAAATTGTGCAGCGGTCTGGGAGAAGTACGACAGCCATATGTTATCAGGCTCAAACCGGGGGCTTCTCCATTCTCTCTTAAAACCCCAAGACGTATCCCGTTACCTTTAATGAATAAAGTTAAAGAAGAGCTGGGCCGTATGGAGACATTGGGGGTAATCAGCAGGGTGGAGGAACCAACAGACTGGTGTGCCGGCATGGTGGTGGTCCCAAAGAAGTCAGGTGCTGTTCGGATATGCGTAGACCTCTCCAAGTTAAATGAGTCAGTTCGCCGGGAAAGATACATCCTGCCATCAGTAGAACAGACGTTAGGAATGCTTGCTGGAGCGCAGATCTTCAGTAAGTTAGATGCCAATATGGGATTCTGGCAGATACCATTGTCAGAGGATTCTGCGCGCTACACAACATTCATAACCCCATTTGGCCGTTACTTCTTCAAACGGCTTCCTTTCGGAATATCATCTGCGCCAGAACACTTCCAGAATAGAATGGCTACAGAGGTCACTGAAGGACTGGAAGGCACGGTGTGTCATATTGATGATGTTCTGGTGTGGGGGAGAACAAGGGAGGAACATGACACCCGTTTGCATGCAGTACTGAGGAAAATGCAAAAGGCAGGCATGACCCTTAATGTCGAGAAGTGTGAGTTGTCAAAGCGGACAGTAAACTTTTTAGGGCACATTATTTCTGCCGATGGCATTAGCCCAGACCCAATGAAAACAGCAGCCATCAGGGACATGACGGAGCCCTCAAATGTGAGTGAATTGCGGAGCTTCCTGGGGATGGTAAATCAGCTTGAAGTTTATTCCCCAACTGGCGGATAAAGACAAAGCTCTACCTGACCTGCTGTCGAAAAAGAACTGCTGGATTTGGGGCATTGAACAAGCCAATGCGTTCCAGGCTCTGAAAGACGTATTGTCGTCCCCCCCTGTTCTTGCCATCTATGACGCGAATAGAGACTGTAAAGTGTCAGCGGATGCTTCATCCTACGGACTGGGAGCCGTCCTACTGCAGAGGTGGCCAGAAGGTTGGAAGCCAATAGCTTTTGCGTCAAGATCTCTTACTCAGACTGAGCAGAGATATGCGCAAGTGGAGAAAGAAGCCTTGGGGCTCACATGGGCATGCGAAAGATTCAAGGACTTTCTCATTGGCAAACATTTCGCATTGGAAACTGACCACAAGCCATTACTGAGTCTCTTAGGATCACAAGTTCTGGATGCTCTCCCTCCTCGTATCCAGAGGTTCAAAATGCGACTGATGCGTTACTCCTACTCCATTATTCACGTGCCAGGAAAGGATTTGTGGGTAGCTAACACTCTATCACGTGCTCCGGTAAAGCAGTGTGAGCTTCATGAAGAGAGAGAGTTTTGAGAGGACACTAACATTTATGTTGACTCTATCATGGGGAATTTGCCAGCAAGCACAACCTACCTGGGACAGCTGAGAGAAGACTTAAAGAATGACAATGTATGTTCCAGTGTGATGAAACTGTGTGTTGAAGGGTGGACAGAGCACAGCCGGAGAGATCCAATACTGAAGCGTTACTGGGCAGAACGGGCTCTCTTAACTGTGCAGGACGACCTGTTGCTGAGAGGCACGAGGCTGGTCATTCCAGCCAACATGAGAAATAGTGTCCTTAGCAAGTTGCATGAGGGGCACTTAGGACTTGTAAAATGCAGAGAGCGGGCAAGACAATCAGTATGGTGGCCAGGGTTAAGTAATCAGCTGAAGGAAATGGTGCTCAACTGCAGGACATGCCTCAAGGAGAGAATAAACCCAAAAGAACCACTCATGCCCACTCAGTTTCCAGACAGACCCTGGCAAAGGTTAGGGGCTGATTTATTCATGCTGGGAACTAAAACGTACCTGCTTGTGGTAGATTACTATTCCAGGTATGTGGAGATTGCTCAGTTATCACCCAGCAGGTCTACTGACGTCATTGTCCACATGAAGTCCATATTCGCACGGCATGGAGTTCCAGAGACGCTAATTACAGACAATGGGCCACAATTCTCTGGGCACTCATTTGCATCCTTTGCTGCTTCGTATGAATTTGTCCACGTTACTAGCAGCCCAAAGTTTCCCCAGAGCAATGGAGAGGCTGAACGTGCGGTCAAGACAATAAAAGCTCTTTTCAAGAAAGCTAATGACCCTTACCTTGCTCTCCTAGCGTATCGTGCTACTCCCTTGCAGAATGGGTACAGCCCAGCTCAGCTTCTTATGGGAAGAAGGCTGCGAACAACTGTGCCCACACTCTCATCATTGCTAGATCCAGCACTCCCTGATACGGTTGCAATTTTCAGAAAAGAGAAGGGAAGAAAGAGTGCAGATGCAGAGCGCTTCAATAAACATCACAGAGCTAGAAAACTCAGCACACTACTGCCAGGAGAAGAAGTCTGGGTGTCTGATGCTAAAGAATCAGGAACAATTGTTGCCAGTCACTTTGCTCCACGTTCTTACCTTGTGACTACGCAGCATGGGACTGTGAGATGTAATCGCCACCATCTGGTATCTATGCAAGCGTCAGCTAAGGATGATAAAAGTGATACACAAGATCAGTCCTCAGATACATTCACTGAGTCGCACCCTGTCACTCAGGAATCAGAGGAGCAGGACATTCCTGATTTGGTGTCTACACCTAGGACTAGGTGTGGGAGACGGTTCGTGAAACCTGCAAGGTTGAACCTGTAAAAAAGTGTGTGGTTTACTATTGCATTATAGTTACAAATGCATTGCCACTTAATGTACATACTAGAAAAAAAGATTGTTCGAAATATGAAGACAAATGTTATAATTACTTGGTTTGTTTAAGTATTAGATTAGAAAGGGGAGATGTGGTGTTGTTGCTATGGTGTTCTAGGTTGACGCAATGTTGATGATGTCACGAGAGTGGCGACGAGGAAGCACCAGTGAGTTGTTATGTATGTTTAATGTTGCCTAAAGAAAGTAAAGTAAACACGTTCATACAGTTCGAATCCAGAGTCATTATTTAAAAGACACGACAGTGCCTGGCTTGTTATAGTGTGTGTGTGTGTGTGTGTGTGTGTGTGTGTGTGTGTGTGTGTGTGTGTGTATGTGTGCGTGTATAAGACCCGCATTTGTTTTTATCTTGTTCGGAACATTTTACTGACTCTCTCATTCATCAAAATGAACAAATCTTTAGTCGAGTCATTTCGTTCATTTACGTGGCTTTAAATGCTATACTTTTAACAATCAAATTCCCCTAACACATCCACCTGTGCAATCTTGATCATATTCTGAATTAGGAAATCATTATAATACAGCCATATATTTACTCTACCTTTTTTCCGAGTCTTTTGTTCATTTGTCTCGTGACAGACGCAATGAACATGAATGACTCATCACTACAGTCTTGAAGTTCTTTTGTGTATGCCTGCTTTCTTTTGACCCGTGTTAGAATTACCTTGAGAGACTTTTTATCCTGATCTTTTGACCTGCTTGTTAGGGAACTTTGCTTTATGTTATTGGAAATTTTTTGCTTGCATCAAGTCATTGTGGATCTGTAGCCTACCTTGTTCAGCTCTGCTTTTGATGCTTGATTTATTTATTTATTTTTTAAGATGGACATTAAAGGTCCCATTGCAAGAAAATTTCACTTTATGAGGTTTTTTAACCTTAATATGAGTTTCCCTAGCCTGCCTATGGTCCCCCAGTGGTAAGACGTTTTGATGGGTGTAAACCAAGCCCTGTGTATTTTTGAGAAAATGAAAGCTCAGACGGGCGAATCTAGAAATCTTCCCCTTATGTCGTCATAAGGGGAAAGGTTACCTCCCCTTTCTCTTCTTTGCCCACAAAAATAATTTGGCCCGCCCATGAGAATATGAGCTGCGTGAGCGCAATATTGGTTTTTCCTCGAGAGACATGATGGCTTGCAAACGAGCGAAGCATGGCAGTTGCTCAGTGTTTGTATGTACAAATGAACACAAAAGTATTTTTTTAGTTCCTTCATCCGAGCCTCTGAAGAACCAGTGGGTTATGTGAATTTCTGATGTGTAATTGTTCAAGTTCAGACAGATAATCTTTCTCTCAAAGTCGTTCAATACTGTTTATGCATCAGTAAATCAAGCCAGTGACTAAACGATCAACTTCACGTCGTTTCTCTTAGTAGGATGAAAATAATCTTACTTAAACTGTGATTAATATATATACAGAAAGCGATCAAAGAACAATCCCTTTCCAATCGCCCAAGCTGTCAATCACACAGCGCGAGTTTATCTGGACACTTGCCAAAACTCGTTATGAAATCAATGATGCTGTTACAATGCACAACGAAGCTCTTACTGTACTTACCTCATGTTTGCATTGGTGAAATCATTAGTGAGAGTGCAGAAACTGCATTGCAATGATAAGATCTTCATTCACGCGATCAACAGGCTGTCATCTGCTCAATGCTCATCACTGCAACCTTTTATGTGATGGGAATAGATCTAAATACTTAAACTTCTCACGATTCGTTAATCACGATAGCTGTAATAGTAAAAACGTATAATAGCTGTAATAGTAAAAGTTTTCGAGAGAGTTCCACATGTAATGCTAAATATTTCATATGCAAGCATGTCAGCCAATCACAGCAGTGGGCGTTTACACTGAAGTCTCACAGCTGACACGCCCCTTCAAACAGAGCATTCAGATCAAAGCATTCAAATCAGAGGCTAAAATCAGGCTAGGAAATATGCCTTTTATTTCTAAATTATAACAACTTTTGATCTAAAAAACATACTAACATTATAAGGGCACCCCAGGAAACATTCTAAAATAATAAAATAATCCATGCAATGGGACCTTTAAGTAAAGACTGTTTGTTTTCCTCAAGTCCTGCCTCTTGTGATTCTCTGCAGTTTGGGTCCACACAGCTCCATAGTGTAGTGGTTAGAGCTCTGGGCCATCAGCAACACACTTTGAACCCTAATCGTGACAAGAATATGATACTTGGGTTCACTGAAAGATTCATATTTTTCTCATATGTATTTGAAACATTAATGATGGACTGAAGTGTACTGCAGCTGAACGTCCACTTTCAGCACATTTACACAAAAAAGACAATTTCTTCTATAGTATATTTCTTAAGTTTTAAACCAAAAATCATTTTGACGGTTACCGTATTATATCTGGCAGAAGTTGTTAAATTGGACAGTTTTAAAAAGATAAAGGTGGGAAGTCACATTCAGCCCAGCCTCCTGATCTGGCATGTGGTGAACCAACAGGATGTAGCCTAAGCAGAGGTTTTAACAGTTCTGCTAGAGGTGGGGCTGCAACAAACCCAAAGTGTTTTCTCAAAAAACAGCCTGGCACGATCAAGTCCCGGAAGTGACAGTGGAAACATGGCTATTGGGTGACCAATCATGTTGTTCCAACCCCGTAAGACCTTCATTCATCTTCGTAACACAAATTAAGATATATTTGATTAAATCTGAGAGCTGGATCACTCCTCCATAGGCTTCTAAGGGATTGAAACTGGCTGGCCCAGAAAAGTTATTAAAGACATCGTTAATATAGTCCAAGTGACTATAGTGGCTCAATCTTAAGTTTATCAAGCGACGAGAATACTTTTTGTGCGCAAAAAGTAAACAAAAATAACGACTTTATTCCACTATTCATTTCCTTCTCTCTGGGCCTCGAGTGAGTTCACGTAGTGTAATAGCGCAGCGCTTCTGTGTTGTACGTCACACGCATCACATCACGCCAATAGTGAGCCTAAGTGTGAGCTTGTGCTACTAACTACAAGTCATTTTCCATCGGAATGGATTGCGAGTTCAAAGAAAGTTCTGTATGATCTCTGCCCTGGGTCTACACAGCGTAATATTCAGCACAGAGGAGAACAAAAAGACGCAAACAATGTTAAAAGTTGTCTGGCGCTACTAAATGAGCTTGGTGACAAAATTCCTCGCTTTGTGTCACATCGCCTGGATGAACTGCCGCCTGTGACTTTTAACAGCATTGATGTCTCATGTTTACTTGCTAAAATTGAGAAACTGAGTACAGATATGACTGCTTTGAAGCAGGGAATGAATATACAGGCAAGTGCTTCTGCTGAACTGTGTGACGCGTCAGAGGATCTACACCGGCGGCAGACAGCGGTGGAGCAGTACGGCCCGGGTAAGGCTGCAATTTCACGGGCACCGCAGGTCTATAATGATGCGGTGACAGAAGAGGAGGGCACGGGGAGCGTGCCTGATGCACCGGCACAGTGGCTGTCCAGCGGGGTTAGGGCTATGTGTAGCGCGCGCACAGCGGAAAGTACGGCGGAGGGGGATGCTAACACATCGACTGCAGTGGCTATGTGGAGCACCGTAGCTAAACGCCACAGACCACACTCGGCTGCTACCTTGGGGAGACCTAAACCCCGACTGAATAGGCCACTGCAACGGGAAAAGAGAAGTGCCATTGTTGGAACCGGCCCCGGGAGTAGCATTCGAACTGTGAGGACGAAAATGGTGAGTGTTTTTGCCACGAGGTTTGCGCCTGAACTAGAGGCAGACACGCTCTCACTTTACCTGCGAAACAAACTTGGACGCGAAGTTACTTGCTCAAAGATAGCCTCAACACAGAGTAGATATAGTTCATTCAAAGTTGTTGCAGAGTGTGATGATGTTAAAGACTTGTATGACCCGGCTTTGTGGCCAGAGGGCGCATTTGTGCGACGTTACTATGAAGTGCGTAAACCCAAGGCAACAGCGGCTTTTGGGGACGCAGAGTCGAATGTGCCTCTGATGTAAATATCTATGAGGGTCGTATCATATAACACTCGGGGCCTGCGGCTAGGACAAAATGCAGCGGATAAAGCCCGGCGATTGGTTGTTGATCAACTGTTTGAGAACACTGATATTCTATGTATACAGGAAACTTTGCTCTCGAAGCAAGATTTGGACAGGCTTAACTCTGTTAATATTGACTACCACAGGGCAGGGGAGTCTACAACAGACTTGAGTTTGGGGATAGTGATATGGTAGAATACCTGGAGGTGTGGCCATAATGTGGCAAAAGAAATATGATCCAGTTATTAGTGTGATCAGGCTGAATGTTGATTGGTGCATAGGTGTTGTCGCAAAGGACTGCCTTTGTGACTATCCAAAGCCAGGTGCTGTAGTCCGAGAGTTCGAGAGGAGTTAGGAAGGTATGGCATGACAAGATGATTTTCGGTGGAAAATAGCTCATTTATTAATGACGAAAGAAATTACAAATTAATAATGAAAAAAAAAAATGGAAAAAAAAAATACATGATGAATGCTAATGAAGCAGCACTATAACCTTTGCACATTAAACACAAAGGAAAATTGCTGAAACAGCTCTCTATCAACAATAGACCGTAATGTTGTACTCTTGTAACAGAGCAAACCACCAACCCTCCTTCAATCAAGGAACACTCTGGTTAAATACACAAACTTCCCGCCAAACGGAAATGGGAAGTACCATTTGCACAGGGTAACCTTTGTTTCAATAATATATTACAACAATGACATTAAAACAACCTCATCTTACTCAGTCGAATAAATACAATTAGTGCAGCTTAAGCAAAGTAATGTTACAAACATACATTAAACATTAAACAGAACAAACATCACAATCCACACCTAGGTTGCCTCCCCCCAGTTGTGAAAAATGGTATGACCGCTGCTATTATAAGCGCGTTCCGGGTTACGCGCGCTACCCATAGACAGTATATAAACTGGACACAGCGACCCCATAGGTTTCAACGGAGAAAAGTGAAGCAAATTAGAAGCACTCATTTCCTGATTGCCGAGCGAACTGCGCAGACTCAAACTGAGCTTGACGACGTGGATGTGACGTGAGCAGCCTGTCTGACAGTTGTAAGTCTTCTAGCAGCTGTGCCAAGAGAAATCTGAATCATTCCCTTCCGAAACTTGCAGAGACGGAGAGCGTGAGTAGGAGCTGTCCATGAGCTAGGAGCAGGAGAAACTTTACGATTCTCTATGGGCTTCTCCCTTGACTTTATCGGACTTTATGCCTCCACGTCCCCCCGATTGACTGCGAGCTTCTCCTCCTGTCTCTACGGTAATTTCCAGAGAGTCGCGTGGTTATGACGCAATCGTTAGCCTGTTTTTACAAAAACTGCTTCTACGGGGCCATAACGTAAGATACAAGGTAATGGAGCATTTTATACATTGTCGTGTTTCTTTAGAAATAAATAATGGACAAATGGAGTCTTTAAACGCCTCAGATCTAAAGTTATTCGCTGTCAAAGTGACGCCAAAATGAATGGGAGTCAATGGGATGCTAACAGCAGGTGAAGGCTTGTTAGCCAATGGCGGCCGCCGGGGGTGGTACGGAAATCGAGAGCTCGATTACCCCCCTGGCGCTACCGGAACGAGCAGAGCAGAGCAGAAATCAACGGGTAAGCACAAACAATACCATAAAGCTGTATCGTTTAAATTACCAATAAACAGTCTGTAAAACCATTAGACTCCTTGTGATTTATTACATTTCAGCAAGTGCTAACAGTAAACAAAGAAATTGAACTTACATGATGTTACTGAATGTATGAATTGTGGAGTTGAAACGTCCATAGCCAATTATACGGGATGCAGAAATAAAATGTAAACAAAGCGCTTAATGTACTTGACAGACTAAATATAGCAACATTTAACACTCACAAAGACATACTGAAATGGTGATGACGTCAATCACATAGATTCGTCATCACAGGTGTAAAAGTTATTTGGGGCAATAATGTTTTTATTATTTTGAATATTTATACACCATTTGAATGTCATGATAATGAAGCTGTATATTTACAAAGACTCGCCTTTATTGGTTTTTTTATAGAAGAAAGTGAATGTACTTGTATTTATGTAATGGGTGATTTTAATGCCGACATTTCTGATGTGAAGTCCATATTTGGTCAGCATTTAATTCAGTTTTGTGAAGACAATAAGCTAAACTTGTCAAGTAAGGTTTTCTTGCCAAGTGACAGCTATACATATGTCAGTGAAGCCTGGAATACAACTTCATGGCTTGATCACTGCATAAGTACTGCAGATGCTCAGGAGGGTATAGTGGACTTAGAGATCTTGTATGGGATGGCAACTGCGGATCATATGCCTGTCTCTGTTACACTAAATGTGGAGAGTCTACCCGCTTTAACCCCTCATGATACCCACATTAGTGATGGGAAAGTGGGGTGGGTAAAGCTCACAGAGTGTGATTTACAGCACTATTATTATCTGACAGAGAGGAACCTTGGGAATATCCCTATTCCATACAATGCTTTAATGTGTGGAAATATTAATTGTGATAATCTGAATCATAGAGAGGATGTGTGTAAGATGTATGATCTAGTTGTGGCTGGATTAAAAGACTCAAGTACACCATTTTGTAAAAGAAGTTTTAAACAACAAAATGCCCAATCTGGATGGAATGAGCATGTAAGGAAACATCACCAGCAGGCTAAAGTGGCCTTTATAAATTGGGTTGCTGCGGGTAAACCAAGGACCGGACCTGTACTTGAGCATAAAAAAACAGATGGATAAGCAATTTAAATGTGCTGTACGGTACATAAAAAGGACGGAGCATAATCTGAGGGCTGACTCCTTAGTGCGAAAACTGTTGAAAAATAATGTGCAAGACTTTTGGAAAGAAATTCAGGTTATGAATGCTGCCAAAGTTCCTCTGCCCTTTAGTGTTGAGGGAGTTACAGGGCCTGATAATGTTGTGGAGCTGTGGAGAAAGCATTACAGTGATTTATTCAATTGTGTAGAAAGTAAAAACTTCAGTATTGGTGATGTCTCCCCCGACAATGTGAGTGTCACTATTGAGGAGGTAACTAAAGCCATTAGGAAACTATCAATGGGTAAATCTTGTGGCTTGGATCAAATCACAGCGGAGCACTTAAAATTTGCCAGTCATAGAGTTGTGGTATTGCTTGCTTTATGTTTTACTGCAATGTTAACGCATGGTATATTGCCCAGCTCTATGCTGTCTGTTGTACTTGCACCTGCAGTGAAGGATAAAACAGGGAAAATCTCCTGTATTGACAATTACAGGCCAATTGCATTGGCTTGTGTTATATCAAAGGTTTTTGAAATTGTACTCCTGGATAGATTTCAGAAATATGTAGTCACCACTGATGAGCAGTTTGGTTTTAAAAGTCAACATGGAACTGATATGTGCATCTATGCCATGAAAGAGGCTGTGAGGAAGTACAGAGGGCAGAACTCCACTGTGTTTCTGTGTTTCTTGGATGCCTCTAAAGCGTTTGACCGCATCAACCATGGCAAATTGTTTAAAAAACTGCAACAGCGAGGGGTTCCTCCCTACCTAATCCGGATTCTAGGTTTTTGGTACACACATCAAACAATGCAGGTTAGATGGGGTAGTGTGATATCAGGACCTTTTTCTGTAACTAATGGGGTGAGGCAGGGTGGGATCCTGTCACCCATGCTTTTTAACCTTTATATGGATGATCTCTCCCGAACATTGAAAAACTGTAAGACCGGCTGCATGATAGGGGAAAGACTATTAAACCATCTACTTTATGCTGATGACCTGGTCATTATGTCACCCTGCTCTGCAGGCCTCCAGCAATTGCTTGATGTGTGTACTGAATATATGAACGATATGACATCAAGTTTAACCCGAAAAAGACTGTTGTGATGATTGTGAGGACTAGAGAGCAGCGTAAGGCTGTATTTCCCATGTTTCACTTGTCAGGAGGGGATCTGGCAGTTGTGGAAAAAGTGAAGTACCTCGGTCACATTATAAGGAGTGACCTCTCTGATAATGATGACATCCAGAGGCAGTACTGTAAATTGTATGCACAAGCTAATATGCTGGCACGGAAATTTGTAATGTGTACAGAAAATATAAAAATAGTCTTGTTTAAAGCCTACTGCACACCACTCTACACTGCCCACCTGTGGTGTTGCTACACAAAAGCTGTATTTCACAAGTTACAAGTAGCATACAATGATGCTCTTAGGATTTTTTTGAAAGTCCCTTGCTGGACCAGTGGCAGCCAGTTGTTTGTGCAGAATGATGTGACCACCCTAAATGCTGTAATAAGAAATGTTGCTTATACATTTATGATGAGACTCATGGACTCGCAAAATGAAATTATAATTGTTTTTACATGGCCTGACCAGAGCAGTACTAGGTACAGCTCGCTGCTTTAGAGGCACTGGAGAAATTGTTTATATGGATTATAGTAATCCTTTGTTTTTATTTGTCTGTCTGTCTTTAACATGTTCTCCTATGGACCTCTTGTTGAGTCTGAAATAAATTTAAAAATCCACCTGCCAAAGTAACTTTTTACCTGCCAGTTTTTTTTGTTTTTTTTTGCCTCATAAAGGTGAAAAATAGAAATCACACAAACATTGTTCTTTAACTTGTAAGAATACACATTTTAAGTGCTGTCAAGTTATTAACGAAATCATTATAAGTAATAACTCTTAGACTATAATTGTTTTAATCTTTTTATTCATTGATTTGCTGTGTCACAGACCTAGTCATATGTCATATTCATACTGACTGCTGCCAATCTGAGTCCACAAAAAAGGAGCAGATGCACTCCTCATCCTCCACCTCTGTTGCAGCTGCATCTTCCATGAGGTCTGGTCTCCTTGACATGTCCCCACCACTTTTTGCCAGGGTCGATATTGTCCCCACCACTTTTTAAAACATATCGCGGCACGAATATACCAATTCTACAAATAAATAAAACATTTCCAGTTAACTGGCAGAGCATTCATTTTGTTCGTTTTTTAAATAAGAGGCGATCTAGCGCTGAAATGTGTTTTTTTAAATCAAGTGATCAAAGTGCTCGTTGCCGCTGCGATCAGAGGCGCATGCATGCACGCACGCACGCACGTACACACACACACACACACACACACACACACACACACACACACACACACACACACACACACACCGTGCTAACTCAACAGATATAGACCTAAGTTACCGCAGCTCGTATGTAAACAAATCACACGTGGCTGTGTTGATGGCTGATTTAGTCAGTAGACAGTTCCTGGCAACTGTTAATTACAGCCTTCAGGAACCGTTAAGCAGAACTAAATTAATATTAATATTACTGGTAAAGTTACCGGGTACCGGACATTTTCTCACTGGTTCCCAACTCCCATCATACACACGCACACACATCTGTGTAACTGTCATTGTACCGTAACCAACGTCAGCTTTGCTTTATCTCATCTCATCCCATCTACTCGCACATCCAAAACGTCGTCTTTTACGTCAAAAAAAAAAAAAAAAAAAAAAACAGACGCAAAAAACAACAACTAATGAATCACTCAATTCTCATTGGCTACCCGCCAATGTGGCAGGTAGATTGACAGTTTTACCCGCCAATTGCAAAATTCACCCGCATTTGGCGCGTGGTCGGGTGTTAATTTTAGGCCCTGTTCAGTACTATGTCTGGGTTTGTGGTATATTCTTGTGTTTTCTCCGGTCAAATTTTTACCGGTCCAATCAGCGAACAGAGGGAGTGGCTGAGAACGATGATGTTGAGGTTGTGCGCTAGTTTGAGTCGTCATATGTCCCGACCAAACGTTAGCGATTGGTTATGGCAGATCCATAGTGGCTCTGGGCAGACCCAATAGTTTTAAACTTAAAGGGATAGTTCACTTTGAAATTAAAATTTGGTATGTTTTAGCTTACCTCAAGGGCATCCAAGATGTAGGTGTCTTTGTTTCCGCAGTAGTTTCAATTTTGATAATTTTAGGTCAAACTGTTCTTGTCTGTCAGTCATATAATGCAGGTCTATGGTCACCACCTCAAAGAGCATGCACAGAGAAGTTCAAATTAAACAATTCCCCATCGTAAGTACACATTGAAATTGAATTGAAAATTGAAATTGACATTGATAGCCTGGTAATACCAAACTCTGCTACTTCGCTTTGCTTCGTAGACAGAGTCTGGAATGGCATAATAGAGAAGTGTTTTCTCTCTCGCGGGGGGGCGCTTGTCTGAAGTTTAAAATCATTGGTTACCCGTAAGCCAATCACATAATGTTTGGTTATGGCGTGTGTTATGCGCATGCTCAGCCGCATCTAACTTCCACTGTAAACACACATATGATGCGAAAACAAAAACCATCGAGCGAAACACCGGAGTGAACATGGCTGTGAACGACAAGTAAATCTATGCATCCACGGTACAATCAGCGTCTACGTCACGGCTCTCAGCCCGCCCTCTGTTCGTTGATTGGCCCGGCTGTTTTCAGGCCGGAGGAAAACGGAAAGCTATGACGCTGTCTCAGACTGAGTACAGAAGCGAAATGAAATTGAGCGGAAGTACGAAGTCTGACGTAGTCAGGCTAACACATTGATGGCCTAAGACACGAAACGAGCGGTTTGTGTGAGAAAACGAACAGTATTTATATCGTTTTTACCTCTTCTACACAGCCACGTCCAAGTGATCTGAGGTCGTGGGCGCTTCGGTCTGCGCAAGCGCCGGAAGTGATCTCTCGCGCCTGGATCGCAAAGAGCGATCAACCATAACTTCAAGAGAGAAGGCTTATAAATTGGGAATTCGTGAAAACTCACCACTCCCGGATGAGTTCACGCGAGCATACGTAATTGTTTTCTTTTACGTCGGTTTAAACATCCCGGATAAGCGCAAATTAGTACCATTTCTTTTCTGTGTAAACAATGAGTGACGTAACGTACACGCGTGAGAGATCACTTCCGGCGCTTGTGCAGACCGAAGCGCCCGCGAGGTCACATTATGTAGACTTTACAATACATATTCATGACAAATTCTTTGTTGTTGTTGTTTTATACGACAAATTCAATACAACATGGTTCTTTACCTGTAGACTGTTGCGCAGAAAATGGCACAAGTGTATCGACAGAAGTATGTGGTCGTCAAAATTATAGATACCATCACACCACTCCTGATATCGATATACCATGCCACATCTGTAGCACTGTTTGCTGTACATTGATATTCTTACCAAAAGCAAGTGCCAGTAAAGAGGTTACCAATTTTTCTGTCACTGCTTTACCGTACAACCCTAATACAATGAACAACACAAAAATGAGTGCATGGGGATGTTAATAAGCCTACAAGTGGAAAGGAAGACCCTGACAATCATGGTCACCAACACTTAACAGTACATATAAACAGGAATTAAATGTTGAATTAAGGATAAATTTAAAGAAAACACAACAAACCTTCTATGACATTGGTCATCGTCAGGATTTTGGCTTTTGATGTGATGATCAAAGGTTCACTTCACCTCTTCTGTGGAAAAGGCTTCAGATGGTGAGAAGCTCAGAGGAAAATTACAAGTGTTTAACACATCTGAGGGGAAGACTGCAGGTAGTTTCTTTTCATCAAAGATGTACCTAACCATCGAAGACAGATTCTGGCCTTCGGGTGGGTACTGGGCTCCTTCCTCTTCCTCAAAACCTTCCACATTGGTGGGAAAATGTTGTGCAGTTCTATCCTCCTCCACACTTCTGTTTTTTCGGAAGAGTGCCCTGTCCACTTCAAATAGGTGCCACTTTGCAACATTTTTGTGAAGGCATGACTGCCTTGGTTTAGCACAAGGGCAATGCCAAGAAATTGTTTTGGCATCATAGGTAACCATGACTCGACCAAGCCTGCTGTAGTAGGAAATGGTGGGCTCGAACACAGAAATGTATTTTTTATGGCTGGGCCCACAAACGGTCACTAGGCAGGAGAGAGGGACTCCTGCGTCAATTGCCTCTCTCTGCCGTGCCAAACATCTCTCCTTCTTGTCCTTTCCAAACCACCTATCATCAACCATGGTCTGTAAACCTTGCTCTGTCAGTAAGGAAATCTCCCTTCCGGCTGGTGGGCAGTATGCAAGTGATCGAAGGTGATGGCACTCATAGGAAAGGATGTTTGATCTTTCTGCAAATTCGGTATTAATTCTGCAGATGTCAAGTTCACATGTTGTTCTTTGTTCTGAGCCCCATGTCTTTCTGATGATGTGGATTGGAGTGTTGGGTGCTGAAAATGCTTTGGCTACTGCATAGACACCATTTCTATAAACCACACACTGTGATTTAAGGTGGTTCAGAGTGCTAATGTCCGTTTTTATTGGTGTATGTCGTCTCAGAATATGTAGCCTTACATTGCGTCTGTTAAGTAACAGTCCACAATGAGGACACATGACTGTGTTTCTCTTCTTTTTTTTTTGGTGGGGGTGGTGCAAAGGAGCTAGGATCAGAGGTAAGGGAGTTAGAGACTAAATACATCACTCTCTTTCTTTGTATTTGTGGGGGTGGGATTGGTGCAAAGGAGCAAGGATCAGAGGAAAGGGGGGTAGAGACTGGAGCCTTGGTAACAAAAGTAGCTGGGGGACAGGGTGTTGGGCATGCAGCTACAGAGAGAGCTGGAGATAGGGTAGGTGCTGCAAGTACTTCTGTCTTAGAGCATTTGGAGACATGGCTTATGTATTGTTCCTTGCATATTACTGTCTGGCTGCATTACAGACAGTGAAAATGGGCTGTGGTCCTGCACAGTTTGTTGCATTTTTTGAGATGAAGTATCAAACAAAATGTGACTTCTGCCCCTTGCTTAACAAAAAAATATACCTTTGCATTTTACTTTGTCCTTTAGTCCCCTTGCATTTAACAAACAAAAAAATAAACATGATTTTAATGAGAACATGCGCCCACTGGAACTCAACAGTGAACGGACGGAGAGTGTCACTAAGCAGACGACTATGAGTAACGAGATCAGAAGTATACAAATGCAACACTTACAACAAAACGCCTCTTAAAAAAAAGGTCTTCATCAGGCAAAAATTTTCTTCCTCTCAATGAAAGCAAAGGGACCACGAAATTACGCCACTTTCCCTTCAGCTCACGCTTGTTCAATGCGTGACCAAAGTACTTCCCTAGTTGATCCCTTTGACATTGGCCAGATTAATCTCTGTAGATTCGCTTCGAAAATTGAATGATGATCTGGTGTGGTATGAAATAATTCTTATTATAAATATTATCATAGTTTCATTAATCACAAGGCTGGCTATGAGTTTTCATCTCTCTCATTATCTGAAACAAGGATAACACTGTATTGTTTACTGCTGTACATAGACACACATAGTATTTTAAGTTATCTCTCCCCTTCTCCTGCATTCATAAATCCCCCACAATAACATTAGTGAAGTTAGCTAGTTCTAGATACATTTCAATATACCAACAATCCCCAGCTGATACAGTTGGTAGACGATGTCAGATCCAGATCACAGGCCATGGAAGCCCCAATGTTCCAAAAATCAGTGCTTCGCAACACAGACGGGGTGAATTTGTGAATGAAAGTGTGAAAGTTCTTTCACAAAACAATGTTGTTACGTATCCTTGCACTTTTTTAAGTGGGTATAAGGAAATCCTTGACCTTTCCTTGTGGGTATACGGCGTAAACCTGCGGATCACGTAGGCTACACCACTGGGCTATCCAGAACAGGAAAAAATAGGTCTTTGTCACACTTCCTATATCCGGTAAGTGAAGCAGTGTATCGCTACTTCCGATCCCATCGCAACGCAATCAAAAACTAATGGCTGAATCCTCTCTCCGGTGTTTTTGCAGCGTACCTGGCTGCTCTAATTCTAAACAACGACACCCTTACCTTATTTTTCCCGATTTCCCGAAACAACAAGTATTGAGGAAAGCATGGGTGAGATGTGGTGGGATGAAGGTCTTTCTTTTAAAATAATTTGCGGTAGTACGTTTGTGTGTAGTATGCATTTAGAAAATGATGATATTTACATCTCATATCTTCAACCTGCTGAAATGTTCTCTTCCAAATGTGCATTCTGAATAATAAATGCATTTATTTCCCAACTAACTTGCCGCAGTCCAGTGCTCGTCTGGACCATGACCAAATTGACCATGGTTATATTATAGTAAAAATGTTTTCGCAGGTTGATTACCATTTGTATTACCACAGTTTTACTACAAATAGCATGGTTAATTTTCATAAGAGCAGTATTAAAATAGATGAATGAATGTGCGGAAAAGGTCACGGTGACTATTTAGACTAGCACTGACTAGGGATGGGCATGATTAATCGACGATCGATAATTGATCGTTAAGAATTTTGTCGATCACGTTTATTTGTTATCGATTAAACTAATGCAGGTTGCGTTGCGTAGTGTGAGTCTTGAAGCAATGGAATTAATTTTAGCGCGGAGGTACCTGCGCATCCCGGCAACGTCAGTCCCCTCAGAGCGGGTGTTTTCGGCGGCTGGACTGGCTGTCACCAGGTTGCGGTCGCGTCTGATCCCAGATCATGTCAATATGCTTATCTTTCTCAACAGAAATCAGTAGACTGGTGCAGAAGTTCTATGGGAACTTCATGCGTTTTCTCAGATCGGATAGCTATCTGATTTATCAAAACGATTCCATTTACACCTGGTCACATAAATGTGTTTTTGCAAAACGGATATAAATTCGATCTTGAATTCCCGCGCTATATGCATATTTAAATTGTTGCACGTCATCGAAAGCAACTGATATGAGCTGCATTTTATTGATCATCAGCGAAAATTTCTAAATCAAAGACCGCAACAAGATATTGCGGCAACAGCCCTGGTAAGATCATTTCGGTTCTTTACTTTTAATGAAGATGATTGTGTGTTGATGAATGACTTTAACTTTGATTTGCGATAGTTTGCACGTTGGCTTGATGAATAGATGCTCATCTGTGGTGATGCGTGTTGAAGTAGCGTCGTCATATCTGGATATAACATGACATATAGCCTATAACACGCTCTCACACGTTTATTTCTTATCATTTTTGGGATAAGTCAAATTTGCATATGTGGTTTCAACAACCAGATGCATTTACTCTTGTCCAGTTTCGTCTGGAATGCGTCTCAGATCTCCTCCTGAAGTGGTTTGAGCGATCGGATTTAAATCCGTCTCGAATGCGTTTCGGAGGGCATTTAGATTTGGTCTTTTCACGACCGGATAGCTATCCGATCACAGAAAACGGATGAAGTGGCCATGGGTCTCTGTTTAAGAACGCCGGCTCGCAGCTGCAGGTTCCGCTGGTTTAGAGCACCGCAGGAATCTTCAAGTCTACCGAACGTCCAGTTTCACTGCCACAAGTTGATCTTCTTGTAATTAAGATCTCATCGAGGACAAACAAACTGTATTTTTGTATTTTCATTGCATTTTTAATTTATAAAAAGTTAAAGAAATAATGAATTTCAATATAAAAATATTAATGATTAATCGATAGTCGATCGTTAATTCTCCCGACGATCGACTAAGAAAATTTAATCGAATGCCCATCCCTAGCACTGACACCGTGTGGTGAAATAATCACATATTTTTACGAGCCACGGCTATCTCAGATCGGCTTATGTTGGATTAAAACGACAAGTTCTGTTGAGTTTGGAAAATTCTGTGCACAGTAATCATCAGAATATCTCTTCTCCTGTCTCTGAAAATGTCCGGATTTTGAAATCATCCTGCAGATGCTAATTTTAAGAGGCGTTTAGTCTACTAGAGGATTACAGCACATTGAAAATATACATAACCGGAAGAATTGATACACTGCTTCGATGAGCACTTCCAGTAACCAATTGTGAAAAAGGTCTATAGATTATGTCATCAGAGCTATCACACCAGGGCTTCAGCTTCAGAGCTATCTTGAGGGAAAGGCAGGGCTGACACTCCCAATGCTGAGACGGATACTTCACTCTCATTATCAGGAGAAAAATTCTACTGAGCTAGGCTATATATAACAGCTCATCACAGAAGCTCAGTGCACTAGAGAAACACCACAAAGCTTCATAATTCCTTGATCTTAGACAGAAAATTCAGTTTGCTTCTCAGTTGGATGACTCCCCTT
This sequence comes from Leuciscus leuciscus, assembly GCF_965113295.1. NCBI lineage: Eukaryota > Metazoa > Chordata > Actinopteri > Cypriniformes > Leuciscidae > Leuciscus > Leuciscus leuciscus. The sequence continues at coordinate 26,153,353 of NC_138742.1, forward strand.
ACGAAAAAGAAGTATACTTCAAGTTAATTTTATGAAGTATACTTAAGTAATGTTCAAGTATATTTTTAAGTATACTTTATGTAGTAAGTATACTAATATCAATGTGTACATGTATAAAACTTGTAAGTGTACTATTTCAATACTGCTTGGGACCAAATTGTCCCACTTTTAGTATATAAAAGTATACGTTTAAGTGTACTATAAGTGTAAGAGTAGTCAACTTTAAGTACACAACTAGGTTTCTCATTTGTAATGCATCTGTACTACAAGTATTTACAAGGAATTTGCATTCAGAGTTTACACCTTTTGGGAGGATGCCATTTGCCTGGAAGACCCACCCTCCTTTATTACCTTTTGGTTTACTTCTTTGGGAATGAGACATTTGTACCAGTCGCACTGAGACATTTCAAATGATACCAAACATGTATAATACTGTATGATAATTATTCACATTAACTGGGCCCCACTGTCCGATACCAAAGTCTATAAGTTGGGCCAACCCTCCCACCGGAATCTCTGAGTGAGAGGCGTCGAGGAGGGACACCAGGTCCGAGAACCAGTCGGCTTGGCCAGTACGGCACCACTAGTAGCAGACTTATTCCGTCCCAGCGGACCTTCTCCAGAACTCCTGGGAGCAGAGTAATCGGGGGAAAACGTACAGACGTAGCCTCGGCCATGTCTATACCACAACATCCGGCCCCAAGGGAGCTGGGTGTGTGAGGGAGAACCAAATTGGACAGTGTTTCGTATCCTGAGACGAAAAAAATCCACTTCCGCTTGTCCGAAATACCTCCCATATATAATTCACCACCTCGGGGTGAAGTTTCCATTCCCCGGGCCTCAGCCCCTGCCTTGATAGGATGTATGCTCCTATAGTCTGGCACCCTGGGATATACACTGCCCTTAGGGAGAGTATCTTCCCCAGGGAACACAGGAGGATATGGTGCACCAGTTTGCATAGTGGATGCGATCACAGACCCCCCTGATGATTTATGTAAGAGACCACTGATGTGTTGTCTGACTAGACAAGCACATGATGGCCCCTCAGGTCTGGGAGGAAGTGTCTCAAAGCATTGAAGACTGCCATCATCTCCAGGCAGTTTATTTGCCACAAAAGGAGGAGACTCCTCCACAGACCCTGAGCTGAGCGGCCTTCCATTACCGCTCCCCAGCCAATGAGGGAAGCATCTCTCGAGAGCGAAACTCGATGGCAAAGAGCTCCTAACTCTGGACCCTGGGATAGGAACCAAGGTTCCCTTTCGTGGTCACTCCGAGTTACGTCGGATGACGACGATTGGGGTTTCGCTTAGAAGCCTATCACCTTCGAGTATATAAAACGAGCCAATGGCAATGAAATGCCATGGGTCTGCGGAATTTGCACAGCGTAACTCCGCCCGCCGCAGGGGGTATAAAAGGAATTCTGTATCATCTTCACTCTACGAGACGAGCGGCTCTTCAGTGTGTTGGTGTGACGGCGTGTTCCAGCGAGATCGCATTGCCTGCTGCTGATCTGTGCAGTGATCTGCCGACAGTGTGTGTGTTTCTCCCTGGGCGCTTCAGCACTCTGCTGAGCTTTTCCTCTCTCTAAAAGAGCTGCACGCGGCACGTCTTTTTCAAGACGGCTCGCCCGTGTATTTACTGGATGTGGGCGCGTGATTCATCTGCCTAACGGTCACGAGCGCTGTTTCGCGTGTTGGGCTGATTCACGCTCGGCAGCGCTCGTGGGTGAGTCACGTTTTCTCTGCGGGAACGTGACCATCGCGATGTTTATAGATCGAGACTCAATGATCCCCGTGTGGGTAGAGTCCCCTCTGCCACACCCCAATCTATCTCTTCCTCGAGAGGGGATACTTTGGCTGGTGGCCAGGGTGATCTGAGGGTTACAGTGTGGCATAATACCGACGAGCATTCCTCGGGCCACGCCCCCCTCCACATCGCAAACCGTGGGGCTTCCGTGTGTACCTGGTTCTTCTTAGGGACCCAGTGTTTTCATTCGGGGCTCCAGCAGGTGGTGTCATGTCACTCACAGCATCACAAGGCGGGCTTGATTCCTCTGGAAATGAGGATTCGACTGCGTTGCCTCCCTCTGGAGTGTCAGCGTTAGTCGAGTCAGATCCAGAGCTGATGGCCATGCTTTCCCGGGCAGCTGAAAGCATCGGCTGGAGTGGCGCCGCCCTCCCCCTGAGCGCTGTAGGCTTCCCGGATGTGCATCAGGACGCTTCCGGCCCGCGGGCGTCCTCCGCCTTCGCTGCACTCGATCGTGTGGCGATCATGGGCTGTATGTTCTCTGTCACTATCGTGGCACAGGCATGCAGTGCTGTGTGTCGCCTTCGCCTTCGAGGCAGTGCTGACTCGGGAGTTCTGTCGGAACCGGCCGCAGTGGAACGCTAGTCCTTCCCTGGCCAACACTGACAGAACGCGGAAACTCGACCACGCCCCCTTGCTGGGACGCTATGCCTCCCATGCCCGGCTTGGTCGTTCCGCCGCGCACACTACTGACCTCGCTCTCGGGCGACATCGGTACCTGCGTGATCCTGGGTCAGGTGGTGTCCACTAGAGTGGTCCAGACATGGGCTCAGCCAGGTTGATGTGAGGGGGTCTGAGAATTCATTTTCTCAGCTCCCTCATGTCCCAGGCTGGGCTCCTCGGCGGTGTGGTTGAGGACTGTACCCTACAGTCTTTGACCCCCCCCCAGAAGCAGACTGAGGCCTTCTGCACCGACGGTCATCCGTCCGTGCGGTCTCCTTAGTCTGCTTCCCGCCGAGGCCACCTCCATGCGGCTCCTCCCCTCGGGCCTTCACTGGCCCTGAGCAGGAGGAGGTCGCAGGAGGGCGGCGCTGCCCGTCTCCGCCCCTTAGACTGCCACGCCAGCCTAAGCAGCACTCTTAAAAAGCCCCGCGGCCCGCTAAACGCCAGGCTAAGCGGCGCTCCTGAGACGGGCAGCTCAGGATTGGCTTTCTTTTCTCTACAGGAGGTGGTAGCAGGGCCACTCCTTCCCCCGGTGGAGGGCCGGGGGAGAATCTTTTGTTCTCCACTCCCCGCTGCTCGTCCCACGACGGGCAGCACCCTAATGTGGTTAAAGAAAGAATCGAAATTCCCAATCCTGAGCCTACAGAGTCAGAGGGCCGCAGTGCGCGCCACCCTCGGGTCCCGCCACTGCCGCCCTCCTCTGTCCCAGAGGTCTGGGATGACAGCACGCGCCGCCCACGGGCCACGCCCCTCTCATCCCCCTCTGTCGCCAGACCCCTGCCAGAGCACGCCCCCGTGGGACGCGCGCCCTCCCCTGGCCTCCTCTGGCAGGACGCGGTTAATGACCGTGCCCCCGCACAGGGCCGCGATGCCACCCTCGCCGGTGCCGGTCATTCCGCCTCGCTGCCCCACCGACGGTACGTCTGTGGTTCGTATGACCCCGCTGGTTCACTTTCTGGAGGCCTGGCTAGAGCTTCCCAGACTGTCCTGCTGGGTCGCGAGAACCATCAGGCTCGGCTACGCGATTCAGTTCGCGCGATCTCCTCCCCGCTTCACTATGGTCGGTGGCAATGCCCCTGTCATGAGAGCGGAGGTCGTCACCCTGCTGGCGAAGGGTGCGATCGAGATTGTCCCTCCAGCCGAAATGAGGTCCGGCTTCTACAGCCCTTACTTCATTGTACCCAAGAAGTCCGGTGGGTTACGGCCAATCCTCGACCTGCGCGTCTTGAACCGCTCCCTTCACAGGCTGCCGTTCAAGATGCTAACGGCCAAACACATCCTCTAGTGTGTGCGGCCGCAGGATTGGTTTGCAGCGATCGACCTGAAGGACGCCTACTTCCATGTCTCCATTTTACCTCGACACAGACCGTTTCTACGGTTTGCTTTCGAGGGGCAGGCATACCAGTACGCGGTTCTCCCTTTCGGGCTAGCCCTGTCTCCTCGCGTCTTTACGAAGGTCGTCGAGGCAGCCCTTGTTCCCCTTCGGGAACAAGGGGTTCGCATCCTGAACTATCTCGACGACTGGCTTATCCTAGCTCACTCTCGAGTCCAGGTTTGCGAACACAGGGACCTTGTGCTCCGGCACCTAGTCCGTCTGGGCCTTCGGGTCAACTGGGAGAAGAGCAAACTCTGCCCCGTGCAGAGGATCTCTTTTCTCGGTATGGAGATCGACTCGGTCGCCATGTGCGCGCAGCTTACGAGCGAGCGCGCGCAGTCACTGCTGACTTGTCTTCGTCAGTTCGAGGACAAGAGTGCGGTTCCACTGAAACTTTTTCAGAGGCTCCTGGGGCATATGGCATCCGCAGCCGCAGTAACGCCGCTGGGATTGCTTCATATGAGACCGCTTCAGCTTTGGCTTCGCGATCGAGTCCCGAGGTGGGCATGGCAACACGGCACGCTCCGAGTCCCAGTGACTCCAGCCTGCCGTCAGACCTTCACCCCGTGGGCGAACCTCAATTTTCTACGGGCCGGAGTGCCCTTAGAACGAGTTTCCCGGCATGTTGTTGTGTCAACAGATGCCTCCAACACGGGCTGGGGCGCCATGTGCAATGGTCATGCTGCCGCGGGCTCCTGGACAGGACCCCAGCGCCTTTGGCATGTCAATTGCCTCGAGTTGCTGGCTGTACGTCTCACCCTGCACCGCTTCCATGCGCTGCTCAGGGGCCAGCACGTACTAGTCCGATCAGACAATACCGCAACAGTAGCGTACATCAACCACCAGGGTGGTCTACGCTCCCGCCGTATGTCGCAACTCGCTCGCCACCTCCTCATATGGAGTCAGAAGCATCTGAGGTCGCTTCGAGCCATTTATATCCCGGGACACCTGAACCAGGCGGCCGACGAGCTGTCTCGAGTTCGGCCTCTCGCTGGAGAATGGCGACTCCATCCCCAGACGGCCCAGCTGATTTGGGATCAGTTCGGCGACGCACAGGTAGACCTGTTTGCCTCCCACGACTCGTCCCATTGCGACCTGTTTTACTCCCTGACCGAGGGCACGCTCGGCACGGATGCACTGGCGCACAGCTGGCCGCGGGGCCTACGCAAGTATGCGTTTCCCCCAGTGAGCCTTCTTGCGCAGACCTTGCGCAAGATCAGGGAGGACGAGGAGCAGGTCATTTTGGTTGCCCCGTATTGGCCCAACCGGACCTGGTTCTCCGAACTAGTACTCCTCGCGACAGCACCTCCCTGGCCAATTCCTCTGAGGAAGGACCTCCTTTCTCAGGGACGGGGCACCTTATGGCACCCTCGTCCCGATCTTTGGAACCTCCATGTGTGGCTCCTGGACGGGACGAGGCAGGTTTGAGTACCCTACCACCTGCGGTGGTGGCTACCATCACTTCCGCTAGAGCATCGTCCACGAGACATGCCTATGCGTTGAAGTGGAACCTCTTCGTCAACTGGTGTTCTTCTAAACATCAAGAACCCACGAAATGCCAGATCAGTGTCGTGCTTTCCTTCCTGCAAGAAGGGTTGGAGCGAAGGCTGTCTCCCTCCACCCTGAAAGTGTATGTTGCCGCCATTGCCGCACATCACGAAGCAGTTGATGGTAAGTCTCTGGGAAGGCACGACCTGATCGTCAGGTTCCTGAGGGGAGCGAGGAGACTAAATCCTCCTCGTCCTCCCTTCGTACCCTCTTGGGACCTCTCAGTGGTTCTAACTGCCCTGCAGAGTGCTCCATTTGAGCCTTTACAGTCAGTGGAGCTTAAGTTCCTGTCAATGAAGACAGCGCTCCTGGTTGCATTGGCCTCCATCAAGAGGGTAGGGGACCTGCAGGTATTTTCGGTTGACGAAGCGTGCCTGGAATTCGGGCCGGCTAACTCTCACGTGATCCTGAGACCCCGGCTTGGATACGTGCCCAAGGTTCCTACCACACCCTTTCGAGACCAGGTAGTGAACCTGCAAGCGCTGCCCTTGGAGGAGGCAGACCCAGCCTTGGCACTGCTCTGTCCAGTACGCGCCCTCCGTGCTTACGTAGACAGAACGCGGTGTTTCAGGACCTCAGACCAGCTCTTTGTCTGTCATGGTGGGAAGCTAAAGGGAAAGGCTCTCTCAAAGCAAAGGTTATCCCACTGGATAGTGGATACCATTACTTTGGCATACCAGCAGCAAGGTCGTCCGTGCCCCCTTGGTGTGAAAGCCCACTCCACACGTAGTGTGGCTTCCTCTTGGGCTCTAGCGCATGGCGCCTCGCTAACAGACATTTGTAGAGCTGCAGGCTGGGCGACACCCAACACATTCGCGAGATTCTATAATCTCCGAGTAGAGCCAGTTTCTTCTCATGTACTCGCTTCAACCAGCCGGTGCTAGATTCTGCTCAGGTGTCTTCGCTTGCTCGCCATTCCTCTCCACGGACGGGATACGTGCGATATTTCTCTCAGGTGAGTCTGAGTTTCCTCCAGCACTGGTTACGTCAACGCCTGAGTTATGCCAATCTGCCATAACGCAGCTTTTGCGCTTGACTAGGTGCCTCCATGTGCATGGTTCCCCCTCTGGGCGACCCCCACATGTGTATTCCACTGTAAGTCTCCTTGTGAGCGTGTGTCTTTCCCTTGGCAAGCCACCTTGCCACCCCTGGGGTTTAAAATTCCACCTGCGGCTGGACACCCCAGTGATTTTCCATATGCAGCCCTCTGGGTCATATGTGTATTCTAAGTCCCCCCCATCAATGGCTGGGCATAATTGCATATTTCTCTCTGGAGATATGCTTCCCAGTGTACCTTGGTATCTCTGTGTTAAGTAGGACTCCTTCGTTCGTGCTAGTCTCACAACAGGGAGCTCAGACTTACGCAGGGCACTGGAAGACAGACTAGGTGGCGTGATTAGACTGGAACCCCAATCGTCGTCATCCGACGTAACTCGGAGTGACCACGAAAGGGAACGTCTCGGTTACGGATGTAACCCTCATTCCCTGAGTGGGAACGGAGACGTTACGTCTTCCTGCCACTTCCGCTGTACCGCTGAAAAACGCCTGGGGCTAGTCTCGGCTCCTCAGCGAAGACATATCTGCATTGTGCCAGCGTACTTCCTTTTATACCCCCTGCGGCGGGCGGAGTTACGCTGTGCAAATTCCGCAGACCCATGGCATTTCATTGCCATTGGCTCGTTTTATATACTCGAAGGTGATAGGCTTCTAAGCGAAACCCCAATCGTCGTCATCCGACGTAACGTCTCCGTTCCCACTCAGGGAACGAGGGTTACATCCGTAACCGAGACGTTTCTTTCATATAACCAAGGCGCGGAAACACCGCCGCGTGATCTTGATCATACAAAGTGGGTTTCCACTTGGCGTATCACATTGGACGCTGCTGCCATGAGGCCCAACAGTATCTGAAACAATTTTACAGTGAGTGACTGGCCTAGCTTTAACTCTTTCGTGGCTGTGAGGATAGCAGCTACACAAGGGGCGATAGGATGGCTCGCATCGTGACTGAATCCCAAACCACACCAAGGAAAGTGGTTCTCTGCAGTGGAGAAAGCACACTTTTCTTGCCATTGAGTCTCGACCCCAATTTCTGCATGTGTGCGAGGATGACATCCCGATACCGAACCGCCAACTGCTCTGACTCCGCTAGAATCAGCCAGTTGTCTATGTAGTTCATAATGCGTATGCCCTACAGCTTGAGCGGGGCCAGAGCGGCAACTACGCATTTGGTGAACATGCGGGGTGATAGACCTAAACCGAATGGAAGCACCGGAGTTATAAACTCCAAAAACTCCTTGTACATAGGGGATTGAGATGGCGAATCTTCAATTTCCATTAACTCGATGCTCAGCACATCCATCTCCTCGGAGGTGGACAGCTGCAGCATCGTATTATACCATTTAATTCTTCAAAATTAAATGCAGTAAAAGATCAACCAGACAAGTCAAAATGGTCTGGATGAAAGGCTGAACTTATACATGAATCTAACGACTGAAAGTCAGATAGGCATTAATCATTTAATTCCTCAAAATTAAACACAGCAAATGATCAACCAGACAAGTCAACAAGGTCTGGATGAAAGGCTGAACTTATACATGAATCTAACTACTGAAAGTCAGATAAGCATTCATCAATTAATTCCTCAAAATTAAATGCAGCCAACTTATTTAATTCCTCAAACCTTAACACCTATGAAGAGATGGTGCCAACCCCTGCTTAACTCTGAATCAACATGCACCAATGCTATATTTTCTAAATGTCTTAATCATTTGTTAACAAAGAAGTATTCATTACTTCAATGAGCTCATTGTATCTGCATTAAATTACTACATTGTTTAAATTAATTCATTTTTAGCTAACTGTTATTTTTGGATATGTACATTTCTGAAATACATAACTTAGACAGTTACCTGATAACAGAACACTCTAAACTGTAATATGGACTCGAGCACTTTCTGTAAAGCTGCTTTGAAATGATGTGTATTGTGAAAAGCACTATACAAATAAATGTGAATTGAATTGGATGCGTTTAGATCGTTAAAATAGGGCCCTTCATCTCTTCCTTAACCTCAGAAATGATGCTACAATTATCTTCCATTTTTTTTTTTGGACAGCTCCTCCAACATTTTCTCCAGCTTGTCAAGTCTTCTACCGAGGGAGTAAATGGCCTATCCACATTAGAGACATCTTCCACCTGATCAGGACACACTTTCTTCATAATAACAGGTATATTCTCAGCCCCACATTACTCCAATAGCGAGGCTGTAAGGGGTAGACTTACTGTGTTTTCAATGGCAGTGAAGAGAATGTATGTCTATCCCTCACAGCCTCGCTTTCATTTAAAAATCAAAGATGGTGTTGTGAATAAGGTCTATTATACAACACCGGAGCAACTTTAATCTAGTTACAGATATGGGTGAGTGATGCATGTACGCAATTTCCTACGAAAACCATCCCGCTAGGTCTAAAGTATAAACACTTATATGCATACTATATTGAAGCAGGTGTGGCAATTAGAGGTATCACAGCAGCTCTTAAATTTCTAGATTATTACTGATTCCAAAAAGGTAACGACTACGCCACCCAGAACTAACTCTGGGAAAAGCCCAAGGGGCACAGGTTCAAGTTCTCAGAAAATGACCAAGAGGCATGGGTACCTTGTATAAAACTTATACATCTTTATTAAACAAAAATAATTAGAATTTGGCTCGTTCAATGAATCACACGTAACAGCAAGAAGATTTCACCCAGCAAGCAACACCAACTGCTGCAAAACAAACAAAAAAAGAGAAACAAAAACAAACACCACAACCAAAAGAGCTGGGGCTTACCACTAGGGCGGCAGGCTTGACACCGGGCTTCCAGAATGCCCGTAGTAGTAATAATGATAATAACCACACACGTGCCCCAAACCACTCATACCCTCCAAAGGATTCACGGCAACTCCACGCCACTCTGGTGAACAGTGAGACAACCACACGGGAAGGGTCAGCCTGCCCTCTCCAGGTCCCAGCTCCAGTACAAGAAAAAAAGAAAAGGTTACAGCAAAAAGAAATGTCAACAAACAACAAAATACAAAACACAAAAACAACAATAATAAAAAAAAAATAATCAAGTACAGCAAACCAAACATCAATTTGGCAAAACAAAATCAATAAGAGCAACACTGACCAATTGCAAACAAGCCCTACTGTTTGCAACAAATCAAGGAAAACAACCAAAACCAGAAAAGAAAAATAATGTTACTGATTGCAACAAAACAAAATAACAAGACAGATTATTAAATACCAAGTCGGCGTTACCAAATATAAAGCAAAATAAATGAAGCCAAAACAAGACACCATAATTACAAAACAAATGAATATAAGAAAACACAATAAAGGAAAAACAAGCGTTACTGAATGCAATGCAAACTTAACGGATGCAAAACATGCATTAAACGAAAGCAAAACAAATGTTAAAGACAGAAGTAAATAAAAGAAAAGAAAAATGAGAACACACAAAAATAGAAAACAAAATAATTAAACAAAATTAATAAATACAACCTAAATCATTAAACAAAACAGAATTAAAGCTAAACAGCAGTGTTGAAGGTGCAAGCCATGCTGGAATCAAGTTGTTGCAGGATGCAAACTGGAAGCCAAACAGACCCACTCACAGAATGGTTTCAACTCCTAAAACGCATAAAATAATTATAACCCCATTTACCTTTATGAGGGCCAAAGGGAAATAGAAGGTTATACATACCAAATCGTGCAAAACACATCATCTATCCGGCAGCCACCACTCTATTTGATCACATGCAGACGGCGGAATTCACCCACAAAGGCATCACATGCAGTTCGCACATACAGCGGAGCGCCACGGCAAAGCAACGGTTGTTGATCATCTATGGGTGCAACAGGCACTCAACCGAACGCCAGCCCAACCGAAATTACTGTTAGCAAACAACAAACATGTAAAAAGGACTTTTAGCATCTACCACACGGAAAACCACGGAGAAAACACCCATAAATACCCCTTGTGCAGCGCAACGAGACGTCGGAAGTGAGATCGCCAGGTATGACGCAATACCCGTTTTACCGTACCGCTTGCCTTATATACACGCTCCCTCGCAAATGTTACCCGGGGGGGGGGGGGACTGGTCAAATAGGACCACAGCAATAATTTGCGTTTCACCACACAGGGTAAGACAAAAATATTGATAATGTATTGACTTCTTATTTAAATGTTGTTAATTTTAAACAGAAAAAGTTACATAGTGTATCTTTAAGTTATCTTTGTGTCAATTAAATGGATTAAACTATTTAGAAAAATGCCTGTCCTGTCATTTCCTCAAGATAGATTGAACCTAAATGTTAATTAGAATTCAGTGCGTAATCAAGTAGATTGTGAAGGCGTCTGGGTAGTATTATAATACAATTCTCAAAATGTTGACTTCAGTACACAGAAAATGAGTGTATTTGGTTTTTGAAAACCAGTTGATTGGATGATCAAATGAAAGTCTAGCTTTGTGTTAGTCTTACATGTTTATTTGAATGTAAATAATCCAGAACCAACACACTAAAAACACAAAACACACGCACACACAAAAACAATATCTCAAATAAAATGTGGGTAAAAAAACATATTTTTAAGCAGGTGACACATACAGTAGATTTTCTTAAATCTTTTGTTTAATATGCAAATTAATTACAATAAGAAAATAATCTAGTAGATGTATTACAATTAATATTTTTTCTTAGGTGTCATGTTGTAATATTTGTATTTGCAAGTAACAAATGAAACAAACCATATAACTTTGATTACTTCTGATAATTACATTTTTTTGCCGTCTGTTATTCGTCTCCCCAACAATTACTGTCTTCATTTAAGGAAGTATGCGGTCTCCACAACACTGCAGTTCAATTCTACATTTTCTCAAGCTGTAAATAAAGCTGGTTTTCTGCCTTTAAAAGCATACAGAAGTGCAGCTGCTACTAGACAAAGTGCCGTGCTGCTAATGCAATCTTTTTAATACAAGCATATGTCATTTAGCTGCCTCAGCAGTGCAAATATAGAAACTCCATCATGATGTTGATTGCTGACTTAATGATTCAGATTCCTGGAGAGGCAGAAACATGACAATGAGTTTTTAGAATAATAATAATTTGGTATCCGCAATAATTTATATAGCACTTTTCTCTGCACTCCAAAGCGCTTTTTATAGGTTTATCATACTTGAAATTGTTAACCTAGAGTCTGAAATAGTTCATCTCAGGTTTTGGGATTTCACACTGTACATTTAAAAACCCTGGATGGGACTTTTTATTTGCAAATTTACAGGGATAATAACAGTGATTATTATTTATGAGGTACTTTTTTATGACAGTTCAAAGTGCATGTATATTTAATAAAACATTGAGGCAGTTTATGACCCAGGGTTAAAAGATGTTAACTCAGGCTTCTTAGTGCAGGAGCTATGACTTTTAAGACCAAGTTTAAAACGGCTTTAAAATTGTGTAATTTAACTACCTTTAAATGATGTCAGGCCATTAGCTTCTGCTGCTGGTGAGTCTTCATCTTCAAGAAAAAATTGTAAGATTAATTTGTAATAAATGATTTCTGAGATTGCTCTCTTATTGCTCAGAAACATTATTATACTCCTGTATTGTGTGTACACTCTTAAAAATAAAGGTTCTTTATTGGCATTATTGATGGTTCCATGAAGAACTTTTAACATCAGTGGTACCTTTTCATTCTACTAAAGGTTCTTTATAGTGCAAAAAAGGTTCTTTAGTTTATTAAAATGTTTTTCACACAAAGAAAAATTGCTCTTTTAAGAACCGATCACTAAACGTTCTTTGGTTCCCTTTCAGTCAGTCACGTTCGACATCACGCCGGAATGTACCGACGAATTGGGATCTTGCCTGAGAGCCCAATCACCTTCGAGTGATTCAAGCTCGAAACTAAAGAGCCAATGCACGCACCCTCTGCCCAACCGTCCCTGGAACCAGATAAGTATTGCACCGCACACTCAGACCCCACTTCGGGACGCTATGCCGTCACTTAAGTTGGGTCGCTGCGTTCCATCTCGCTGCCCTACTCCGGGTCCATCTGTGGTTCTTCTGGCCCCGCTTGTATGGTCTCTGGGATCCCCTACCCATCTCGCTGGCTCATTCGGACTATCAGACTCGGCTATGCTATTCAGTTTGCCGGTGTCCCCCAAAGATTATAGACATTCAGTTCACCTCTGTGCAGGACAAGGGTGCCCCTGTCTTACGGACGGAGATCGCAGTCCTACTGGCATAGCCGGTACCTCCAGCCGATATGAAGACCGATATGAAGCCGCTACTTCATTGTATCCAAAAATGGAGAGAAAATGAAGGCCCCATCCAAAGGCGGTCCAGCTGAGTTGGAGGCGCTTCGGGACCGCACAGGTAGACCTGTTTGCCACGGACACGTCTCATTGCCAGTTGTTTTACTCCCTGACCGAGGGGACCCTCGGCATGGATGTGCTGGCACACAGCTCGCCCTGGGGCCTACACAAGTATGCGTTTCCCCCAAATCCGCCTCACTCTCAATCCGTACCCCCTTGGGATCTCTTATTGGTGCCAATGGCACTGCAGAGAGCCTCCTTTGAACCGCTGCAGTCAGCAGTGCTTCTGACTGCGCTGGCTTCCATTAAGAGGTGCAGCAATAGTGGCGCTTTGTTAGGGATCCCAGTTAATCTATACGTTCCGGCGTGATGTTAAATGTGACCGACTGAGAGTAAGCGTCTCCATTACATATGTAACCCTCGTTCCCTGAAGGAGGGAATGGAGACGTCACTTCCCGTCACCAAAGTTGCTGTACCACTGTTTAGCGGCCGAGTCACCTGCTCGGCTCCTCAGCTAAAACCTGAACTGCGGACACACCCGCTTCCATATTTATACCCGTGCTGCGGGGTGGAGCACGCAATGCAAATCTCGCATGCCAATGTGAATTGGGTCGTTACATACGTAACCTAGATGTTCTTATCACTGAGAAAAAAACCTCCATTGCAGCCTTTATTTTTAAGAGTGTAATGTACAACAACAACAAACTGACAGTTTACATCCATCTTTTTGAGTTATGACATATTTGAATGAAATTATGTAGAGGAACATACTTATGTAACAAACATAATATTTACGTTGATTCATCAAAAAAAGTCACTGCAACTACTTGAGTAACGCCGAAATGTGAGTTTAAATTACACACAATATTATGTTAATGTGTAAAATGAAATGATTGATTTCTTTTACAAATATTATGATATGATAGACATTAGTAGATTATATGTTTGTTAGGTTTCTTACCTTTAATCACACCATCCACATGAATGGCTGAAACAAGATCAGTTACCAGTTCTTCTTTTTCCTCACATTCTGAATGATATTAGAGAGAGTGTGGTGATTTATTTTAGTTAAAAAATCTACAGTGATAATTCTGGCTTGTTAAAGGGACTGTGTGTAGGAATTTCTCCCATCTAGTGGTGAAATTGTATTTTGCATTCAAACGAATAATGCTCTCCAGCGCCTCACTTTTTCAAATGCGCGTTGCATCTACGGTTGCCGTTATGTACCAAAAAGCTATGACAGGATGTCTTATAATAGCACTTCGAGTTTTTCATCGGGTGAACAGGTTTGTTATTTAAAACAAACTGAAACTTGAAACAACGAAAAAAAGAATGTTACAGTTATCAATTACTGACTGTGAAAAACATTAACTATGGTAATTAGTAGTAATGCCGCCTTTACTCGTTATATTTTTTGAAGTACGTGCATTGTTAGATATCATCATCATCAGAGCCTTCTCTAACGTTACTTTACTCAATAGCTGCTATTCATCAAAGAGCCTGTTTAACTTTTAACTATAAATGTTCGACTGTCTATATAATAAAATACACAACCAAGCAATGAAAAAAAGCTTGTAATTAAGACCGTAACATTGACTTACCTGTCGAGAAGAAAGCAGGCAACTTCAGCGTCTCTTTTGAAAGCTTTCTCCTGCATTAGCTATCCCAACATTAACCCTTGTTTTTGTAATCTCCGGTCACGTTTCCTTTTACGGTCTATTTTGGACTTTTTCGACGACAAGGGCTCCTTATCCTGTGACTCAGCATATGTATGAATGAACGGTGTATAAATAATCGTGCAGTGTGCATCCTTTTAAACTTGCCGCGGCAGTGACAAGCGCCTCTCACTGCTCTGCTCCTCCGTTTCTGCTGGCTTCAGTCACGTGACGCTGGTTCTGAACGAAAACGCGTTGTGGAAACGCCTTGGCCTAGTACTTTTTGTCCCTCTCTGCTATTATAGTTTTTCAAGATGACGGAACTACATGGAAGCCTCCGTGGACCTACCCGTCCTATGTATATAAAGATAATAAATTCTTCGTTTACGAGGATTAGTCTGATCATTGGCATAGGTATTTGTACACCATTGAGGGCATATTTATGAATAAAAATATTGATTTTAGATAATAAAATACCTAAAAAGCTACACATAGTCCCTTTAAACAAGCAAATTCATGCAAAATGAATGTCACTAATAGTTTTTCATATAATATCACAAAAGCTTGGGATATGAAATAGTACCATTTGTTAAAGTGACTGAATACATGACTGTGTTTTTGATTGTAACGTCAGCCAGACACAGTTAAAGGCACATACCTTCCATCTCTGTGGGACTGTTGTCCATGTACTCCTTCAAGGGTGAAGCTGTTTCTACAGAGAAATTAAAGACCCATACAAATGCAAATATAGATAAATTGCGCGCGCACACACACACACACACACACACACACACACACACACACACACACACACACACACACACACACACACACACACACACACACACACACACACACGTGGTGTGTATTTATGGTGACTTTTCATAGACATAACAATTTGTATACTGTACAAACTGTATTTTCTATCCCCTTACACTAACCCTACCCATCACAGGAAACTTTCAGCATTTTTACATTTTCAAAAAAAAAAAAAAAAGTTTGTATGATTTATAAGCTGTTTTCCTAATTTCTTCCAAATTTCTGGTATTAATATAGTTGTGGGGACATTTGGTACCCATAACTTACGGTTCTTGGAGTCTGCCATTGAGAAAAACAAGTCCTCTGGTACCGTTTCTATTTTCTCTAAAGATAATGATAAGAAACAAAAGTTTTGTAAGAAGTAATTAAATGTAAAATGTTACTAATATAATTAAAAACACAGAAGCTACATGTTTTTACACAGAAGATAAAACTGTTTTTACTGTATTATTGATATAATAATAAATGCAAATAAATGCAAGTTTTGTCCCAAATGACGCACTGTACACTATGCACTCAACCGTGTACTGTATGAATTTTGTAAGGTTATATTTGTCCCTACGTAATTAAAGCTGTGACAGTTGAGTGCATGAAGTGTTCAACATTAATTAAGTGCATCATCCGGATATTTGAAGTGCACTTTTTTTTCCAGTGTGAAATGCAGTGCAGTCTTGGGGAGCATTAGAGACTTTTAGAAATTTAAAACATTTAAAAATCGAAACATCTGAATGGTAGTTTATGACAACAAGCTGAAAATGTCTGAATCCATGTCAAAGGCTTAAGGCTTAATAACAATTTTACATTTTTAGCAGCTATTTACACTGTGTACTAGAGGGTAAATAGTGTTTACACTGAGTGTAAATAATAGTAGACACTGTTTACACCAACTGTAAATATAAAAAAATGAAATCCTGTTTACACTACATCCACTGATAGATACTATTCAAAGAAAGTGTAAATAGAAGCGGCACTACAGTATTTGAAGTCTGAGCAATGGGCGACATGAGGCTGGTTGCTGGTGCTTGGTGTAAATAGATATTGCTTGTTTTTTAACGATGAGACCAGTATTATTAATTAAGTATATGAATTGTTTTCTGTTTGTACCTGGTTTACGTGTGATTCTCAGAACGAGGCATCCAATGATCAGGATTACAATAAAGCAGACAAGACATCCTGAGATGGCCAGCAGAATTTTTCTTTTTAATACTGTAATAATGAGGGAAATTATTAAGTTAATCAAATTAAATTAGCATTCCCTTAAAAAATGTATGTAGAAATTATATATAAAAAGTTTTTTTTTTTTTTTTTTCATCAAGGTAACAGGATACTTATCTCACTTTTAAAAATGTTTGTTTTCCTCATTTTTTATCTAAACTATGTTCCCTTTCAAAAACTACTCTCAATGCTGCGCTTGATTCAGTGCTCTGGGAACACTTTTTGTTGTGACCAGCTGTGAAATATGTGTGCAACACGTCAACGAAATTGACTTAGAACTTGTATAGCCTCGGACAGGGATGTCATCGCTCACCAGAGGCTATAATTATATGTGCCACAGGTGCATCGACAGGTCTTTTTGTCTTCAGACCATACTGTGTGTATGTGTGTGATTAAAGCTCTATCTATCTCTCTCCTAGGAGTTAGTTTTCATTAGGCAGTGTGCAGAAAATTCTCTTTCTGGAAGAGGAGCACGCTGCCCTTGCGTTGGAGTGCGAGCATTGTGAATTATTCACGGTTAAGATGCTACGTGCTCCTCTTGCTTACTTCCAAGGGCCAGCATCCGCTTTGCCATCATTGGGCTCGCAAATGGATTTGGCTGAGGGGGAAGAGACGGGTCCGTCCCTAGCACTCGCTCTCTCTCAAGACCCAGATGTCCTTTTGCTCGATCCCGACGCGTGCCCCGATGCTTCTTCGGCTCGGTGAGGAGGTCAATTAATTATTATGAGTTGCCTACCTCAGAGTGTTCCTCACGTGATGACAAAGCGTGTGAGGAAATACTCAAGATGGTTACTTGAACAAGAGACCCCCCCTAACGCTCTAAACTGGAAGACAGATTTCAGTCTGGTGGCCAGGAGGAGGGACCCCTACAGAGGTCTCTCCCCTTCTTTGAAGACCTCCATAACGAGTTATCTCGTTCATGGGGGAAACCATTTACTTCTTGTGTCTTTGCATCTTCAACGTCGACATTTTCAATTATCGTGGGTGCAAAGGCATGGGGATATACAATGATGCCACAGGTCGAAGAGATGCTTGCAAGGTATCTCTCACCTGGTTCAGCATCATCATTTAAAGAAAACAACTCTCCCTACTAAGCCGTGCAGAACCACCTCAACACTAGTGGGGAAAGCGTTTTAAGTGGCAAGTCAGGCTGATGATACACTGCACACCATGGCGGTGTTACAGACATACCAGGCTGACCTGCTAAAGGACCTGAGTGCGGGAGGTTCCATCGACAAGGAGGCATTCTCAGAGCTTTGTCGAGCCACAGATTTGTCCCTCCGTGCGACCAAGCAAATGGCACGCGCTATCGGACGTTCAATGGGTGCTTTGGTCCGCACGGAGAGGCACCTGTGGCTGAATCTCACGGGCATCAAGGACAGGGACTGAGTGTTCCTGCTTGATGCCCCGATCTCACCTTCCTGCCTTTTTGGTGACTTGGTTAATACAGTTGTCAGAAAGTTTCAGGAGGTGAAGAAACACAAGGAAGCATTCGTGCAATTCCTTAATCGCCACACTCAGGGGGAACGGGTGTAGGTCACTCAGCCTCATCCCGGTCCTTCTGTAAAACGTGAGGCACAAAAATAGAGTGTGGCAAGTAGCACTCCCCCTCATCAAGACTGGGAACCGTCTCACCGCCCTCAGCAGCCTCCAAAATGGCCAGACCTCAGGACTATCATCTCCAAAAAGAAGTCCTGATGGTCTTGCGCCCAGCTCTGTGGAGGTGGCCCCCCCGGGACGTGGCGGATGAAAAATAAATCAGCCCGCCCCTTCCCGGCACCCCCACGAAACCTCTGTACAAGCCCAGCCGCCTCTGATGTTTCGGGGGGCAGCAAAATGTTGGGTGTTCCATTGCTTCCTGTTGTTGCCGAGGACTCATGTCTGAGACCTTTTTGTGAGCTTGTGAGTTCACACTACACAACCGTGAGGGGTCCAGACACCCCCAGTTCTAAGTCAGTTTCATTGATGTGTTGCAGACATATTTCACAGCTGGTCACAACAAAAATTGCTGCATCTCGTTCCCGCTTTTTCAGGGAACAGGGTTATAGTCAGGTAACCCGAGACGATCTTGAAAATCTTGAAGATAACTTGACATTGTTTTAATCCACAAATCATTCACATATATACATTGTATGAAATAAGTTTATAATAAATATTTACATTACTCACTAATATTATTGGCCATGAAGCCCTCACTCAGAGCAGAGTACAGTGGTCTCTCTGTCCTTATTCCCTTGCACTTGAATTCACTTTTAATAGTTTCTTCAGTTGCTGTCACTTTGTAGATATCTGACGACCCATTGAGCCTCTGTTCGTTCTCAAACCAGGCGTAGCTCCACTGTCTGCCGTCTGAGACGTT
The DNA here is from genome assembly GCF_965113295.1 of Leuciscus leuciscus. Lineage (NCBI taxonomy): Eukaryota > Metazoa > Chordata > Actinopteri > Cypriniformes > Leuciscidae > Leuciscus > Leuciscus leuciscus. Next base: position 26,172,150 of record NC_138742.1, read on the forward strand.
ACATCTGAGGGTCAGGATATTCCCAGACATGATGTCGCTCAATTCAGTCTCCAGACTCAGAACTGCAGGTGGACGAGCTTAGAACAAAACAAAATATTATTTTATAAATAATTTGTTATAAAATGTATTTCAAACTGAGTCTTCTAATTATTCCTAGTCAATTGGCATCAGTGCTTTTACTTTTACTAGTTTTAGGAACTATTTAAAATGCACTTACTGGTGAAATCAATACTTTATTCATACCATGTATGTTCAAAACATATCATACAGTAAACTACACTTTACGTAACTAGATTATGTAATTTAATTACAAAATAAATGTAACTGTAATCAGTTACAGTTACTTTTTATTAAATTACAGTTACTTATGTGCACTATGTCTCCTGCCATTTAAAGGCTGTTTATTAAAGCTATGCTATTCTGATGCTTTTGATTGGTTGAATTTGCAGCGCACCCCATCAGCCAATTACATCAGTCCACATTGCTGCTGAAATATTTAGATTACAAGCTGTCTGAGAGTTGCCACCATGGCGAGTGACAAAAATGCATCCCAGTGCTGGAAATGTAAAAAATATTTTCTAAATCAGAAAGGGGCGCAAATATAACAGCTCAGTGCAAAATATGTTTGCCAACTATTAAAATGCTATTGACATTGAATGTTTCAATGTCGAACCTGAGGAAGCATCTGCAGGCCTAAAGTTAACTGTAAGCAGTCAATAAAAAAAGTAGTAAAGGCATTGCCTACACTCGCCTGCCACACCATGCTACTAATGTGTATTCAAGATGAATTTTAGCTGTTCTGCTAGGTGCATGTCCAGTAGTTTATTTAACAATTATAATCTCCATTCGTAACAAATTAGTTATGTCTAGTCTGCTAGCTACAAAGACGTCTTTACCAGCCACACTTCTATTTATGAATCAGTGTTGAGTACTACTGTAAGGTTAACCTGGTTTAAATGTTTTAAAATAATTAACAGTTGAAAACATTCATTATACATTTAGAAAGTAATCAAATGTAATCAGTTACATTACTTTAATAAAGTTACACAATAGTTGAATAGTTACAAAACTTATTACATTTTAAATAGGGTAACATGTTATAACATATACAACCTATAACATATACAAAGTACCGTACCAAACATTATTAACACTGGGCACTAGAGACTCACCTTTAACTTGCACTTGTAGAGTCTCACTATCCACTGAGAAGTCTCCTCTCTTTGCTGTGCAGTGATAGACACCAGTGTTAGAGAGCGATGCAGAGTGGATAATATACATTGGATCTGTGACCAAGGGTTTTGATTCTTTATACCAGTCATACTTCCAACCATCACCAGTTATGTTACAACCAAGCTGGACTTTCTCCTCAGTGTAAAAGAAATCAAACCACTGATCTTTTCTGATGTGTGGTTTTGGTGTGTCAACTAGGAGCAACAGAAGTAAAAAAAAATAAAATAATGGACCACTTTCAAACAACTACTGCCTTGAATTGCATGTGCTTGTAATTCTTTATAATCCTCACACAAAATGAACAACATTTTTCAGTGAAAATCCTTTTGCACATAGTCAGGAAGCTGTAAACGCTGATACTAACCTTTTTATAATACAAATGTCAGTGCAACAGTAAAGCAGCTAAACCTTTTCTATGGAAAGCAAAATCCTCATTGACCTCTTTAAAGGACAAGTTCGGTATTTTACACTTAAAGCCCTGTTTACAGATCGTATCTGATGAAATAGAACGGTTAAGATTAAAATTTGGACACATGCTCCTGACCCGAGAATTTTAGGTTTATTTCGCTTTTGTGGACCTATTTTGGCAAACGCGTCACACCCGTGATTCTTCCGTTGAGAGCTTGAATAATAGACACTCCAGCCCAGTTGGTGGCGATAATGCACCTTTGCCGCGGTTGCTAAAGGTGCTGCGGTCTCACAGCACGTCCTATTAAGTCAATGGAGTTGGACAAAAACTACGATAAAACCTGTTGGAATGGATCTTTTTCAGCGATTTTTGAGTGAACATATCAGTGAACACCCCTGACCACTCGGTGAGTTTCACGTCTTTGTAAACGAAAGTTTAATGTGTTTTTAGGACGGAATCTTCCAGTGCACATAGACAACCATTGTGGGGGTGGGGGTGGGAAGCGAAATAAACCTAAAATTCTCGGGACAGCAGCATGTGTCCAAATTTTAATCTTAACCGTTCTATTTCATCAGATACGATCTGTAAACAGGGCTTTAAGTGTAAAATACCGAACTTGTCCTTTAAAGGACAATTCCGGTGAAAAATGAACCTTGGGGTAATTAACACATGGTTACCGAGTCGATCGTTCCCTGGGATGCGTTTTCATGAAAATCTAATGTTAAGAGTTTTATCTCTAAAAACAGATTAGCTCATGGGGCACAGAGTAAGTAAAAGTAAATCGCTAGTTAATACCACTAACAAGGCTCAAAATAGCCTCACACTAACACGGTAGCATAATGAGGGTCCCTACATGCAAACCGAAGCATTGAGAACTTTGTAAGTGTACAGACAGTTTAATAAGAAGATACTTTATAAAGACAGTACATTACGCGTTTGCAGGCAGGCGTCATCTTGGAAATCGAGTCACGAACGCCGTGCTAAGTGAGCTGGTCGATAGGAATTACGTTTGTGAAATCTAACGTAGCACGGCGTTCGTGACTCAACTAGTCGAGACTGTTTTCCAAGATGACGCCTGCCTGCGAACGCGTAATGTACTGTCTTTATAAAGTATCTTCTTATTAAACTGTCTGTACACTTACAAAGTTCTCAATGCTTCGGTTTGCATGTAGGAACCCTCATTATGCTACCGTGTTAGTGTGAGGCTATTTTGAGCCTTGTTAGTGGTATTAACTAGCGATTTACTTTTACTTACTCTGTGCCCCATATACTAGCGTTATAAGCTAATCTGTTTTTAGAGATAAAACTCTTAACATTCGATTTTCATGAAAACGCATCCCAGGGAACGATCGACTGGTAACCATGTGTTAATTACCCCTTGGTTAATTTTTCACCGGAATTGTCCTTTAAGACACATGGCTGTCACTATTTGAATTCTTTTTTAATTTTTACTTTTTTTAATTTCTGACTTTCAAATTTTTCAGAAGTAGATTCACTTGCCATAAATATGAAGTTTCAAAGCTTCTGTATGTCCTGTAGTCACTGGCGTTCTCTTCAGATGTTTTCCTCTGCAGGAATACTGTCCTGAATGACTCGCTTTTGCTGAGCGGATTGAGAGTTTGTTTCCAGAAAAGGAAATTTCCCTGTTACCTGAAAGCTGAGCTCCGTTTCTAAACCATTCATAGCCCCATTCATTAGAATTGATTGAACACTTCAGAATCACTTTTTCATTTGGGTAAAATGTTTTCCATTCAGACTCTATTGACAGTTTTGGTTGAGGCGGCTCTGCACAGGAAAAAAAACAAAAACAAAAAAAGAACAGTAATGACCAATTGATGTAGACAAGTGAATGAGAATTATATTTATAGCCAGAAGCCCAGTTTGTTGGTTATAAAATTGTTTAGTCTAAAATACTTATTTAACTCTCTTGATTCCATGTCATTTATTTAACATATTTGGCAGATGCTTCTGAAGCGACTTACATTGTGTTCAAGTTATAGGTCTGAATTTAATCAGTTCATTAATTTTCTGGGAACTTTACTGAGGCATTGTAAACTCAATGAATGAACAAAGGGAAGAATATTCCACAATAGAAATGACTATAAAGAGGTACATTATGGACTCACCTTCAACTCGCACTTGTAGAGTCTCACTATTCACTGAGAAGTCTCCTCTCTTTGCTGTGCAGTGATAGACACCAGTGTTAGAGGGAGATGCTGAGCTAATAGTGAAGGTTGGATCTGTGATCAAGGGTTTTGAGTCTTTATACCAGTCATACTTCCAACCATCACCAGGCATATTACAACCAAGCTGGACTTTCTCCCTTGTGTAGAAAGGCTCAAACCACTGATCTTTGTTGATGTCTGGTTTTGGTGTGTTATCTAAGAATCACAGGGGTAGAATTAGTAATAATGAACTATCTTCAAGCAATAACTGCTTTGAGTTGCATATGATTACTATTATTTAAAATCCAAGACTAAATGAACTGACTCAAACTGATAATAGTGTCTGGCCACTGTCAAGAAGAGTAGACAGGAAACTGCATATGCTGACATGAACACTGATACAAGCCAATGCAAATGAAAAACAGCTTAAAATATAAACAGCTTCTTCATTGAACTCTTTTGGGTGCCTGTCAATTTCATTAATATCTATTAATCATTGAATATCTTAAGTAGTTTTACCATGAATATGAAGTTGCAAAGCTTCTGTTTGTCCTGTAGTCACTGGCTTTCTCTTCAGATGTTTTCCTCTGCAGGAATACTGTCCTGAATGACTCTCTTTTGCTGAGCGGATTAAGAGTGTGTTTCCAGAAAAGAAAATGTCCCCATCACCTGAAAGCTGATGTTCATCTTCAAACCATTCATTACCCCATTCATTTGAATCTCCATCAATTGAACACTTCAGAGTCACTTTTTCATTTGGGTAAAATGTTTTCCATTCAGACTCTATTGACAGTTTTGGTTGAGGCGGCTCTGCACAGGAAAATAAACAGCAACAACAACAGTAATGAACAATTGACGTAGAAAAGTGAATGAGAATTATACCTATAGCCAGAAGCCCAGTTTCTTGGTTATAAAATTGTTTAGTCTAAAATACTTATTTAACTCTCTTGATTCCATGTCATTTCTTTTACATATTTGGCAGATGCTTCTGAAGCGACTTACATTGTCTTCAAGTTATAGGTCTGAATTTAATCAGTTCATTAATTTTCTGGGAACTTTACTGAGGCATTGTAAACTCAATGAATAAACAATTGGGAAGCATATTCCACAATAGAAATGACTATAAAGAGGTACATTATGGACTCACCTCCAACTCGCACTTGTAGAGTCTCACTATTCACTGAGAAGTTTCCTCTCTTTGCTGTGCAGTGATAGACACCAGTGTTAGATGGAGATGCTGAGTGGATAATATACGTTGGATCTGTGATCAAGGTTTCTGAGTCTTTATACCAGTCATACTTCCAACCATCACCAGTCATATTACAACCAAGCTGGATTTTCTCCCCAGTGTAGAAGAGCTCAAACCACTGATCTTTTTTGATGTCTGGATTTGGTGTGTTATCTAAGAATCACAGGGGTAGAATTAGTAATAATGAACTATCATCAAGCAATAAATGCTTTGAGTTGCATATGATTACTATTATTTAAAATCCAAGACTAAATGAACTGACTCAAACTGATAATAGTGTCTGGCCACTGTCAAGAAGAGTAGACAGGAAACTGCATATGCTGACATGAACACTGATACAAGCCAATGCAAATGAAAAACAGCTTAAAATATAAACAGCTTCTTCGTTAAACTCTTCTGGGTGCCTGCCAATTGCGTTCATATCTATTAATCATAGAATATCATAAGTAGTTTTACCATGAATATGAAGTTGCAAAGCTTCTGTTTGTCCTGTAGTCACTGGCGTTCTCTTCAGATGTTTTCCTCTGCAGGAATACTGTCCTGAATGACTCGCTTTTGCTGAGCGGATTGAGAGTGTGTTTCCAGAAAAGGAAATGTCCTTATTACCCGAAAGTCGAGCTCTGTTTCTAAACCATTCATAGCCCCATTCATTTGAATTGATTGAACACTTCAGAATCACTTTTTCATTTGGGTAAAATGTTTTCCATTGAGAATCTATTGACAGTTTTGGTTGAGGCGGCTCTGCACAGGAAAACAAAAACAACAACAGTAATGAACAATTGACGTGGAAAAGTGAATGAAAATTATACTTATAGCCAGAAGCCCAGTTTCTTGGTTATAAAATTGTTTAGTTTAAAATACTTATTTAACTCTCTTGATTCCATGTCATTTCTTTTACATATTTGGCAGATGCTTCTGAAGCGACTTACATTGTCTTCAAGTTATAGGTCTGAATTGAATCAGTTCATTGATTTCCTGGGAACTTTACTGAGGCATTGTAAACTCAATGAATGAACAAAGGGAAGAATATTCCACAATAGAAATGACTATAAAGAGGTACATTATGGACTCACCTTCAACTCGCACTTGTAGAGTCTCACTATTCACTGAGAAGTCTCCTCTCTTTGCTGTGCAGTGATAGACACCAGTGTCAGAGGGAGATGCTGAGTGGATCATATACATTGGATCTCTGATGAAGGGTTTGGAGTCTTTATACCAGTCATACTTCCATCCATCACCAGTCATATTACAACCAAGCTGGATTTTCTCCCCAGTGTAGAAAGGCTCAAACCACTGATCTTTGCTGATGTCTGGTTTTGGTGTGTTATCTAAGAATCACAGGGGTAGAATTAGTAATAATGAACTATCTTCAAGCAATAACTGCTTTGAGTTGCAAATGCTTACTATTATGCATATTCCAAGACTAAATGAACTGACTCAAACTGCTAATAGTGTCTGGCCACTGTCAAGAAGAGTAGACAGGAAACTACATATGCTGACATGAACACTGATACAAGCCAATGCAAATGAAAATCAGCGTAAAATATAAACAGCTTCTTCATTGAACTCTTGTGGGTGCCTGACAATTTCATTAATATCTATTAATCATAGAATATCTTAAGTAGTTTTACCATAAATACGAAGTTGCAAAGCTTCTGTTTGTCCTGTAGTCACTGGCGTTCTCTTCAGATGTTTTCCTCTGCAGGAATACTGTCCTGAATGACTCGCTTTTGCTGAGCGGATTGAGAGTGTGTTTCCAGAAATGGAAATTTTCCTGTTACCTGAAAGCTGAGCTCCGTTTCTAAACCATTCGTAGCCCCATTCATTTGAATTGATTGAACACTTCAGAATCACTTTTTCATTTGGGTAAAATTTTTTCCATTCAGACTCTATTGAAAGTTTTGGTTGAGGCGGCTCTGCACAGGAAAAAATAAAAAACAACAACAGTAATGAACAATTGACGTGGAAAAGTGAATGAGAATTATACTTATAGCCAGAAGCCCAGTTTCTTGGTTATAAAATTGTTTAGTCTAAAATAGCCTACTTATTTAACTCTCTTGATTCCATGTAATTTCTGTTAAGGTATTGGTCTGAATTTCATCAGTTATATTCCACAATAGAAATTACTTTAAAGAGATACATTATGGACTCACCTTCAACTCGCACTTGTAGAGTCTCACTATCCACTGAGAAGTTTCCTCTCTTTGCTTTGCAGTGATAGACACCAGTGTCAGAGGGAGATGCTGAGTGGATAATATACGTTGGATCTGTGACCAAGGTTTCTGAGTCTTTATACCAGTCATACTTCCATCCATCACCAGGCATATTACAACCAAGCTGGATTTTCTCCCCAGTGTAGAAGGGCTCAAACCACTGATCTTTGCTGATGTCTGGTTTTGATGTGTCATCTAAAAATCACAGGAGTAGAATTAGTAATAATGTACTCTCTGAGTCATTACAATTATATATATATATAAAAAAAGTTTATAATTATTTTAGAATTTTAAAAATAATTTAAAGATTTCTAAAATTATATTTATGCTGGGTTTGCTTATGATTTCAATTAAAATACCAAGAAACATTCTGGTTACTAACACAACCTTGATTCCCTGAGGCAACAGGAATGAGCATTGCGTCAGTTTTCCCCGAAATACTGAAGCCTGATTGGTTAATTCGGTTGCAAGTTTTTGAAACAGCCATTACAGTCTAACTCAGAATTGTTGTAGAATTAATTGATTAAATAAAAGTCGATGAAGGTTTAATTATCTTTGAACTATGTAGTTCTCCATGTCTCATCCATGAAGAGGCCATATAGTGTGAGGCCCTTTACTGCCTGCTCGACCAAATGGTTGAGCACATTTTGAGTCACTATATTTTATTGAGAGGAGTACTTAACTTAACTCAAGCTGATTGAGCCATCTCTACCACCTGGTTGAGGTATGTTATGCCATTAAAAACCACTAGATGTCACAGTGTCAATCAACAGCACTTGTCACAACACTTCTTTTAACATGGATGTCAGAAACAAATAAATCACTCCTGCCATGTGAACTGTTCTTGGTGAAATTTTGCAAGGTAAGCATTTTTTTTTTTTTTTGACGTATTACACTGTAAGTTTTAAAGTTTTAACAAAATTATGTTACTTGGTGCCATGAAAAAACTTTAGTATGTTTTTAATAATTTTTCAAAAACATGCTCAACCAAACGGTTGATTTGTCACATTATGGTAAACGTAGAAAAGCTAAGCTAATGTTTTCAGATCATCCATTTCTGCAGTCAGAATAGATTAATGGATTATTTGCTGAAAAAATATAAACTTCTGATCATTCATAGATATGAATATGACAGCTATTGTTATTTCTTTATGAATATACTGAGATATTTCTTAAGTATGTATTTTTTGCCACTTTTGGATATTTTTTTTAAGTTGATATAATGAATGCATATAGAATTACTGTGTGGAAATCATAATTATCAGAGGCAATTACTTCTTAAGTGACAAATGCTGGTGTATAACACTACTAAAATCCACCGTGTCCGTTACCGAGGGGTGTGGAGGAACTCAACAGGGTTTGGCTAATGAGGAACTCTCTTGGAGCAAGAATGGCACACGTATCCAGTCCATTGGAGGGGAATGGCGATGCAAGCCGACACTTCGAGCGGGGGTTACAGTGTTGACTGGCTTCTTTGCGAGGAGAGCACACGGGAAGCTACCGGCTCGACACGTAGGCTATAGAATCTTGCAAACGTGTTTGGTGTCGCCCAGTCCGCAGCTCTACAAATATCTGTCAGCGAGGTACCCTGTGCCAGCGCCCAGGAGGAAGCTACACTCTGGGTGGAATGGTGCGTCTTGGGATTGATAAACCAAAACAATGGCATCCACTATCCAGTGGGCCAACCTCTGCTTGGAGACAGCCTTTCCCTTCTGCTGGCCTCCATAACAGACGAAGAGCTGGTCTGAGGTCCTGAGACTTTGCGTTCTGTCCACGTATAGGCACAGAGCGCGGACGGGGACAGAGAAAAGCCAGGGCTGGGTCTGCCTCCTCCGGGGGCAGCGCTTGCAGGTTCACCACCTGGTCCCAAAAGGAAGTGGTAGGAACCTTGGGCACATATCCAGGCCGGGGTCTCAGGATGACGTGAGTGTTGGCCGGCCCGAATTCCAGGCATGATTCGTCGACCGAAAATATGTGCAGGTCCCCTACCCTCTTGATAGAGGCCAAAGCAAGCAGGAGAACTGTTTTTATAGACAGGACTTTTAACTCTGCTGCCTGCAATGGCTCAAAGGGAGGTCTCTGCAGTACCGTCAGCACTAGAGATAAGTCCCAAGAGGGTATAGAGGGGGGTGAGGCGGATTCAGTCTCCTCGCTCCCCTCAGGAACCTGACGATCAGGTCGTGCTTCCCGACAGATCTTCCGTAAACTGCATCGTGATGTGCAGCAATAAAGGCAACATACACTTTGAGGGTGGAGGGAGACAGCCCTCGCTCCAACCCATCTTGCAGGAAGGAAAGCACAGTACTGATCGAACATATTCGAGGGTCTTCTCGGTGAGAAGAACACCACTCAACGAACAGGTTCCACTTCAGGGCATAAGCATGCCTCGTAGAGGGTGCTCTCGCAGAAGTGATGGTGTCTACGACAGCATGTGGTAGATCACCTAGAACCTCCGCGTCCCGTCCAGGGACCAGACATGGAGTTTCCAGAGGTCTGGACATGGGTGCAATACGGTGCCCCGTCTCTGAGAGAGGAGGTCCTCCCTGAGAAGAACTGGCCAGGGAGGGGCTGTTGAGAGGAGCATCAGTTCGGGGAACCAGGTCCGGTTGGGCTAATAAGGGGCAACTAGCAAGACCTGCTCCTCTTCCTCCCTGACTTTGCACAGTGTCTGTGCGAGAAGGCACACTGGGTGAAACGCATACTTGTGGAGGCCCCGGGGCCAGCTGTGTGCCAATGCATCCGTGCCGAGGGTCCCCTCGGTCAGGGAGTAAAACAACTGGCAATGGGACGAGTCCGGAGAGGCAAACAGATCTATCTGTGCGGCCCCGAAGTGGTCCCAGATCAGCTGCACCGCCTGGGGATGGAGTCTCCACTCTCCCGTGGCCACAGGCTGTTGTGAGAGCTCGGCGTCGGCACGATTGAGCAGGCCAGGGACATAAGTGGCACGAAGTGACCTCAGATGCTTCTGACTCCATAGAAGGAGATGGCGGGCGAGTTGCGAGTTGTAGACCACCTTGATGGGCAAAGAAAAAAAAAATCCTGTTGCACTACCACACTTGACGGCGTGTTTCTTGAAACATAAAAGCCTAAAATGCCATTATATTACTATCTTTTGCTATTTATTTATTTTAGTTTTTGAATGCAGAAAGAATGTAATGTCTTTGGTTTTGTTACTTTTAGTTATTTGTGTTATTTATTTTTCTTTAATGTTAAAAAAGTGTTAAAATGAAAACCTGAAATATTTAATTGCAAACTTCAATAAATAAAGAATTATAATAAAGAATGATAAAGAAATAATATTTTGATTATGTTTTTAAATAAATTAGTATTATAGTTCATATTTTCTGATTTTCATAGTATGTGTATGAATTCCGGTACTTTTACCATTAAGTGCCATATCAACCATTTGGTAGAGGCCAATATGATGGGATGTGTTGAAAAAAAAATAAAAAAATACATTGAGTGTGGTCACTAGCAACATAAGGAGATAAAGGGTTAACATGCCTGGAGGTGAGGAATAATACAAAAATAGTTCACTCCGTTATCTAATTCACTCTCAATTACAAATTAATTGTATTCGGTTGTGTTGTAGGTACTAAAACAGTCCAGTATGTAGTCAAACTCATTTTTATAATAATAAACCCCTATGAAAAACACCTATGAAAAAATCCTGGCTCAGCCACTGTTCAGACTGTGCTAAAATGTAGTTAATGCAGTGATATTTGTGCAGTCTATATTTTATATGACAACTTGCACTTTGTGATTAAGAAGATTGAATGAATGTTGGTGATAGTTCTGGTGGACGAGGGCCCCTTAAGAGGTAAAGCCCAGGGGCCCCTTAGAGTCCTGGGGTCGGCGGTATCGCCGGCGATACCAGCTCACTTTTTTTCTTATCAGTTCAAACGAGATTCAAAATACTCTGTTGACTTTGATCTTACAAACAAGTTTCATACATCAATCGATCCTGTTAAGTGTGTATTATTTTTGTGTATACTCACAATAAAAACAACGTGTTGTGCTTTTTTGCCAAATAAAGAAAAATAAACATGATGCGAGTTCTGCTTTCTCTCAGTCAGTGAAGTCAATTCTGAAACGCGTTCAAAAATGAACTGTAACTCAGCGAATACTCAGTCAAACAGGCATACAGACACACAGGCATGAAGCTTGAATTCTCTTCTTTTAAATGAAGTAATTTTTATAAAAAAACAAAACAAATATTCACAGTTTATGCAGGCACGTGCAGAGGGGGGGGCGTTGGGTGCTCGAGCACCTGCCCTTTTGCCTCTTGGTGCCCAAAGTGCCCTTTTTTTTCAAGGCAAAATTTCCTCTCCTTTTTTGTAATTAAAGGCCCTTAAATTTGTGGATGCCTGCCCAATCTAACTATTAGTAAAATTAATGAATAATAATTTAGCCGTAAATAAAATGACCCACATGATGACCTTTCACCTGACGAACTCAACCGGGACGATTCCTCACGCTGCACGCGCATTATTTTAATTCGCGCGCCGCGGCAACGCGCACTACCAGAGGATATCTTCAACTCTGCGGCTGCTGGTAAGTGGTGTTTCATTCTCAGCGAAGTGCTTATGATGTTTGTTTACTTATTATTATTATTTTACAAGAACGACGTGAAGAGAGCACGCAGAAATGTTGTTTACATTGCTGTCTGTGTGTAGGCTGTAGAAGTTACGTTAGCTTGCTGTTTAGGGAGAAAAGTTTCACGGGTGTCGAGGGGTCTGGTCTTTTTATGTTATTTATACTTTAAACTATTATTATTATTACAATATTTATTTAAAAAACGTAGAGTGCCTTAAAAATGATCACAACACTGGTAAGACTTACCAGTATCTTATGTTTTGTGTGCAGCAGCCTCTGTGAACATCTCCCCTAGCAGCCTGGGCAGAGTCTGCAGCTTTACAGCAGGTCAGTGAGCTAGTGAGCCAGTTCCAAACACTGTCAGCTATCTTTACATCTTGTCATGGTCACATAAAAATTGTTTAATCAGCTAATATATCTCCTATATGTTTGTTTTAATGTCTACAGTCTCAGATCAACTCCAGCAGTATCATCAGCAGCAGCAGTAACAACAGCAAAGGCAGCAAACTCACTTAAGGACTTTAGTAAGAATTTACCAGAAACAGGTATCACATTAATGTTAAAAATATTGTAAAGTATTAATTGCTGTATTTTTTTTCTGTTTGCTTTGTTTTTATTTTCATTGTATAAATGTAACTCTTGTATTTTTGTAAATCAGTTTATGCCATGAAAATAGCCACAGATGCTGACATGGCATTAAATAAAACTATACTATACTGTACTGTACGAAACGTGGGCCACGTTGATTTTGTCCTACACAGTTTACTATAACAGCTGTTCTTTATTATTCTGTAGCCTATAACAGAGAAGGAAAAGCCATCAGGTTGGGGCAACTTAAGATACTTCAGTTTCTAATCCCAGAGTTATTAATATATCATTCAACGATGACGTGATGACGTGATGAGGGGACAGCAAGTGAGATCTAACATGGCGGTACATTGATCTTCCAAACAAACAACTCTCTTTGATATTTCACTTTAAATCTTACGTCAAACTCATCTGTCATATTGGATAACTCATCTCCTTCAACTCTGGATAATCTCTTCACATTCATCGATAATTATTTCTACAACCTGGACGTCATGTCAACACAAGAAAGGAAGAAAGCAAAACGGGACTGGTCCACTGAAACCGACGACGGACTCATAACAGTTGAGGTCAGTGTACTCGACTCTATCAATGCAAAATTGTCTGTACTGGAATTACTCCGTGATGACATCAGGGAGCTTAAAGCCAGTCTTGAATTCTCACAATCTCAGATTGATTCGCTTTTACAAGACAATAACGAACTCAAGGGAACTGTTAAAACACTATCTACTCAAGCAACGCAACTTGTCGACGAAAACAACACTATTAAAGCTACTTTGCTCGATCTTCAGTGCCGCAGCATGCGTGATAATTTAATATTCTCCGGCATACCTGAACAGAACCCCGATGACCCAGAGGGAGCACTGAAAGAGTTTATGGAAACATCGCTGAAACTCTCCAGACAGACCGTCGATCAAATAACATTCCATCGAGTTCATCGTCTCACTTCTAAAATCAATAAAGCGAACAACCCGGCGCCAATAATAGCCAAATTCGAGCATTACAAGCAGAAAGAGATGATTAAAAGCAGAGGTAAATTCCTAAAAGGATACAACTTTGGGATGAATGATCAATTCCCTAAGGAAATTCAACAACGAAGGAAAATACTCATCCCTATAATGAAAGACTTTCGCGAAAAAGGAAAGCGAGCCACACTATCAGTGGATAAACTCTATGTTGACGGAACGTTATTTCGTGACCGTAAGATCACTCTCTCTAAATCTCTCTATATGTTCAATGTTTGTATGTTACTATATGTTAAATGTTTTTATGTTACGTCTATTTGTCTCTATGTAATCCCTATACATGTTTTTCATAGACTCAGGCCCACATTTTTTTGTAAACCCAGGATAATCTGGGGATATCATACCAGGTGCACATCCTGTAGTAATTCAATTATGAGAATACTCTATGGCTCTTTACTGTATGATACAATGGTTGTTTTCTTCAAATCCTATGATTTCGTTCCTTTTAACACACACATAAGCACACACACACACACACATTGTCGTTCTTTTTTTACCCCCTCTTTTTTTTCTTCTACCCTTAATCTCTCATCCTTTCCCATTTTTAGACCCCACATATATTAATTATACCATGTATATCATACACTTATGTAGAACATACACTTATGCATCCACTTAAACTGATAACATGGAACATACGTGGCTTTCACACTCAATCCAAAAGAATCAAAGTAATCAATCACCTCACAAAGCTGAAGGCTGACGTATGCTTCTTACAAGAAACACATTTAACAGAAACTGAAATCCCATTTCTTAAACTTAAGCAATTTGATAAAATATTTTCATCTACCTTTAATAGCAAACAAAGAGGTGTCTCAATTTTGATAAACAAAAACATCCCTTTCATTCTCAATTCATCAGTTAGTGACCCAAATGGAAGATTTATCATCATTAATGCTACAATTAGTCACACAACTCTCACATTAGTTAACATCTATGCATCAAATAATGATGATCCTTCCTTTTTCAATAACCTCTTTTCTCTCCTTCTCAATTCCTCAAATCTCATATTAGCTGGGGATTTTAATACTGTCCTTAATCCCTTATTGGATCGCTCTGGTAATCATAATAAAACACGGATCTGGCATTCATCAGAAATAATTAAACAATATATGACTGATTATGGTCTTGGTGATACTTGGAGAACAAGGAACCCATTTCTAAGAGAATATTCATTCACATCTTCTGTTCACCAATCCTCCTCAAGAATAGATTTTTTTCTGGTCAGTAACTCCCTTTTTCAGCAAATCTCCGAGAACACGATTAACCCTATTGTCATTAGTGACCATGCACCTGTCTCTTTATCCATATCGTTGCAATCAAATTTCAAACCTTCTGCTAGATGGCGTCTAAATACGTCTCTCCTAGAGGACAAGGATTTTAACACATTAATTAGAAGAGAGTGGGCATCCTTTCTGGAGATGAATGATTCTCCAGAGATCTCCCCATCTATACTTTGGGAAACCGGTAAGACCGTCATCAGAGGTATAATCATATCATATTCTACACACAGGAAAAAGCAACAAAATAAATTGGAAAATACATTAGAACAGAAAATCAAACATTTGACGAACCAATTATCTCACAGCCCTTCAGATGACATACAAACCGAATTAAAACATTCACAAAGACAACTGGATAGTATCATTCAAAGGAAAACACAGTTCTGCATCCAGCAACTCAAATATGAACAATTTTATTTCAGCAATAAAGCAGGAAAATTCTTAGCTAATATGCTACAACATCAGAAAGATAAATCAGTTATTCCATCTATTCTCGACCCCACAGGTAAACCAACCCAGGATCCGCACGAAATAAATAACAGCTTCAGACATTTTTACAGTGACTTGTATTCTGCCGGTAATCAACCCACTCAAACTGAAATAGATCACTTTCTCAACTCTGTCCACCTTCCCTCACTATCCAAGGATCAATCACATTTGTTAGATCAACCAATTACAGTTGAAGAACTCTTCAAAGCACTCGAAAATATGCCAAATAACAAATCACCTGGATTCGATGGATTACCGGCAGAATTTTACAAGCATTTTTGGGATATCTTATCACCATTATTCATCCGATTAACTGCTGATATTAAAAATACTTCATCCATACCAACACATATGAACACAGCTGTTATCACCCTTTTATTAAAACCCAATAAAGATCCAACCTATCCATCTAGTTACCGCCCTCTTTGATTAACACAGATCTTAAAATTATTACCAAAACTTCAGCCACAAGAATAGAAACAGTTATGACCACTATAATTCACCCGGATCAGACAGGATTTATAAAGAACAGGTATGCCTCTGATAACATCCGTAGACTCTTCAATCTAATGGACATATCACAAAAACAGCAGAATAACACCATCATTGTGTCGCTGGATGCAGAAAAAGCATTTGACAAAGTTAACTGGACCTTCCTTCTCACCACTCTCCACAGATTTGGCTTTGGAGAATCATTCATTCATTGGATAAGAACACTATACACCTCACCTAGAGCTTCTGTTGTCACTAATGGGATCACTTCACAAAGCTTCACACTGCACCAAGGAACCAGGCAAGGATGCCCACTCTCTCCATCCCTATTCGCCATATTTATTGAACCACTAGCAGCAGCAATACGACAGAATAATAAAATTCAAGGTATCCAAAATTCCAATTCAGAACACAAAGTTAGTCTATATGCCGATGATCTGTTACTATATCAACAATCTCCTTGTGCCTCACTTCAAGAAACCTTCAATGTTATTAATAATTTTTCTAAAGTCTCCAATTACACAGTTAACTGGAATAAATCAACGATATTACCCTTATCCGAAAACAGCTGGGACTCTGCAGTCCAAGATCCCACCTTTCCCCTTAACACTGGCAAAATCAAATATTTGGGTATTGTGATTTCCGCCAGGCTGTCAGAGCTCTTTAACCTTAATCATATTCCATTATTACGAAAGATTGAAGATGATTATAAACGCTGGAATAAACTCCCACTTACTCTAATTGGTAGAATAGCAACAGTCAAAATGAAGACCCTCCCTCAAATTAATTATCTCTTTTCAATGATTCCGACTACTCCCACTGATCATTGGTTCAAAACTCTAGACTCACTTACAACTCACTTTTATTGGAAAAACAAACCTTCAAGAATCGCACTTGCCACTCTACAGAATTCCAAACAGCAAGGTGGTCTAGAAGCTCCAAACTTCCACCATTACTTTCTTGCAAATCAGTTACAATATCTCCTTAAATGGACACAAAAGCAAAATTCCCACCCGTGGTTAGCATTAGAACAAAATCTAACAATCCCCATCTCAATTGCAGATTTACCATTTTTACCACAAACAGTCAAAAAAATTGACTTTTTCAAATACATCACTATTAGCACCACTCTGACCGCCTGGTGGAAAACTAACAGAATCACTAAATCGACCATAACACCTTGTAGACTCACCCCCATATGGCGCAATCCTGACTTCCTACTATGTAAGACACCGATCCACTTCCCCAAATGGGAATCTAAAGGTATCACCCACCTCGACCACTTATTTGAAAATAACCAATTTTTATCTTTTCACTCAATTGTCCAGAGATACGGGGTTGAAAGGGACCAGTTCCTTCATTACCAACAATTGAAAGCAATAATTAAAACCAAAATTAATAAAAACAGCACACTGGAACTTACAAACACCTTTGAACAGCTATTAAGAATTGCAGACCATCCTCAAAAAACAATTTCTAAGCTCTATAAATTGATTGCCTTAACAAACTGCTCCATAACACTCCCAAAAGCAAAATGGGAAAATGACCTGGCCCTTCTTCCAGCCCCAGATTTCTGGACAGATATTTGCAAGAATATATTCTCTATGACCTCCAACACCAACTTACAACTCATACAATATAAAACCATTCACAGGACTCACTTTACCCAAAGTAAACTATTCAAAATGGGAATAGCCGACACAGACATCTGCCCTCACTGCACGTTGGGGAGCACTGATACATATTTGCATGCCACTTGGTCCTGTCAGCCTGTCAATTACCTATGGACATCAGTCACAAAGACACTCTCTACCATTTTGGACTGTAGAATCCCACTCTCCCCCACACTTTGTCTTCTGGGAGACACCACTTCCATCTTCATTCCACAGAAATTTAAAAATCCAGTACTTGTCTCCCTAACCATCGCTAAGAAAATAATCTTTCAAAACTGGAAATCTAGACACTCTTGCCATATAAATCATTGGATTAATCTAATTTCAGAATATATCCTTACAGAAGAGCTCTCAGCTCAAAAGATTAACAAAACATTAGCCTTCAAAGACATCTGGAACCCTTTCATAACCTTTCTTCAAACTTCGCAATAGCTGTGCCATTTACTCTCCTTATAACGCCGATACTTAACATCTGAACCCCCTCCCCCCATCCCCCCCTCTATCCCCTCCCTATCCCCCCACTCCCCACTCTTCCCATGGTTATTATGCTGATATATATAACTCCTTTCTCCCTCCCTATTTCTTTCTCTGCTTTTTTTCTTTTCTCTCTTTCTCTCTGTTTCTCTCTCTCCATCTATTATCTTGCACACACTCTCAATCGCACACACACACACACATACATACACTATCACCAGCCCTCTCAGCAAATTTTTTTTTTTTTTTTTTTTTTTTTTTTTTACCAACATAGTAATACTGTATCCATATATTTGCCTGTCCATATGTATTGGTCTGCCTTTCTGTTCACTTGTTCGTTCATCCGCATATCAGTCCGTTTCCACCCATTGATCTGCTTGTTTGAAGAATCAAGAATGGAAGAATTAGTGCATGCTGGAACCAGACTATCCCACTCTTTTGCTGCAAGCCCCCAGATACCAACCAAAAATCGTCAGGCACCTCAAACACCGAAGCCTGCGCGCCGAGCTCGCCCGCCCCCTCCTCCTGTGAGAGCTCTTCGGCCTCTTCGGCCAAAACGCCAGGGCCCACACCCTCCTCCATCTGCTCGAGGTGAACCAAAAACAACTGATACCAGCTCTCAGTGATGTGTTTTGGGTTCCTGTTATGATAACAGTAACTTTCTCAAATGTTTACAGAACAAGCGGGAACCCAGTGTGCCTGTATCTTTCTCTATTGCTGTTCTATTACAAGATAGAAAGTCTAAGGCCTTCAATAGCCGTACAGCAAACCCAACTAATCTGGTGCCTATTACATGTCAAACTAAGATTGCTGTGGGGACAAAAAGTAAGACTGTTAAGTTAGCACTTTTAAACATTCGCTCACTTAAAAATAAATCACTTCTAGTCAACGACTTAATAACCACAAACAACCTGGACTTTATGTTTCTAAATGAAACCTGGCTAGAATACAGCTGCAGTGCAACAATCCTCAATGAAACAGCCCCTCCTAACTTTACTTTTATGAGTGTCTGCAGAGCTGTTAAGAGAGGTGGGGGTCTAGCTGCTCTTTTTAAAGATATCTATCAATGTAAGCAAATATCATTTGGGAATTACCCGTCTTTCGAATATCTGGGTACTGTGTTAAAAGGTGCTCCTCGCATTTTACTTATCATTATTTACAGGCCTCCAAAATATTCTCCAGCCTTTGCTGAGGACTTTACAGAACTGTTATCAACAATTACCTCAGAGTTTGACTGTTTTGCCATTGCTGGAGATTTTAACATTCACATAGATAATGCAGAAAACAATATGGCAAAAGAAATCAAAACTGTTTTAAAAACTTTTGATCTGACTCAGCATGTACATGGACCCACACACAATCATGGACACACTCTAGATTTACTTATCAGTAAGGGTCTAAACATTTCATCGATTTTTATTAAGGATGTAGCACTGTCTGATCATTTCTGTATTTTCTTTGATATATTGATCTCTCCTGCCACTGAAGCTAAATCTGTGTCTGTCAAGAAGAGATGCTTAAATGAGAACACTAGTGTACTATTTATGAAGGCTATATCCTTAACACCAAGCATATCTGCTGACTCTGTTGATTTTCTCCTTGATTCTTTTAACTCAAAAGTTAAAAATATAATTGATGATATTGCTCCTGTTAAAGTCAGGAAGAAGAGTGGCAGACAAAAAGCACCTTGGAGAAACTCAACAGCAGTGCAACATATGAAAAGACAATGCAGAAAAGCAGAGCGCATGTGGCGGAAGACAAAACTTGTAGTCCATTATAACATCTACAAAGACAGCCTGCATGCTTTCAATATGGAACTAGGCAAAGCTAGACAGACTTTCTTCTCAAATATTATAAACAGCAATTTAAACAACACACGCACTCTTTTTGCTACTGTAGAGAGACTGACAAACCCCCCAAGCCAGATTCCTAGTGAAATGCTCTCAAACAGCAAGTGCAGTGAGTTTGCTTCTTTCTTCTCTGAGAAAATCAATAATATCAGAAAGGTGATCAGCACATCCTTGAGTTGCACTGAGGTCAGACAGATCAGACCACCTGAGAAAGTAGTTACTATGTCTGACTTCAAAGAAATTGATGGCAAAATTTTGGAAGAAACCGTACAACACCTTAAAACATCAACATGCGCCCTTGACACACTTCCCACATCTTTCTTCAAAATTGTGCTAAACAGTTTAGAAGCAGATCTTCTAGAAGTGGTAAATGCCTCACTTCTCTCTGGGAGTTTTCCAAACTCCCTGAAAACTGCAGTTGTCAAGCCCCTCCTGAAAAAGAGCAATCTGGATAAGACCATATTAAGCAACTATAGACCGATCTCAAATCTTCCTTTCATAGGCAAGATCATTGAAAAAGTTGTCTTCAATCAGCTGACCAAATTCTTAAGCTCGAATGGATACTTTGATAATTTTCAATCTGGTTTCCGACCGCATCACAGCACAGAGACAGCGCTCATAAAGATAATAAACGATATTCGCTTAAATACTGATTCAGGCAAATTATCAGTGCTGGTACTACTCGACCTCAGTGCTGCATTTGACACTGTCGATCACAACATACTTCTTGACAGGCTGGAAAACTGGGTGGGGCTTTCTGGGATAGTCCTAAAATGGTTCAGGTCATACTTAGATGGGAGAGGTTATTATGTGAGTATAGGAGACCATAAGTCTGAGTGGACATCCATGACATGCGGAGTCCCTCAAGGCTCAATTCTTGCGCCACTCCTGTTCAACCTGTATATGCTCCCAATGAGCCAAATAATGAGAAATAACCAAATTGCTTACCACAGCTATGCAGACGACACACAGCTGTACTTAGCCCTATCGCCTAACGATTACAGCCCCATTGACTCCCTGTGCCGATGCATTGACGAAGTCAACAGTTGGATGTGTCAAAACTTTCTTCAATTAAACAAAGACAAAACTGAAGTTATTGCGTTTGGAAACAAAGATGAAGTTCTCAAAGTGAACGCATACCTTCACTCTAGGGGTAAAACAACTAAACATCAAGTCAGGAATCTTGGTGTGACACTAGAGTCAGACCTTAGTTTCAGTAGTCATGTCAAAGCAATAACTAAATCAGCATACTATCATCTGAAAAATATTGCAAGAATTAGATGCTTTGTTTCCAGACAAGACTTAGAGAAACTTGTGCATGCTTTCATCACCAGCAGGGTGGATTATTGTAATGGACTCCTCACTGGCCTTCCCAAAAAGACCATAAGACAGTTGCAGCTCATACAGAACGCTGCCGCCAGGATTCTGAGCAGAACCAGAAAATATGAACATATCACACCAGTCCTCAGGTCTTTACACTGGCTCCCAGTTAGATTTAGGATTGATTTCAAAGTATTATTACTGGTATATAAATCATTCAATGGCCTAGGACCTCAATACATTGCAGATATGCTCACTGAATATAAACCCAACAGATCACTCAGATCATTAGGATCATATCAGCTAGAAATACCAAGGGTTCACTCTAAGCATGGTGAGTCTGCTTTTAGCTATTATGCCAGCCACAGCTGGAACCAGCTTCCAGAAGAGATCAGAGGTGCTCCTACAGTGGTCACATTCAAATCCAGACTCAAAACACTTCTGTTTAGCTGTGCATTTACTGAATGAGCACTGTGCCGCTGTTCGTCCGACTGTTTGTACTGTACTGTATTTTACTCTATTTTTCTAAACTGTTTTAATTATTCTTATTTCTTTTAATTATTTTAATTTCTCCTATGTCAGCAGGGCATTTAGCCCGAAACTGTAAATGCCCACTCAGAAGGTGATAATGTGAAAGTGATTAATGTGGGTTTGAAAGTAGAACAGTATTTAAATGACGATATTAAAGTTTTCGTCTGAGAAAGAATGTGAACGCAGTGCTAAAGTGCTAAAGAAAGTGAAAAGAACGTGTGAGTAAATGAGGGAGAAAAGAAAGTTAAAGGAAAGTTGATAGATGGAAGTCGTAAGAAGATTGAAGGTTAAAAGAAGGTTGAAAGATTTAAGTCTTAAGGGAATCCTTTGAAAGAAAGATCTATAATAAATATTCTTTTTTATTTTTTAAAAGTACTGTATTTTATTTTATTTTTCTAAACTGTTTTAATTATTCTTATTTCTTTTCATTATTTTAATTTCTTCTATGTAAAGCACTTTGAATTGCCATTGTGTATGAAATGTGCTATATAAATAAACTTGCCTTGCCTTGCCTTGCCTTGTTTGTATATTAGTGACTGTCTGTCTATTGTTTGAGTTTGTTATTGTTTTTTTATTTTTTTATTTGTCTGTTTGTTAATGTCTACTTGTCTATTGTCTGTATATGTTTGTCCTCCTGCCTGTTCATCTATATTTAGTTTAATTCTGTTATCTGTCTCTACCTTATAGTATTAGGGCTATCACAGTATTATGGTATGGATATAGGTTTGTCTAGAGTAAAAAAAAAAAAAAAAAAAAATTATTATTAATATGTACACATAATTATTTAATTTTTTTAACTTTTAAACTTAAAATTTGTCTTTCCTGTTCTGTTTCTTTTTCAAAACTGCATCAATGCATTTGCTGCCGTATCGATACAGAATCATCCATATTGATATATTGCTGTATTGATATTTTGAGCACAGCCCTATTTAAAGCCTTGTTCCATGTGCCCCCTTTTATACTTTGAGCACCTGCCCCTCCAGAGGTCTCTGCATGGCCCTGAGTTTATGTAATATGTATGAAAAGAGAGAGATGTCAGTCGTTCTCATCTCATCTCATCACATTATGTTTTAATGTGACCCCGCCCACGGAGAGCGCACACTATTCAAACGCAAATTATCTTAGGCGATCCATACAGACCTGTGAAACGCCCACATCAGCTGGATAACACACACCGCGAGTTCACTTTCAGACTCATGTACTTTATGACGCTGTGAGGAATAATACTATCTTAATAATAATCCTGGAAAATTTACCTCAGAAGTGCTGGTAGTTTCATTTCGAGGAGCAACGGATCCCGATGAGGAATAGGTCAGTTCTATGCTTTGTTCTAATCGCAAGTGTCTGTACACGCAAAAAGACTGTTTAAATATGAATCGCGTTTCTGTGTGTGAATGAATGAACGCACAGATGCGCGCTGTTGTGTAGCTACTACAGCTGGCAAAAATACTGTTTAAATATGAATCGCGTTTCTGTGTATGAATGAATGAACAGTTTTTACCAAACTCTATTGCTATACTGAGATGAGTAAAAATCGACTACAAAATCGGATAGATTATAAAGTTTTTACTGTAAAATACTGCCACATCAAATAAGCTTATAATGTTGCCAATTTCTGCTCATATGAATTGAATTACATAATGATCAAATGTATACTTTAGTTTTTACAAAGAAAGATTACACTGGAAATATTGTTACAATTTCACTTGTTGTTGTAATTGTATAACCTTTTTAATAAAATAGCAAAAAAATATATAAATATATATAAATATAAATATATATATATATATATATATATATATATATATATATATATATATATATACAAGGATAGATGTAAACAAAATCTTAAAAGGTCAATATAAGCCTTCTCTTTAAATAATTTTATTGTGTTTTATTAGTGACATTTGGGTAGAGAATATATTCCAAATCTGAAAATACAGTATGAGAACAAATAACTGCACAATTACTAGAAATGTTTACCTTGGATATTATACAATTTATACAAAGCACAATTTGTGGAAAAAACAACAACAACTGTGAACCAATTATATATATATTTTTTTTTTTTTTTTTCTTGCATTCTTTCTTGTGGCTCAGTCACACACCTGAATGAAAGGCTCATTAAGTATGCAGCGTCATTATGTGGGGACATTGTCTCCTCAGGTATGAATCACGCCCACTCGCATATTGCCTTTCCAAAAAAAAAGTGTCTTACAAAATGTAAATCAATGTATTGTTTTATGTGAATGATTAGGATGATTTTCACATCATTTTGAAGAAAAAACTCTAGGCGACAAAATGTATGTGTTTTGTGGCCTTATTTCAGAAACTTTAGTTTTTAGTTTTTTCAATAACCATGCATAAACATTATTTTCTTAAAAATAAAAAACATGTACATACATGTTGCTCATATTATGGTAGCCCTGTTTGTGCTAAATAGAGTGTAATTATAACTTTGCCATTGCCGTTTATAAGCAACTGAAATGTAAGGGCATGTCAGAACATCTAAAGGACCCCAAAAACACCTTAGGCCCCAGAGGGTTAATGTGGCCCAGCAGGCAGCCGACACACTGTGTGCTTGCCAAAGGGGGGCAGTGGAGCCCTGCATGTACCACACTCATGGCGCAAAGCGATTTTGAAGCAAACCATTGGTCTTGCTTGCTTTAACGGTAAGTAGAGAGGCTTCTGTGTCGTAGACTTCAGATTCAGCGAGGAGATGCCAGATGCACAGATGTGAACCAATCAGGCTTCAGTATTTCAGAGAAAACAGTGTTTCCCCATAAGCACCAGGATAACTCTGACACAATGTGAGTTAACCGTATCGAATGGGAACTTTTGTTTATATTTAGGCTTTTCTTTTTTTATATATCTTTATTACCTAGAGATATAATTATACTACATACACAAAGTAGTCAAAACACATAACAAAATGTCAATCTTCATCTTTATAATAGAAGAAACAATGCAATACAATATCCATATTTATTACAGATTGTCACCTTAAAAACAGTCCTTTGTGTGGTGGTGAAAGGGAACAAGCAATGCTATATAGAAATATATGGTTAGCATCTTAATTTAATCGTTATTTTATTATTTTATTAGTTTAGCAACTAATTATGTTAACTCAACTAATTTAATGTAGAAGAGCTGGATACTAATTACTATGCCAACTAAGTAAATGTATTAATAATGCCTGGTTCAGATTACACGATTTTAGCCCGATTTTGGCACGATCCGTTTGACGTAGGGTGTCGTGGGGATTCGCAAACGACAACGGGCGTCGGGACGCAAGATTCGATCGTTTCATCTCGTATAGTGTGTCATAGTGGGCGACAACCTACTAATTACTAATTACTACTTTCATGTCTACGACATAAAGACTAGCATGTTTAATTTTTTAACGGTCCTCCACGACGACGGCGCGAGTGAGTGAGGGAGAGTGAGTGAGAGTGTGTGTTCGCGAGTGAGTGAGTGAGCCAGTGTGTGACTGTGTGTGTGCGCGAGAGTGAGTGTGTGAGTGAGAGAGCATGTGTGAGTGAGCGAGTGTGTGTGCGCGAGAGTGAGTGTGTGAGTGAGAGAGCATGTGTGTGTGTGTGTGTGTGTGTGAGTGCGTGTAGGCTATGTGAGTGAGCGTGTGTATGTGCCAGTGAATGAGTGTGTGACATGTTTCTTGTCCACGACATGACACGATTTTTAGGAGTCAAAATCGTGTAATCTGACACAGTGACTATCGTAACAGACAAAAAAATTGTGTAATCTGAACCAGGCATAAGAGTTGCCCCTGACTAAAGATTTTTCTAATCAACTAGTAGTCACTCATTTAATAAATTAATTAGTCAACTAATCGCACATTTATATTAATTGAATTAGGCTGCTTAAATATGGGGGCATCATGGAGGAATATAGCCTATTCCAGGCTCAAGTGCATGCATAAAGCTTGCCACAAAACACCAGCAAAAGTAGGCTAATGATAATAAGGGCCCTATCATTCACCCGAGTGCAATGCAGCGCCAGGCGCAATGCAAGTGTGCTTTGCTAGTTTCAGCCTGACGCAGTTATCATTTTCATGTCCTGCACCACGTTGCTTAAATAGCAAATGCATTTGCGCACATTTGTGCGCCCATGAGCTGCTGGTCTGAAAACGAGGTGTGTTCAGGCGCATTGTTGGCGCATTGCTATTTTGAGGCAACTGAAATAGACTGTGTCATGACCAACAAAAACCTGGTCTAAAGTCTATGGCGGAGTATTATTCTTTTTTGTTATTTAAAGGGTGCATTAGTAATATGAGCCTATAGGCGGATGCACAACGCGCGTACACTCACAGGGACGCGCAGCAGAACACAAACTAGACAAATATTAACAGTAATGAATAACAATGTAAAAGATTATTATTGTGTACATAAAGATATGGTGGAATTCGGCTTGTCCCGTAGATGGTCTGAGCACAAGCAGATCTGTTTCCTCGCTAGAGAAGCGATCAGTTTTTCCGCTTGAAAATTCCGCCATGTAAATAGCGAATCCGCCATGGCGCGAGCACAACTGGCTTTTAAAGGGAATGGGAGTTGAGACTCTGATTTATTGCTTGTTACGCCAAAAACACACCCATCACTCATTAAGAGAATAGGGACAACCCTACGTGTCAACTCATTCTACTAACCCGAACCCTACCCGTCTAGCAGATTAATAATCCTTAGGTTAGAGTTTATAAATACCAACACTTTGTAATGTATAACTTAAAAATAAAAGTTAAATACAATAGTCATTAAAAGTTAAAAGTACATTCAACTTTTACATTAAAGTAAACAAACCAGAAACCACATATACTATTAAAAAAATCTTACCTCCAGTGCCCTCTTGCACACAGACTGCCACTATAATATAAAAAGATTCAGAGAATGTAATAATTTATCAGGAAATGTAAAGGATAAAGACATCTGATATATTTGTGGTATTGTTTTGCATTTTACTAGTTAGTATATTATGTACTGTATGTGTAGGGCATGTACGTATATGCCTAAGACATTTTATTATTATTACTGTTATTAATATTTCTATTAGGTATATGGGTGTATATAACTATATGAAGGTGTATGTGTGTGTGATTGTGTATTTATGTATGTATGGGTGTGCATGTTTGTAGGCGTATATGTATATACTGTATATGCAAATGTATGTATGTATTCCGCAATTACTTTGAATTACCTTTAACCGATGCTATATGATTTGTGTGAAGGGCTTTAAAGGCATGAACTACACATATCTAGCATGTAAGTACTGTTGGAAACTTTTATTCCTTCATCGAAGCAAAAACCAGGAGACTTGAGATGGATTTTATAAGCAGAAGAGATTTACTCTGTACTCTGAGAGCGCTACCAGTCCAATTGAATCAGCATAACTTATTCAAATGCTGATACTGGCCAGGAAACTCCAGTTCCAAGAGCCAATCCCAGAGCCATTAAAGACAAAAGGTGAAAGTCTCCCCTACAGCTAATCCAATCAACCTAACGATTCAACGTCTAGGCTGAAAGGTGAGAATCTCAGTGATCTGACTCATTTGAAATACAATAGAGAAAACAGGCTACTAAACTTTATCAGTTTGTATTGGAATCTAAATTAAAACCTCAAATGCTAAAATCAGTATTCTTCACCATGATGTCATGTAAGGAAGCATATCTGAAATCGATTCTTAAATTTGTAACCCTTCAGTACCGTTATTTTTTTATTTTTTTATTTATTTTTCTTCTTTCTTTTTCTTTCTTCCTCCTTTCTATTATTCTTTTTCTCACTCTTCCTTGGTCTCCTGCCCCCCACATGGCCAACCGTTCTGTAGACCAAGAAAGGACTGGATAATATATGATACCTGGCTTAAAGCACATACCGGCTTACGGCTACAACTGATGGTCACTTTTAAAAGTTTTATATCCAAGCGCAGGCAGAGACAAGACCGGGTCATGCGCCAATAATCCGGAAGGTCCGGCCATTGTGTTTTGGTGGGCCCTTCCAAGACATCTCTTAAAACGGTTATATCCAAGCGCAGGCAGAGACACGACCGGGTCATGTACCAATGATCTGGAAGGTCCGGCCAATGTGTTTTGGTGGGCCCTTGCAAGACATCTTGGAGTGGAAGGTGCATGTCCACATTCCACTGGAATGTGCATAATACAGCAGGAAATCGATTAAACCAGGCAATAGCCATCTTAATTCCCCATCCCTCCCATTTTCATTTCCATCTTTTCTTTTTTGTTTTTCTACTCTATCTATCCCCGTCTATATTCCTTCTGCTCTGTATATGCGTCTTATTAAATTTTTTATTAAAAATAAATTATTATTATTTATTTTATTATTATTTTATAAATATTAATATATTCATATTAATAATATATGATTAATAATATATTATTATTATTTATTTTTATTATTATTTATTATTATTATTAATTATTAATGTATTATTAATTTATATTAATAATATATTATTAGTATTTATTTTTTTACAGTAAATAATAAATGATAGCAATAACATTGTACACTCACTACTTTACAATATTAAACATTCTGGATGGGGAGATATACAATGTGTCCGTATGTATGTGTAGAGATATGTATGTTCATCCATATTGCTTTCTGTTTTATGTTGTTTATATGTTTGTTTATTTGTTTGCTCATTTGTCATTTTTCAACATCTATATTTGTCTATATTTGATTTTTGCTGTTGTTTTCTTCATGTACTTATCTGTATTGTATTGTTTGCTTAATAATAAAAATAAAAAAAGATTCAGAGAAAATCTGGGTTACAGTATATAGTGATTTCCTAGTTTTTATTTACCCCCAGAAAAAAAGGTACAAAACATGTCACTGGGTCGGTACCCTTTTTTTTTAAAGGTTCTAATACGTACCATTTCGGTACTACCATGTACACTTTTGGTACCAATATGTATCTTTGAGGTACTATGCACTCTTTAGGTACAAAGGTATAGCCTTTCAAAGAGTACCGCCCCAGTGTCAGCTTTTGTAACTTTTTTTTTTCTGAGTGTTCATTTCCAATATAATTAATATTAATAAAGGCACCCTACCTGTCAAAAGGATGATTTTAAATGTTTCCATTTGCAGCTGCAGTCAAAGTAGAGCCTCAGTGAACACAGGTCTTGCGTGAGTCTCTGCAACAAGAAAAGCTTCCTCCCTATTACCTCTTTTGATGGAAACCGGACAGGAAATCATGACGTCTTGTCTACTTCCATTTCACCTATAAAGCTCATAAAATGTCATGAAGGCATTTTTAACCTCTAGAATGCACCAGTGGCCAATTCAGTGTTATATTATATTTTTAAATTATTAATACTTACCAATTTTGCAGTTCTGTTATTGTTCTGGTTTCTGTTTTAAGCATTGTGGGTGTGGTTAATTGCACTATTGTTCAAAAAATAGCCTATTGATGAATGCAGTGTTATGTTAACTTCCTTTTTTTCTCCATAGCCCTGCTGGATTATGACATGCATTCAAAACGGTATCACACAAATATCACAACAAACATTTCTAGCAATTAAATACTTTTAGTTTGAACCAGAGGAACCTAAAGAGTACCTTTCTAAAATGTGTACGCATCAACAACTGAGGGGAAGAACTGAAGGAAAGTTTAAAGAATTTTCACACCACGGTCTGTCCAGCAGAGGGAAACAGAGAGCACAAGACATTCCACAACTTCCTACTGGTTTCCTGTTCATTATTAGCTCAATGAGATAACCTGAGGGGTGTTCCAGAAAGCAGGTTATGTGACATACCCGGGTAAGTTTAAGGGTAAGTAAGCGGATAACCTCAGCTTTCGGTTACAAAAACGGAGGTAACTTTCAAGGTATGTAAGCAGCCATAGCAACTCACTCTCTGAACATAAGCAGCTCCAGAGGTTATGTTCCAGGGTAAGTTTGTTTCAGAGAGGTGACGGAGCATGGCGTGCCCTTTTGAAGACGATATAGTGGATGTGGAAGCACAGATAATACAAAATATTTTCCGCCGTGAGAGGGTGATAAGACCACGTATCGATGTGCTTTCGTATTCAAATGAATATTTGCGTTACCGTTTTTCACAAGATTCTTTAATTTATTTAACGAATCTTTTGAAACCATATATATCAAACGTGACACATCGCGTATCACACACGCTTAACACAGAGCACATTTTGTGCATTGCCATTTGTTTTTTTGCGACGGGTAGTTTTTTGTATAGCATAGGTGATGCAGAGCATGTGGGAAAGGTGTGTGTGTGTAGGGATGTTCATACAATATGTCTTGCATATCCATACTGTATACAGCCAGAATCATTCTAAAATGTTTCTAATTGTATAACTTTAAATTTCAGGGTTCCCAAATGTGATTGGGCGCATTGATGGAACCCACATTCCTATTAAAGGGTTAGTTCACCCAAAAATGAAAATTCTGTCAGTAATTACTCACCCTCATGTTGTTCCCCGTAAGACTTTCGTTCATCTTCGGAACACAAATTAAGATATTTTTGATGAAATCTGAGAGCTGGTTCACTCCTTCATAGGCTTCTATGTACTGATATCTGCCATCCCAGAAAAGTTAGTAAAGACATCGTTAAAATAGTCCAAGTGACTACAGTGTCTCAACCTTAAGTTTATCAAGCGACGAGAATAGGCCTACTTTTTGTGTGCAAAAAAACACAAAAATAACGACTTTATTCAACTATTCATTTTCTTCTCTGTGGGCCTCTGACATGAGTTCACGCAGTGTAACAGCGCAACGCTTCTGGGCCAGCATCACACGCATCACAACATCACAAACATGACCAGCGTTGGCCAATAGTGAGCTTATGTCCTGACGTACAACGCAGAAGCGCTGCGCTGTTACACAATGCGAGAAATTTATGGAGGGCAAAAACTAAATCCTTTTCTATTTTTACAACATGCCTAAAATAATTTTGAATCACAATGAAAGGGGAAAACAGACTATTTATAATTTTATAAGCTCACACATTTACTCTGTCCATAATTTTTTTGTTAAGCCAACTCTCTTTCTTTTGCTGATGCAGTAGTATTTTTTTTATTTTTTTTTTTATTTTTTTTTATAATGGTCTTATAGTCTTCATAAGCAAGCATTAAAACCTCCAACTCAGTTTCACTGATATAATATGTCGCTCGCTTTTTTTCCTCCCTGGGTTTCCATGGTAACTTACTCCTGAAATCGGCGATCCATTGAAAATGCCGTGCGCGCGCATTAACTCTGGATTGAAACTCCTCACAGGTGTTTTGGAACCGACATATCCAGGGTAAGCAAGTTTTGGGTTAATCAACCGAGAGTTCAGGGTAAATGTGACGGTAAGTTAACCATGCTTTCTGGAATACTACCCTGTGCTTGGCTTGTTATAGTGTGTGTGTGTGTGTGTGTGTGTGTGTGTGTGTGTGTGTGTGTATAAGACCTGCATTTGTTTTTATCTTGTTCGGATCATTTTACTGACTCTCTCATTCATCAAAATGAACGAATCTTTTAGTCGAGTCATTTCGTTCATTTCAGTGGCTTTAAATGTTATACTTTTAACAATCAAATTCCCCTAACACATCCACCTATGCAATCTTGATCATATTCTGAATTAAGGAATCATTATAATACAGCCATATATTTACTTTACTTTTCGAGTCTTTTGTTCAGTTGTCACGTGACAGACGCAATGAACATGAATGACTCATCACTACATTCTTGAAGTTCTTTTGTGTATGCCTGCTTTCTTTTGACCCGTGTTAGAATTACCTTGAGAGACTTTTTATCCTGATCTTTTGACCTGCTTGTTAGGGAACTTTGCTTTATGTTATTGTACATTTTTTGCTTGCATCAAGTCATTGTGGATCTGTAGCCTACCTTGTTCAGCCCTGCTTTTGATGCTTGATTTACATTTTTTATTTTTTTTATTCAAGATGGACATTAAGTAAAGACTGTTTGTTTTCCTCAAGTCCTGCCTCTTGTGATTCTCTGCAGTTTGGGTCCACACAGCTCCATAGTGTAGTGGTTAGAGCTCTGGGCCATCAGCAACTTCGAACCCTAGTCGTGACAAGAATATGATATTTGGGTTCACTGAAAGATTCATATTTTTCTCATATGTATTTGAAACATTAATGATGGACTGAAGTGTACTGCAGCTGAACGTCCACTTTCAACACATTTACACAAAAAAAGACAATGTCTTCTATAGTATATTTCTTAAGTTTTAAACCAAAAAACATTTTGACGGTTATTATATCTGACAGAAGTTGTTAAATTGGACAGTTTTAAAAAGATAAAGGTGGGAAGTCACATTTAGCCCAGCCTCCTGATCTGGCATGTGGTGAACCAACAGGATGTAGCCTAAGCTGAGGTTTTAACAATTCTGCTAGAGGTGGGGCTGCAACAAACCCAAAGTGTTTTCTCGAAACACAGCCCGGAAATGATAATAATAGTTGCCCATTCTTACTAAGAGGTTGATATTTGAAAACCCAGTGGCTGATGAGAACAACAGTACCTTGTGGTTTACTGTTGTTCTCGGCAACATCTGCACTAAAACGCTGTCGCTTTGTCAGTTTACACAATCTCACAAAGTTCCTTTATAATCAAAAAAGCTGCTAACAATGCACAATAAATCTCTTACTAACATAGTGTCTAGGCCTACACTTTGTTTGTTAATGAGGTTTCGTGAGCCTGTATAACTCAGCATTGAGTAAAATCTCTGGCGCTTTGAGCGGTGAGTGGATTCTGACTATCTTAAACACCTCTGATTGGCCATTGCATTCAAGAGATCAGCAACTATATCTGTGATTGGCTACATTGCTCACTGCTGCAAAGTACACATGTTGTTTAATCAACAAAGTTTAGGAGGAACACGTTCAAATGATCTATCCAATCACCACGTCATTCCAACCAGCTGTCAACAATCAGTAATCAACATGTCTACCCAATCAGCATGAGTGTAGGCCTATATATATGTATATAGGCTACATCTATATCTATATGTATATGTTACCTATGTTCCTCGAAAGTTTTCAGCATCCCTGCACCACCCTGTCTCACACTCGCCTGGTTTGGGCCAAATTCCGAGCACTGAGTCCTCTCCTCGGACAGCATCTGATTATTTGTAAGTGTGAACTCGTGAAGTTGTAAATAGAGACATTTGATGTTCTCTGATGTTCAACTGAGGGTGCTCTTGCTTCTACCCCCATAGAACCGGGCCTGCAATTATAAGCAGAGCTAATGCTTCACCGTTTTTAAATTAGGGGCAGAGTAATAGTTTAGAATTTTTTTGGATATACCATAACATCAGCAACAGTTAAAAGAGCACACTATTAGTAGGCTCTGACTAACGGTAAATCGTGTCACCAGTGTTGTCATTAACTGGTTTCATCTGTGTGTATTTGCAGACAGTTCCAGTTAAAGCTTGTTCAATCTATATAAAACCTTTGACCTAGCAGATAAGACCACAAGTCACCATTTTAAACCCTTCATGCCTCTGTTTCTAAATCAACCATCCTGCTGGTTTATCAGAAACAGACTAATGGCGACAGAATCCGGTGCAAACCTGGGACTTTTGAATAAAATTTGACATACAATAGGATTTTTTTTCTTTGTTCACTGCAGCACTATATCCAATAAGAAAAAAAGAAGCACATTATGTTTTAATTATAATTTATAGATTATTATATAATATTGCAATAAGATATGTGGGTTTATTATTTTATTGGAAACACTCTCAATTACAACGAGGGATTTCATCATGAATAAACAGGTTCAGATAACTAAAGTGACACTTGAATACATGCAAGAAATATAAAACTAAAAATACGTATTTTACGTAACACTAACAGGTTGTTGCTTTTAAGCCAAACAGGAATCTATGCGATGTTTCTTGTATTTTGTTGAAAGAATGAATCACAGAAGCGAGTCTGAGCCTCTATTACTGTGCACACTTCAGCTCATCCTCCTGAACCACTGTAAACATCTACAACAGGAGAAAGAGAGAAGAAAGTGTGTCAGGTACCAGGAAACTCCATTCCCCAGAATGCATCTGTTAAACTACACTAAATGCACTGAATATGTGTGGGACTGCAACAGTACTGCCGGTCACTGAGACATATTTCATATTGATAGACATGCATTTAAATAAGGTTATTTCTTATACTATTCGATATATAGTACAGGAAGACTAGAGTATTTGTATATTGGTATATTGTATAAATATTGTAGAGTTCTTGTAGCTTTGCTCACCATTGTTATTCTATAGCATTATGTCCTGCTGTTCGTTAACATGAGAACTGCAACAAAAAACAACAAAAAAACAAAACAAAACAATGATCATCACAGCATTACTAACAAGTACTTATCCTATTCTAAAAACTAAAAGTACCCACAGTAACTAGCATTGGAATTGCACATTTTTGATATTTCAGTTAGTTACAAATTGATGATTTTGGCAATGCTGGGAGATTTAAATTGCAAATATTTTGCAGTTGCCTGCTAATATGCAGTTCTAAGTTATATTTTGTAAACAGGCAAAGATGGAGGAGGATCCAACATGAGTTTAAAGGGATAGTTCACTTTGAAATTAATTTTTGGTATGTTTTAGCTTACCTCAAGGGCATCCAAGATGTAGGTGTCTTTTTTTCCACAGTAGTTTCAATTTTGATATTTTTTGGTCAAACCGTTCTTGTCTGTCAGTCATATAATGCAGGTCGATGGTCACTTGTCTTAAACAGCATGCACAGAGTCCAAATTAAAACAATTCCCCATCGTCCAAATTAAACAATTCCCCATCGTAAGTACACATTGATGGCCTAAGACACGAAACGAGCGGTTTGTGTGAGAAACCGAACAGTATTTATATCGTTTTTACCTCTTATACACAGCCATGTCCAAGTGATCTGATCTGACGTGTACGCAGACTGGTGCATACACACTAGATGTCGCCTTGTCTATGGCAGTTCATTGGAACGAATGTCTTTAAGGCGACATCTAGTGTATATATCTATGCACCAGTCTGCGTACACGTCAGATCAGATCACTTGGACATGGCTGTGTAAGTGGTAAAAACGATATAAATACTGTTCGTTTTCTCACACAAACCGCTCGTTTCGTGTCTTAGGCCATCAATGTGTACTTACGATGGGGAATTGTTTAATTTGGACGACGGGGAATTGTTTTAATTTGGACTCTGTGCATGCTCTTTGAGACAGTGACCATAGACCCGCACTATATGACTGACAGACAAGAACGGTTTGACCTAAAAATATCAAAATTGAAACTACTGCGGAAAAAAAGACACCTACATCTTGGATGCCCTTGAGGTAAGCTAAAACATACCAAAAATGTATTTCAAAGTGAACTATCCCTTTAATATAAAATATCCACAAGGTTAACAGAAGGTAGCAACATGAACGTGTGAATGTGAGGGTACAACTCGGGTATAACTCAAACTAAAAGTCCATGATAACTAAGACAAACTGTGACACAGCCACTGTGGCTAGTGGTTTTCCAAAGTTACTAACCATTCAGCATTTTCACTGGCCACAATTTTGGGGATACTATGGGGAAAAAATGGCCATGTAGATATTTTTAATATTATGTCATAATTTGGCAGCAGGTGTATTAGGCTGCTGTCACTTTAACGCACAGATCCATTATACTGTTACACATGAGTTTTCTTTCTCAACTTTTTACGTTCACTTAAAACATAACTGACTGTGTTAACATGAATACTCGCCAAGACCGGCATTTTGACATTATTTTGTGTGTATATGACTGTTTAAGCACAATATCAGCAGCAAAGAACTCAATTTAGTACTGAGAGGCGGCTTTATCTGCGCACACTTAGGGTGTGAGCACAAAATCTGCTGGAATGGAATGAGTAAAATTATGCGCAATAAATGCTATACAATGGTGATATTCAAGCCCTGTAACACCAACAATATTCATCCGGAGCAAATTAAACGAGTGAGTGAGGGGAGTTTGTGGGTTTGTGCACACTGAGAGTTTGTGTGTCACTCGCTGTCGGAGAGAATAGAGAGAGAAAGCACAGCTGGTATCGTGTATCTATTCGGCGGAAAATGAGTATTGGAAGCGTTTCAGATATTTCAGTGATATGTATCGAAGAATATATTTTTGACAAGACTTAATTGCACATATTTAAGATGCCTTTTTAAAAGGCTAAAATTGAAAAATGTATATAAATTAAATCCTCCAAAGTGCTAAGTAGAAGTGAATGCGTTAAACACCACTGCTGAAATACACACGCATTTGGCGGATGTTAATGTCAAGCCTTGGTGCGTCTTTCAAATTGGCATGAAACTTAGTGATACTCTTTTCTTCCATATTGTGAAATATATATTATTATGATGAGTTAAATTGCTTCTTGAACAAGAAAAAAACGTAGGGTGGGAGTTTGCTATTGGTGGATCTCATTTGAGTGACAGGTTATTGTCCCGCCCTCACACTTGTAAACACGTCATCAGAGAAGAGAAGAGATGTCGCTGCAGGAGGGAGGGGAAGTTACTTTAGAAGTTAATTAAAGATTACACATGAATAAAAAAAAATAATAATTAACGATATGCACGGATAAATCATTTGTAATAGAAACTGCAATATTCCACAATTGTGAATTGCCAATTTTGATTTGTTGGTGACTTTAAGAGGGTAACGTTTATTGTTACATTAAAAAGATGGTATAAACTTTTCTTCGTAACTTTTACAGGTTTTAGGTGTTGCTTGTGCATTCAACAAACTAATCTTTCAGTGCTTGGAAACCAAACATGAGATGTCAACTTGAGGTCTGTGGCAATTGTCAGAAGTCACTGGTGATGTGCTGTTTTCCGTTCTCTGCTCTCTGCCAGATCACAGTTTCATTTTTAGCCCACACAACCACACAACGTCACTCTGGCCTCTTTGAGTTGAAGCGGCTACGTTCTCACAGTTTGCAGGCTCCTCCATGTATTGGAGTCTCACGGTGGGAAACAGCTGCCAGCACATGTCAGAGACTCTCTAATAGGGATGTTAGACGCACAAAGTCTACAATAATGTTTCGTCAGGTTGTTTTACGTGGGTTCCTCCATCAATTTGTTGTAACAAACAGCAAAAAAACAGCAAACCGTTCCTGGAGGCATAGTGTGCATTCAAAAGGAGTTACTACATAAAAGACATGCTTTTGATGCACATCAGCTTTTCAGAGTTATTTGAGTTATCTTACAGAGTGTAACAGCATGTCCATGGTGGAAAAAACAAGTAGTTGTTTTGAGAATCAATGTTTTTTTGCAATGTGACCACAATTACTACAATAATAATAATAAAAATAATCATATATTTTTTCATTTATTTTACTTTGTATTTGTATTTTTTTACATACAATGTTTGTACTATGTTAAAAAACAGTAAATAATATTTATATAATAATAATTAATTCATTTATATATAAAAAATTGTGTTGTCAAATCGAATAATCGCGATTAATCACATCGAGCAAAATTTTTTGTTTATATAATTATAAATGTGTGTGTATATGTATTTATATACACACAGACACACACACACACACACACACATATACTATATATAAAAATAATAACATATACACATATATTATTAAAACAAAATATTTTATGTTAAATAAGAGTAATCGCGATTATGTATTTCAATGTATTTCAATCTAAACCATTTTTTTATTTACTGACCTGTGCACATCATTTTATTTAGCTTTTTCTTCTTGGATGGTCACCTCTGGTAAAAGAGAAAGCAAATTGTCATCAACATATCTCTGTACCCATCCTGTACTCACACCCACACATTGTACATGCTTTAAAACAACTCAAATTAATCATAGTCAGCACAAAAAATGCTCGCTTGCCATTCCTTTCCCGGATAAACACCTTAAAGGATCAATGTCACTATAATCAGCTGAAAATGCAACTTGTAGCATATTAGCGTGTCAGGCAAAGTGCAAACGATCCTGTACTTACGTTTGACCTCCAGCCTACAGGCAACTGTAGCCTCACCAAGGGAATTCTTGGCCCTGCAAGTGTAGACGCCTCCATCAAAGCTGGATGGTTTGCGGATTTCAAGCGAGCACACTCCCTGGTTGTTGATCTGCCTGTATTTGGGATCGTTCCCTATGAGCATCTGATTCTTCAGCCACTCGATCTTAGGCTGCAGACAAAATACATGTCATTTCAGCTGACGTAGTCACAACCCAGCAAACACATTTACGTTGTGGCAACGTCTGTGGCACGTCGCATTTATACTATGGCAACGTTGCTGTCTACTTGCACACAACATTGTAAAAACGTAGAATTGTAAGATGCGACAGGGCTGTAGCAACGTTGTTGCGCGACATTCAGCAACTGAGAGACGACGTTCAAACTATTTTTTGTATGCTAGATATAGATATCCCCCATTTAGCATGTTATGTTTTGAGGTTAATTTTTAATTAGTCAGATTTTAGATAATGATATACTTTTTAAATATTGTTTCTCCTTATTATTATTTAATGGGCCTAACAGTAAAGTATACACTTTTAAGAGTAAAAATTAAAGAAGGTTACGTTAATTAAATTTTATTAAAACTGCATATGGTAATCAAAGTACACTTCCAAAAGTCATACATTTGTGAAAAAAAAATAAAATAAATGTACACATTTCCTTTAAGTATAATAAATAAACCATACAAAGCAATGGCAGATCAGAACATTTAATGAACAAAACCGGGTTCTGTACATAGACAGGGGAGCATAGTCGAAAGCCGGGCGATAAAGGTCGGTAACCGGAATCAGTCCAGGAAACATCAACAAATCCAGAGGAGCAAAGAAACGAATGAGACTAAATAGCAGACAAATCTTTTTTTTTTTTTTTTTGTGCGTTTCCAAAAAAGGAAAAAAACATTAACGTGCAACAAGTACGCGCTTAAGGCGCTGTCTGTTCAATGAGTGCTGAAATGTCAATTACTCATCATTAAAGTAATTTTGGATTCATTAGGGCTTATAACTTTTGGCATAAAGTAAAAATATTTGTCATACCTGACCAGAAGATGTTCAACACATTTCCTAACGGTAAGGATAAAAGAATATCTGAATACTAAAATAAATATAGCTAACGTTGTAATTTACACAAGATCGCAAACTCCATGAATTATCAGCTAACGTTATTATGTCCCTTCAGTTAGACTGAACAAATACATGTCACATTAGAAAAGGAAGTTGTAGGTTGTGTTTGAATAACTACGTATCTTTTTTAGCTGAGGTAAATTAAATGCAATTAAACTTGCTCAATGAAGAATGAGACAACACACTGAGCCCAACGGTCGGTTGAAATTTAAAAGGCTGATTCGCGCTTCAAGGCAGTGACGAGTACATATGTAGTCCAGTGGTTGTCCAGACACCCTAGGCACAACCTTAAACAATGGCCCTGAATGGTGGTTCAATGTCAACACTGTGACAAAGGTTGGGTACGGATTTGCCCACGTTCTGTGTTT
Organism: Leuciscus leuciscus; assembly: GCF_965113295.1. Lineage (NCBI taxonomy): Eukaryota > Metazoa > Chordata > Actinopteri > Cypriniformes > Leuciscidae > Leuciscus > Leuciscus leuciscus. The sequence continues at coordinate 26,211,229 of NC_138742.1, forward strand.
GCTGGGAACTAACATCAGCATGTCATCCATCAAACTGGACCATTTCACACGTATGTTTAACACAGTACCGTTTAAACACTCTTGCAATTAAAGAAAATCAATTTAAATAAGGTGTAATTAATACATGTATGACAAACTGAGAGGCATTTAAAAACCCACAGTAATGCTGTGAACTAGCGTAACTGAAGCTATATAACCCAACTCCAGTGCTAATGCTTCCCTAGCCTCATTAATTTTATCCCTCACACACACTTAGAGGTGTCATGGTCCTTTTATAAAATGTCACACGTCTCAGTCCCTGAGTTTCTGCCCACTCGTGGTTCATCAGCTGCACTGCATGGGTCAAATTTACAGAGACATTTCAGCATTCTGTTAGCACATACTGTAGCATTATGATGCTAACTGATGCCCCACTGCTCCATGGGTAACTTTCCAGAAAAGAGAAACATAGAGCTCCTCTGGGATCTAATACCTTTGGTTCCACGCACAGACTGAGTCCACAAGATGCAATTTTTTTTCAGACATCAAGCTAGCATGCATGGCTAATGCAAATGTGTTTTAGGGAAGATTGAGATGAGGTCTTAATTAACATACACTCCTTCATGAATTAAACATGTTAATGTTTAACTCCAGTGAAAACTTGTCTAAGTAAAATCACTTTGAGCAGTTTGATTTTAGCAGTTGAATGCTAGTTGATCCTCATTCAGGCTAATGCTAAAGCTTTACATGAAATAATTAAGGAGTTACAGTAGCCAAGCTGAAGCTATAACTATGTTAGCTATGCTTTTGAGGACAATGGATGTCAAAAATAGATCTTCAGTTGGCAGATATGGCAATGCACAACAGATCGTAGCAGGGATCTTGCTAATCGAACATCTGATTATTCTGTGCTGATCTTATATTTTCAAAAAAAAAAAAAGTAGGCCTAGCATGTGTTGTTCAAAGACTATGCCGTTTAGTCAACTTGCTGACTTTCACAAACTGGCAGTATTAAAGGCTCAATGACAAATAAGACTGTCCGAGATGAATTAATACATCTGGACAATGAACATCATTCCTTTGCCTTATGAAAACAATTTTCAATGGGATGAATAAGGTAACATAACAATCCTGTTGAGGAAGCAATTACCATGTAGCTCCACTGGGCCAAATAGTTCAGAGCCAGATGAGGAAGTGCATTTCCAGTACATAATCTTTCTTTCTCCAATGTTTAGTTACTGAACATTTTCACACTGTCACCAACTCTTGTGTCTCAGACGTATCCTGATTTTGTAGCACCAAAGTGAAATAAGAAAGTTTAACAGTGTCAACTGGTCCGGATAAAAATGATGGATAGGCACAGTTTCACAACGATGGTGGAAAATAATCTATGGCATCTTTATATGAAGTACATCATGATGTTCTCCAGTGGCTTTTACGGTTTTAGGTTTCTAACTTCATCCAAAAACCTCAAGACACCCTGGAACTGGTTTGGTGCCAAATAGAAATTGAGCCCCATCATGACAATCTTGAGCAAGGGTTTTTGAATGTCACAGTCTTTATATAAAATTCACTATTCCCTGACTATGTGATATTCTCTCCCCTTCTGACAATGAGAAACTTGTTCATGCATTTGTAACATCTAGACTTTACTATTGCAATATCGTTTTTGCTGGGTTACCAAAGAGCTCAAATAAACACTTACAAAGAGTTCAGAATGCAGCTGCACGAAGGCAAACTCACTATAAAATGAGAAATCACATTACACCGACACTCAGATACCTGCACTAGCTGCCTGGATCATTCAGAATTGAATTGAAGATCATCTTATTATTCTTTAAATGTCTTCATGGTACTTCATGGATCAATATATACCTTTCTAATATGTTGAATAAATATTCACCAGCAAGATAGCTCCGAACGTCCAACAGTAACTTGTTGGTTGTACCAAAAACACAGCTGAAAAAGGGCGAGTCAGCCTTTAGTAATTTCAGTCCCAAGCTATGGAACTCTCTTCCTGACAACCTGAGCAATTGACTGTCTGTACTTTTAAAATGTCTCTCAAAACACATTTGATCACTATGGTCTTTACTTGATTTACTTTTCTTTTTCTTCTTCTTCTTCTGTAAAGCACTTTGTGAACACTGTTTTTAAAAAGTGCTATATAAATAAAGCTTTACTTAGTAAAGTAAACTCTGGAATAGAGTGTATTGCTTGGAGCATGTTGTAAATACTATACCCATTCTATCGAGGAAGCCATAACTGTGTTCTTGAACATGTTATGTTCTATCATGGCTTTGAAGGTTTTCAATTTTAAATCTAACATGCCCAAGAGACCCTGGACATCTCTGGAACTTTGTTAGCACAAAATAGACAGCAGGCCGCATCACTGCAAGCTTTAATGAACAAGAATTTTGGAGTGTCCTAGAAGACTTCCTCATCAGGATTTGCATTCAGCCCAGTTTTTGCATCCATCTCAGCTGTTCTCGAAACTTGATTCTATGTCCCCCTCCTTGGGAATGACAAGCTAACATAGTCCCCACATGACTGTTTACCAGCTGGCTTTAGTGGTCAGCTGGAACGACCAACATCACTGTGCTTTTTGTGCCTTATGACTACAGCTATGGGTATAATTAAGCTATTTATTGAGCTTGAACCCAAGGACGTTTGGATATGTTGATACCATCGTTGGATTATTAACAACTGTTGTTTGAATTACAACGATACTCTTTCAGAAGTATATTTGTAGCGACTCATCAGCTAATTCCTGGCTCCAAACATTTAGCTACTGGTTAGTACATTGTCCACAATATAAAATGTATAAGGAGGGCATGGAGGAGAGAATCAGCCAAATCAGCAGAAGAGAGATCATCCATACCTTTGGACTGCCTCGGACTGCACACAGTAGTTTAGTGTTGTAGCCCACAGTGGCAGCTCTATCGTTGAGGAGAGCTGTGAACTTGGGAGCCTCACTGAAGTCGTGCTCCTTGTACTCTGGTGGTTTGTAGACAATACCTACAGGACAGGAGACAACAACCTCAGCCGGGACTGACAGTTGTCCGGAGGGTATAGCTGTTACATGACATTAGGACTATGGATGTGCAAAACTGCAGGTTTTAAAATCCATTAGTTGGTGGGTTCCAAGTCGGGTTCCAATCGGACACGTTCCTTAGAAGGGGTGCAATGCAAGTTGCAACAGCAAAATATGTCCATCTGAATGTTTATGGCTGTTGCACCTATGAATTTAAGACAAGGGTGTCCAATCCTGCTTCTGGAGGGCCAACACCTGGCTGGAAGTTTCTAGTGATCCTTAAGACCTTGGCTGTATCCAAAATCATTCCTCTACCCTCATTCACTATTCCCTACATACACCACTGATATAGTCCATTTGAATGAGTGAATGAAATTGAGGGAGCAAATTCGGAAACTGAGAGCAAGACACTGAAATTAATTCGCAGAAATTCTCAGAGCATGTGCATTATTTAGAAGCAAGCTTTTAATTGTACATTGGTTGAATACTCATTGTAGAGGTGAATTGTGGGATTGAATGAGTGAACTTGATAATGTCCATTATGGTTTCGGACATCATTACAAATGGTAGTCCCTTCTAATAGTGCACTTTATGGTAATACTTTATTTCGATAGTCATTACAAATGGTAGTCCCTTCTAATAGTGCACTTTATGGTAAACTCTTTATTTCGACTTTAGACATTCTATTGACTATAAGTAACTTTGCAACTTCATGTCAACAACCAGTCATTAGAAGATTAGTAGACGTTCTGCTTAAAGGTGCTCTAAGCGATGTTGGGTGACGCCACTTCTTGTTGACGTTCGAAGTATTGTCAAACAAAACGGAGACTAGCTTGACCGTCCCTCCTCTTCATCCCGTCCCCTCCCCCTCCCTTCCGTGCTTCCTGAAACAGTCATGAACGAGTCGGAGGCTTTTCCGATGTAAATTCGGGACTTCGCGCGTTCCTTCTCCCTTTCCCTCTTCTTTGCTATTTGTTCATCAGAACGTCGTCTCTTTGGTCGTGTGTCGGCCATATCAAAATTCAAGAGAATATAATTTGTTACGTATATAACTAACGTTAGTCGTTGTCTAGGACATCTCTCCTCTAGCTAACTTCCCTCTTCATGCTTCTCTCTCCTCCACTCCACACACCCCCTTTCATGTGCACACGCACTAACCCCCCAACACCCACCCCCAAATCATTCTTGTCGGTTATTGGCTGGAACACTGTTTGTTATGTTTCGTGGTCCATGCTGGGCCAGTTTGTTTTTCTTGGCTTTTGTGGAGCCTGGGCTGTCTACAGAGACCACGTTTGTTTACCCTCCCTCCCCCTGTTCAGGGGACAGGCAGCTAGCGGATAGTGAGGAGATATTTGCTGGATGTGACAAAAAAAATTTTTGGCCTAAAAAACATGTGACATCGCTTAGAGCACCTTTATTATCTGCTAATATATTATGATATTTTATTATATTTGATTGTCCCCTAACAGACATTCAACTGACTATAAGTAACTTTGCAAGTATACTGTATGTCAACTTATTCTACTAACTCTAACCTAACAGTCTGCTTCTATTCTAATGAGAGTTATTTTACATTACTTTAGACATTAGTTAATTATAGTTAGTAGAATGTCTAAAGTGTACAATCGAAATAAAGTGCAACCCACTACATAAGGATTTCGGACACTCTTTGATTAGCTGGTATAGGTGTATTTAATTAGGGCTGAAGCTAAACTCTGATGAAAGGTGGCTCTCAAGGGGCAGGACTGGACTCCCTTGACTCAAGGCAGTGGTCTCTAACTCAGCTCTTGGTGGGCCACTGTCCTGAAGAGTTTAGCTCCAACCAGCTTTCCAACTCAGCTACCTGGAAGTTTCTGTCTGAAACCATAGTGGCACGAGTGCACTCATTCAATCTCATAATGCACCACAATAACGAGTGTACAACTGATGTAGGCTCAACGGCTAGAGAATACCCAAAGTGTATTCTGAAAGTGTACTGTGAAAGTCGTGTCAAATGAATTATCGCATCTGACCAGATGGCGAATCATCCATCCATCCATTTTCCAAACCGCTGGTCCAATGTGGCGACAGCGTAATATCATAAAGGTATACATTTATTTTTGATTGATTATTATATTTGTTTAATTAAGGTTTATAAATGCTAGTTTCCATAACAGAGTTCCAGATAATTTTTTTCAGTTTCAAATGATTATTCAACAGCAAGCACAAATTATGCACAAAAGCAGCAGCCCTTCCGGCTCACTTAGTGTCCGAATTCACTTTACTCGTTTTCATTCACTCCTTCAAGTGGACTATATAAGTGGAGTAATGTAGGGAATAGTGAAGAGGGTATAGGGGGTGATTTCGAACACAGCTTAGTAATCCTGAAAACCTTGATTAGATCAGATGGGTTGGAGCTAATCTGCAGGTTAGAGACCACTGATTTAAGGGGAAAAGAGGTTGATTGCCCGATGAGTATGCTAACTGTATAACAGCTAAGGCATTGCAAGCTGCTAGCATGGTGATTAAAGCACTAAACATATCAAAAACATATCATCATCGTTTTCATAAACATCAAAATGAAAAAAAGAGAAATTTAGGTAAATTATTTGATCTCACTAATCAGCTAGAAGTTTCTTTGGTGACAAGTTGAAAAGTTGACCATTGTGACACCTCCCTAATTGTTATATCATTTATATGCAACAAAGAATAGAATGTGAATGTGAATGTCATATTACATAGAATGTGCTAACCTAAAAGCCTTGTGCTTGCAAAAAGCTTTTGGCTCAGGATAGAGGCTGGAAGTTAAGAAACGTCACCAGCTCAGTGTCAGCTACTTCAGGATGTAACAGCTATACTTATGCAGAGATGACTGATGCATGTTGCTAAATTATTTTCAGTTTTGCAGCACTGCAGCGTAATCCATTTTATAATGCAGACCCCATGTACCACTGATGTGAGGAACGATAACTGTCATTAGCACTCAAGGCAGAGCCAAGTCTTATCTCCACACAGTGAGAACACTTAGTACTGAATGTGCTGTCAACGTGTGCTGCCAACAAAAACTTTTTTTTTCTTTTTACATTTAATTTAGGAACAGTTAATTTAGTACAAGTTATTAATATAAATTATATCAATAAGTACGTTTTTTTTTGTAAGCTGTTTGCATCTTGCCATATAATAAAGAATGTGAGGTAGACCCTCTTTTTTAATATTTTTGTGGAAACCCTGTAAAAAAAATTTCTTGATTCTTTGACGGATAGAAATGTCAAAAGAACAGCTTTTATTTGAAATATTAATATTTTGTAACATTATAAAAGTCTTTACTGTCACTTTTGATCAATTTAATACATCCTTGCTTCAAGTATTGATACAATACATTTAAAACATAAATCTTACTGACCTCAAACTTTTGAACGGTCAGGTGTATGTGTATAGCTGTACTACACACACACACACACACACACACACACACACACACACACACACACACACACACACACACACACACACACACACACACACACACACACACACCTGTGACTATACATCATTTTTATTCTATATTAATGTGTCAACTTTCTATGTTGCATGACAACCACAAACAGCCTGCAGTTATGATAGTGAATTTAATTACTTAGTGAAAGAATTGTTTATTGTGATTGTTGTATTTATTTCTGTCATGGCAACTCTCCATGTGTTTGGCTTATTAATGGATATGACAGTGTTGATATATTTGGTCTTGGCTGAATAGTTCTGCTACGCTGCTGTTGCTGCTGCAGAACAAGTACGGGACTTCCTACTGCCAATACATACATGGTAAGCAAATAAGACATGCAGCTGCTGTACAATATAGTACACATGAATTACTCATAGCAGATCTATACAGGTGGAGCTGGGGAAGGTGGAGGGTTTCTGAAAGTGCACTGCAACTGCTACAGCAAATGCTGACGTATTTTGAAGATTGAGCAGCGAGTTCATTGGCTACTGATACAGCAGGAACCAAACAGCTGTTTCCTAGAGAATGATGTTGTTGCAAGCAGATTGAGTTAAGGACTGTCAGACTGCGTCATCTAGAGTTTCATGACAGATCTTTGTATTTATTGAACATGGTTGTATTTTATCCTTCTATTGCCAGCAATAAGCCACCCAAGACCATAGATTAGTAATTTTACCTCAGTCAAGCCATGTAATGCATGCATTATTGTTTTCATTTACTTTTCTTCAGAAACCAAGTTAACTTTACCTAATGGGAGAAGTTTGAAGTGCCATAAAAACAATAATGTTGTGACCTTACCTGTTTTCTGGATATGAGCAGCATCTTTCGTTACAGCAGCAGTCTCACTCTTTCCAACCTTGTTTTCGGCAAAAACTCTGAAGGTGTATACATTTCCCATCACAAGGTCAGTGATTGTGGCGTTCAGCCTGTGGAAGTGCTCGAGAACCGTGAACCAATCCTGCCAAAAACAGTAATACTCTTAGTATGACAGGACATCATAGACTATCACTAAATTGAGCACAAGCCAGGGAAATATTTCCCTGTGGGTTCAATCCGATAAATAAATCGTAAACAAAGTGATTTGCATTACAGTGTTAAATATCTTAGGCTTTGGCAAAAGTGCTTTTAGATGAAGTGTTTTTGTACTGTACAGGATGTTCTCTAGACATCTTGTATTCCCATCAAACTAGCTGTTTATATCATGATTCACATCATGACAGTCAGAGTTATGAGATGTCATCATGGAGCACTCTCTCTCTATCTGTCAGCACTTTACACATTCCAAACCTGATGATCTCCCGCCAAGAAGTCATCTGACCCATGCCTCGAACACCCAGATACAAGCTTATAGATAGACGCGTCATGACCATATACAGAGTCTCAAGACTCTTCGTTTAGATTTACAGACTTGACAGGAGGCTAAATTAAGCCAAGTATGACGACATACATCCCACTTAAAAAAAAACAAAAAAAAAAAACAACATGTTTTGAGGAGGATTCACTGCTTGCTGTCAGTTTTCACTGTGGTAAGTGGATGTGGTTTAGGCTATCAGAGCATGCACACATCTGGCTGAAGTTACCTAATACAGATGTTCGAGATATTGACCGTCACCTTCAGCAGGTCAAACTCAGTATTATATGAGCTGATTTTGGTGGCTTTGTATGGATTTTTCTGATTTCTATTTTCTCTGCATCCCGGCTATCAAAATAAAGTAATTAATTCTATAGTTTTTAAATAAGGAGAAACTCACACAGTAACTGGGTTTCAAATAAAATGTGGAATACAGTTAAATATTACGCTGTTAAATTTACCCGTCACAAAATCGGCATGGGGAAATCTTTTGCCCCCACACTAAATTCTTGATCGATTAGATTCCTATTGAAATGACTTAAACTTGTCAAACAATGGTAAATGTGGCTGCATCTTAGGTTAGGGAAATATATTAGTTAGTGGAATAAATATATTAAATATATAATATATATAAATATATACAATTTTATTTTTTATTTTATTTTAGGGTTTCACACTAAATGTGGGGCCATAGGCGAAGTGTGTGTAAGGCTGGGCCACGGACTCAAGACTATTTTATCACTCAAACCACTGACTAATGCTGCTTCTGGTTGCTTTTAGAGGGAAAAGCTGCCCATAACAGCTGGTCGATGATCAGTAATAATAGCATATTGTGTTTTGCAGCGTTGAGCAATGTAGCCAATCACAAACATATCTGTTGATTTCTTGAAGCTAATCAGACGTGTTTAAATTAGAATCCACTCCCCATTCAAAACGCCTGAGTTTTTGTCCAGTGCTGAGTTCCGCAATCTCACAAACCCTCTCTTTACAAGTTAACTTAACAAACAAAGTGTATACATAATGTAGGCTAAATCAGAGATTCATTGTGCAGTCAGCTTAATTGATTAGTGGAGCTTTGTGAGATCACAATGAATTGAGATGCGTGACAGCTTTGCAGTGATTATAAAAGGAACGCTCTTTGCATGCTTTCTAGGCGATATAATCCATTCAGAATTTGAAGAAAACTTTTTGAAGCCTTAGGTAAAGCAATGGTTATTTATATTCGAACTGCAATGTCAAATCATGCATACAGTAGGCTATGCTTGCTTTTCTTCTAATTATACTAGTTTGTGAACATAGCCACTTTAATAACAAATCCTTTATCAAGAGTGCATGCTGGGATGTGTAGGTTGTTGATAAGCTACACGACGATAAGCTTCTTACTCCAGTTTTCTTGTCAGCCTTCTGAATGGTGTATCCAGTGATCTCAGTGTTGCCGTTGTCTTTGGGAGGGGTCCATTCCAAAGCTGCATTAAAGCCCCAAGAGTCGACTAGCTTGACAGATGCAGGAGGACCAGGCAGATCTACACACAACCATTAAAAATGATTTAGCCTCCTTAGTATGGATCATTTTACACTGTGAGGTCTTACTCTGTACACAGAGGTGTCAAGGAATGGACTAAGAATGAAAATGCAAGGGGGACAGAAATAGCCAGGGTCCAAGAAGAGCTCTAGATCATAGCATGTCTCACCGACAATCTGAATTATGAGGGTAGCCTTGTCCTCGAAGCTGTCGATCTTCACGGTCATCTCATAGTTGCCAGAGTCGTCTCGCTCAGCCTTGCGGATAAACAGGATGCTATCCTTGTCGCTGTTGCGGATATTTATCTTCTTCGTATCCAAAGGCTGGCCATCCTTGGTCCAAGATATCACAGGTTTAGGTTTGCCCTACAAAACAGAGAATTATCCAATATATTAGAGCATACAATAAGCACGGCTCTGTTTGACGTATATACATATAAAACTCTGAACTTACACAGAATGGGATTACAAGATTGATCTTTTCTCCAACATGCTTGATGTATCTTGACCTCAGAGCACGGGGCATGCGGATCTTGGGTCGATCTGAAAAAATAAATAATAATAAATAAAATACAAGAGCAAATTTAGATGCATTACTTTTGAGGTCTTATATGAGCTGTTTTTGTTGGCTTGTATTTTCAATAAAATAAACAAAACAAAATAAATTAAATTAAATTGGTCTTATTTTGAAATGCATAAAGTGTTAAATTACACAAACTGACTTTCCTAAATTTTAAAATGGAAAACTCATGAAATATAAAACATATTTAATGCTTACACTATTATTAAATGGGTTAATGATAAACTTCATTTCAACAGGTTTATTCTTGCTATTCTGTATATTGGAGAGAGCACATGGCACCGCGTCTTCGGTCACTGGAGTGCATCCAGAAATAGATCTGTGAGGAATGCCAGACCGTCTGCAGGTCAACAGCCTTCATATTACAGGCCAGTCTCATCCTCATTACTAGTTACTCTGTTTCTACACTACATTTCGGTAATGTAAAGGGTTTAAAACAAACAAAACAAGAAAATGTAAGCTAAATTCATAATTGAAACAAGGATGTCTGTTGGTGAAATTTTTTGACTTTCTCCGTCTATACCAGTGGTTCCCAAACCCAACATCCATCTACGTACCCCCTCTCTTCCACCTTTTCCATTAAGGGACAATATTTGCCCCCTTAAATAGATTTTCAGGTGCATTTTTTTACTTTATAAAGGCAGAGTTTTTCTAACACTATTAAAGGACAAACTGCATCTAGATGTATTTACACACTGTTTAATGCTGCTCAGAGGAGGATGAGAATGTTTAAAAAAAAAAAAAAAAAAAAAAACTGTTCAATAGAGAAATATGAAGTGGTGGTAAAAATGAAGTGATACTTTGACATCTTAAACTAAAACCACCAATAGGTGATGGTAAGTCACTGTCTTAATAAGTGAGTCCTAAGGTGCTTCTCATGTCTTATTTTTGCATCCCTTTCCTCATCTCCTTTTCTTGTGTCTTAGCTCCACCCCCTTAGGATGCGAGGGAAGGATACACCTGTGCATTCTCGCTCATGACTCCTCAGGAAGCTTCCTCACTTCTCGTTCCTTGTCTTCTCCCCAGGGCAATTAGAGAATTGAGATGTCCTTTAAGATGGCTGAGTACGATCGATTTCCAGGTCACGGGCTGGAGGACGGAGGAGTGAGGAAATGAGGAAGCATCAACTTGACAATTGAGAAGCACCCTTGCCTTGTTACTGAATGAATGAATGAATGAATGAATGAATGAATGAATGAATGAATGAATGAATGAATGAATGCCTCAATGGGTGCTTCTCAATACTCAAATTGATGCTTCCTCGTTTCCTCGCTCCTCCGTCCTCCAGCCCATTACCCAGAAACCGATCAAAGTAAGCCATCTTTAAGGAAATCTCAATTCTCTAATTGCACCGCGAGGAATGAGGAGTGAGGAAGCTTCCAGAGGAGCGTCGAGTGAGGATGCACAGGTGTATCTTATGCAGAAGTCTTTCTTGTCGAGAAACCCGACTCACGCATAAATTCTCCTCCCCCTTCACGTCTGTCACAATCATTTTAATTTATGCTTTTCCTTTGCAGGTTTATTAAATCATACACATCACATATTTCAACAGGGCATATTGCTTTATTATTACTTGCTTTATTATTATTTATTATGAATTTCTTAAATAACCAAACTTCAAGGCCAGATCCCTTGAGCATAGCTGATGACACTGTGAAGTGACGCTTGAGGGATCAAGAATAGTCCAATATACAAATAAGCTTCCCTTCGATTCCTCTGTCCTTATATTATTTCCTTGAGTCCTTCCCTCGCATCCAAAGGGGGTGGAGCTGAGACGCGAGTAAAGGAAACGTGGATGCACAAATAAGAAATGAGAAGCACCCCAAGTGTATTAATGAATGGGTTCACTAACGAAACACAGCTGTGTTGCGTGGAAACGGACAACAGTTTTGCTGTGCTTACTTCATTGTAAAATAGAGCAAACAATACTGACAATATGGTGTTTAAAATGTACATCACCTAATATCACCTTTTTGTTTGTTGAACTGTTCAATGTCACATTTGCAATTGTGCAGATATTCGGGAAAAAATGCATTCTTGCTCGTATAAATATCAACATTAAAAGCAAATCGTCTTAAATCGATCTCTATGCACAGTCTCTGTCTATATTTGTTCTTCATGCTATTAAGTGCTAAAACCCCACTTTTACAAAGGTACATTGTCGAAAACAGCACTTATGTACTCTGCACATAACCTATCATGCACGCTGCTCATGTGGATGCAGTCAGTTTTGACCACAAAAGATAAGGTGGTTTGATTGGACGTCATGTATTCGACCTTTTACGGCACTAAATTTTTTCTGTTTTTACCCATGTTTCGCCTGTTCAATACATGCTCAGTTTATTTTAAGGTGGGGTATAATTAAATGAACAGCAAAACCTTCAAAAACATTTTATTCAGGTATTCACTCTGTCATCTCACATACCCCAGTTTGGGAACCACTGCTCTAGACAACCATGTGCCACCCAGGACCTTTGACGTCGCTGATCTAAATCTCTATTAGCTGTTCTCTCTGAGCACATCTGTTACCATTAGGGTACAGCCTCCCAAATCTATCCCACCAGACCTCTAATCCTTACTTCCCAGGACTCCAAAGTTCGATCATTATTACAGGAAACAATTGACGCCTTTGGAGTGACACACATTGCTGAGCTGACATGCTGGCATTAATGCTTGATTTGGGTGGCACTGTGGGATGGCACAGTTGGCTTTGAAGGTTCACATTCAGCTCAACTCCGGCTTACTATACCATACCTGACCTACTTTCTCAAATGCCTGTGCTTGTACGTGTGAAAAACCTAATCCTGCTTCTTCGATCTCTTTTTGCAGTCCGTGTTTGGATATGTAATCCTGTGTGATGTCTTGAATGGCTGCCACACACCACAACATTCACCTGCTAAACCCAAATGGATGAACAGATCGTTCCCGTTTGGTTCTCCAAGCCAACATGCCTCCATATCTCTTTTTGGTCAGGATTGTTTGACCTATTAACAACATGAGTTGATTTCAGAATCTTATGTGGGTATTTGATTGCTTGGTTTAAATGGTCCTAGCATTACGGCGATGTACTTTACAAAACAAATAACAGTTCAAAACACACAGAATTAAGCCAAAACACAACAGCCACTAGCTGGCCATGTCAACCTGGAAAGCCAGATTTGTAAAACTCTTACTGCCCCTCTCAACCCCAGGCCCTGAACATTTGTCTCAGTTGTCCTCTCTTATCAGCGACCCTGGCTATTTCTGATGCCTGATTCGATATAATTGATATCTAATTGTCTGAGCAATTCCAAATTTCATAAATAAAAGTAACAAATAAAATAAAAAAATCTGTTCAATATTAAAGTTTTTTCTTACTGTGTGCAGGGTTGCCCGGTCTGCACAAACACCAAACTAGCCCAATATGGCCAATCAAAAAATAGGCCCAAAATATCCAAATGCGGTGTTCACTACTGAATTTGAAGGTTTGAGGGTGTTGAAGCGCCAAAATTGTACGCTCCGGGGGGTTGGAAATCAACCAACAGGACCAAAAAAAATCAACACACGGCAACAACTTAAAAGTAGCCCAATTCCACGGGAAAACCACAGACTTGGCAACACTGACAGTGAGTCTTTAGTAAATCCTGACAGTAGTTTTTTCAACGCCAAAAGAGGGTTTGCATTGACGCAGGCTGTTAGTAAATCTGGCCCAATGATTCAAGGTCAAGCTTCACCAATGAAAGTGGTCAAGTGCAAGGGCAAAGAACCAAGCCCTGAATATAAACACTGTACCAGCAATGAAAGCAGTTCATACAATCCTTTAGCTAGATACAAATTCTTATAAATATACACCATTATGCAAGTACTACACTCCATTTAGGAGGATAATCTACTGTATGTGTTTAGCTCAGATTGCACTGACAGCCCTAGGTCTTTATGTTTGTAATTTAAATGCTAATGAAAGCTCTTGTCGGCGCAAGCCAATGGGATTTATATACCCACAGCTGTTGAATCCATTGAGGGCAAGAGAGGTATCTAAAAGCTGAGGCAGTGCACTTACACCAGCTCCTCTCACTGTAGGGAAACACATACTGTCATCTGAGCTTCGGCAGAAAGCCACATGAGCCAGGGCTCATAGAATACACTGAAAAAGTATAACACTATGAAGTAATTAGTGTTTGAAGTAATCAGACTCTGTGAAGTAACCAGAGATGATTCGTCACTTTCATCTGTCCCCTACACATGTGGGTCTTTTCAGCTATGCATAGACACTCACCCATAATCTCACGGACGGGGACGGGCTGTGGCAGGACGACGGGCTCGCTACGGCCTCCGGCATTCATGGCCACGACACGGATGTTAAGTAGGTCTCCGGTTGTCAGGCCGCTGATGACAAACCGGTTGGACGTGGTGAGTTCGGTATTGGCAGCAACCCATTCAGAAGCTGTGGAGTGTAAAAATGGATAGATGATAATATAACTTCATAAAAATAAATAAAAACATTAAATATTTATTAAACACTTTAGCTTAATATAAAATTGGGGTAGATTTAACGGCAGTTTGACATGAACAACTTTTGGAAAGTTTGCATGATATTCCATGTACAACTAAAACAATAGTTTTTAAAAGTACAATCATAAAAGTTTTAGCATTTTAATTAATTTAAAATTAATTTGAGAATTGGTCGCACCACATGATCATGTGAAATCAACTTGAAGGCAAGAAGGTGATTACATATTAAACATTACATTCTCAAAATTTTGATTATACATTCATAAACAAAAATTGAAAAACCTAAAATATTGATGTTATGCGTCAACTACCCAGTTAAAGAACAAATATGAATTTCCAAACACACTAGCAGTGATGTCAGTATAGATCCACAAATCTAAATGTGGGATGTGCAGATACGGTGACAGTTGGTTGAAAGCATCCCTTCCTAATAGGGAGACTTACAGGGGCGAGCTATAAATCAGTCTGTGGTGACATTTTAAAGACAGGTGCTATTGCAGACTGTCATAGAACTCACTTTTCTTGTGACATCTGATAGTTCTACATGGTTCAATTTCAAGATGAAGGCATGATGATTGAAACACTATCCCTAATCTAAAGAGCTTATTAGCAATACTGAGAGGATATACACACATCCTTCCTTGCAGTATTCTACAATGTATCCATCCAGTCCAGAGCCAATGTTTTCCGGGGATCTCCACTTAAGAGTGACTGAGGTATCATTGAGATCATCCACGCTGAGGTTCTGAGGGGGACTGGCGGGCACTGCACATTCATTAGAGACATAAAAACAATCAATTCATATTAGAAAAACACATGAACTTTTATAGAGATAAATGGATGGATTAGGTGGATGGATTTGATGGATAAATGGGTGGATGTATGAATTTGGTAGATTAACTGATTGAATGGATGGATGGATGGATTGGATTGATTAAATAGGTCTATTGATTTCATGGATAAATGAGTGGATGGATGGATGGATAGGGTTGATGGATGGATGGATTGGGTAGATGGATTAGGTGGATTGCTGGATTGGATGGATTTATTGGGTGGATTTATGGATTGGGAGTATGATTTGAATGGATAAATGGGCAGATGGATTGGATTGACTGTATATGTGGATGAATGGATAGATTGATTGGGTGGGTGGATGGGGTCCATTGGATAAAGGGATTGGTGGATTGGGTAGATGGATGGGGTCCATTGGACGGATGGATGGATTGGGTGTGTGGATGGAAGGATGGATGGATGGGGTCCATTGGATATATGGATAGATGGATGGATGGATGGATGGGGTCCATTGGATATATGGTTAGATGGATAGATGGGGTTGATGATGATGGATGGATTGGGTGGATAGATGAGGTTGATTGGATAGATGGTTGGATGGATGGATTGAGTAGATGATGGATGGATGGATTTGGTGGATGATGGATGGGTGGATTGATTTGATTGATTGATTGATTGATTGATTGATTGATGTATGGATGGATGAACTGTGTGAATTGATGGGTTAGGTGGACTGATGGATGGATGGATGAACTGGGTGAATGGATGGATTAGGTGGATGAACTGGGTGAATGGATGGGTTAGGTGGACGGATGGATGGATGGATTGGGTGAATGGATGGATTAGGTGTGTTGATGGATGGATTGTCGGGATGGATTCGGTGAATGGATAGATTAGTTGTATTGATGGATGGATGGATGGATTGGGTGGTTGGATGGAGTACCTGCTGGAGGAGGTGGTGTTGGTGGTTTAGGGGGTTCTTCTACAGGTGCAGCTTCAGCAGGAGCAGCTGATGATCAAATTTGCAAGATTATTCGGATTCAAAGTTATATTTATTCAAATGCGTCATGGATTTTACTGCCTATATGCCGATAAAATCATAACACAAAATATTTGAGACTGAATGCGACTGAATTGTCATTTTCTAAAGGGTGCAAGTCAAATTACAGTGTCTGTATCCAAACTGAAATCGAACAATTAAAAATGATAGCAAAAGCACAATTATTTACCCTCAGCTGGAGCATTAGTGGAAGGAGCAGCTTCATCAGCAGGACCTAATAGCAAATCATTAGTCTTCCATTAGAGCAGTGCTACTCAGGAGAGATCGCTAGATACCATTTTGAATAAAGTCTTTTTTTTTTTTTTGTAATGATAGTTTAGCGTCATGGAGCAACAGTTGCAGGAATAGCACCTTCTTCTGCAACAGAAACTTCAGCAGATAAATATACTTATATATTGCCCTAATGAAGCAGTCACAGCAAATTATGTTTAAGAAAATTCAGGTGAAAAGTCATGCCATATCAGCATGTCGTGAGACACACTCTTCCACCACAAGCTAATCTTGATTTGACCACACACATGGTTGGTGATTAGTAGTTTTTGCACTCAGCACAGCAAGCCAGTTTACTGAAGACGTAATAACAGCTGAGGGGAACCTGTTTTGGCCCTAAAATGTGGGTTAATGCCACTTAAAATTTGAAAAATGAAAATGAAATCTGAACATTGAATCTGAAAATAAATCTGAACATTGAGATGCTTATATAATGCTATTTCTAATGTAAAAGCGAAGTAAATTTGACAGGGCAGTAATAATCATCAGTGTTTTTGTTATAGCTTTACCCTATACCATATACCCCATCTTAAGGGGCAGCAGTCTAACCCTGAGCAGCAGGGGTCGAGTCTAGCATTACATGTTAAATAAATGTTAGAATATATTAGGTACATGGATAGGTAGTCATAAATTAGAATGCTTCTGTAAGACAAAGTCCAATGATTGACAGGTGCTACATCACATGTTTATAAGGGACCTCTAGGGCTAGACACATATCAGGGAAATTTCTACATCATGTACATAATAATTAGAATATTTCGATTTGTGACAGTTCGGACTTTCGGTAGCTCACGTTGGATTCTCTTAAAATACATTTTCTTTTTAAATCTCCTGCATGAACATTGGAAGTTTAAGTTTCTATTTTGTAAAAGTCATGATTGTAAAGCCAACACCCAAGACCGAAGTTATCTTCCAGCAGTTTGCGGATGTTCAGAATGACAATTTTTTTTTACAGATTTTCCTAAATCAATAAAACAGTTGAACAAGGGGACATATTTTAATCATTCTAGCCTTGCCAAAACATCAGAGTTTTACTACAGTAACTTTAGTAACTTGGAATTAGCTGCCACTGTCGATAACTAAAGTCTAATAAAGCTTTCCTGTAGCTCAGTGGTAAGAGCATTGCGTTAACAACGCAGGGTTGTGGGTTCGATCCCAGGGGATTGCACATACCTATGTATAAATGTATAGGATAACGCAATGTAAGTCGCTTTGGATAAAAGCGTCTGCCAAATGCATAAATGTAAATGTAAATAAAGAAATAAATAAATAACGGTAAAATGGATAAATATTTATTTTATAAAATTATATTATTAATTGATATTTATTATAATTTTACAGTAGCAGCGTTAACTGTAGTCGGCCAACTATGATGTTATGGCAAATTATTAAGTACATTTAGTGAAGAACATCGTCAGGTTCCCATTGAAGTGAGTGGAAGTAGTGCATGTTGTTCAGTAGGGGCGTGAGTGAGTCCTCGAAAGTACAGATGATACATTCATTATTTCACTGCAAGACAGCTGACATACGTCGATGAACACAGTAGGCAATTATAAACTTGACTTAACATGAGTGTCAATTTTACAGTATGACTGTTAGTATTACTAAAATAATCTTTGTCTTTTAAATGGGATGTCGTTATTACGGTTAGGCACACTTATAAAGTGAGTACCTTCAGGAGCAGGTGCCTCTGCAGCGGGGGCAGGTTCGGCCACTACCTCTTCAGCCGGAGCTTCAGCCGGGACAGTCTCGGGCACAGGAGGCACCTCAGCCGTGACAGTCTCGGGCACAGGCTCTGCCAGCTTCTCCTCTTTTACAGCAGCCTTCTTGGCTGACTTCTTTATAGGTGCTGGTTTGGCTGGCATGATGCTTGGGAGAAACTCAACAGGACTGCCGGTCTTTGAAGTGGCAATGTCTTTTGGGACGTTCAATTTATACCACTTCTGAGTATGAACCTTCAGGACTCCTCCTCTTCTTTAAATAGCCTCCAGTACACAGATAAATCTGTTCTTATCAACTCGGGAATAACCCTAAACTGGTCTCACCTCATTAAAGTTATTCATAGTGGTTGGTTGACTCAGTATCATGTAGCTTTCGTGCCTAGAGTCCAATAATTTCTCACTCTTGTTTTACTTGACCATTCTCATTTTTAATATTTAATGTCTTGAATTTAATCCTACTTCTTGACATTTGGCGCCCTCGTTTGTCTAAAAGTGTAATTGCAACGTGCGGTCCATACAGCAGTTACAAAATTAAGATGGTAGAGGGAGCCAAACCTCAACAAGCAGAATAAATCTCTGACTTGAAAAGTTGTGGGTAACACTTTAGACTACTGTTCCTTTATTAATGAATAACTACACAGGAACAAATGAGTATTGCACTATTAACATTCTGATTAACAAATTAGTAAGTAATAGCGCTCGGTTGAATGTGGAAGTTCACTATTAGCTAATCAGTAACTACTATTTTTTTCATACCTCCCAGAGAACTACTACATACATGTTCATAATTAACATGAATAATGCATAATTTATAATAAAAGGTAACGGTAACACACTAGTAACTCAAGTGTTACTACATCGTTCTAAAGGAACTACTAATTATTTGGATCAGTATTCTAAATCATGATAACTACTTAATATTGACTTAAGTCATTGTATGCTTTTGAGATTTTTGTAAGATTTTGTATAGCAATTCCTTCCGATGGATTTGGTAACACTTTAGTCATTACTTGTGTTTCCATGATCTTCACTTTAGAATACAGATTCAAATAATTAGTAGTTCCTTTAGAAAGATGTAGTAACACTTGAGTCATTACCATCCAAAACCTTACAAAAACCTCAAAAGCTTACAATGACTTCAATCAATATTAGGTAGTTATTAAGCTTTTCACTTTAGAATACTGATCCAAATTATTAGTAGTTCCTTTAGAAAGATGTAGTAACACTTGATTCATTACTAATGGGTTACCATTATATTATATATTATGCATTATTAATATTAATTATGAGCCTGTATAGTTCTTAGTCTTCAGTGAGGTATGAAAAATAGTAGTTACTGATTGGCTAATAGTGAACTAACACATTCAACTGAGCGATATTACTTACTAATTCGTTAATCAGAGTTTCTTGTAAATTAATAGTAGTTACTAGAATTGTAATAGTGCGTTATTTGTTCCTGTGTAGTTATTCATTAATGAAGGAACAGTATTCTAAAGTATTACCAAGTTGTGAAGTGTTCAAAAATACAAACAGATGTTCAATTTCATTAATGTAATTGTCAAATATATATTTTTAAAAACAAAAACTGAAATAAATGTACAAGACCAGTGAAAGAGACATCTTAGTGTAGGGATGGCACGAGTTTATTGAAAACGTGAGTGAATATTTGATGGATTCAATTCTCTCAGATCAGCACATATGCCTTTATAACCCCTTTCCAGCAGACAGTTCACAAAAAAATAAAAAATAAAATAAAAGACAACAATAACAAAAGGTGTATCAATCCAAGGGCCGGATTTTTCATATTTTACTGTGATTGTGGTCGCAGATGGGTTTACTATTTACAATGTTTACAATTGCAATGTTCTATACAAAATAGAAATATTTATTAAAGAGAAAGCAAGATCCATTTCTTTAAAAGAAGAAAAGAAAAAAAGAAAAGCAGTTTTGTTTGAAATCCCAGTGGGACAGGTAGGTCCAATGTGTTTTTCCAGACAAACAATGGTGATAGACATCAACGACATTAAAACACCATCAAACCTGCACATTAGCTTATCACATATACCATCTGTCATTGGTACTGACAACTGAGTCTCAGCCTAAAATTATATTCCAACGCTGCATAGTGACAAATCATCAATCTGTTTTGATTAAACAACATCAAACCTTGTAAAGCATGTTTAATATAAAACAAGTGGGAAAAAAAGAGTTAACAAACCACAGGTTTATTATTGTGCCTGCTTGAACATTCAGCGTTGTTATTCATAAACCACAAAAAATAACGAATAAATTAATCAATACATAGTTAGACACTCTATTTTAGGTTGTCCAAACTATATCTGTTATGCAAGATATGATAAAGCACACTGTACTACGATGCACATGTATCTGTGACAGGAGAAGAGACAGTGGGAAATGGCTTCGGTTTGTGCGATTTCCAGGACATTTGGAAACGAGACTCCCTGCGAGCTCAAATCTCAAAGTCATTTTATAAGCTAGCACAAAAAAAAAAAAGGATAGTACGTTCGCTCGCATTCCTATTCCCCGCAGCAAACAATCCCTTGCAAAACATAATAGTTTAGGTATTGCAATGTCCAACGAGTTGGCTTATATTAGGCACATTTTCAAGACAAACAACGGGGAATCTTCCCCAAAGCCCCAAACTATCCATAAGCTATTAAGGGAAGTTTTTTGATCCTACAATGAGCTGTTAAGACAGATTTTGAGGTACTTGTGTGATTTGAAGCACCACTGTCACTTCTTTTTTTTCTTTTTTTACCGTTTTTTTTTTTTTGGGTTGTTGAGACCAACTAATCGTAAAAGCTATTCTATACCTTGTACGACCCGGAAGAGAATAAAGAGGACACTTTTATAGTGAAAAATGTACATAGGCAACATTATCTAGTTACTTAACTTGCCCCTACAGGAAAGGCAATAGCTGAGAGATGACTGCGATCTTCCCTGTAATGTAAATCTAACCAGACACATTCAGTTTATAGGTGTTATATTTTATCCTTCCGATGTTTATTCTACCATAGACGGTTTTTTGTTTGCATTTTTTTGGTAATTTTTTGAAAATCCTATTTACAAATGTCAGACTAAGATCCTTCAGTAAAAAAACGTACAAAAAAAGACCTTTAAAAAACACTCCTGTGGTTATTCATTTGGAGAGCTACGTCTGACATTAACAGGACACGTAAACACAAGCACAAGAATCAGCAAGCATCATCAAGAGCACAAGGTGTGTTGGCAAACTGATGTTTTGATCCAATTTACATTCTGCGATTACAACGGCACGCGTTTCATCTGACATTGCTACACTGCTAGTACTAAGACCGGTTAGTACACGTTTCGATTAGGTAATAATAATTTAGGAAAAATTAGCACGTTGCTCTTGTAGACTGGTTGCCAACACATCCTTTGGCATCTCATGATAAGGTGCCTTTTTTAACTATAATCTTCCTCAGAGTTAAAGCTTTCATGCACACACAGTTCTGCAGCACTTGTGATCAGCCAATAGCAAATGCATTCATAAATTACAATCCACCATTATTATTTTTTTTGTGTTTTTTGAGATTTCGTAATTATTACAGTATTACTGGAATGATTAGGGGGTTATAAAAGACACTGACATGGGGCCGTCCCATGACTTGAAACCACCATAAATAAAACCCAATTATTACAACATTTCCAAAAAACTGGCTACATTGTTACAGAAGAACAAAGGACTCAAGCGTGTGTAAAACTGTAAGCTAACACTGATGTTATTTTGCTTTGAACCTCAAGACATAACAAAAGCCAAAAATATCAAATTACTGAACCTCCTCCAGACAAAACAAGTTGTTTAAACCATTTTGGCTTTGTTCACACTGCAAACAATCCTGATTTGTTTTCAAACGCTATCTAGACCCATTTTATTTGGTTTCGTTTGTTTAGGCAGTGGAGTCAATATCCAGTACATCTACGGACTTGTTTCCAACTGGTATTAAATGCATTTTTGGTGATATTATCACAAATGTTCAGCATCGATCGAATCACTGAAACCAATTACGGAGGTAGCCAAATGTAAAGTAAACGCTTATTCGTCCTGAATGCGTTGTACTTCGCTGCATTGTACCAAAACAAATTGATTACGATTTAAATTGCAGCTGCCATCCGTATCCTTTAGATTCTCTTCTTTTCCCGCATTTGCTTATAAGCCGCATAACACAGGTTCATTCATTCAAATAGTATTCATGCACTGCATGGAAGTTATGTAGAGCGTGCCCAAAAGTTTCTCAGCAAAATCCAAACACAAGTGATCACCACGTTAATACCAGGTGGAAACAGCAAGCGGATCGGGTTTGTGGTGTCAGTGAGAACAAAGCCTTCGATTAGCTTGATGATCCATGAGCACCTTGGCTATTGGAACTAAAGCCAAAAGTATACTTCCCTTGTCTACGTTTTGCTCCAGCTTGGCTCACAATCACCATAGTCCATGCACAACGTCCGTGTTCCCCCCCGATTTTTGTGTCTGCCAATAACAGCGCATGCACAAGTGATTTGAGCACTTGAAAAGCAAGATCTATTAACACATCATCATTACACACTCAAAAGAGCATAGTTTGAAAGGCTTGCATGCTCAACTCCCAGACAGCAACACAGTGTCAGTCCAGATCCGTCCCACATCTGGTACATGTGGAATCCACACATACCAGATGTGGGCCGGATCTGGGCCGACACTATGTTGCTGTCCGGGCTGTGCTGGAGACTGAGCTTAACGTAGAAAATGAAGTATACCCAGGCCTTAAGGTCAAATGCATGATTACTGAAAGTAAGAAGTTGCATACTGCTCCCATGCACCGGTAAAAGCACCTGTTATTACTGCTAGCGATTAAATCACCTGAGGTTGCCCCCAACTGTAGATCAGGCGGTGGATCACATGAGCCCCACTGCTTTTGCTGCATATCCAAGTGCCATCAAAATTCAGCAACTTTCGTAGACAATGAATAACTAACAATATCAAGCAGCAGATTGCATGAGCATCACTGTCTACTCTCCCATTGGTAATGTCACATTTGCATATAGTTGCTCAACTTTGTCCATCACCAACAGTCTCTGTTGCTCATGCCGCCTCCAACCCTCATTGAAAACAAATAACTTCTGGTTGTTTTGTCGCTGCAAATCACCGTCAGAGTGAACGACCCTCGAGTTTTAAACAGTCAGTGTTCTTGCTTGAAAGCTACAAGTCAAAGTGCATCATCTCAGAGATCTACAGTCTACATCTGTCTCCTTCATGTCTGCTTTGATAGGAATAAAAACAACGTGGTTATGGTTATGTACTGCACCTTGAAACTGCATCACTATGCAAACTGAGGTAATATAGAGTTATTTTCCGATTGCTATGAAACTGACTTCATGATATATGGAGGGACATCAGTTAAGGCTGAATTCTAAGCACCATCTTGTACATTATATTTTGCATCCATGCGAGTTGGTCTAAATGTAACCGCACTTTAGTGTACAGGGTTCAGACGACTTGATCTTGAGGATGGAGTGTCGGTACTCTTGCAAATAAGAATAAATAGATTTTTGGTCCAAATGGACAGATATTACCTAAAACAAAAGTAAAATAAAAAAACATGAAGCACATTTTGTTCCCAGTACGGTAGACAAGAACATCTCATCTTCACAATCATCCAATCTTCACAATCCTCAGTTGCAAGTATTGCCATGCAACTTGCAGGTTAGGTAAGCAAAGGAAGGACCGGTTAAGACAACAGTGCAAAAAAGAATCTCGCTCAGATCTGGCAGGATCTGTTTTTCTGTTTTGCTTTCAGGCTGAGAATTTTGTCTGCCTTGACCTGGATGTTCTTGAGAGTTCCTCGTCCTGACACTCTCAAACCTTTTGAAGGAAACAGGAGGTGCAAATCAGCTGTACAGAACAGTGTTTTGAAACAGCACTAGCCATTAGCGAGCTCTCAAGTCTTTTAGCTCAACCTAGAATGTGGGGTTGCCTGAAATGTCCCGTTCCGGCGATTCAATGTAGTTGGCAGACTCCTGGAGTTTCAGCAGCATCGCCATCTGAATGAGGGACAGAACAAGGAAAGCTTGTCAGAACACATGCAGAACTGTTTACACAGGTTTCGGTATAGCTGTACTGGACACTCACCAGTGGATCGGACTCCATGGTGGGAAGGGAAGTGTCCTTTTTGGACCTGTCGTCACTGGTCTGCTGGAGTGTTGAAGCAGCGTTGGGGCCGGTGGTTGGCGGAGGGAGGTGAAAGAGTTTGGCCTGGTCCTGTTGAGCTGAAGGCCAGGGCAGAGTATCCCTAACCCACTCCACTGGATCCTCCCACGCTGCTTTCTGACCATGGACCTAAAATATATATGAATGCAGAGATTGAGCTCCAAGACTCCACTGTACTTGACTTGAAAATAACATTAAAAGTGTAATTTGATTCACTGAAAAAACAACTGTTTTAGCAGCAGATAAGCTCTGTTCCTAATTGTAGTGAGCTGCCTCATTTTGGCCCAATTTTAAGGTAGAATAAAGTCTTAAACCAGCCTAAAGTGGTTTACTGGTCTCCCAGAACCCCTGTAAAAACAGAAAGCTACAGCAGCCTGACCAGGCTAGCACAACAGCTACGACCAACAAACTAGCTTAAGCAGTAGGGATGCTCGATCACGGCAAACATCATAATCACGCTTATTTTGCTCAATATTGAAACCTCGAATATTTAACACGATTATAGGTGGGTGATACGCCCAAAAATAGAACAGAACAAAAATATAAATTAAATAAATAGTGCTTTAGGTTTTTCTTCAGGAAGATGTACTAACAGTGGTATTCAGATTAGTAATAGCCAACAACAGAAATTGAATAAAGTAATCAAATGTAAAATAACACTGCTGTATACATTAAATATAGACTAATCCTTATTAAAACTACAGTTTATTGATTTAAGAGCAGTGCGTGATTTTATCTTTGTCTTTTGTTGTTTGATTAACATTAATGACTACAGCAGATTTATTAGGCTGCTGTCCCTTTAAGAGCTAACGCACGGACATAAGTGACCATGTAAGCTGCAGTAAGAGATTTCTGAGAAATACTGTTGAAAGTGGATCGGACCGAGAACCAAAACACACTTGTTGCCGATAGGGGCGTATACACACATTAGGGGGGCGGTGCCTGTGTTTGTGAATTTGGGGGCTATCAAGATAGGCGTGTGATCCTTTTGGGTAGGGGCGTGTTTGGTTCTGTGATTTCAAATATCAACAGCATTTCTCAGAAATCGCTTCCTGCACCTTTAAGAGAGTTGCTCCCTATGAAGTGTGTTTTACTATAGTCACTTATGAGGAGGACCACCTTACAGCAGAGTTTATCTCCTAAACACCTGCATGGAAGTTTCGAAAGATCCTCAAGACCTTGATTAGCTGGCTCAGGTGTTTTAATAGAGTTGGAGCTAAACTCTGCTGGATAGTGGCCCTCCAGGAGCAGGATAGGACACCCTTGCTTAGTAGTTAGTTTCCTATATCATTTTTTTCTAATCCTTTTCCTGGAGGTACACCAACAGGACACATTTGCAAACTCTTCCTAATCAAACACACCTGAATCAGCTCATCAGCTCATTAGAAAAGACCTGAAATGGATTGGTCAGATAAGAGAGACATCCAAAATGTGTACTGTTGGCGAACCTCCTGGTAGAGGGTTTGGAAACTCTGGCCTATGTGGACAATAGCTTACCTTCACACCATCCTTAGCACCCTCCTGAAGATAAGGAATAATAGACTGATTCCAGAGGTCAATAAACCAGGAGCGAAACTCTGCTAAAGTTACTGGACAAGACAGGAAGAAGCAGGGACCTGCGGAGACAAGAGCCATAGCTAAGATCTTTTTTGGAAACTTTTTTAGCACTGCTGTGCTAAAACTAAACCATGACCTTTAAAAGGTAGAGCGTGGTACAGATGAGTTTGCTAATATTATATCTCTACCACAAAATATGAATGGTTAAATAATGTTTTTGTGATTTGTGATCAGATATGCAGAAAGTTTAAAGCTGTACCTATGAGGAAGTCTGAGGTGCTGTGCTTCTCCAGGAAGGTATGGAGATGGTACCAGAGTTTAGGCACCCAGTCCAGAACCCTCAGCACCTCAGCGCTGTGTAATGTGCTGTCATCCTCCGTCTCGACCAACTTCCTGTGTAAGTACCGCACCAGGAACCCATTTGCAGGCTCCACGTTGTTAGAGAAGGTGATCATTCTTCAGACAAATGGAAAAATCACAAATGAAGTACATTTGGAATATTGATTTGGTATTTCCAATTTCTTTATGAGGATGTTATTGTAAGATCAGGTCAAATTTTATTAGGTTTTACTTTACCTCACTGTAATCTACAAAATAGAATAAAACAGTGCTAAAGAAATTAGGAACTTACCTAAAACTGAGATGCAGGCCATGATTTGACGACATCTTAACAGATTGATTGGTGGTTCCAATGACATACGGGCTGAAATAAATATCCAAGAAAAATTCAAATTCAAATTCAAAAATTGTCTTGTAAAAGAGTGAATCTCACAAAGCCTGTCAGGAAGAAGTCCAGGTCATATTTCTTCCCAAAATTATATTTAATATATATTGTATTTACCTTGAAACCATGATTTTTGTTCATGATTTTGAAACTCACCATTTGTGATATTTGCAGGTCAGCGCACTATTGACCAGATCGGTGATTGAGGACCCATCACTGATATCATCCAAGATAATGACCAATGGAATGTCCTCAGTGCCACAATCACGGTCAATCTGATTGGCCAGATTAGACAGGTACAACTGGAGGTCCTGAGGGAGAGAAGACCAAAGTGAGGCTTTACAACTGCTTGCAACACAAATCAGTGTGGAAGGAGCTCAGTTTGTCTGAAAGTGTGATTTCCAGGCTTCACCTTGCAGGTCTGTTGGTGCATGTTGAAGGTGGTGATAAGGCCCGGGCCGGGGTCACGGCCGCTCTTCTCCAGCAGGTACTCAGTCAGACGGGTGGTGAGATAGGTCTTCCCTGTTCCACTGGGGCCCGACAGGACCAGCCGCCGGTGCTTCAGAAGCAAACTTATGTAGTGTTGCATCATTGGCTTGGGGATGAGCGTCTCGAAAACTAGACTATCCACACATTTATCCTTAACACCTGGAACAAACAGCAAGATTAGGTGAATCAGAGGTCAGTTAGAAGTGCCAAAGAGATTTAAAGAACTAAAGACACAAACAATTAAAACAGGAAGGAGGTTACATGGCAGAGTAACCAGCCATGACTGTCAACAGTGTCAATGTCAATATATTTTTCTTGTTTATTGGTTTCTATTCTACGTTGTGGCGAGATGAGGTGTTAAAAAAGTTGATGGAGAGATTCAGAGTTTGAAATTGTGAGTTTTTTACCTTTGAGGGTGACAGTGACGAGTCCAGGACCCTTTTTTAAACAGTCACAGGGTGAACTTTCAGGAGCCTCAGCTCCAAGCACTCTCCTGCTCTGATTGATAGCGTAACTGTGGATAGAGTCGACAGACAGTCCCATACTTGTACTGGGATCCACCTGGGAAATGTAGTCCTAATGTATGAAGACAAAGCACACATTATAAACAGCACAATATGTTTTCCATTAAATATCAACAGCAATTTCATGCTATTATTTGCATGCTAAAATAGTATTACTATCTTTTTTGCAAACTAAATTATCTTTGCATATATTTAAAAATGTATATGCTACAGAACGAGCTCTCACCCTGAAAGCTGTGGAAATGTCTGTGTCTAACGTCGACCACTCAGTTTTCCCATTAATTCTCACTGAGCCGATGTAGAAATCCTGCTGCCTCACCTCCTGATTGTACATCACATTGAATATTTAGGCAATATGATCTAATATTCATGTATAAAGCATTTTATAATATGTTTTCATGTATTCACCTCTCTGGGCACTTGCTGGTCAGAAATACGGACCACAACACGCGTAAAGGCCTCGTCCCTCTGAGATGACAGGCTCAGTAACTCCATAGGAGCAACGTCTGCGAGATAGAAAGAATGATTTGACTCAATGAATCTGCCTAGGTTCACTTTTAAGTGCCCCAAAATATCAGATGACATAACTAGTGAACTCACCAGGGTTGGAGCACTCATTGAGGCTGAGGCTGAAGGACTTGGTGAGGCTCATAGGTGGTTTGCTTTGGTTGGAGTTCAGGAGGCTGGCGAGGCCAGAGGGCTGGGAGGTGGAAGTAGAAGGTGGGCCGCAAGGGAGGACAAGGGACGACGGAGCACTTCCTGTTTTCAGCTGGTCGTTCTCTGCCTTCAGACTCTCCACCATCATCTGCAATGACAAACTGAATTAGATTTTTCTTTTCTCTTAAGGCTAGAACACACTTCACGGCTGTTGTTCAGATTTTTGCCCTGATTTGCAGTCTGGACTAGTCAACAATAGTTGCCAAAAATCTGTGCCAGTTTGCAGATTTTTGGCAGTCTGAGTTGACAGATTTCATAGTATAAGATGGGCACAGGCTCTGATTTTTTAGCTTCAGACTATGATTCCATCCAGTCAGAGGATTTCAAAACAGATAATCGTATAATCTGTTCAGATTTTAAAAGTCGTGTAGTGTATTCCAGCCTTTAGCAGTGCTTGACATGCAAACTCATTGGGCCCTATTTTAACGAGTTAAACGCATGGTCTAAAGCGTACGTTGCAAGTGCACTTAGTGCGTGTCTGAATCCACTTTTGCTAGTTTAATGACGGGAAAAATGGTCGGCGCACCCGGCGCATGGTCTAAAAGGGTTGTCCCTATTCTCTTAATGAGTCATGGGTGTGTTTTGGGCATAACGTGCAATAAACCAATCAGAGTCTCATCTTCCATTCCCTTTTAAAGCCAGTTGCGCTCGCGCCATGGCGGATTCGCTATTTACATGGTGGAATTTGCAAGTGGAAAAGCTGAAAGCTTCTCTAGCGAGGAAACGGATCTGCTCGTGCGCAAGGTTAAAGCATGCAAGCAGACCATCTACGGGACAAAGTGTACGCACGTTGTGGACCCGCATATAGGCGCACATTACTAGCACGTTCTTTAAATTAAATAAAAACTATTGCGCCATTGACCAGGTTTTTGTTGGTCAATAGCACAGTCTATTTCAGTTGCCTCAAAATAGCAATGCGCCAACAATGCGCCTGAACACACCTCGTTTTCACACCAGCACGCCCATGGGCGAACAGATGGGCGCAAATGCATTTGCTATTTAAGCAACGTGGCGCAGGACGTGAAAATGATAACTGTGTCAGGCTGAAACTAGTAAAAAAACACTTGCATCGTGCCTAGCGCTGCATTGTGCCAGGTGTATGATAGGGTCCATTAACTGCAGTGAATTTATGCATGGTTCTAGTGCAAAGTTTGACATTTTTGTGAAATTTTGCCAAAGGTTTGTAGGCAAATATGGTCTATTGTCAATAGTGTTGCAATGTATGAAGCTCACACAGAAGCCACTCTCAAACCAAGCAGCTTTCTGCTGGTCAACTTGGCAAATTTGCACGAATTGTATTGGGAAATCTTCCACCCTAATACAAAATTCCAGACTGTGTGGATTTCTATTGAAATGACTTCATCTTGCCCGTGAAAATTTCCTGAACAAAGGTAAATGTGACAGTAGCAAAAAGTTCCTAACCTGCATGTTGTTCATGGACTCTCGTAGCTGCTCCAGCTGGTGGGCCGAGCTCAGCGCCTCTAGCCGGATGTCCGTCAGTTTCATCTCTTTCTCCCACAGCTCAGACCGCAGATCCGATACCGCCTTCTCGTCGCTCTCGTTTTCCTCGTTACTTTCATGGATCCTGTTACAACGTCATTATGGTTTTAAATGTGATTACACTTAAACACAGTTTAAAGGGTGTAATATTACTGCTGCGTTTCAAAAGTGGGTAACACTTTATTTTGATGGTCCCTTTTGAACATTCTTTTGACTATAAGTAACTTTGCAACTACATGTCAGCTAACTCTCATTAGAGTATTGTAGAATGTCTGCTTAATATCTGCTAACTCTTTATTGTGTTGGTCCTCCAACAGACTTTCTACTGACTATAAGTAAGTACATGTCAACTTATTATAACCTTAACCCTACCAATCTGATTATACTCTAATAAGAGTTAGTAGACATGTAGGTACAACGTTACTTATAGTCAACAGAGGGACCATCAAAATAAAGTGAAACCCAAAAGTGAAATCGCCCTTCTTGCCCCCCCTGTACTATTAAAGTTTTTATTAAAAACAAATAAAACTTTACTCACACAGAGGAGATGGCTGATTGGCTGGATTGGAGGGAAGGGGGCGGGTTCTCTCCATCTTCATGGGCCAGTTTTGGTGAATTGGGGGCAGAAGAATCTGGAGTGGTGATCTCTTCAATATCAGAGTACATCGAGCCACCTTTAGCACCCTTCTTTATGCTGAACGCCTTGCCAAAAGAGCTTCGCAACTACAGAGAAATCCAGAGAAAAACAGAGAACTTCAAGTACATTATACAAGTGTTTGTTTATTCTGAAAAATTACGTTTATTAATTTAATGAAGTTCATTAATTTACACGATTGTTAGAAAGATAAAGAAGTCTCTTCTGCTCACCAAGGCTGCATTTGTTTGATCAAAAATACAGTAAAAAATAATATGAAATATTATTGAAATTTTAAATAACCATTTTCTATTGTAATATATATAAAAATGTAATTTATTTCTGTGATCAAAGTTACATTTTCAGCATAATTTCTCCAGTCTCTAGTCACATGATCCTTCAGAAATCATTCTAATATGATGATTTGATGCTCAAAAAAACATTTATTGTTATTATTATTATTATCAATGTTGAAAAGGGTTGTGCTGCTTCATATTTTTGTGGAAACATGATTTTTTTTCAGGATTCTTGATGAATTGAAAGTTCAAAAGAACAGCAGTATTTGAAATATAAACTTTTTGTAACATTATAAATGCCTTTATTGTTATTCTTGATCAATTAATTGCATCCTTGCTGGATAAAAATATTAATTTCTTAAAAAAAAAAAAGAAAAGAATAATACTGACCATAAACTTTTGAGCGATTGTGTAGATTGAAACTGTTATTAAAAAAAATTAAACAACTGAAAAACAAAATACTATAAACTAGACAAAAGTACCATTGTGTTCTTTTATGCAAGAGAGAGAATGTGTTATTAGTTTTTTAGAGTAAAGTAAGAATTACAGTATGAAAATTATTATACATTCTGCGAACCTCCCTACTTAATGTAGTGTTCAATTCAAGTACTACTTGTCACGGTACTTCAGCAACACAAGAGAAAAGGATATTTTTCAACAAGGGCACTTGAAACACTCAGGCAGGTGTGGATAGTTATACTGTACATGATACAAACATCTCCATAAATGAGTTTACAGCCTTGAAACAGATAAAATACTGAACAGCTGTAAGATAGTTTCAACATGCAAAGTGTTCTTTCTCAACATGCTGTAGTTAGAGCGGGTGTTTAGCATTAGCTTCATTCGTGTGCAGCAGTATTCATTAACTTTTTTCTTTTCTTTTCTTCTTCAGCAATAGCCACATTAAACGTTCACAGTATTTCCACATGTTTACAGGATTAGTAAATTAGGCATTCTAGAGGGAATTCACTAAGAATGAACTGTGACCACAGATAGAGCAGCTCATTTGCACCACATTATTAGCTGCTTTCATGCCTGATGGACTAAACAAATTAATGCAATTCAGGTTATGACACAAATTGTTGGTTCCCATCGTGTCAGTTTTCAGAACCTGCATCCCGATTTGCTTACTTGTCCACTATTCTATCACACTGAAAATTGCACTTTCCACCCGAATGATGCACTTATTTAACCAAAAAAGTGTGGAATGTTGGACACTTCATGCACTAAACTGTCTGTAAGAGTCTAGTGTATGAATTTTATATGGTTATTTTGTCATCCAACATTGACGACTAGATGGTTGAGTACATAGTGAATAGTACAAGTGTATAGTATGTCATTTTGGACACAACACTGTTTTCCAGGTGCAAAAAAATAAGGTTTTTGCACTTAAATACCATGTGCTATTTGCTTAGTGAATTCACCCCTTTACTGTCGTAACATAATAATTTACACATATGAAAGTATAAGCTGCAGTGGCTGTCCCAATGGAAACCAGTGGACACGGTGCTTTGTAGAACGGTTAGAGACAAGACATAACGAGAAGGAGCATTCCCTCAGAAAGACTTATAAACTTACTTCACAGACCTTAGAGATTTACAAGAGAAGAATACATGAAAACTATGGTTACGCGCTCGCAGATAATAATATCCACAATAATTCCGTCGGAGAAAGAACGGCTCCTCTTTTTCCGCTTACCCAGCTCTTTTTCTTCTTCTTCTTGGCATCGTCTTTCAGGCTGCCCACACTGGAGTGGCTGGTAATGCTGTTCAGACTAGAGATGCTCTCGGATGAGTTCTGCCTCCTCATTCGAAACTCTGAGAGAAGGGATGAAGAATGTTTGTTTGATAACATAATAATCATATATTGAGATAAAACACAATTCGAGGTGTATTTGTCCTGTCCTCACCTTTGGGGGCAACATCAGGGTTATTGAGGGCGACTTGGATGACGGCCTGTGCCTCCATGTTCTTGGTTTTAAGGTTCTCGATTGTTTCTCTCAGGTCTGTTAATTCACTGTCCTATAGAGAAATATGGATTTGTTTATTCTGTGCTCATCCATTTAAAAGCATCAACATTGAAACAACATTCCCCAAAGCGCTGCTACTGATGGTTTTCCAAATAAATGTAGGTTAACTTCTGCTTTGACAATGAGTTACTGCCTACACTTGACCAATGACATTTACAGCAGACGTAGCCACAGGGACGTCTACGAAAACTCCTGCCGCTGTGCATCACTGGTACCTCAACATCATTTGCTTTCTCTGAATCATTGAAACAATCTGCAGGGTCACAGTTACTGTAATGAATCGATGAATCCGGGTCACTGACTCGCAAAAAAAGCTTTCTAGAACGACTGCCTCTTTCACAGTGGGCAATGTGCCATGAACGTCTGGAACGTATAGAAAAGCCAGCAACCCCCAACCTCCATTCAGTCATAATTGACCCAAATTTGCGCTTTCACTCTCAGTGACTCTGTGTGGTTACACATATGGACCTAAATGTAGCTTTTGGGCAGTGAAAGGACAGTTGAGGTTTGTGTAATATGATTCATACACATGGTCCAACCTGAAGACATATATATATATATATATATATATATATACACTAGTACAGTCAAATCGATTAGTCGCAT
The DNA here is from genome assembly GCF_965113295.1 of Leuciscus leuciscus. NCBI lineage: Eukaryota > Metazoa > Chordata > Actinopteri > Cypriniformes > Leuciscidae > Leuciscus > Leuciscus leuciscus. Next base: position 26,244,808 of record NC_138742.1, read on the forward strand.
CTAACATAAAAGTTGTTGTTTCCATAATATATGTGTGTGTATATATATTATTATATTTATATTATATTCAGTGTGTGTGTGTGTATACTGTATATACACACACACACACATATAAAATAGCGGAGGACACAGAGTGATCTGCTGCTGGAATGGTACATGATCCAAGTTGTCCGAAACATGAGAATGCTTTATATTTATAAGAGCTTCAAACAAAAGCATAAGCGTTACTGCATCTTGTCCTGTCGTGCTTTGACAGATGAGTGTGCTGTTTAATGCCTTCGACACGTTTTTCTAACATTTTATGGTTGTATCCTTATATGTAAATGTTAGAAAGTGTCACCAGTATTTCCAATAATAGCGAGTCTTGTTAAATTTCACAGACTTCAACGAACAAGCACCGGTGCGCGCATGCGCGTCAAACAGACGTAGCGCAGTAGAACATGAGCACAATTTTTCTCAAATATTTTCCGTTAGAAATTAAGTGTAGCTTTAGAATTCTACATTTAACACAAGTAATCATATGTATGAGAACAGTAAAAGTAAAGGCAATATTGTTGGTATAGCCCATTAATGTAATATAATTACTATGTACAGATGAGTGAATGCGTGTTCCTCATACCTCATAACGTGTTTTTTTTTATTTATTTTTTTATGGTTTGTGCTTTAGTTTACTTTCATTTTTAATTGAGTAATTTTAATGTGTGCTTTGAAATAGTAAGCAATCAGTTGTTTTTAGGTTTAGAATGTAATGTTTGTATTTTGACACTTTTTATTTTTTTTTTGTGCTAATAATGTACAGAATAGCCTACATGGATACATCCACTATATTTGTTTTCATAGGTTTTGTATTAATTTTTTTTTTTTTTTTTTTTTGGGAGGACAGCATTTGGTAGGATGTGGAATAACATTGTTTAAAAATAATGGATTCAAATTCATTTTCAATAATAATAATAATAAAAGTTTAACCCTTAAGTGTCCCTCCCATCTGAACAAATTGTGTTCCAAATTTTAGGTTGATATCTCAAAGAATTAGCTTTCAGGAAGATTTTGTTTGGGCGCAGTACCAAACTTTTCCACTAGGTGACAACCAGACTCCATTACTGACCATATAAGGGCGTCACCATTTCCATATGTGGTTTGAGTGCTTCCATATAGTTTGTCAAGATTAGTTTAGGTTTAGCATAGGATATTACTGTTTTAAATATGTAATGGCTGTGTGCCCACCGGTGGGCCGGTTATCAAAATAATCGTTAGTTGCAGCCGTAGTATTGTGGCGAGTTGCCAGCAGCTCATCACACAATGGGGAGCTGGGGAGCAATCGCCAAGCCCAGCTGATGGCATTCAGTCAATCTTCTAGCGCCGGCAGAGACAGAAGAGGTAGAGATTCTTCTCTCAACTGAAACGAACGCTTGTTGTGCATTTTGTTTCTTTGCCAGAGAGTGATTAACAGGAGGTTGGTGTTACGGACTCTCTGCCGCCAGACCTCCACACAGACTGAACACTGTCTGCTCAAGCAGACTTTCACCCTCACTCACCCAGACCATGAAGACACTCTCAATGGAAACACCAAAAGAAGCACTACTTTACGGAGACACGGACCTGAGGATTACAGTCAAGCATCCACTGGTCTACTTTTCTTTGCATTTGCTCACTTGTAAATAAATACACCCTCTGGGTTGAACTCACTTTCTCGTGTCCGTTCTCCTTTTTCCCCTCAGGAACCCGCTACAGTATATATAAACAGACACGCACACACACACACACACACACACGTTTATTTTATATATATACATATATATATAATATGTATATACTGTATATATACACACTCATATATTATGTAAACAAATACTTTTATGTTAGATGCGATTAATCGCGATTAATTAATTTCACAGCACTAATATATACATATACATAATATATAAAAATATAAAAACATGAAATCAGCAGAACTATAATGTTTTGGCAGCTCAATGGTCCTACTCCCTCATCATGATATGAATGCTAGTGCTGTAAAGGCCCTGACACACCAAGCCGACGGTCTGAGGGACTGTTTCTCAGCGCTGTCTGAGAGACGCACGCACATAAAGCCGCTTCTCATAGAGCGGACGAGTACTGAACTGAGTTCTTTTTGTTGCGTTATTGGGTCAAATACACACACTTATGTGTCAAAATGGCCGCCTTTGCGAGTATCCTCATTTTTTCTTAAGTGAACATAAACAGTTGAGAAAGAAAATGCATGTGTGTGTTCCGTCTGTTCCGTCCGCGTTGTCTGTGTAATTAATGTTAATGTTAATGCAAAAAAGAAAATCTCTCAATGTTCTTGACTGAATCACTTCTGTCTCACTTTAAGAATAAATGTATAAATTAAATTACACAGTGAAGATATGCAGTGTTATTTTATACATTTGATTACGTTATACAATTTACTGTATGTAGGCAAGCATTTCTTATTTCAGGTAGGTACATTTCTTTGTTCTATTGCTTGTTATTAGTTTATTTGTTCTTATTTTATCACTAACTCTTTACTTTTCTTCAATAAGCTTGAGAGTACTTTTTAACATAGGTAAGGCTAGTATTGTAATATAGAAATTGGTGACAAAAATTATGAAATTTCAATGGTATCAAAAATAACTATGTATAGCAAAAATAACTATGTTGCAATATATATCGTTATGTGTCGTGAAATATAATTATTCATATCGTGATATAAGATTTTGGCCATATCGCCCATCCCTAGTTGTTGAATTTGCGTCTGTCGGCTTTGGCGATGTCGATGAGACAGAGAACTCTGATTGGCTGTTCAGCTTTTGAGAATAAAAGCAAAAGTGATGAAAGCGCGCTTGTAGTCCTTTTGGTGTGTTCGAGCGCAGCTTTTTGGCCGAGACGCAGCTGACGCGAGGTGATAACACACTCTGCTTCATCACTGCTAGCTCTTTTACGTCGGCTTGGTGTGTCATCGTGGCCTTAACTGTTATACCAATAAACCAGTTTTTCATCTTCTTTGAATTAATCGGTGGTGGAGATTGATCAGGAGTTTGTGTGTATTTTAGGATGACTATCGTACCTTCTGCTCAGCACTGACAGAGAGGCACTGGAGTCGAGAGGTCATGAGGGCCAGACTCTGCTCAAACGCTGCCACCAGGTTCGCCTGGAGAGAGAGAGAGAGAGAGAGAGAAAAAATATTGAATTGCATTACAATGTCCATGACGAGTCACGCAGGTACTGGGCTACTCTGCTGCGGTACGACTCGTACCAGCCTAAAATAGTCCCAATATAAACACTTATTATAAGCGTACCGTAGTGATTCAGGATTAGACAAAAACACGGTTTGGAAAATGGATTGATGATGTACTCGCTTATTATATCAATTTTGTACATAAAAAAATAAAAAAAAGTTACGGACTGCATTTAAATAATAAATTGAATGTTTGGAATATTTCAGAACTACTTTTCAAAAGTTTGGGGTCGGTAAGATTTTTAAATGTTTTTGAAAGAAGTCTCTTCTGCTCCCCAAAGCTGCATTTATTTAATCAAAAACACAGTAAAAACAGCATTACTGAGAAATATTACAATTTAAAATAACTGTTAATTCCCAAACGTTTGAACAGTTAGTATACATGTACTAATCTTTAACTTTATCCGTGTTTGACGGTGTGCACATACATTAGCAGACAGCTGTGAGGTCAGATTGGCCACTTTCTCCTGTGAAGATTCCAGCTCCCTCCTCAGCTTACGGATTTGCTGTGAAGAAACACACATACTTGTTAACCAACAGATCATTTGAAAATAAAGTGGCATTCAATTTAAAGGAATAGGTTGAAAATGTGAATTCTGTCATTATTACTGATCCTCATGTTGTTCCAAACCTGTACAACTTTCTTCCGTATAACAAGTTAGGAAGTTAGTCTGCTCTATTCCATGCAGTGATCGCAAAAATCGAGGGCTCTCAAGCTCCAAAGCTCAAAAAAAAAGATCATAAAAGTACTCCATATGACAAGATTTCTGAAGTCTTATGATAAGTCATACAGGATTGTCGTTACAGGATATTGTTAGTCATTGTGTGAGAAAATAATGACAGAATGTTCATTTTTGGGTGAACTATTCCTCTAAATGATCACATTATTTACTTTGACATAAATCTCTAAATTGTTTTTCCTAAATGAAAGTATTAAAGCCAGAATGAGCCGATGAAGCTCCAGGAATCTCAGCTCGCTGCAGCTGCTGGAAAACTGAGACGGATGATATTTAGCACTCCCAATAGCAACTGTGTCTGTTTATGTTATCTCTACATGGAGTGGGCTGATACATTCTATACATGCAACTGAAGGTAACAAAAAGACAAATGGTGAGTATATCCACATACTATGATGAACACCAGACCAGAACAACACACACAATGAGTAATCAGACTCACTTCAAGCCATTAGGCTTGGAATGCAAAACTTCACCAAGTACATTTTTTTCCAGGGAAAAGAAAAGTAACTTGGTGAGACACATTCCTTTTGCATCCATAGATCAAGTAGACAGACTCATGAAACGGTAAAGGCGTATTCCCACCAGGAAAATAAAATATTATTATCATGACATCATCAATATACTAAAACTAGACAATGCAATGTGTCAAATCTGAAATATCATATTGCAATATTTTTTTTTTTTCATTTGAAAAGATTTATTTATTTATTTTATTATTGTTTGGATGCTAAATATTTTGTTATTATCATTTTTATTAACATAAATGAAAGATATCTGATTTGATATATAAAATGACAACAATTTAGCAATTTATTGCAATTAGACTATTTAAACTTAACCTTTTTTTTCTGAAGCAAGGTCATTTTCTGAATTGTTTGGATGCTGAATAAATGTTTAGATATCCGATGTCATGATCAGCTTGTGAATATTTTTCTGTTGTGTTTGTTTTATCCCATCTGATGTGAATATGCCTTCACATTAGTTATTAAACACAGAACATGGAGGAAATGATGAGTACCAACACGTGGTTAGCTACTCATTTCCTTGAATGATTGAATGAAACATCAGTTGACAAAAACACAGCAGAGAAATCTCATAACAGCATTATGAACAGCTAATGGCAGTTTATGGCTATGAATTAGTGGTATGTTAGTTATTAAAATGTCCCTATTATGCTATTTTAAAGGTTCAAATTTTTTTTTTAGGTATTCTACAATAGGTTTACTTGCATCCAATGATGGCCCAGTCTGTTGTGATTGGTCTACTCTGCTCTGATTGGTCAGATGGCCCAGTCTGTTGTAATTGGTCTACTCTGCTCTGATTGGTCAGATGGCCCAGTCTGTTGTGATTGGTCTACTGTGCTCTGATTGGTCAGATGGCCCAGTCTGTTGATAACCCAGTCTGTTGTGATTGGTCTGCTCTCCTCTGATTGGTCAGATGATCCAGTCTGTTGTGATTGGTCTACTCTGCTCTGATTGGTCAGATGGCCCAGTCTGTTGTGATTGGTCTACTCTGCTCTGATTGGTCAGATGACCCAGTCTGTTGTGATTGGTCTACTCTGCTCTGATTGGTCAGATGGTCCAGTCTGTTGTGATTGGTCTACTCTGCTCTGATTAGTCAGATGGCCCAGTCTGTTGTGATTGGTCTACTCTGCTCTAATTGGTCTGATGGCCCAGTCTGTTCTGATTGGTCTACTCTGCTCTGATTGGTCAGATGGCCCAGTCTGTTGTGATCGGTCTACTCTGCTCTGATTGGTCAGATGGCTCAGTCTGTTGTGATTGGTCTACTCTGCTCTGATTGGTCAGATGGTCCAGTCTGTTGTGATTGATCTACTCTGCTCTGATTGGTCAGATGGTCCAGTCTGTTGTGATTGGTCTACTCTGCTCTGATTAGTCAGATGGCCCAGTCTGTTGTGATTGGTCTACTCTGCTCTAATTGGTCTGATGGCCCAGTCTGTTCTGATTGGTCTACTCTGCTCTGATTGGTCAGATGGCCCAGTCTGTTGTGATCGGTCTACTCTGCTCTGATTGGTCAGATGGCTCAGTCTGTTGTGATTGGTCTACTCTGCTCTGATTGGTCAGATGGTCCAGTCTGTTGTGATTGATCTACTCTGCTCTGATTGGTCAGATGACCCAGTCTGTTGTGATTGGTCTACTCTGCTCTGATTGGTCAGATGGTCCAGTCTGTTGTGATTGGTCTACTCTGCTCTGATTGGTCAGATGACCCAGTCTGTTGTGATTGGTCTACTCTGCTCTGATTGGTCAGATGGTCCAGTCTGTTGTGATTGGTCTACTCTGCTCTGATTAGTCAGATGGCCCAGTCTGTTGTGATTGGTCTACTCTGCTCTAATTGGTCTGATGGCCCAGTCTGTTCTGATTGGTCTACTCTGCTCTGATTGGTCAGATGGCCCAGTCTGTTGTGATCGGTCTACTCTGCTCTGATTGGTCAGATGGCTCAGTCTGTTGTGATTGGTCTACTCTGCTCTGATTGGTCAGATGGTCCAGTCTGTTGTGATTGATCTACTCTGCTCTGATTAGTCAGATGGCCCATTTTACATTCACAGACAGCTACATTACACTCTACATGAAATGCAGTATTCGAAAAAGCATAATAGGGGCACTTAAAATGCTGTGCCATTGAGCAGCACCTGACATTAGCTGACTTTAGCTGTTATGATCTCTGAGAACATGTATTACAAAAACAGGTTATAAATATGACAATCTTTAACTTCTGGATGACGGAGAGGGAAAATCCGAGAGAGACAGACACTCACCTCGCCCTGAATTCTCTCCTCCGCCTGAGAGATTGCACGGAAGAAAAGAACGGCAGAGAGACAGTAAGAAGCTGAATAAATGGAAGTCAATAGTGATGAAAAAACACAAATTCAACTGAAAAAGATCTAAGACAGGAACAGGGCTGCACGATTTGGTCAAATTAGTTTGACAATATTTTGCTTTTGAATGCAATATAATAAAGTTAGATAAATATCCAAGCTAAAAATTTTAATTACATATAAAAAGTGTGATCACACTTGTGTGAACTAAATTGAGACCGCTTTCAGCTGACCTGAAACTTGGTGACAAACATTGTATTCACATTTTACTTGAACTTAAAAGTATGTTTTTTATTAAATTCTAGACTTGATTTTAATTTTAATTTATTTTATTCAATTAACTGTGCAGCCCTAGATAGGAATGCCATCAAATGCATTTTTTTCACTATTTATAGGCCAATTGGGTTAATTAGCTGAGAATAAGTAGTATTACTTATGAGGGAATCAGTGAATGAAAAATATATATCAAACTTAAGTTGTTTATACTACTGCGTAAATCTTAATTTTTTGTACAAAAACAGGCCAGTTCTTCATTGAACCAATAGATCACATCAGCACCTATGTCATGTGCAGCAGTTCAACAACTCCATTTTCAGTAAGGAAAGCAGAGAAAGCTTCTACTAGTGTCCCTGCTGTGAGGCTCTAATAAATCAGCAGGAGCAGACCGAGCTGCACTCGTGAGAGTCTAGCGCCGTATGACACGTGTTCAGGGGGAAAAAGTGCTGGGATACTTACCGAGGAGTAGTTGGAGGAGGCATTAGACACCAGAGAGAGCACTGAGCCATGAACTGCAGCAGGACAAAGAGAGACAGAAAGAGAAAAAGTGTGATTTTAAAAACACTAAAATAGCTAAATCACGGGATAGGTTACATTGATTATTTATTGTACATGTCCTGTATTGTGTTTTATTATTTGTAGAGTCACATCCAGCTTACAGAGCTAACTTTTAGCACAAACATAGTTAGAAAATGCATATAAAGAAATTTAGTAGATGCTTTGATCCAAAGGAACTTACAGTACACTGAAGACCAAAGTATACTTAAAGGAACAGTTCACTTAAAAATGAAAATTCTGTTGATGGACCCCATTGATTTCCATAGTATTCCATAGTATTTTTTTTCCTACTATTGAAGTCAATGGGGTTCATCAACTGTTTGGTTACCAATATTCTTCCAAATATCTTCCTTTGTGTTCAGCAGAAAAAAGAAACTCATACAGGTTTGAAACAACTTGAGCGTGAGTAAATGATGACAGAATTTTCATTTTTAAGTGAACTATTCCTTTAACTATTTATGCATACATTAGGGTCTGCATACTGTATTCTTTTCGTGAATTTCATCATCAGCACAGTACACACATACTGTCCAAGCGCAGCGCGGTTTTTGTAACCACGAATACTCTGTATGCGCAGATCGCAAATGACATTGAATTGTTTTGCACTAATTTCTTTATCCACAAGGTGGCGACAGTGCCCCAGGACTGTTGATTTTCAAGATAGTCAAAGAAAAAAACTGAATAAATGGAAGAGACACTTAGGCCGCTGACTTATCAGGCAATGACTTCGTATGCAGCGTAATGGTTTAGTGATCTAGCGCAAAAGAGAGAGATTTGGTGAAAACTAAGCGAATATTTAATTACTACAATAGTATTTTCTCGATAGAAATGACATCAGAAATGGAAAATGTTGGTCAATAACATACATTTACATAGAAACTGACCAGAAACCGCAACTTTCAGAATGATGCCATCTTTATTTATTTATTTTCTAGCTCAACTGTCACAGAATGGAAAGCACAGGATTGTGGGATATCAAAGGCAGTGAAGGATACTTCTGTGCTGCCTTTAAAAATCGATCAAATGAAGATACCTCAGGAGACAGGAAGTGATGCTAACATTGGATTCGGACGTTTCTTGATGCCTTCCTACTTTGGAATGCATCCTCCGAAGGCAGCATTTATAACCTTTCGGACGCAGCCTGGAAGAGTATACTTTGACAGGCTGTGTGTACAGCTGTGCATACGTAAAAAAAAAAACGAAGTATACTTTGGGCTTTACTACTTAAAGGGACAATGCTAATGTTTTGTCCCTTCTGAGATTCAAAGTACACCCCCATGTAGACTGAACCATATAACCCAAAGTCTCACCGTCATCGCTGGGATCTCTGTCTCTGAAGGAGCCGGATCGGATCATGCTCTTGGGCCGCTCGGCGAGTGATAGGGTGCTGCCCAGCGGTGAGGACTGATACAGATCAAAACTGGCCTCGTGAGTGGGAATGCTGTTGGATCTGGTCATCCTTGGCGTTCCTGAGGTGGGGCTGGGTGTCACTGCACATAACAGACAGCAGAGGGAGCCAGTGTTTATTTATGATATAAATCAAGGCACAGTGGAGAAAGGTGTCCTGCATGTTGCCTGGTGGGGATGCATCTTTTTATGCAATATTGGAACATTTAAGTATTTATTCTAAATGATTTATCCGTGCATAATGTTATTTTTTTCAATGAATGTGCCTCGTAATCTTTAATCAAAATAACTTCCCCTCCCTCTTGCAGCATCTCTTCTCTGATGATGTGTTTACTGGCGTGAGGGTGGGACAATAACATGTCACTCACCTGAGATCCACCAATAGCAAACCACAACCATTCAATCAATTCCCTATAGATGAAATCAAGCCTCACCCTACATTTGTTCTTGTTTCGCTCGGATATACGTCACAATAGGGAAGAAAACCCTATCGCAACTTCCGTTTCATCCCGATTTAAAGCAAACAGAGATGCAAAACAGGAATCAAAATGAACCATATTAACTTAATATACAGTATATATCCTTTCCATGAGCAAACTGAATCCTGGTGGAAAGAAAATCAAGTCCCGCCTTTCATTATTTCCCACAAATATATCATCAGAGTTCACCCTCATCCTTCCCTCGGGTCATTTTGACCCGGAATTTTTTGTACAAAATTTTAGGGCTTCGGGTCATTTTGACCCGCGAGGGAAGGATTTGTTACAGGACACGAAGGAAGGATGAGGGTTAATGCTGTGGAAGTGTGCAGACACTTACTGATGCTTGTCAGTGGCATCTTTCCTGGCAGTATGGGTGAAGGGAACTGTGGCGGACTGTTCGTCTCCGTCAAGCTCATGATGGTGTGCGAGTGGCGTCTCTCTTTGTTGTCCTCCTCAGCCTGCAAGGAGATGTGCTGGCTGATGGGAAATGGGGGTGTGACATTAGTTTCATGGATTTACTGCATTGGATCAAACCGTTTGTCCCATTAAGAGGGGCGCCGTAATGAGGACGGCGGAGGTAAAGTTAAATGAACAGTACCTTAAGCCTTTCTTTGGGAGAGTATTTCTGTCCCGTTGTGAGCTGAAAGAAAAATTTGAGAAAAAGAGCATTATTCAAATGACAGGACACTTATGCATGGAAATGAAGAGATCACACTCCAAAAATAGATCACAGAAATCTGTAAAGCAAAATGAGCAATTAGTAGTTCAGGCATGAGGATAATTAGCAGAGATACAATCTAACATAATAGACAATTGTTCTGCCTTTAATTTTGGGTGCATGTTATCGGAGTACAAATGTGCTGTATGAATGTAAATGCTGTGATGTGGCTCTGTGTTGGAAGATTACTTAACACTAAGTATTAAACTTCAGTGTGAAGTTGCCCTGCACCGGTTGTGCTAAACCTAATGATTCCCAAATCATGTGACTTATTGTCCCTGTTTACACCTGGTATTAAGATGTGTTTTGGTCGGTCGGATCACAAGTGGATGACGCTAAAAACTAAAACGGGTCTAAAACGTTTTTAGCTTGTCCACTTTCCACCTTTTCCAGAGGTAGTTGATAACACATTCGACCGGATTGCTTTCGTAGTGTAAACGCTCATGTGGTCGAATGTGTTCAAACGGCCACAAAAGACCATGAGCTGTTACTTTTAGAAGTGATCTGACATATGATTTTTGCATGGCAGTCAACAAAACAGGTGGTGAAGTATCATTAAACTTACTACACCACAGCAACAGCCTAGCAACGTTATAGCAACATGCTAACACAGCCTATAGTAATCAAACTGCTAACAACTGCTAAAACACTATAGAAATGGGCTTGCAACCACCCATAGAATGCTATACCATTGTGGCACTACTCCTGTAGTACAATTTTCCTAAGAACATGTCAAAATATTTTTTTGACCACAAACTGCTCTGCTCTGTCCGTACACACAGTTCTGAGGAACAGATAGAGCAGAGTCTTCATTAATAACTCCATAGTGAAGAAATTGATGAAGAGAGCAATGGATAAGAGCTGTAATGGAGAGAGATGAGTTGCTGAATAGAAACGGTATTAGAGTCACTGCAAATTAAACAGATGATAGACTTCCTGCCTCAGACACATGACCCCCATTAGCCCTTCAGCTCTGTGGCGGCCCAATAAAAATAATCAGCCACATTAAGGTCGTGAGCTATTGTCCAGCTTTTAATCTGACTAAGCAAGCATTAAAACAATTTTGCGGTGGGTTTTTATAAAGGAGACCGCACAAAAACAGAGAGGCCACGGGTGGCAGAGAGCGGCGTGAACCTTGTGGTGAAAATATCTCAGTAACAGGAAGACTGGGATGCTTTTAGACGCTGCTTTGAACTTCATTTACATGGAAGGGCTGCTGTTTATTTATTTGTTTGTTTGTTTGTTTGTTTATGTATTTATTTATTTATTTTAAATGTGATGAAGATAAACTCATAAAAGTCTTGTTTGTTTTAAAACAAAGTTATGAACTAAATAATGTAATATAATATAATATAATATAATATAATATAATATAATATAATATAATATAATATAATATAATATAACTGATGATTCTTAATTCTTATTTTAGTTTTAATTGACAGATTATAATACCTTTATACATTTTCCTATTTTTTTAAATTATGAAATTCAATTAATTAAAAATTTCCATCTAAAATAAAGTAATTATGCATAATATAATATAATATAATTATATCACAAATAAAATATACTGTTTAAATGTAATTATTATATACATTATATACACACATGCATATGCATATGTTTTGTAAACTAAATAAAAAAAAATAGAAACAAATGTCTATATTATATTATATTATATTATATTATATTATATTATATTATATTATATTATAGTTTTTAGTCCATGTTTATTTATCAAGCTTTGGCAGGGAGGGAGATTTTCTTTCTAGAGAGCCTTTCATTGAAAAAATTATAATAATAATGCATAAGCTACTGAGTGGGAGATGAGTCTTAAATATTTAAGGGCTATTTAATCGTAAAGCAAAAGACTGTCAAATTGAAATGCGTATATATGCTAAAAGCTAATTTTGTTAGCATTTAGGAGTTACACTAACATAGCTCATGTGATCACAGACAGGAGGTGCAGGAATCACTGGACACGGCCTCACCTGTCAGTCGTGAGAGTAAGTGAGACCCTGCTTCCAGTTGACCAGCCACCAAGCGTCCCTCTGTCCTCATGTCTGGGCCTGGGCTCCGTCACGCTGCCCCCTGCTGGAGACACGCTCATCTGTAGAGACAAGGACTCCATGCTACGGTGCAGCCCGGAGAGGCGGGGGTAGAGCGAGGGAGAGCCACCAGCACTGCCCCCTCGGCCCACGGTGGCGCTGGAGAAACATTCAGAGGAGTTGACGTTGAGGATGGGAGCCGGGCTGGGGGTCAGACAGCTTGAGCTGCTGATTCCTGAAAGATCCTGTAATTTGGAGAAGGGTGGCACTTTGGGGGGAAGCTGGTCCTCCACATTGATTATCCCACAGTCCAGGCTGTTGGAGTTGACTTTGTCCAGGTGAGCAGGTTTAGGTAGAGATCTGGCACTGGATGGCCTGTGGATCCCATTATACAGAGATTAATTAAAAATGAGACACACACTAAAATAACATGACAAATGCGAGTTAGTGACAAAAATGAAATAATTAAAAAAACAACATTTAAATAGGTGATTATTAATGAAATCTTAATAAAAAAAATTTTTAAAAACTTTAAAAGATTCAAGTTACATTTAAGATACATTTACATTTTTTATTGTAAATAAAAAAATTAAGAATTAATTAATTAATAGAAATAATTTATACATTTTATATCATTATCTGGCATTAGGTTATTTTTATATAAATTATACACTACCTCAGTATTTATTCATGTTTTGAATTAGCCTTTATTTCTATAATTTCAGTTTTCATTTCAATTTTATCTTATTTTTTTTTAAATGTATATGCTGTAATTTTTTAATATATATTTCTATATTTAGTTTTAATTATTTTAATGACTTTTTTAAATTTTTTAAAGTCTAATATTTCTAATCTAATAATCTAATCTTTATATTTTATGTCAGGCTAATTTCAATTCACATTTTTTTTTAAATTTAATTCTAAATTTAATTAACAATGATAACAATTCATTTTTAGCCAATAAATGTCAGTATTTGAGAATTTAATTTTGATATATAAATGTATTGACTGCTTGCTAACATTTTGTGTTAGCAAGTCAAAAGGTCCAAGTGATTCTCCTAAAACTCCTAAAATTGTAAAAATTCACACCCTCACACATTATACCAAAATCAAAACCTTATAAATGTTTAAGCGGAAACACTTTACAATAAGGTTCATTAGTTAACATTAGTTAACTACATTAGTTAACATGAACTAGAATGAACAATACTTCTACAGCATTTATTAATCTATAATCTATATATTTATTTTAACTTTATTTGTTTTTATTTGTTAACATTAGTTAATGCACTAGGAACTATCATGAACAAACAACGAACAGCTGTATTTGTATTAACTAACATTAACAAAGATTAATAAATACTGTAACAAATATATTTATCATTGTTAGTTCATGTTATTTAATACATTAACTAATGTTAACTAATGAACCTTATTGTAAAGTGGTACCGTTTTAGCATAGATGAATTGTCATTTTGCTAAATTTCAAGTAGTCATTGTCAAGTTGTTTTTCCATCATTGAAAGAAGGAGTGCAAACCCCGGCCAATAAGAGCGGATGTGAGGTTTAAGATACTGAAGGAGGTTTTTCTCACCTCTGGGAGTTGGGAGAGGGCAGCTCTGAATATTTCCCCAGGCTGGATGGTTGCCGAAGTCCCAGTAGTTTGGAAGGAGGCTCCAGCGCACTCTGTGTTGGTGTCAATGAGCCGTTCTTCAGCGATCCCCCTCCGCAACACTCAGAGTCAGACGCCACCGCCTTGGCTTTGGCCTTCTCCTTCTCACGGTCCGTCTGGTTGACTGGCCCGTACCCTCCTGTACTGGCCCGATGGGAGCTCTTCCCACTGCCTGGTTCCTTCAGTCTGGACGGGGTGGGGACAGTTTTTAGACCCTGCAGACCGGCGTCCATGTTGCTGCTGACGGGGCGAGCGCCCGGCCGTCCTCCCGTCAGACTCAAGGTGCTGGACTTAGCGGGTCTTGGGAGACTCCGGTACTGGATGTTGTTGCGTGCATTCGGAGCCATGAAGCCTTGATCACAGATCGATACATCAAGGCTGGTCTTTCGTCCTCCAACTCCACCACCAGCAGAGGGTTTCACCGGGATACCAGAGGTTTTAGGAGTTTTGTTCCCAATCGCAGAATCTCCACCAGTTGTTAGGACAGTGGCAGTGCCGGTTGTTGGAACAGTTTTCTTGTAACCAAAGGAATTTGTGGTGCCGGCAGAGGGACGGACAAGACCGGAGGGAGGTTTCCGGTGTTCACCGCGATCTTTCCCTGCATCCGAACTGGAGCGCTGTAATCCGGATGTTTTCACCGCCATTTTGGCTTTATCCACGACTCGCTGATCATTCTTTGGAACTGCAGGCAAACACAAATCAACACAATCAGACATGAGTTACCATAATCAAGAAGAATTATTACAAACATCAGACCAAGAGAGAAGAGATCTCATGAGTTTTGCACCACTCACATTTTATTCAGATAATTAATTGAGTGAAATAATCTAGTTCACTAAATTGCATCTTTGGCGCTGAGGAGATCGTGCAAAGTTTACTAGGAAAGATATTAAAGCAACCTCTAACCGGAACTTTACACTTAATTTAACACCACAATGTATGTGCAACACACACACACACACACACACACACACACACACACACACACACACACACACACACACACACACACACACACACACACACACACAAAAGCTGCTTCATTAGAATAATGCAGTACATGGATGCAATCCATCATTCTGCTTATGCTGCTGACTTCAATTCACTCAACTGTAACATGACAGGCTGCTTGAATATTTAAGACGTTGACTTTAACAGAGGACCCTTGAAGTCATAGAGCTATTTAGGAAACAAAGGGAGCGGTTACGGCACAACTGTTACTGTCCTGACAACATGAAATGGGTGAACTTGAAAAGCCCACCCTGATGGCCATCTGGATCCTCTCAGAGATATTTATAAATATGCGGCAAAAACAGGGCCAATCGTGACTCGATCTCTGGACGACTGGGAAAACACACCAAACAGACTGTTCGCAAACTTGAAAATTGGCTTTACTACAACAACACAATCCACGGTATGCGAAAAAACTTGCGAGAGTAGGTTAAACATTTAAACGGCTCAATTAGCAGACCGCACAACAAATAAAAATAGCGTAACGGTGAAATACCGCATGTCACGAGGCGCTGTAACTCACACTGCTGCCACCCAGGACGACGGCCAACACAAGTAAATACAGCTGACATTAACTTGAGATGAAGATTAGATGTGAAAAGAAATATGTTGAGTTGGAATAATGTAGGCCATTAGCAGGCTATGACTGGATTAACTTCTAGCATGATTGTATCAAAGGATACAAGGGGGGGCAAGACAAATTTTTTACACGTTTGTTTAGACTGGAGGTAAACAGTAAAAGTGAGTCAGAAACAGAAAAAGAGAGAAAGTCAATGGAAACTGGAAAAATTGGACAGGGAGGGAAAAATGGCTAACCGAAAGAGTCTGGCCACTAAGCTATCAAACTGACAGAGATACAGCTGTGAGAAGAGGAATGGAGATAGATGTAATTTGTCTTCCTGATACTACATCACTGTGACGGCTGGCTTGTACGACAAAATATATACTTTGCGTTGAACATGGTCTTATTATACAAGATTTTGTCTTAGAATAACAACGTGTCAGTCCAATGTGGCATAATTAAGATCTATTTCCCTGACACACAGAATTTGACTGTTATTAGCAGTGTTTGCTAATGCAAAATTCATTATACTATTACTTATACTATTACTCATAATTAGGGTTCGGGATAAAAATAAAATAAAAAAAGTAACCCCCCTCATACTCACATGGTTTGTTGAGTAGAGGTGAGCTATTACTACTCTAAAGCACTACTCTAAAGTATCATTTAACGCAATACTAAGACGGGACAACATTCGAATAACAACTTACTGTGCGAATAACTTACTACGGTACTTGCTACTGTCAATACATACACGACTCACTGCTGTGAGCAAGTAAGACATGCTTCTGCTGTACAGTATAGCATACATGAATTACCCACAGAAGATCTATACAGGTGGAGCTGGGGAAGGTGGAGGGTTTTTGAAGGCTCACTGAAATTGCAAATGCTGACCAAGTTGAACAAGCGAGCTCATTGGCTACTGATACAACAGGAACCAATCAGCTGTTCAATCAACTTCGACTTGGCGCAGTAATATCTTCACTCGTGAAAAATCCTCTCACCGGCCCCCGCTCCCTCTAGTGAAGATATTACTGCGCCAAGTCGAAGTGCTTACAAGCACTTGCTATGGTATTCCGCCATACAATATAGTTATCCATTTTACACGCTTAGAAAAGCGCAACGTTTTGTTTTGTGTCACCGTCCTAGGTCGAGTTACACTACGCGAGTAACTGTATTTAAATAGGGAAAACGTGGAGGTGTTTGGTAGCTTCTCTGCTTGGCCCATATTGAATGAACTGGGCTAAGCTAAGTGCTAACAAAGTTTCGCCGCAAGACAGAGCGATTGAGTGCACACACTGAGACGAGAGAGGTATGTATCAACTCATCTTAGTTAAGGGAATAACATAGTTTAATATGAAAAATCGGTGGAGTATCCCTTTAAGGACCTCTCAGTCTGCGCCAGAGTTTCTTGACAGAACTTTGTATTTGTCATTGTCATGTGACCTATGGCATCAGTTGAATTCGGATACTACTCTTTTACACACTGTGTTTTGCTTACTATATAGACAAAGCATTATTCAAACACGGGGAAAAGACGGGGCCAGTGTTGCCACCTTGTGGCCAAATTAATAAGTTCAGAAAAATTCACGGCACATGTGCAAGCTAAATGTATTATTTTGTAAATGTACTTTTGTATATTGAATATGTAAATGTATACATTTACGTCATGCGCTTTGTACACATACCCTAGCATATGTGTAAAAACTCAAGTTTATTTTCAGCTTGAGCAAAATACTAAGTCGTGTCTTTTTATTGATTCAATGAGAATACTCATTCAGATGCATTGACTGATTCGTTCACTTACCCTTTTTGCAAGTTATGCATCATCACACCAGTAGGTGGCAACGATTATATTTTGTGTGTCATAAGTGGTCCAAATGATTCAGTAAAAAAACAACAACGGCAACAAAAAGAGTTCAATAACACCTTTTGTTCTTGTTAATTATCATCCTCTGCATCCTATTGTCACAATTCTCCAATCTCATGTATCACCTTGTAATCGAGACTCGTATGAAGAATGAACTACACGCACTCAGTGCATCAGCAGATCCTCATTCATGAATGAGGCATGAACAAGTTCACAAACAAGATTCAAAACAGTGAATCGTTGAATGCAGGAGAGCAGTTGCATGCTTCACAAGAGACTTCAGAAAACAAGTGATTCATCCACTTAAGCGATTCGGCCTAAAACAGTGATGTGTGCTTAAATACGGGTCTCTTTTACCGCAGCCTATAAAATCCATGAGATCAGCTCGTGCTGCAGCAATGGGATTGATCAGGCGGAGTGAAGTCTGAGGAACGAGATCCCATAAATAAGATTGATTGGCTCATTTCTCTCCCAGTATATGAGGCTCTATTTCATACACATCTCGCATGACAGGGATAGAGGTTCCCAATTATATAACTGTATTTTTCAAATATGGAATATGTGAGATCCAATCCCAGTGGATGGTAAATCATAAAGACAACACTGAATAAAAGCTGGAACTAATTCTCTATGTTGCAACATGTGGGTATAATCATGTTTCCAGTGCCATCTCGTGCCTTCGGTCTGTCCAATCACAGCGTCTGTCCACAGGGAGAGAGAGATAGCGCTGACACAGACGTTTGGCTTGCCGCTCGGTAACGTCTGCACACTCGCTGAAAGACTAATGACTACTTTTGTGCTCCACTGTCTCTGGGACAAACCACTTCACTAAAGCATTCAGCCAGTTTTCGCAGTTCTGCTTGCATCTGGTTCGTCTGACAACGTTCATTCTTTTATTCTCTCTGTCCAATCATGGCATATACAAAAGTTTTAGACAGACAAATGTGATAAACAAGTGTTAATACACTGATTCTTTTAATAAATCACTCAAAAAGACTCGCGGATCAGTTTCAAACTCATCATGAATCGATTTGAATCTGGTGCAGTCGCTGCATTTTGTATCGATGAACTCTTTCATAAAAGACAGGAAGTGATGCAAATATGAAGTTTATTGTAGAGACGTTTTGCTTAGGATTCATATAATCCTACAGATCAAACTACAATCCGTCCTCTAGCTCATAAATGCCAGAGGAGAACTGGCCCCCGACTGAGCCTGGGTTCTCCCAAGGTTTTTTTTCTCCATTAGGTCACCTGATGGAGTTTTAGGACACCATTAGGTCACTTGATGGAGTTTTTCGGTTCCTTGCCACTGTTGCCTTTGGCTTGCTCAGTTGGGGATATTTTGGGGATATTTAATCTAATTTTATCAATCAATAAATTCCTCTTGAAACAAACTTTGTTGTATTATTTTAATTTAATACTGTGAAGCTGCTTTGATACAATTTGTATTGTGAAAAGCGCTATACAAATAAACTTGACTTGACTTTGGCATCATGGAAAATTATAAGGGAGAATCATGTTTTTTAATGGATTTAAAACAAAATCTTCACTCTGGAACAACAGAAATATCTTGTTCCTGTTTTCTATCGTGTTCTGCAAACTGTTGGGATGACACCTAATTCAATTCTAATTCATAATCATAACCTACAGCAGCAAGAATAACACGATGTCACACTGCAAGTAACAACCAGCTATTAGAATAAAATATCACTCTTAAACAGAACAAGCTTTTGCATTTTTTGGTAGGCTTCTCTAGAAAACGTATTGCTTGTAGTAGCTGACATGACAGCTTCACTGAAACTGTGTAATTTGGGGAGAAAACATCTAAAGTGTGTTTTCTGAATAAAGCAGATCGAGTTTCGCAGTTCACTGGGTGCAATTGGTTAAATTTCATCAGTCTGTCATTCATCCTCTTCTGTGCGTTTGAAAGCTGGACCGCATTGGACGCCGCATGAATGGCAGACATATGCGCGAGTGTTGACGTGCTGGCTACGTGTCAACACACACTGACTGAATGAAAGAATAAACATGGCTGCCTTTCATTAAAGTGACATCATGACGTGTTTCTTTTGGGATAAATGGGTTTATTTTCCAACATGTACAGTACAGCATCCAGATGGTCTCTTTCAGGTCCAGCTGCATAAACGCTGTGTTCCCCACTGTGTCTCTCGCTTTATTGTAAATGGCAAACAGACCCCCGCAAGGTGGCATTAAACACACAAGGAAAAATAAAATGGTTTCTTGAAGCTCTTTTAATGTAATGCATTTACTCTGTCGGTCTATCTTTCTTTCTATCTATCTATCTATCTATCTATCTATCTATCTATCTATCTATCTATCTATCTATCTATCTATCTATCTATCTATCTATCTATCTATCTATCTATCTATCTATCTATCTATCTATCTATCTATCGGTCTGTCTGTCTGTCTGTCTGTCTGTCTGTATGTCTGTCTGTCTGTCTGTCTGTCTGTATGTCTGTCTGTATGTCTATCTATCAATCTATCGATCTGTCGGTCTATCTGTCTGTCTGTCTATCTATCTATCTATCTATCTATCTATCTATCTATCTATCTATCTATCTATCTATCTATCTGTCGGTCTATCTTTCTGTCTGTCTGTCTGTCTGTCTGTCTGTCTGTCTGTCTATCTATCTATCTATCTATCTATCTATCTGTCTGTCTGTCTGTCTGTCTGTCTGTCTGTCTGTCTGTCTATCTATCTATCTATCTATCTATCTATCTATCTATCTATATCTAGGCGCAAAGTGGCATTAAACGTCCGGGAAAAAAATCAACTGGTTTCTTGTAGCTCTTTTGATTTAAAGCATTCAATCTGTGGTTGTAAATCGCAAAGGCGACTTAACAGGGTGTTAACCAATCCGAGAGGGTGATGTATTCACAAGAAGAGGAATACTGGGTGGTGTTGGGTGATTTAGGGTTTCAAGAGCTGTTACCATGTCCCTACCCAACCCCCCTGCCCGGGTGGAGGACAACAGCTGGCGAGACCTGGTGCCAACCCTCCACTCCAGCACTGAGCCGAACAGGGCGTCTTTCTCTCGTTCTCTTTCTCCCCATGCCAGCGGCAGAATCAGGCTTTGTTGGAGCTCTGCATTGGATCTAATGATCCAGCACTAACTGCCATCAACTGATTTTGCCATTGAGACAGAGGACTGCATTCAATGATGAAGCAGATAAGAAGAGTGCCTTTGTTTCTAGATGAGGTCAAAGCCATTGGTACTGGACTCTGTAATCACTTCACGGTTTGTTGACTCAAAGGTCACCTAATACTCTCAAACGATAACTTTAAATCACCAAAGAGATTACTTTAATATCTTGATTGTTTTGTCTAGACCACAATGAAATTACATGGAGAGCAAATTTAGACCTTTTGAGATTGAGCTTCAAATTAGAAATAAAAAAGTAATAATTTCAAATCAAAAGCGTGAACTTGCTACAAATTTTCTTCAATACTAGTGTTATATTCAAATTCTGCATGAAACGCTGATAATTATTTTCATGTTATTATTTTGTCCAAATAAATAAAAAACTACACACTGAATGCTAGGATCAATCATAAAATCAATGAGAAATGCATATTTATTTAGAAATTTACAAAAATATATATTTAACAATGTTTTTTAAATTATTAGTGCTTTTAAATATTAATACTGCATGATAAGTTGATCATTATTTTCATGTTATGGCTGATAAATTATATTAAATATTTGATATTAAAATTCCTTATTATTTTGTCTAAATAAATAAAATAAAACATACACCGAATGCTAGAATCAATCATAAAATTAATGAAAAATGCATATCCATTTAGAAAAAAGAAAAAAAGAACAATGTTTTTAAATATTAGTGCTTTTAAATAGGCATATTAATAATAATGTTTTTAAATCATATTGTTTTTAAATATTAAATAAAAAAGCTAGTGAGATATATAGCCTATTGCATCCCTATCTGATACCAAGAGACATATATGCATTCATTTTATTGCAATATGTGACCAGTTTGTTCGTTAGTTAATTTATGGCTGTGTTTGGGAAGATTTATCGGCTGGAACATCAGGAATGATGATAAACTGAAGACATGTGTTGCATGTTTTAGGGTGTGTTTCCATACCATCAGCTTATGTATGTCAGTGTGTGAGATCACTAACCTCCTGGCACTTTGAGCATGCTCTGTGAGGTGTGCGAGATGGGTGAGGTCACTCCTACAGGAGGGTTTCGGCTCTTCTTCAGTCCGCTGGGCGGGTGGCCGAGCGTCTGCGGTTTCCTCAGTTCACCCTTGACTGCTGCGTCATCCTGCGATCTGCTCTTTTTCCACTTGCTGGATGACTCGGCCTTAAGGCTGCCCGTTTCGTATACTCCCTCGTTCCGGCATTGAGCCTTCCCCTCCTCGCTGTACCAGGAGAGGCCGCTTTCAACCAGCGAGCGTTTCTCTGCATCGGTGCGCAGCTGTGGGGAGAGTCAATGTTAAAGGGATATTTCACCACTGGAAAGATGAATGTGTATTTAAATTGGGTCATTTATGTAGTAGAAATGTGAATTATTTTAGAAGTTGGTGCCTTCTATGCATAGAGAAAATTTATTTTTGGCTCATGTGGATGAAAGACAACAACTCCCAGAATGCACTTGCTTCGCTGCCCTACGAGGCCACTCCCAAGCCACGCCTACCGGTTACAGAGGGCAGGATCGGAAGAAATGATACAACTAGGCTACTAGTCGACTCGAAACTGAAAAGACGCCGTTTTATCGTGAGATCCCCCTATGGGCGGGTTGAGAACATGCAGAACGAGCTCCTCCTACTGGCTGTAGTCTCTCGCCTCTGGCCAAAAAAGCCTCTGATGACGCAAAATGACAATTTTTGCGTCATCTGAGGGTTTTTTTCCAGACACGCAATACAGAAATCTCTCGTCTCAGGGGGACATGAGGCTAACACATGTTAAATAATTAACCTTATTGTAAAGTGTTAGCATATTTGTTGTTTTTTTGCTGGGAAAAAATCTTTATTAACATTATAAGTGATCCTCAAGGAACATATTAAAATAAAAAATATCCATGTCATGACCCCTTTAATTTATTATTTTTTAACGTAATTTTTTTAGTTTTGCGTGTTTGTTTGTCGAAAAAAAAGTAGTTTAACATAATATAGGACTCTAAAACCAGCACACGATGAGGGGGGAAGAAACAGTATTTTAACGTCAGTTTAAAACACCAAACATGGAAGTTCAGTTTCAGAGTCCATTTCTGCTTTATGAGATGCTCTGTGGTCACATTCCAACATGAGCCGTGGAAGAGAAGAAGAGAAGTAACACACGCTGACACACATCAGAACATCAGAGCAGTGTTTCTTCTCCACGGCAGTCTGTTTACTTTTGGCTCTATCTTTCTGCTTCACATTGTCACTGGTTTACTTGATTTTATACATAAAGGTGTGAGCGTTATATCAGCACATACATTTTTTACTTTTCATTTTAAACTTGATTTGCATTCAATTATCAGATTTCCAGGGTTTTCAATCAGCAATACCACAGTGAACGGGGAAATTAATTTGGATTATTTTTTTAGTCAGGCAATGCAGAAGTGAAACCAACATGGTAAAGTAAAGGCTAGTTAACTGGTAACACTTCAAGTAAATTCAAGTACTCTTCAAAAGTTTGTATATTTATATATTTTTTGTTTTAGAGAATACTTCTCACTAAGGCTGCATTTATTGCATCAACAATAAACTAAAAATACAGTAATATTGTGAAATATTATTACAGTTTTAAATAACTGTTTTATATTATATTTAAAGTGTAATTTATCCGTGTGATCAAAGCTGAATTTTCAGCATCATTACTCCAGTCTTCAGCGTCACATGATCCTTCAGAAATCATTCTAATATGCTGATTTGATGCTCAAGAAAAATGTATTGTTGTCAATGTTGAAAACATTTGTGCTGCTTCATATTTTTTTGTGAAAACTTATTTTTCAGGATTCTTTGATGAATAGAAATTTGACATTATAAATGTCTTTACAGTCACTTTTGATTAATTTTATCCGAATAATCTTGCTGAATAAAAGTATTAATTTCTTTAAAAAAAATACTGAATCCAAACTTTTGAATGGTATAGGATATGAAAAGTTGTGTGATATTACGCATTATATAATGTGATAATGTTTAATATTTCCGTTTAAAATTATCATAAAGTGTTGCCAAGAAAATCTTGATTTTATATGGTTTTTAGATGTTTTATATTGGGGGTCTATTATATTACATTATAGCAATGAGCTTTATGAAAGAATTACAACTTTTAAGACTGTTGTATTATCTGCCAAACAATAAAGTAATAAAACCATGAAGACACTTAACAAGACTTAACAACTCCTTAACTTTGTGAAATTGATTTGTAATTTAAAGTGAGAGGAGTGAGTCTGACCATGTTCCCAGGTTTAATGGACCATGTCCGGCTTAAGGAGAAGCTCAGTGGAGGGGCATACCTGCTTTATTAAATGTAAATAAGCCTTTGTGAAAGGTTGATGTCATTTGAGGAATGTCTGCTCCCTTCTTAGGAATGATGGGCTACGGGCAAGCTCACATACTTCACCAATTAAACCTGTCTGAACTTCGATGTTTGTATAACTGTGATGTTGACATGTCATTTCCTTCTTCTGGCAAAGACAGCCGTGTGGGTCAGATCAAGAAAGAAGCCGTGGACTGTTCCTCATGAGTACAATAAACTGAAGAGGAGGGGAAAGTCTGAGGGGGGTGTAGAAGAACATTGAGATCTGTTTGATGGAGAAGATTTTGAAAGGGTCCAGCAAAGGTATAAGTTTAGAACGGGATGAGAGCGACACAGTCCTTACAGTTTACACTGCTTATTTGACTGCTTTCTAGAAGATAGTTTCTTTATGTAAAAATAATTTTGATTCGTTATGCCTTTTTGTCTTAAAAGTAAAGTGTATAACTTCTGCTTTCAGCTCTACGGTCCACATATTTTCCGGAAACTCTAGGAAATATATAACAGTTCAAAAGTTTGGGGTCAGGGTTGTTGTTTTAAGAAATGAATACTTGTATTCAGAAATGATGCATTAAAATGATCAACTAAATGCTGTTATGTTCTTTTGAACTTTCTATTCATCAGAAAATCTTGAAAAAATGTTTTACAGTTTCCACAAAAATATTATGCAGTACGACTGTTTACAACATTGCTAATAATAATAAATGTTTTTTGAGCATCAAATCAGCATTTTAGAATGATTTCTGAAAAATCATGTGAAATTATGATGCTGAAAATGGTGCTTTGATCGAAGTAATAAATTACATTTTAAAATATATTACAATAGAGAACAGTTATTTTAAATTGTATTCATATTTCACAATATTACTGTTTTTACTATATTTTTTATCAAATAAATGCAGCTTTGGTGAGCAGAAGAGACTTACAGACAGACCCCAAAAATGTTGAAAGGTATAATATATATTTAGCTATATTTTAGGATCGACATATACTGTAGCAAAGTCCCTTTAAGACAAGTAATTTCATTCGGCGGCCATCTTTGAAACAACTTTTTGAATGGGGAAACATCAAATTCTCCAAAACTGTTTACCAAGCTTACGATAAAATTTCACATTTGAAACGTTTCTAAACACTTCAATCGTGATAGAAAACAAAATTTTTCCAGCTGGATCAAGCTAATGCTCGTCTTGTGTTATTCTATAGTCTTTGACTGTACCTCATAGCTTCTCATAAGTCCCCTCAAAAAGAAACAATAGTCACGTTTGAATCGACATATAAATGAATACAGTTTTTCTTTTTTGTGTGAACTATTCTTTAAAACATGGTGTCTGATCTGACCAATGTAATGACATTTAAAATGAAAACAGTCGCTGTGGGACTGTGTAACAATAATAACGTGGTCAAATGTTTCTCAAAGCGCCAAGAAACAGTGATTTTAGGTAGCCTGAATGGCTGAAACTAAACCAGTAAGCAGTGTGGTCTTCAACAAATCGTAACCAACACAAACACACATTCACACACTGAGGATTGAGTGCATAACACTACATGGGAGTTCATCATTGAGAACGAAACCAGAAACTCCCCGAAGACTTCTTGGCCAGGGAAGAGTCGCATCAGTGTCTTTGGGTGGGATAAACTGTGTTGTCTGTGCTATGTAGTGATAGGTTTCAGATGAGTATTGACTGAGTCAGTGTGCACTCCTTCTCTCTAAAGCGGTTAGTGGTTTGTAACACATTCATCCCATTAGCAGTAAGTACTGTGTGCTCAGGCTCGACTGATCCAGTATCGTGTGTCACAAATTAGCAAAACTGACAAACATTGAAGCAGAAACGCAGACTGTGAGAGCAATATTTCAATCCAATAAGAAGTGAATTACCACAATGGCAGAGTTTCGGCGGGAGCCAATGGGAGTAGTTGGCAGGGAGTTGAGGGAGGAGCCTGCGTTGAACTCTTCTGAGCTGAGGTTATCTGAACCGTCACTCAAACCGCTGCTGATGGAGCTGCTTTCATCCCAACTGCAAAAAAAACATAAGAAATACCATCACTGTACTGATCCAGGTCATAATCAGGTCATGATGAATTATTAATGTCGTATGCAAAGCAGTTAAATTATTAATTAATTGCTTAAAAGAAACTTATCTTGGAAAACATGTTTTTTTTTTCTTGCTCTTTTAGAAGAAATACTATGTAGAACATTGATCTACACAACCCTCACCAGTCCATCTAGACTTTATGAAAACTAAAGTGCAAAAACAGGTCATTCAGAAATTATTATGATAATGACAACTATCACAATCGTGTGCACATTACCATAAATGTGCACGCTTACATATCATGAGGTATTTAGTATTTAACTACTTAGGATTCAACAGCTCTGCCTGCCATGTGAACTACGCCACTACACGCATGTCAGCCAATCATAACAGAGGTCATTTACATAGAGGTTTTAAAGGGACAGTGTGAAAAACAGACATGATAATTCAAATAGAGGATGGAAAATGGTCATGAAATATAAATCATGCCTGGTTTTGTTGAGATTAATACTAATTACCAGGGCTTGACATTAACACCCGCCAAATGCATGTGCATTTCAGCAGTGGCGTGTAACGCATTCACTTCGGCAGGTTGAATTTATAAATATTTTACATTTTTCAATTGTAGTCTGTAGGCATCTGAAATAATAAGCTAACTGCAATTAAGTCTTGTCAAAAATAGATTTTTCGATACATATCGATCCTGAAACATCTGAAATGCTTCAAATAACCCACATAATAGACACACGATACCCGCTGCACTTTCTTACACTCTCATCTCTCCGACAGCGAGTGACACACAAACCCGCCTCCCCTCACTCACTCGTTTCATTTGCTACGGATAAATACTGTTGGTGTTACACAGGGCTTGAATTTCGGCGTTTAATTTTACTCCTTCCCGCAGATTTTCGCTGCTTATTGCGTTTAAATAGTCAAATACACAGAAAATAATGTCAAAATGCCGGTCTCTTGGCAAGTATTCACGTAAACACAGTCAGTTGTTTTAAGAAAACATAAATAGTTGAGAAAGAAAATGCATGTGTAACAGTATAATGGATCTGTGCGTCACGTCTTAAAGTGACAGCAGCCTAATATACCTGCTGGCAAATTATGAGATAATATTAAAAATATCTATATGGCAGTTTTCCCCCATGGCATCGATGTCAAAATTGTGGCCAGTGAAAATGCTGAGTGGCTATTAACTTTGGAAAACCACACGCCACAGTGGCTGATGAGCAAAAAAAAGGTAATGTCAAGCCCTGTTAACTAGTGGCCTTCAGGGAAAAAAAAAAAATAATGTAAGTAGCAGGTTATTAATAAGACAGAGTTTGATTCAGGCATGGTGTTCTCACACTGATACATCTCAATGACCAAGTTTACATGCACATGAATATTCTTATGTTAATCAAAATTTGGTCATATTCTGATTATGTATCATGATGTAAACACATTAACCCGATCAAGCTAATATTCCAGTTTCAGAGTAAGACATCTGGCATATGTCTGTATTAATCTGAATCCTTCGTATTGTAAACACCTTTTTCACATTATCTACTGTAACTGAAATACTCATTTATATCTGTGCACATCCAAATGAAAGTAATTCTGGGTGTTATTGAGTTTCAAAAGCTAAGCGATGGAAGCAACACATTCTTGAAGAGAGGACAGATTATGTTTTTGCATACATTAAAATAAAGCACTTTCATCGCTCTCCGGAGTGATTATGAATTAAACAGTAGATTATTTTACTGTGCTGGATTACTAAAGTACTCCATTTCTTCAATTTATCTGATATATGATGATTGCTAGGCATAAAGGTATATTCCAGTATATATGGGGCACACTGATACCTATTTTGCGAATAAAAGCCATGATCTGAAAATGATGTGTATGTGCACATCGTCAGTGGCACCACTTGCTATGAGCACAGAGTAGGAGATGATCCACATTCCTACATATGATCCTGCTCCTTTCAGAGTAACTTAACACGTTGGATGTTTTTCATACTTTAAATACATTTCAGAATCTCATCAAACATTCACAAGGATATCTGGTTTTGTCTGATCCTGGTGTATCAGGAAGCAAATGCTCCAGAATGGAAGGTGCCTTTGAGATAAGACCGCATCTTGTCACACAGGTTCTGATAAACCCTGAGAAAGTGATAAGGCCATCCTCACATCACTGAGCAAATATGCTAAAAAAAGACAGCTGAAGCCCTTCCAGTCAGAAGCAACAATTGATAAGCTTGTTGTGTCACAAAGGAACCTGAAAGGCTCCTAGAAGATAAAATGTTTGTCATGCAACTGTTGTCTTTATATAAGAACAAGAAACACAATCACAGGGGCTTCTCATCTTTGTGAGTCTGTCTGAAACAGCTGACTTAGGGATGACATTTCTTCATTTTGCAATGTTCCTTTGGAAACTAATTCACTGCTGGTTTCCCTTGCATGTTTTGAATTTAATAGAAAGACATATGGGCCCCATCAAAGTGTTTAATGTTGTTTAATGTCTAACACGACGACAGTATTGCATGCTTTTGAAAATAAGACTCGGACAGAAAAATATTTTCTATTAATATTACATCTCTTAAAATCTGTAAAGCAAAACATGAAAAAAATAACTGAAAGAAAGAAAAAAAGTAAAGCAAAGCAAAAACAAGCAAAGCAAAAAAAAGAGAAAAAACAAAAAACACAAAACAAAAACCAAGCAAAGCAAAAAAAAAAAAAAAAAGAGAAACGAGAAAAGCAAAAAGCAAAGCAAAACACAAAACAAAAACCAAGCTTAGCAAATAAAACACAAAAACATAAAACAAAACAAAAATATAAAAACTAACACTAAAATAACCTTTGAAACCTGAAGTTACACAAAAAAAGTCAAATTATTCCAGACAATTCTTCAGTGGCTTTGATACGTCATAATGGCCTTTGAACCTCATCCACAAAACACAATACAGTTTCCACACTTTCCCTCCATTTCCACGTCCAGTCTTCATTTTCCAGGTGCTTTAAATTCCTCAGATGTCCCAGTGACACCTAAAGACTGGATTAAGTAGCGGCACATTCTGAGAAGTCTGTCATTATAAGATATCTAAGCACGTTGAGCTGTTCTGTGTGAGATGGCCAGCCCTGAGGTGAAACACTGATGCTCTCTTTATGAGCGATAATGATCAGGGTTCAGGTTTCAGGGCCGTTTGAAACACCTCAAGCGACAAGCTCTGTGTTTACCCTCAAAATACTCATCTCCACACCTGAGATGACAGCAGTGTGTCATGATGGTTGAACTGGATGTCGTGTTTACCTCTACAGCTGGGAATATTTTTTGCTTTGATGCACTGCAAGGGTGCCATATGTGCAACTTAAAACACTACAATCTTTCTTCAAACCTGTCAACTCGACAGCTATGATGTATGAGTTGAATCACAGGGAACATCTCATCTGTGTGATCTAGATTTATTTTACGAAAGTGTCACTTTAAAGAGCCTCCCTGCAGAATTTCTGCCGCAGGTGATGTGGAAAAGGAGGGCGAGGAGACCTTGAAAACCTCGGATTTACCTACAGCATCCCACAGTCACAGGGCTCTCTTCAAAGGCATGCCAAAGACACCATGCGGTTTTCGATAAACCCAGACTAAAACTGTTTGTTTGATGTTGTTCTGTGGAAGGGGAAAATGTAGATAAGCACAGCGACCTATTGGAGATGCTGCGCTCCCCTGACCAGCCCCTGTTCATAGTGTCATTGGGTGTGAATTTAGTTTTTTTTTTTAAAACCAGATGGACCTCATAGGGCTTTAGTTCGTGTGAAAAAAAGCTAATGAGAAGCAGAAGTGGCTTAAACAGCACTGATAACACAAAATACTGTAACCTCAGATTAAAGGATTATAAAAAGGCTAATGGAAGCACAGGATTCCTATTCAGCTTTAAAAGTCAACACGAAACTGCGTTCACAAACTATTTACTTCCATAATGTGAAACAGAAAAAGGTGTAAGATTATTCAGGCTTTTGTTTCCTTTGTGAAAATATGCCTAGGTGAATTTTTATTTAGTAGTGAGATATAGTGATATAGAGTGAATCAACATAAACTTCCACATCCAGTACACATTTTTAGAAAACAAAACAAACTGAATACTGTCCGTAAAAAAAAGAGAAAGAAATGTGCAAGTGCAACTGTCCTCAAAGCTAAATAAAAAGACAGTTAAATAGACGCAGAGTAATCGCTAGAGCTGTCTAGAGCTCTCAACTGAAGCACACTCCCTCTAGCTGTCTTCTCTTCCAGAAGCAGGCTGCCTCATCTGTCCTCCTTCCCAGAACAGGGCTCTCAAAAACACATAACATTGTGTCAAGCTGCTCAACGTAATTGCAGAGAGCCCGAGCCCCGCCAGCTAGAAAAAAAAAACGGAAAAAAAACGAGAGTGATTTGAAGATAAAGCGTCCTCCTACCCATTCCCCTCCACCTTAAACCAAACATTAACTTTAATTGCATGGATGCAAGGCAAGCAGATAACAGCATTAGTGTGTTTCTAAAGAAGGTATCCAAGTGCTATCCAACTGCAATTTGGGGGTTTAGGGGTAGTAAGAATGAGTTTTCTCATGGCATCTGTCCACACTTACATCAAACACAAAAAGTACACATGGACAACACAAATGGACAACAATGAACAGTCTATACTTGGTGTTTTTTATGTGGTGTTCCTCAGGTGTATATCTTGGGTCCTCAACTATTTTCAAATTACACAATTTAAATCCCCCAAAAGTTATAGATTTAGTTTAAAAATAATAGAAATGACACATAAACAGTAACATGACTTAGGTCCAGGTGGTGTATCAAATATATATTCAATATAATTTGTCAACATAAATGTGCATTGTGCACTTTTTCCATTTCAGTATAAATAAGTCTACTTCAAGATATTACTAAAAGGCTGAATATACACACATATTTAAACATATAAGGGTTCCACTAGCCAGTAACTGAATATGTCACCAGAAGCATATGGCCTTTATCTTCAACACATACAGAAGCATATATCAATTGCCTACATGTTCTGCATAATTTGTGCTTTGCCCATCCCAATTTGCCCAGCAAAATACTGGAATGCCAAATGACAGGTGGCAGATCCTCTTTCATCAACGGCAACTGGTCACACAGAACCCAGAGGGAGTGACGGCTAAGAGCGAAAACGACACGCGTGTCCAACACTTAAACCTACCATGTAAACATAAGACACAAGTCATTCTCACCACACATGAAAATGTGTTCAAGTAGATTTGAAAATGATCGCTGTTGCATGAAATGCACCATTGTTGAAGCAATGTTACAGTTGTCTCCTCAGGCGAGAACAAAGGCATGGTTAAAGCCAACATATACTGCCAAACTTGGCTCAGGTGTACTGTAGACTTGGCTGCACATCAAGATTATTATTTTTTTTTTAAGATAGCAATCTGTACAGTAGATAGTGTATAGTATAGAAGTACACTATTTGCAAAACTTTGATATGGTTAATAAACAAAAGGGTAGTTGGCATGAAACATTTTTTTTTATTGAAAGTTGATGTCCTGGGGTGATGCTATATTCCATTTTAAAATATTTCACACATAAATGTAATAATTATTTTACAAATACTATTTGATTTTGATATTTTGATATTATTTGACAGCCATTAATTAGAATATTAGTACTTTTTAAAAATCAACTTGTCAAATCCTAGACCTGATTAAACTGGACTAGTAAAGGCAAAAACATAAGATTAAAAATATTATAAAGTAATATGCCCATCAATGTTAACCTTAAATTAAGATTTGCTAACAAAATAGTAATATAAAATAAATATTAAAATTATTTGCTTTGCTAGGCTTGCGAAACCAAATAAATGACTGAGTGATTTATGCAGAACATGTAGGCAATTGATATGTATGTGTTGAAGATGAAGTACATGTCAACTACCAAAACAATAATGTCTGTCTGTCTGTATGCTTTTTCCTCCCTCATTTCAAGCCACCTGTGTCTTTGTTCATAATCTACCTGTACAATAACCCACTTATTCATCCCTCATTACGGTGATCTTGAATTGAATCGTTCTGGTCATCATTTGTCTCTACTGTAACAGGTAAGTTGTATGTGTGTGTGAAGAGTGGGCGGAGAAATGGCTGCGACTGGTGGCACAGATGGCCCACAATACGGGGTGCAGGACCACCTAACCAGCTAAGCTTTGGAGAACAGATTGGCCTGACAACGCAAGACCAAGACAGCTTATCAAATGCATGATGCTTATGAAAGATGCATGCATTATAATTCAGTTTTGACAACGTTTCTGCAAATGCATCATCTTCAAAATGGGTTTGACAGTTAAATTGATGGATCGTCAGACGACCTTTAACTGACACGGACACCTTCTCCATGTTCTACTGTACGGTAAACATATGGAGACAGGTCACAGAGGGTCTCTGTCTGCCAAAAGCTGTCCATGGCCCAACAGTGTTACGCTGAGTGCTATTCTCACCGGGAGAATAGCACTCAGTCATTTATCTGATCGGCCAGCTTTTCATGTGAAAACAGAAATGTATTTCCTCCCTGACATTAGTTCCATTGCATGTATTAAAATGGAAAACAACAAGATAAAATAACAGGCCTGGTTTCGCAAGCCTAGCAAAGCAAATAAGCCTGTACAAAAGGGATTAGCGAGGATTATATATCAAGTTAGAGCAACTTCCCAATAATGACACTATATTCCATCTGTCCAGATTATGGCAGATGTGTGTAAGTTTTGAGAGGTGCTTGAACCCGCTGAAAGAGGGGGAGGGGGGTTAATAAACTACAGATAATCTCTCTGCGGATACAATGCTAACTATCTTGTCTTTGAGATTGTTTTGATGACATAAATCCATATTGCATTCGTCCCCTTTAAAGAATTACTGCTGTTCCAAAGTTTAGGGTTGGTATACCATTTTTTTTTTCTGTCTATGTCACCAAGGCTGCATTTATTAGATAGAAAATACAATATTATTTTGAAATATTATTAGAATTTAATAATTTTTTCTATTTTAATTAATTTTTAAAAATGTAATTTATTCCTTTGATCAAAGCTGATTTTCCAGCATCATTACTCCAGTCTTACTCATTTCACTAACTGCTGTTGGTTGTTGGATGACTAGTTGACCATCCTTACTCATCCTCATCCTTAAAAGGTATTATTTTTGACTAACTTCATCCATGTAACATAATCTGCATAATACAGAACATTCACCAGCATGACGCTGAGCTTGGTAACACAAACATGAGTAAGCTGGACATTTTGGCCCACATCTTCTCATTGGATTTCCTGTAGGCCTCTAAAGACTGTCCGTTCCATTGCTCACAGTCTCTTGAACTCTGTAAAGTTGATGTCTGCGAACCCAAATCATGTGAACCAGACTCGAAGGTATTAAGCAACAATTTCTACAGAGCAGAAAGCCAGGGAAAGTAAAAAATATTGAGCAAGCAGAACACTGGAGACTCAATCCAGATTTATGGTCTGTGAATAATTCATTAATGCTGTTCTGAAGCGCGATCCCACCTGTAATCATTTTCTGTCCATAACATAAAAAAGTGTTTAAATGTGAGGAGAGAATATATATATATAACTCTTTAGGGCTACCAAGATTAAGACTTGTTTTGGTCTATAATTAATTGCTGATTGGGATTTTAGTGGCCATTTTCCCAGGCACAGATTAAGCTTAATGAAACTGCTCAGAGGGGATTCTCTATTGAAAATCCCTGGCGGTTTTGGACAAGGCTTAATCTGGGCCTTATGAACAAAACTAAGCTATTCGTGTGGACGTCTTTCCCACTGTATAATTACTTGAGAATCAAGGCCAATCCTTAGATTTGAGCATCCTGACACAAAAATGCTCTCTTTATTATTATCATGATTTCTCTTTTGCTAAGGATCTAAAGATGTGATTCAAATATACTATATTAGAGGTCGATCAATATGAGTTTGCAGGGGGGGGCAAAATGATGCCCAATATTTTAAAGAGGATTTGATTCTGCTTGATTTTGTTTCTGGGCTCTACTAGAATAGGTTTTCATGCTTGAATGTTACAAAAACAAAACCCCATTATTTTCCCCATATTCTCCATTGTTGCAGCACCTCTCTTCCCAGTCTGTCAGTAACGCTCTGTTTAGTTCCTGGCTCCATGAAACATCTGCTTCTGAAAGCTCAATGTGCTCTGATTGGTCGGCTGGACCAGAGTGTTGTGATTGGTCAACTGCTTCGAACGTGTTTGGGAAATGTCACGTCCCTTACCGGTCAAGACTAGGCGTTTCAGGGAGTTTAGAAACAGTGTCATTGATATAGAGAATAACTCTGTTTTGAGTGACTTTGTAACTTTGTAGACCTTTTTCATGCTCAAAAAAACGACATTACACAGAAAGTTGAACATGTAAAAAAGCATAATAGGTCCTCTTTACCATTGGCAAATGTGACATCCCCAAAAATCCAATGGTAAAAACTGAGAAGGGAAGGTTAGAAAGGTCATTTTATTCCAGCTTCAGTTTCAGAACAGTATCACAACCTGAAGGACATCTTAACCAATGAGCTCCATCACAAGTATTTCACATGTTCTTGGAGTTCGAGTTTCTCATGGCTGCCCTCCAGTGTTGTCGGTTGATTTAACGGACATACTCCCGTTTGAATCCAGGATGCTGAGGGAAATGTTTTGGTTTGAAAGAGGGGGACAGGCAAAGGGGAGGACAGAGAGGTAGAGTGAATGAAGCGCGGGCCTAACTCATAGCAGCTGTGGCCACTGTTAAACCCAGCGTGGCCTCTTCCTCCTCCTTCTCCTTCTCCTTCCAGCTGCTGAAGACCAACTGCACGCACTTCACCATAACAATACGCAGGCATGGACTCAAAAAACGAATCCTTAGAGTCCGAATCCGCAGAGACATGAGGATCCAGTGCTGCTGAGGTTAACAAGAATTATGACCTGCGACGGTCGAAATACTCTGCTGGCTTATTTAAATAACAACGATTTGAATGTTTTGCAGAAGTTATTAGAATCTTGTGATTTGCCAAGTTCCTCATGCTTCAATGCCAAATGCATGGAAATGACACATTCTTGACCAGCATAATGGAGCTTTGTCAATCAATACTTGTTAGTTTGATATTTCCATTAAAACTCGCCAACCAGTAGGGGTTTATAAGAGCAGAGCGCTGAAGTAATGCAGATATAAACATAATACAATGGCAAAATGAGACTTACATAAAATAGCTGAAATTAAATGGAATTTAAAAAAAAATTTACCCCTAAAAAAATCACTTTAATGGATAAGATAATCTTGATCATCTCAAAATGGCCAAATATCAACAGACTAATTGGACTGGCAAAAACATAATAATACTACCAATCAAGTGTTTTTTTTTTGTTTTAGTTTTTTTTAGAAAGGATGCTTTAAATTCATCAAAAGTGACAGTAAAGACAATTATAAAAAGGTTTATATTTTAAATAAAAGCTGTTCTTTTTAACTTTCTATTCCTCAAAGCATCATGAAAAAAATCCACAAAAAATATTATTCAGCATTCAAGATTTATAATAACTCTTTTTGTTCCTTGATTATCAAATCATCATATTAGAATGATTTCTAGGATCTTGTGACACTGAAGACTCACTTAATAATGCTGAAAATTCAGCTTTGATCACATGAACAAATTACATTTGAAAACATTTATTTTATATTGTAATAATATTATTCAAAATAGATATTTTATTATTATTGGACATACTTTACACTATTTTATTGATAGTGTGGCGGTAGTGTGTAAATTAAAACACACACGTATGAATTAAACCCCATTTACTGTGTGATATCATGATAAGTACCTTTAAAAACTACTCATTATCCTTTTACAGCTAAACTACAGTAATCTACTTGGTGACAAACTAACAAATATGTAGTTATCAGATGCCATCTCAACATGCCTTGGACTACATTTAGACTTCCATCTCAACACATGGTATGTAGTTACCACGGGTGAAAAAATGCATTGATGCATTTTTTTTTTTTACCATGTAAAAAAATCGAAATCAATGGATATCAAATCAAATGATTTCCAAATGGTGTCCAAATGGAAGTTTTCATGATGCACCATAAATGGTCCCATCATTTAGCAAAACACTTTCAGAGCAAATATTCCCCTGAAAACAGGATATTGTGGCTGCTGTTCTCAACCTGATGTTGGAGATGATCAGACCAGCATGTTGTCTGCATCAATAGCAGACAGGACAAAAGCTTTGTAGTAACCTTATTTGCTTTAATGGAGTAGAACATCCTTTCCCACCCCCTGTAGCTACAAACAGTTCACTGCAGGAAGCTCATCCATGACGGCAGTAAAACTCAACTGCTCAAGAATAGGACCTGATTTAAGCAGGTTTAAGGGTGTGTTCACACTTGGCATGTGTGGTTCGATTAAAATGAACCCTGGTGCGATTGCTCTGTTAGTGCGGTTCATTTGAATAAGTGTGAACGCTATCTGAACTCTGGTGCGCACCAAACAAGCGGACTGGTGCGGTTCGAATAAAAAAATTATTGCAACACGGACCAGACATGTAGACGAAACAAAACAAATTCTCGTCATAGTCGTGATGTTGCTCATCACAGTTCGGTACAGGCATCAGAACCGCGTCTCATCGAAGCAGATCTGTGTTTGTGTGTGTGATGGAGGGATTCCTGACACTGTTTTCACTCCTTTACACATTTATAAGCTCTTCACGAGTTCTCAGCTGGTCAAAATACCATCATATGTAGGTTACGCACACACAAAAAGCGCATTTGTTCCAGAACACAGCATTGTTTTGGATGTTGTAAGTTCTGTTGTGAAATATGCATCAGAAAAGCCAACCAATCAGGTTGTTCCCGTGTACCCCTATGCCTTTAGGTTCAGCCAAGGTGAATGCTAAGCGGACCAGGACTAAATGTTGTTGTTTTTTTTGGTCCGGACCAAATGAACCAAGTGAACCGAACTACAAGTGTGAACACACCTTAAGTGACTCATATCCAACACCCACAAAGCCAGTTTGTGTCAAACAGGTTTGGTTTGACTTCTCAGGCAACACTGACAAGTCCAGACCAAGCAAACCTTAGCTACATCGCATAACAGACTGGTGCTTTG
This sequence comes from Leuciscus leuciscus, assembly GCF_965113295.1. Lineage (NCBI taxonomy): Eukaryota > Metazoa > Chordata > Actinopteri > Cypriniformes > Leuciscidae > Leuciscus > Leuciscus leuciscus. Next base: position 26,281,912 of record NC_138742.1, read on the forward strand.
CATAGCACAAAAATAACTAGTCATAACAGAAACAATAATTCCTCTCATTCCTGTAAAAATGACACTCTCTGCCAGCTGCCTGACCATATATCACCTTCTGGCAGTTCCATTGTTTGATTTTAAACTGCCCAGCAACTTAAACAAACAGATAAAGAGGTTGAACCTGCCAACTTTGGAGAGACTCACTCATGATATAATTGATAAGGCCGACCAGTTGAGAAACTGGTCTTTGTCAAAGACACAAAGAAAACTTATGCACTGCATTAATGGCTAAACGCTCAGAGCAGTGACGGCTTGATCTCTTTGTTCCTAATGACTTTACATAAGGGGTCGATTTAAGGGGTCAGACATCCAGAAAAAGCAAAAACAGGGCTGTGCATTTCAAGGTCAAAATCAATAAGGGCAGCGGGGAAAGAGGGGGCACCGTCTGTTAGCTTCATGGGGAGAGGTCCGATTTTAAGTTAGTTAATGCTGCCTTCACATGCTATCTGATTATCGTAAATATGAGTTTCCTAGAAAATTGGATTTGTCTTATTTACCACTGGGAAGCTTGGGGATAATTTTGATACCCAAGTTCCTGAGATGGGCGGGCCACAAACTGTTTGTCAATGAATGGGATGCTAAATATCATTTTAGGCTTCAACAAGATTTTCCCAATATATAGGCAAGAATAAACTTGGTGTCCTTCATGATTTCTGTTATTTCTGACGACAAAGCACTTGAATGGGACAAACTCATAATCACAACTTCAGGAGTGGGAAACAGGACATTTCCAATAGCACGTGAAGCAGCGTAAGAGCACTGCAGCTAACACAAGTGATAGCTGTATCCTGACTGAAGGGGCGGACATGGGGTCAAAATGTCATGTTTATTTAGTGTTTTTTGTTTTGTTTTTTTCAGTTGTGGCAGTTTCTTGTGGATTGATGTGTTAGACTGAGCAGCAAGAACAAAATTAAGGTAATTAATAATGATAAACCAAATATATTGGCCAGGACATTTAATTGCTATTGTGATTTTTTTAAGATGATCAGAAATTGAATTGGTTGACTAACAGAAGTCTGAGAAAAAGAGCTCTGTTTTCAAATTGTTTAATATTATTCAATTCCAATTAATTTTTTTTTTAAATAAAATGATATATTTTACAATTAAATATGTAAAAATAAATGTAAATAATATTATAGTTATTTTAACACTGAGAAAATATTATATACAACAATATATATATATATATATATATATATATATATATATATATATATATATATATATATATATATATAGCTTTGAATAAGCCCTTCAAAAATATGTATATGTATATTTATGTTAATCATCAAGTTAATGGTTTGACATTTTGGTATGTTGCCTGTTGTGATATATAATTATTTTTCTGTTTATATTTTGTATTTTTATTTTTTATAGTTTATAGTTTATATTTAAGTCTACAATAGGCTTTTTAACAGCAGGTTCCATTGTGACAACTTACCCCCATGCTGAAGCAAGACACCCCACTATGGGACAAGAACTGTATCTTTTTTACAGATCTTCTTTTAGCAGTTACAGTGTTCAACAGTTTTTTTGTAGTCAAGACTTTGAAGTATGTGACTATACAGAAATAAACTTTTAGAAATAAAGCCCACCCTTGGAAATATTCACTGAAGAAACATGTGAAACAACGTGTCATATACAGCCTTTATCTCTGTAAATCTATGAAAAACATGCACTACTAGTTATATGACAGCAGACACGCCCCCTTTTGAATATGAATTCCCAAAGGGCGTTAGAACACATCTATAACGCCACAAAATTCTGTCTAGATAGGCAGCTCACGTTTTGAGACGCAGCCACCATAGAGTTAGTGTAGCCTAAATGTGGAGCACCGGCTCACAGCAGCACCCCACTCGCATCCTCTTATGTAGGTCAGTGAGGAATGCAGCACACTATAGCAAGACACTGTATGTAAAGAAAAAAAGCACAGTGGACGTCCTCTACAGTTTGAATAACCTCCGCTTCAGGCAATCCACAAACAGTCATCACACAATAGGAGAATACTTCCTCCTGACGCGAGATATCCGTCTGTCCCCCCTCCGCATTGCACCGATACACACCTCCATTCATTCACATTCAACGCCTCCGCCTGATACACTCACAAACCAGCGGTGACACGCAACTATTCACATTGCACACTTTAACACAACTCACGGACACAAAGACAGGAATGTCTCTCACACCCATGCGCGTATCCGTGAGAAATTAAACGAGAGGTTTAAAAAAATCAATTAATTACTGTCTCCCGCGAGAGCGATTAGGCAACAAATTGGGCTACACATTAAATTTAATTGATACAAAATTATTTTGACAATAATGTTTCTTTGGGCCGAATTTATACCCTATAGGCTACATTGATCTTTAAATCAGTTGGTCAATAGATCCACACTGACACAGCTGAACTCTCGCGTATTGAAACAATAAAGAAATCGCGTTGAGATTCAGAGGTAGTCCAGCACACGTCCGCGTTACCTTGAGAGATGATAGTGTGTTGTCCGTCCTGCTCTCTGACCCTGAAGCTGCAGCATTTTCCCGTTGAGAACCCGCCCGCTCATTATGTCTCACTCCGCTTTTGTTCCGGCTCACATAGCCTACTACATACAGTATAACATCCCGCGCTAGCTTTCTGTGGAGGTTTGAATGAGAAGCGGCTCTCTGCGCAGAGCTCCTGGCTCACACTGAGAGAGAGAGAGAGTGAGAGAGATAGAGGGAGGAGAGGAAAGGAAACACCCCCAAATGTCCACCCCTTCCCTTCTCTTGTCTTTCTCTCCTTAGCGCAGCCAGCTGTGAGTCTCTCACTCAGACTGACTCAATCATCCAACCGCTAATGCCAGATACCATTACTGTATGAAGCATCCTTCAGCTCTTTAGAGATTTCTCTGTATATTGATTTAAATGGCCTGATTTTATTCAAGTCAAAAAATGGCATTTAGTAATAGGACTGAATCAAATGAGTTTAATATGACTGAATTAACAAAATTTCACTTAATCAAATGCATGACTGAATCAATTGATGTGACTCAGTAAACTGAAATTAACTGAATGGAATGGATTTGACAGCAACTGATTTGACTGAATAAACTGAATTTAAAATGACTTGTCGTTTCTTGTTCCCGCCTTTCATAGTGTTCAGTGTATAGTTGTGATTCGTATGACCCTCCACCGCATGGCTTCACAGTTTTCATGTCTATTCAACACAATATAATACGCAATATCAAACATGAAATGTGACAAGTGCATACTAATAATGTGTGATTATAATCTGAACTACTAAAATGTAGCACAATAATATTACATAATCATATCAGGTATGATTCAGTCCTCTACTAGTTCCCAAAATAACAGTCAGTTTCATGGATATTGATATTGATCGAGCAAGTAAAATGCCTTCATGCCATTTTTGGTTTAAGGTAATTTTATTCACAATAAATCAAATCATCATGTTGTACAGATCTCTTATTATAAGGTACTTTTGATTTTATATACAGTTTCCTTTAAGCTGTGCAAATAAGGGTCCAGGACATGAAGAATACATAGACATTTAAACCAACATAAATGTCCATATTTAAAAGTGTGTATGAGGTGTAGCTTTAAAACAATCTTTGAATTTTAATATCATATCATTCACAGGCTTCCTGTGTTTACCACTCTGGTCCTCTTCGCGTGTCAGTCAAAAATGACAGATTTTTATTTTTATTTCAATGAAATTAATGTACTATATTTTAGTTCGATACTATTTAATGGCACTAAATTATATTTCCGCTGTATTTATAATCCATTAATTCACTTTTTGAGCATAGACCTGAACATTCAATTTGCAACTTCAACTGTCGTAAATCTTGAATGCTTTAGAGCGCAGACTTAAGTTTGATCTCTTTTCAAAGATGACACTGGGCAGATTATTGCTGAAGTGAAAAAAGTTGTAAAAAGTGAATGTAAATAATTTACAGAATTTTACGTTTATTGTTATGAAAAATGTTTTTAAAATACATAAATCTAAACAAGCTGTGTTAAAAATTTGAGCCTGTGTCTCAAAAAATTCGCTTTCAATACGATTTTATTTGGCCGCAGTACTAAAAGTTTTCACTAGGTGAAATTCATCTCCCATTAATTTCCTATGCGGTAATTTTTTACCACGAAGAGTACAAGTGTGACTATTTTTTTTGTTCAGGACCATTTAACCTGTTAGAATCATGTCTATGATTTTTGTGTGTGTGTGTTCACCCAGCAAGTGCCATAACCTTTACCAAGTTCGTACCATTCCGATGAAGAAAAAAAAAGGATATTTTTACATAAGTACATATAGGGTATATACTGTCAAACCTTTGGGAATTGGTCATTGACATATTCATGTTGATTGGTCACTAGTCTAATTATCTGTGGGATGTGTCTCTCTCAATGTCAATAGGGGTTACGGCCCTGTTGTAAAGCTTTCTTTTTAAATAAGAACAAGTTGAAGGTAAATTCATTTCAACTGCCATGTCCTGCCAACAATATCAAGAGACATTGAATGCACCAATCTGTGAAAACTGCATAGGCAGGCTTGGCGTAAAAAAAAAGAAAAAAAGAAAGAAAAGTGTATTACTGAAAAGACATACCAGTAGAGAGAGGGACTTTTCTCTGAACATGAACAAACTACACAACCCTGTAAAGAGGACAGCAGTGAAAAGACACTCTTCTTCTGTATAGTCAATAGACTGCTTTTCTAAATGAACAGTCTGCTTGAAGAAAGCCAAGACTCTGTTGGAACCACTGAGACGATATCATGAATAAACCTTTAAGAACAGAGGATAGCCCAGAAAGAAAGGGACAAAGAGGGTCTTCTTCCATTGCACACATGCACACACACACACACACACACACACACACACACACACACACACACACACACACACACACACACACACACACACACACACACACACACACACACACACACACACACACACACACACACATACACACCATGCATCAAGCAGTCACACACATCGCTGGTGGCCCTAATGTTGTTTAGCGCCTAGCCCAGGTGTGTGTGTGTGTGTGTGTCTGTTTTAAGGATGTGACAGACATGCTTGATTGGTCCTTTGGCAGCGTGCACAAAGACTGCAACTGCAGGTGTGCCAGTCTCTTGCCCGCAGTGTTGCCTGGCACCAGGAGACGACAGGGAGAAAGGGCAAGTAACAAAAGGGACGCTAATGAGCAAAGAGTCCCGTATAATGAATGATTTCCCACCCCTGCTTCTCTGATCTCCCTCTGAGACGGGGTGCTGTGGTCAGAGCATTGAGCCAGTGAATCCAACACAGCTGTAATTGAGTCATTGTGGTTTTACTGCACCCCATAAATGTTTGTGGAGAACAGTGTGTCTGGTTTTAGCAATTACGCATGACCTGAGTAACTATACCTGAAGTTGTGTAATTCCAATAAACACCAGTATTTAAATGTACCAGTGCGTTACCTGGCACAGACACTGTACTGTACCTGAGGTGAAGTGTGTGATATTGATGATGAAATGTTTTAGGAAAAAAAGCAACTAGGAAACTATTGCTCATACTTGGTGTTAGGGATTTCAAGAAGTCCCTAAGAAGTATTAAAACTGTGATATTGTCCCACAAGTTTGTGCTACAGACATGTATGATACCTCAAACTGCGCAGCTTGTTGAAGAGAGGTGTGCTTATTTATTTGTAAGAAATTAGACTAACGTGGCTGGCTGTCGAGCGATAAAATGGGCAAAAAATTGCAGTTTCTTGGAAGGAGGGACCCGATTTAAGTCTAGGGACCAGAATTTCAGAGACTATTTTGACCATTAAGCAACCTCTTACAGTAGGAACCAGCTAGTAAACACACAAAACCTCCTCGCAACCACATAGCAACAGTCTAAAAACCACCCAGAGCACCCTAGGAACCATACAGCAGCACAACAAGAACCATAAAGGTAACAATGTACTGGCAAACAAAAATCATCATGGCAACGAGTTTTGCAAGGGCAAGCAATACATTCTTGCCCTACAAAAAATACAGGGTCATGAGGAATTTGTTGCAAAATACAACATTTCAACAGCATGCCTTTGAAGGTGTCCGCAGTTCAGAAGTAGCACACCTCTAACAGTCTTTCCATACCCCCTACTTCTCCCAGAATCTGTACTTTAAGCAGTCCTAGAGGTTGACTTAATTGGCAACTGTGGCGATTGTTACGGCCCCTTCCTCAACATAATGGCTGGCCACCGACTGGAGACTTTGATTTCCCTGGGAAACTGTCAGTGTACAAGAGATGAAAGAGCAACCAAGGAACATTGAGGAGACCTGAGAGTCCTCATCCACCTTATCTAGAACTCGTGAGCTTCCACTCCCTGGCTTATTCACTCCCTTCTTTTAGAAGCCGATGCCCTTGGCAACATAAGAGTTTGAAAGACTTAAAGAGCAAACAATGATTAGTCAATCATATAGACCTGCAAGGATACCTACAGTATGATTAAATAAATGAGTATCCCTGACCTGAAAGTATGCGAGTGAACGGACTGATTCCATGTGTATGTGAGCGGGTGAACGGACAAACTCCAACCTATCCACATGTTGGCTTTCACTGTGTGAGCTAACATTTCTCTGCTGCCAGTCGACCCTTCGAAGTGCACAATGAGATCCATTGTAGGAGGTCACAGTTGCTGCCTGATGAAGAACAGACTATATTTTATTAACACATTTCCTTAGATACACCCAACTTTTCTGGAACACCGCAAATGGAAGTTCATCATTTGAAAAATTCTAACCATTCGGGCCATAACTCCACCTCAAGCAAACTTGTCCACTTTTGTACTGATAAAGCACACTGAAAATATGGGCCCTGCATATTTGAGTCTCTCCTCCCATGAGATCTGTGCAGTCTCAGAATAATGGGCTCAAAAACTTGCCATAGTTAGAGAGAGTTTCCACATCTACATTAGGTGTGTATCATCAACAGTCAATGTTTTCTTTGGAGCCTCTGAGTCCTCCAGTGTGGCCCATAACCCAAGAGTACAACCAACGTCCAGATATTTTTAAAGCTGACTTCCTTCACTGTATGATGTGGCTTTTAACCCTTCCTGTTGACTAAAAGCATCTGTTGAATTACATCAGCAGCAAAGGAAGCATCATACCTCTGGGTAAGAATTAGTTCCTTTTTTCTCTCAAGCATCACATAATGTTTTATCTTAAAACACATCTTGATATGGCATGATTCACATTAAATTAAGTATGCAACTTCTATGAGGAAACTTGCGTGAATGCTACGGCCCAGGCTGCTGCAAATGCCAAGTTTCTATCTGACTTAATTAAACACAGTTGCATGAAATAAAATCTAGATTCTATAAAAAAAAAATGTTTTACAAATGAAAGATAACACAGCTTCAAAGCTAGCTCAGATATTGGAGATAGAGGACAGCTGAACATATTCCACAGCACTGGAGAGGAATTTGTGGGGAATAACTTTAACAAGAAGCTATTTCACCCTAATTCCCAACTTTCCATTGTAAATGACAGTAAAACTGACCTCAGGAGAAGGAGAAGGAGAAGGAGGAGGGGGGGACTTTAAACACTCTACCCTACTAAGTCTATTGCCACTGTCTATGCTGTGGTCAGACAGAAGAGCCAAATCCAGGGTTACTCCAGAACACTCCAATCTCTTTAGCAGGAGCCGCTGCACTTTAGCTGGTTGGCTGCTCTGCTTTGTCGGGCGTTTCTTGTCCCATTTAGTCCTTTTATGAGAGAAAGGGGAGCTGATGTGACTGAGTGGCTCTCCCACAGGGTCTTTTAAAGAAGGGCGAGTGTGGGACTAGCCTTAGCAGGTGGATGGAAAGGAAAGAGAAGAAATGATGCGTGACGACTTACAGGGGACTATCAGAGAGACCTAGCATGAGGAAGGGGAACCTCTGGGTTTCATATGCATTTCAGACCCCTTAAGATCTCATTGTTTGACCCTAAAAGTGTGAAAAGCAGGATGGTGAATTTGTTTGAATGTGTTTTTTCTCAAATCATTCTTGGAAACGTAAACGTGCAACATTTTTGCAATTTTGAGAGTTGTGTCAGATACATGGCTTCAAAAGTCTTGAAATATATAGTTGTATGGGCTACATTTGAGGAACTTTTTTTGTGCTTTTAGAATCTTGACAGCCCCTGGCCACTGCCTGTTTTCATTGCATGGAAAAATAACAGCGTGAAATATCTAATTTTGTGTTTCACAGAAGAAAGTGATGCAATGACCATGGCACTTACTAAGTTTAAACTCTGGAAAAACACATCTGCAAATCTTGAAGGACTTCCTCTCCAATTTCACTTCCACTCTCCTTTGCTCAATATTGTTTTGCGTGGCCCCTCCGCATGATTATTCTTCTGGCCCACCCAGACAGCTTGGTCAGAGAAGTGGTTCTGAGTGGGACTAGTTGAATGAGATTAATCCTTTTGATGTTGTAACAGCCTTCAAAACTTCAGTTGACTATGTGGCCATTCTTTGGCCTCCTCATATTTTAACATGAGTTGTGAAAATCCCCAGAGCAAACTTTTAAGCTGAAGAGTGACAGGGACTGATAGATTTGGTTTCTTCACCGAGTCCAGTAATGTTGAGTATAGTTAGAGATACAGAAAGTGTGCCAAGACAGAGGCCAAGTCACTTTATTAACTTCATTCTCATTTCTTCACGTCATCACCATTGTGTCTAGTCCTCCAAAGCAATTTGGTCTCACATTAAGATTTCGCTGGCAGGTCGAGAGATTTGCAGACTACCCTCAGCCCCCCTTAAGCAGCAGCTTTCAGGACATTCAGTTGTGCCAGCTTCTCTAATCACTCTTGACCCCTTCCATTCAGATCACACTCCTTTGGTGAGTTGAGAGGGGATTAGAGACCTTCCGGATCATTCAGTTCCAGAATACATGCGCATTTATTTCACAAGCTTAGAAAAGGGACCATGGGCAGTTGAGGGGGGGGGGGGGGGGGGGAACAACTGAGGGAGATTTCAGTCATGATTTGCACAGTCCCAGCAGGAGGGTGTCTCTGCAATAGAGGCAGACAGGCAGGCAAACTCATGCGGCTTTTACTTTTAACAGGGTGTCGTGGCTGGTGCCAGAGCCAGTGTCATACTGGAACTTTTTTGTGCTGCCATTGAATAGGTTCTGGGCCAGAACAATTGCCCCAACACCAGCCCCTTAGGGTTAGCTCACCCAAAAATGAAAATTATGTCATAATATACTCAGATGTCATGGTGTTTGGTCACATGACATCCAAGTACCAATGAGTTTTGATATTAGTAGATTATTAATAATCAATGGTTTGATTTTATTTGATCTGAAAGAAAAATAAAGCTTGCTTGCAAGTTGCTTACCAGAATATGCCAGCAGTCGAGTAGTATAGATCACTGGATGAGCCAAGAAATTCAGAAATTATAACCTAAAGATTCACCGGTCAGCCATAAATTGGAATCGGACGGATTTTGCTCCAAACACACGATCCGCTACCAGTTTTTAGTTTTATTTTGGCTTTTGAATCTATTCCAGACTCGCACACAAACTGCACTGCACTCCTAAAATGGAATTTGTGTGGAAATATTACGAAGTCTGTAAACAGGACGTTAACACTGGCCAGAGACGGGACACACTGAAGACAAACACAAAGAGGAGAAGACAGGCGTGTCAGCAGAGACAGAATCAGGCACAGCAAGCTCACTGTTCGCGATGCTCGAAATATAGGAATTGGGGTGGGGTTTATATTAATGTGTCCCTGAAGGGAATTGGCTATCTTCAGAAAAGTTTTAATGTTTTTTTTTGTTTTCCTTCTACCTCTGTTTATAGTTTGTTTATATAAGTGCTGCTTTATGTACAGCGGTAACCAAAGAAACCGCTGCTGTTCCATAAGCGCCACCTACTGTCAGAGTGAATTTACATTTTCATCCAGTCCATCTGCTGTTTTTGTTTTGAGCAGGTGTCTGATGTAGCATCATTTCACAAAGCTAAAGTCTGACCATTCTGTTTTTGCTTTAAATCTTGAAATTGTACAGTCTAATTTAAATAAAAAAAAAACAACTGCTTGTGTTACATGTGTGTAGCATATGTGTTTGAATCATGAGTAAATTGGGTGGTCTAATTTCAAAAGGCTACAGATATGTTTTGTTTGAGGCCAGTTTGGCCTATTAAAGAGCAAATAAACAACATATAAATTTGCTTAAACAAAGAAAAAAAATTACAACTGGTATCGAACAGGACAATTTGCTTTATGATCAAAAAATTATGATCTGTGAATATCTACTACGAACATTTTGGAGCTTGAAATTTGAAACAGCTTATCATTCTTTAAATATCTTTGTATTCCAAAGAAAAAAAAGTCACACGAGTTTGAAACAACATTAGTGCAAACTGCAAATCATAATAGAAACGGAGATAGATAAAATCATGGTTTTTGGTTGAACTATCCTTTTAAACTTGCTGGTCTCAAACCAGGGCTTGTTAACATCAGTGACCACGGAGCAGGATAATCTCCTTATCACATAAAACAACAATAGCTTAGTCAGGCTGTGATGGCACAAATTCTGCAATTTCCTATGCTTGTTTGTTCCAAGCAGATGTATCTTTGAAATGTAACTTTATCATTACAGTACACAAAATGCATCTATTCCAGCTTTTGTCCTCTTGCTGTAATATTTGACTTTTTTTCTGTGTATCTATAACTATGGGGAAAATGAGCAATATATGAGTATCTGAGACTAGGTGAATGGAGAAGGAATCATTGGTATATATAACGTGGCAACCTTGAGGAGCCCATAATGATGATGCCGGAAAAATGGGCATCTGGGTAATGAATAAAGCAGCATGGTGATGCAATAGCCACAGTGTACTACAGACAGAGAGAAACACGCTTTAGAGCCATTTAAACACAGCTGTTGATAGACCAACCAGACGATAATAATATAGTAGAGCCTGAGCTCTGATGTTCTTTTCCATTTGGGAGTTTTTCACTTTCATGTTTCCCTAAAGGTCAACTTCTTTAGGAGTAACACCAAATCTCATTGAACAACCTGTCACAATTTTCCCCCAAAAAAGTCTGGCCCAATTTCAAAAATCTCTATGGAAGCATATATGATTGACAGCATTCCTGGCTAATGACAGCATTTCCATCACTCACAAGTCAGGACATGTTCTAGACCAATTGGGGGTTGTCAAGCTTTGCTGAGCGACGACCTTCAGCCCATGTGGAGGAGTGGGTTTGTTAGGGTCACTTGACTCCTTTCCAGAATTCACCTGAGATCGTGGGAGAGATGTCAGAGGAGTCGTGCCTCAGGGCATGATGCGAGGTCAACACCACTGTATCAGCAACATGCCGACACAGCTAAACGCTCTGGGAGAGGAGGGGAAAACAAACCAGAGAAAGAGACAAAGGAATCTGCATTTTGTTGCATTCGAGGGGGTGAGGTTGATGAAACCAATAGATTCATATGCAGCATGAGCATTTCTGAAGTACTCAACATGAAGACATGACACAAAGCTCATTTATTAAAGGATTAGTTCACTTCAGAACTTCAGGGGTGAGTAAATTATCGGAAATTTTTTATTCTGAAGTGAACTACTCTTTTAACTTCACAAACTAGATTTACTGCCTACATAGGCCGCATCCTAACTACCTTGGAACCTTATTAGTGACTGATTTGGGACACTCTATTTGGCAGCAACTCCACAATAATAGTGGTTTGTATGAGTAATGTGAATTGTTTTATGTTAGTATGTTGCTATGCTAATGGGACAAAACGTGTATAAAAAAATAATATTTGCAAAAAGAATTACATTTTAATTACTCTAAACAATTTATTTTTTAAATCAATTCTTTACAGCATAGAAAGTTTATATCACCATCTTGGATTCTTCCTAACAATTTGGGTAACACAAGGTATTTCAAAAGAAAGTCTAATTAAGATGCCAAGCTTCTGGAGCAGCCTTTGCATCAGGAGCATGACTATGATGTGAAAATGCTAACTCGGTAGGCAGCTCACTAGACTTTTGGGACAAAGCAATTGTGTGAGTGGAACAATGGGAGTATGTGACAGAGCAGCACTGCTATGTAAGGGTAGAGAAAACGGTTGATGGAAACCAACAGAATAACAGACAGTGGGAGAAAGAGAAATACAGAGAGGTGGAAGCAGACGGCGCAGATATAATATTATGACATGCCGACTGGGTCTGAACAACAGCCAGAGGCAAGCGGCTCACAGGTCAACTCCTCTACACAGATAAGAGCTTTGTTTGACTGCTCATCACCACCTCTTCTCTACCTCCATCTCTTCACACTCTCATCTGTCACTCCCACACCAGCGAGGCAGCGACGGACTATTTCTCCAGCCAGTGGACAAGGCACAATAAAAGAGAAAAGCAATTCGGCTTTTCCATACAGTGTCTAGACAATGGTTTTTGAAATTCATTAATGGTGTTTACTAAGGCAAGCTTTACTGTTTCTCTTGCAATTTAGGGTTAGCACAATAGTATGAAATGATGTCCAAGGGTTAGCACATAGGCCTAATATTGTATGAATAAATATGAATTTCTAGAAAATTATATATATAAAAAAAGTCATTTTAATTAAAGGAATATGTGCTGCGGTCTTTAGCGTCCTTATTAGCGTGCCCGCTTCCCATTCCAGAAACGCTGGTATCAATCCCGATTGGAGCGGTGCGAGTAGAACCAGAGGGGTTACACTATAGCATCATGTTGACAAGCATAACAACAGTCAAATGATATGGCCAGATGGGGCATTTTGCTCAAGGGCTCCAGACTAAGGAAAGAAGGCAGAGAACCAACATTATGCCAGTTTGATTGCCAGGATAGTTACCAAAGACTTTAGATATAGAAAGATGGTTCACTCCTATTACTTATGAAGGGGAGAAACTGCAAAGTGCAATATGGCGGAATACGTCATGCCTTCTAAATAAAAGAGCCAATTGGTAAAGTTCATGTCAGATTTTGCTGCTGATTTGAAAAAATTTATTTAATTGTGAGTTCGGCAAGCAGTTTTTGAGATTTCAGGATTTCCCCATTCAAATAGATAGGACTTGGTCTTGGTGCCCCGCAATTGCTGCCCGGAGGCATTGTAAGAATGGCTGCCGAGTGAACAGGCTTTCCTTGAAATGGACTTTGGTTTTACTTAAAATCTCTTTACAAAGTGTCAAGTTACATAAAAGTTTACTATTCACCTCTCATTCAATACATTCAAAATATATTGCTAAAATACACAGCATGACTCCTTAATCCACATCTACAGCCTCTAATGCACTGAAAGTACATTGCCTCTGAGAACAGAAGGTCATTGCTTTATGTAAAGACCATGACTGGATATTTGCATCCTTGCAGGAGAAAGTCTCCTCAGAGATGTTGGAAGGGGTTTTGGTTTAAAAGGTTTATTTGAAAAGAGATGCTCCGCTGAGCTAGAGCACCATCAGGGCTTTCTGAAGCCACTAATGACAAAAGCATTCACAGCATGAGGAGTTTCAGTCTGGAAAACCAAGTCCGGATATTTGCTGCGGCTTCCGAGGTGGCAAGGAATAAAGAGGAAAAAAGTGTTGGGTTTGGTGAACAACGTCTGCAAAGTGTGTTTAAAAGTATTTTTGTTTCCACGACAAGTGGCAAAATGAGTGAAGTAAAAAAATGTGCAAATAATAAGGTCCAACTTTGCTGGAATATCTACACTGTGATGACAGATACTTCAATATGAATACAGCAGATGGGAGGAATATCAAACTTTTTTGATACATATTCAAGACAAAAATCAAATGATAATGCAGTGTCACTGCTGGAAGACTTACATGTGGGTTAATTGGAAAATTAATTAGCTTTTCTATCTTCAGAGAAAACCAACTGAAAACTGTAAGAACTGCTGAAAATAGGCCAAAATGGCGATAATTAATTCTTAAAAATTGTGTTAAATGTATGTATTAAATACTGTGTTCTTAACAAAAGCTGTACGTGATATTTTCCCCAGTGTTGACACAAAGTAGAAGCACAACTTTGTATTACAAAACAAAACAAAATCCATAATTTGATATCTGAACAAAAGCATGTCCTTACCAATGAAAATTAAGCTATATATTACATGGCACATTTACTATCACTGAACCTGGTTCCTGGTCTTTGTTATTTTTACTCTCCAAAAGCAGTATAGAAATTTTCATTAAATGTTCATGGGTTTCAAAGTGATTTCCCTCTCACTTGAACACAACATCCTAATGACAGGAAAGATAATTGATTTCACGGTGACACGAGCAATGCAGTTGAGAGCCCTGGGCAGGTACACAAAGACTGTCTGAGAGCAGCAGAATAAAAACAAAGGTCATTTTAATAACAGGGAATAATATATATACAGTATATATATATATAATAAAATAATTGAGTATATCTTTAAAAAAAGAATTTTATATAATATGTTTTGAATTAAATATTTTATTTCATTTTAATTAAAATAAAATAATAATAATAATTTTAAAAAATCCATTCAAAAGTTTGGGGTCAGTGCGATTTGTATTTATTTATTTTTTGGGGGAAAGAACGCTTTTATTCAGTAAGGATGCATTCAAATGATCAGTCACAGTAAAGACCTTTACATTGTAAAAAAAATAAAAAAATAAAAAAACCTTTATGTATACTATATCAAACCAGAAGTCATTTAAAACTGCAATAATATTCCAATAGTATACTGTATTTTTGATTACATAAATCCAATCTTGGTGGATTTTTCATTCATACTGACTCCAAACCTCTGAACGGAAGTGTGTGTTCATATTTCTAACAAATACACATTATTTTAGCATAAATTTACATTTTACAGAAGTACGCACTCGATAAGATAAGTACATCATAGAAAACAAGAGCACAGCTTTTGTAAATGACACAAATTTTATAGTCCCATATGAAATTTCCTCCAGCACACCCACAAACCGCCCCCTCCACATCTCCACAGGGGTAAAGAGCTCTGGCTAAAGAGGGCACGCGACAGACAAAAGCTCTCCAAGCTTATGATCACTTTGATGACAACAATGAAGCTATTCTCCTGCCGCCTATCCTGCAGACCCTGCCGATCTCACACCGTTTAGTGTTAAATTAGTGTGCACTCATCCTGTGTCCTATGGAAAATGTGTGTCCTTCCCAGTGCCCCCGGGAACCTGTGTCCATTCTGTTTTGATTGGTGATGGCGTGGGAGAGAGGAGATAAGGTTTGTCCCCCACAGAACTACCTTCAGCTTTCCCTCCATAAAACTTGAGGTCGCCACTGGACTTACAACAATAGAGAACTGTTACTTTTCTTTAAAGGGGTCCTGAAAGTCTTGATTTTGTTTTTGGGATGTACTATAATATGTTTTCATTCTGTTTTCAATATGTTTTTATTACAGCTGCTCTCTCCCCAGTCTGGTTGAACGCGTCGTTTTTGAAGAAGCCCCTCCTTCCGAAATACGAAATGTGCTGTGGTTGGTTAGCTGGCTCAGTGTGTTGTGATTGGCAGCTCTTAGCACGTGTTCAGGAAATGTCACACCCCTTCACAACCGCAAGCTCTCCACAGATGTAAATGTTAACGATGGCGTTAATTTTAAACAATTTCGAGCAAGATTTAGACCCTGACAATGTTAATGATCAAGATGATTGTGCTGAACGTATTTCAAGCATGGACTTTGCGAGCACTGATTTCACAGGACGTTTCAGAGTGGTGTGTTTTTTTGTTTGTTTTTTATAGATACGATGTTATCCACCATTTAATCATATTTGTCAGAAAATTATGGTAATACAAACAGTTATCGATTACAGAATCATGGATAATTTTCCTAAGGGGCAGCGAACAGTCTTACAAAAGAAAGAGCTTACAAAAGCTACAGCAAACACTACATCAATACTGTAATGTTAGTTAACAGGCTAGCAGAGGTAAAGTTTTGCCCTTTGTTTACATAATAGAAACTACGTAAAGCTTATCATTGGAACTGTTTACAAGCTGTGACCCATAAACAACAGATTGTCCCGACAAAATGGGAATGGCGCCATCTTTCAGGAGAAGCTTTTGTGCGTATAGCCTGCATTGCACTCTCTTCTGGAAGCCGTTCTACATAAAATGTGCAGCGCACAAACAAACGTTGAGGTTATAATGTTCAGGAACAGTGTTTAAAATAAATATGAACCTCTCTAAGTTCGTCAGCCTTAGGACAGACTTTTTGGGTGTAAAAAACAGCGACAACAACTCCTCCTCTTCTCTAAAGTAAAATTTGTGTAAATTTTAGGGGGTCGTGATGTCACCAAACCGGGAACCAGCCGTTTGTTGTAGTCCATAAAAAGCGATTTTTGTAAAAGAAAATATCTCCCTTTGCTTTAAACTTTGAGCGAAGTAACTTTGCAGATGTTGTTTATGCTCAGACTGCAACAATACACACTAACTAAAGTTAAAAAAGTGAAATCATAATCGTAGACCCCTTTGATGCAATCGTACAGATTTTTTTATTTATGGTTTAGGGGAAAAAAAGAGAAAACAAGAAAAAAATTATAATAATCAAAATCAAAATAAACTCTAACCTTTAAACTCTAAACAACTGTCTTAATGTACTGTGATTAATCAGCCTGA
Organism: Leuciscus leuciscus; assembly: GCF_965113295.1. Lineage (NCBI taxonomy): Eukaryota > Metazoa > Chordata > Actinopteri > Cypriniformes > Leuciscidae > Leuciscus > Leuciscus leuciscus. The sequence goes on from NC_138742.1 coordinate 26,298,553, forward strand.
TAAGAATGGTGAAATAAAAAATACCCTATTAACCTGTGGTGACTTGAGTTAATCATTCACAATAAAAATAAAAATCAGAGTATACTACCATGCATTCATCACATGTGCGCGTTTATATCTGGGTTCATGCATTAATAAAGAAGTGTTTGCTTGTGGTGTATTATTAAACAGTCTGAAGTGAATTCTCCCAGACGAAAGAACACAGAGCAAAAAATGAGCCGAAGTCAAAAACGTGCGGGTTACACCCACAAAACACACACAAGCAGACCACAGCTGATTGCTGCATGACCCCCAGAGACCGTCCCGCAGTGTCAGAGGTGCAGAAACACACACACACACACACACACACACACACACACACACACACACACACACACACACACACACACACACACACACACACACACACAGGGTGGAGGTACATCATGCGTGCTGGCTCAAATTAGCAACGCCAGTCTGATCATCCTATGGAGTCAGGGAAACCTTGACCGATTCCAGCTGTTGAAATGACCTCATACCCACCGGCTTCGAAGATACCACAGGACCTAATGACTCATCCCGGTTACGCCTTTTAACTAACAACCCCAATTACCCCCCACAGCTAACTGCTCCCACTCACTAAATTAACTCTGACAATGGCACATTACAACCAAAGTCATCAGCGCACAACATCAGAATGCCATCATTAGACCTCAATTAACCTCTGGACAGGAAACATGTTGAAAAGCAGCAGAGATTCAAATGTCATTTGTGAACGAATCAGCTGATTCAAAAACAATGAAAAACATAAATCACCAGATGAAGTCAGTGACAGCTAAACCTCTAAAGAAATTGAAGTGGTGCTTGACTGTGGAAAACTATATGTCTTGATGCTGGGAATTTATGACAATATCTTTTTATTGCTTATATATTGCAAGTTGTGGGACATTATGCCAAGTGCACTTACACACGTTGTCCTGAAGAGGGAGTAGGAGGCAAGTTAACAGAGCCTGACCTCTCTAAAGCCTTTGACTGGGCTGTGACCTCATTATTAACCACAATGCCGAGCTTCTTCATCTATTTCCACAGCAGCACCACAGGCTGATGAGCTTCTCTCCTTGAATCCTTTGAGAAACGAGGATAGGATGTATGACACCCACAGACAAGACTCAGAGCCAATAGGACTGTGAATATCCTTGTTTGTCTTCATGCATACTCTTCACATGGATGAACAGCCTCCATATTAACACAACAACAGCATCACTTGCTGATATGTTTGGGCCTAAACCCAGATCTTCCACTACAGACGCATGAACTCACACGCTAATGTATTCCCTGAAATGCGAGAATAAGTGCAGCCATGCAGAAAACACAAACACACATGCGTACAAACGCACATGATGTGTATTCAGCGATCCATGCCAACTGCTCAAGCTCTGGGGAGTCTGTGAAGTTCAACTGTCTGTTCATCTGATCCAGCGTGCCACGGGTAAACACAACGCCTGGATGCAGTAACTCTCTCCTTATCCATGAGGTGATGTTTGCCTCCATCTTTCCCAGTTTTGACTCATGTCACGCTTCGGTACTCTGAAAACATTCTAGTTCACTGTGTCATTGTTTTTAAATCAGTAACAACACTGGTTTGGATTGATTTCTAGTAATACAGTTCCATTTTAAATACAAATGTATTAGATACACTTGAAAAGATGCCTTAGACAACACTACGCTTGATTGTTTGTCTTACTGGGATTATATGAAAAAGCCTGCTGAAAAAAAAAATAAAAAATAAAAATATATATATATATATATATATATATATATATATATATATAATATATATATATTAGGGGTATAACAATATATTATGTCACAATATATCGTAATACAAAAATACAACAATATGTATCATGTATAGTTCACTCAAAATAAAAAGTACTGTGAGAGAAAAAAAATCTAGTTTTCAGAGTTTTAGTGTCAGTACATTATTTATAATGTTGAATATAATGTATAATAATGCAATGGGGGAATTTTTGTGGGTCCTGATAATGCCAAATGTCTTATGTTACCAGTAAAAAGTGGCCTACATTATTTTAAATATATCTAGTCAGTGAAAGAATGTAACACCACATTTAGCATTTTAATCAACAGTAAATTTTTTGTGAAGCTTTTATCATATGTCTTGGAGTATCGCAATAATATCGTATCGTGAGTTCAGTATTGTGATATGTATCGAATCGTGACATGAGGGTATCGTTACACGCCTAATATATATATATATATAGTATATTTAGTAGGCTAATATTCATAGACTATTATAGAATTTATTAATATTTTTTATAAATTTTTATTTAATTTTAGTTTAAGTTTAAGTAATTTTGTTATGTGCTTTTGTCATTTTTATTAGTTTTATAGCAGGGTTTATATCCCTATTTACCTTTAATTCTTTTTTTTTTTAAGTCGAGTTTAAGTTTTTTCATCTAATACTTATATTTTAACTCAGCATTTCACTGGTTCAAATTCCAGGTCCAAATATAAAACTGCACATAACAGCATAACTGCATATAAAACATTAGCATGATTGTAAACTAGTCAATGATACACACCAATAAATAAACATCACACAACTCAAATCTACAGTTCAATCACAGAGCATAATTGATGCCTCTTATTATAAATGTAGTTTCTTTTGTTCAGCTATAAACTTCAAACAGCCACTGTACAAACATGGCCATTTTTTAAAAATTTACATTTTGCTGTATTGGTGACTAATTGAATTTGCACCATCTCATTCATGTGTTTTCATACGATCACAAAAATAGTATGTTTTCATACAAATCACATGAATAATTTTCATATTATGAAGTCTTGTAAAATACTTGCGTTTTCTCATGAGATCAGGTTGAATTGTCTCTAGAAAACATCCCATGGCTTCATGGTTCGTCACTTTTTTTGTTCTTTTTTTTGTTGATGGATTTACACTTCTTTGTGTTTCCACAAATGGAAAGATCTTTATTTAGATGTGCTCTTTAAAGTTAGCTGCTGCTAGACTTTATTGATGTGTCACTTTTGGTGTTATTATTACTATATTTCTCTTTCTTGTATTATTATTATGGTTGTTGTTGTTTTGATGATGATGATGATGATGAGTTATGCTTTACTTTTCCCAAAGAATACAAAAGAGGAAAAAAAAGTTGATCACAAAAATACAATGTTAAACATTAAATATGTGAAACATAAAACATCAAATATGATCTGACTGGATGTGATTTGAGAGTGGGCTGAGATTTTGTCACTGGAAACATCACTGAGTTTGAACAACACAATTCAGGCATTCGAAATATTTTCTTGCAGATTTATGCCCTTTAAAGACCTGGTGAAATAGTGGCTATAGATTTATAACTGATAATGGTAGCTAGATCGGTATCTGACTGCAAGATCAATGATTTCGGTCCGTTTTCTCAAAAGGAAACAATACTAATATTTCATTTTGTCAGCTTTTAGGAGCATATATATGACCAAAAACACCAGAGTGAATGAATGACAGATCTAGATTAGACTCAAGTTTAACGTTGACTAACACTTGCTCACTACTATGTAATTCCAGTACTTTTGTGAGTCAAGCGGTCATGATTTATTCGACACTAGTACAAAGCCTGTTATAGTGGAAAGGGGCTTCAGTCTCTGTAAGTGCTGGGATTGATGGTGTTTCAAAGTAGCATGTAGCGTTTGAATGATGATTCAGAGGGATGAGTTGGCTAGGGGGTCTCTGACGCATATTTACTTTCCTTTTCAGCCGTATCTTTTCCTTTTAACAGCCTTCTCTTCTCCGTGGGTCTCCTTACGGATCAGAGACCCCCTAACTGACTAATAACAATAGCTTCAGGACACCACGACAACTCACAGCCTATGTGCCTCCGTGACTTTTGACCCCAGTGGGATCTTGGGTTTCTACCTGCTGCACAGGACGTCCTGTATGAGGTATGGCTGACTGTCTGTTTGTGTGAAAGCCTGTCTGGTGACTACATGACCACTCAGGAGGAGGGAAAGGGAAACAGGAAATTTAGGATTATGTCTTGACAACTAATACGGCAGAAAAATGAGCAGCACATGTGGTTGGCTGAAGAACATCAAAGTTTGAGTTGGACTGTGTGAGATCTGGTACTTAATATCAAGTTGATTAAGATATAAATACTATACAACCTGAATGATAAAAGTTTCCAGTGGCAAGTTCTTTTGTCTGTCAGAACATTACAGCAAATTACAAATTACAGCAAATCAGAACATATTTGATGTTAAATATTTACTTTTGCGGCGCCAGGTTTTGGACCAATCATATTTCATTGTGGGCGGGGCTACACAGCACCATGCCACAGAAATACAAAACAAGCCACTGACTGCTAGTTTGTCCTGAATCAAGGTTTCATACTTCAAATCTGCTTAGGAAAACCTGCAATCTGAGCAAACATATAGTCAATAAATAAGTCATATTTTACGAGTGTTTCTAACATGCGCAATGAATGAGAATCAACCAGTCAGAATGTTTTACATTATGACATGACTGGCCGTGCTTAATATAATCAGTTGCTGTAATGACCCCATAATTATTCATTTTATTTGATAACCATATCTGCCATCATTATGCAATTTTCACAGAGTTAAAGAGCAGAATATTAAGCACTTATACTACAGGGGCTGTTGAATGCTTGAATCTGATTGGTTGACGAATGTTCTACGGTGTGCAATTATTTTCAGGGAAACGCACGGCTAAAGTAGTTCCAGGCAGGTCTTTACACCCGACAACAACAAAATAACCAAAACCCACAACAACACTGTCCAAGCAAATAAATATAGTAAACATTAGGATAAAAACAACAAACTATATCCATGGTTTTTGCCACGTTTTATCATGTACGGAAAGCACATTCTCTCTTTCTCCCGCTCAAACGCACACACACAAACGCACACACATATAGTACGGACACACACTCGCACAGAAACGTGTTGTCAGCGGTGCTCTGAAGATTTTATCGTTAAAATAGTTTAACAACTTAAAAGCTGCATGTCATTTCTCACTAGCAGGGTAATAACGGCGTTGTTCTTGAAGCAGATAAACGTACAGTTTCGCTATTAGTAGAGACGCTGCTGCCGAACACAATTGAGAGACGCACAGACTCAGGTAATTCACACACACTTAACAGCATTAATGAAGCATTAGTCTGCTTTCAGTGGCTCAGGCCTCCGTTTCTAGCTCTAAAATTACGTTCTGGAATTAGCAACGGACGCTTGGGATTAGATGTGTAAGGAATTAGTCCTACACAAGTGCGTTTTAAGGACAAAAACCTGACAAATATATTGAATTACGACATCTGAACAATGTCTTGAGGTGTGGTAACTGTAGTATAAGCTGAATAATTGACTCCGGGCTTTTGAATTATTAGAAAATAATGCACACCTTGGGTCTAATAATTCAACGGCCCGTCATCGATTATTCCTTGCATATTTCCAAAATTTGTAAACCATGAGAGTTATAAAACTTGTTTTGTGCATCATTCACAAATTAATTAAGAAAATGCTTTTTAAATTCCACTTTAAATCCTGAATTAGAATTGAGTAGCATTAGATTCTAGATGTCAATATTAATACATTGTAAACATAGGGAAGCAATTCCGCTGTTCATCCTCATAAGCCTGTACAGTACAGAGACAAAGATAACAGAGAGTGAATGAACGGGGGTGGTGTGATATGTATTATACATGATGTAAAATATAAATGATCAACCCCGAGGGGGAAATGTCGACTCTATCTGTCTGAGAGAGAGAGAAGGAAAAAGGCAAAGAGAGAGGAAAGAAACAGATAGAGACATTCTGTGTCTCATCCTAAAACACATTAGTCATCCTCCTTTCAGCAACCAAATCTCTCAATTACGCCCTAAAACTTCAGGCATGATGGATGACCACACTGCGGGGATCGTGGGATATTTTTACCTCCCTGATCGCAGTGATTTTTCTGCAAGATGACAAGTTTCCAGCCAAGCCTTGTTCAGTTTCACCTGGCTCTAGCCTCACCTACTCTACGGTTACAATCCATGTGATTTCCTTTACGTTACTGAACATGAAGAGAAAACCACAAAAAAATAAAGACTTCAGTGAATGTGATCTAGTTGAATGCAGGTCACGCATATGCTCAAGACTCTGGGCCTTTTTGTGATCAGCACGTGGCATGTCATAAATCATTTAGCATTACTGATATTGTGCAGGTAGTCGGCACAAGATTGTCAGGAGGCGGAACTCATGTCTAATGAAGCTCTTAAAGAGTTTAAGAGAGAGTGCCTCCTCTGGGAATCAGTCACCTGATCCTTTGGGAGGGAAGTGCTCCAAAATTTACATTTTTCAATTAAATGTTTGACAACTTGAGAAAAAAAAATTACCAGAGTGTTTTGCCACATGGACTTAACATAGTGGTATAAACCATTATACAGTTTTGTTGAATGGAAAAAGCCACAGCTTGGAAATTCTTCGAAAATATTCTTTTGTGTCCAAAAGAAGAAAGTAAGTTATATGGGAACGACATAAGAGTGAGTACATCATAAGTGAAAATTTTCATTTTTGGGTGAACTGGCCCTTTAAATTGGACACACACATGAGCGTATCTGCTTTTACCTAAAATACATTCAGTACTTAACCTCATGACTCAAACATAAAATAAAAAAAGAACATCCGTTTCAATGTAAAACTCTATTCAGTAGGATAGGATGTTCGGGTTTTGCCCTGAGGGGAAGCTTAGTCCAGAATAGATTGATTTCCTGCTGGGCAGGAAGCTTTGTCATGGTAACCATGGAGATGAGCCAGCTAAAGCTAAAGCTATTGGACTGCTATGTGTTCGGCTGTCATCAAAATGTCAAAATTAACATTAATGAAGCACACATTTTGCTTCATTAATATGGAATTTCACATAAAGATGAAACATTTTTCCATGAAGACTTGTTTTTGTTCTGAACCTCAAAATAATCTAGCCCTTTTGTCCCTTACAAAAAGTACCACTGTTAAGGCACGTTCAGACCAAGAACAGTAACTATATTAGCACAAGTTAATAACAATAACTATATTAGCATTCACATCAACAGACGATAACGCTGTTTTTATTATAAGGCGCACGCTGTCGCTTTAAATGCGTGAGCTCTTTAAAGCAGGATGGATTCTGATTGGCTATTAATGTTTTTATCGTTCATCAGCTGGGGGGAAAACTGTTCTGAAAGTGATTACAACAATATCATTTATCTGTGCTGTTATTGTTATAGATGTGGTGTGGACTTCACTTTTCTCATAGAGTTAGAAAAAATATTAAAACTTTTTATACTGAAAAACTGAAACTGACAAAAAAAAAAGTGTAGCATTTTCTTTGAAACAATTTTCATTCAGAAATTACTGGTACATTTCACAAATAACTAGAAACATTGAACTAAAGAACATTTGCAGTAAAATTAACTCCATGGTCTTTGTTTTACCTTGAAATATATATTTTGCACAGCTATTATTATAGTTATTGGTGTGAATGGCCATTAAAGGCGCAGTCACATTTGCTATTGTTTGGCGAATTTTAACAGACAAAATCCAGTCATTTGAATAGGAACCCACGAGATCTGGAATTTCATGTGAGAGAGAAAACATTCCCCATTCAGATTTTGCAACTGGTTCAAGTTTCATGCGAATTTGCCACATTGATTGGTTTAAGCATAGATATATCTATACATAGATGCCTTATTAGTGGCTGCTTATGCTCTATGGGCCGCTATAGACCGCCATATTGGAATGGTCAAATCCGGTCCGTGAACATTCGAGAGCAAGTTGACTGAGCATATGCAACCGTAGTTAGACGCATGTATAAATTATATGAAAAAATATATGAAATAGACTTCAGCAGATATTTTTTTTACTCAACTAACACAATACAACAAGATGAAGCCGTCAGCTAACACAACATTAAAAAGTTACCATAGTAAAAGTAAAAATATTGAAAAGTACCAAAAGCGAATATTGAGTTAACACAAACTAGCACATTCTCAACTGTGAAAGGTTATCCCATTTCTTTGTGAAATCAAATCTCAGCGGATTCACAATCAGAAACTGCGTAATGTTGCGACATCATTGATTCTGACTGTTCCACGATGGCGGGAGCTCCGACGTGTCACAGGAGACACAGGAGAATCTTTGTCATTTAGAAATAAATTGTGTGGGTGTTTGAATTGAGATCGCAATCTTGTAACGATTAATCGTGCAGCTCTATTGGAAGTAATTGAAAAACCACTACATGTCCATTACCAGATGCTGTTTTGATCCATTAACTTAATAGTGAACAGCGTTCATTTACTGAAAATTTGAGTTAATTGAAACAAGGGCCCTTGATATGTTTGTCACAACAATGGCTGTTCCCACTTAAAACCACTGACCTAAATACACACACACACACCCACACTCTCTCCTACAAGCTGTCTTTGTCTAGTTCAAAACCAACACACGCCTCTGACGAAGGCTTTGTGGGTCGGAGTTGCTATAGCAACAGGCGAGAGCTGCACGCGGTGGCGCCAGAATTCCCTGGCCTGCTTCAGTGAGCATGGACACATATGAGGGACCCCCTGCTGGATATCTAAAACACGTCCCCCCACGACACATCATACGCGCCTAAATCATAGCTCCAGCCATATTTGATATTATCTGCCTGAACAGCTCATGTTTTGTAATGAAGTAATGAAATGAAAATGACCCCAAACTTTATGTCCCCCGAACGCCTGGGGTTAGTTTAGCATGAACTCTCGGGTCTCTATCTGAAAGGAACACTTATGTGTGCAGTCCTTTGTCATGGACACACACTGGAGCCCGTGTAGAGGTCTAGGGGTGGTAGAGTTATGACCCCTGTCCAGCGTATGTGGGACGCTGTCGTTCCAGGCCACTATGAGGCTATTGAGCACCATGTAACAGGAACCCAATATAAACAACATCTTATAAGGGTCACAAATCTCTCTGTGACACCTCTCAGCTCCAAAACCTAGTGACCCGCCTCCTGAAAGGGAACTTCATAAACGATTGATTTGGAACACACTACATACAGTAGACCCCAACTCTGTATGCCACACATATAGTGACTGTATGTAATATGAAATATGAAAACTCACAATTTATTTAATTCATCATTCAGTTTGATGTTAGCATGCTGCTAAGCTAACAATGTGATTTATCTATATTATTGCATAAAACTTAAAAACCACTCGGAATTGGGTCAAATCCACCATTTTAAATTATATTTTAGTATTATTAAGCAGGACTTTTCTGAACAGAATGACATAATTATTTATATTTAGAATCAGCTTTTCTCTCAACTTGTCCAGCATATTGGATCACTTTTTAATGTCGGCATGAAACAGAAGTTGAGATCTTTTTTTCTTCCCTATTGTGATGTATATACAGTACGAGCGAAACGCTTCTCAAACAAGAACAAATGTTGGGCGGGACTTGATTTTGTCCATGTGGAATTGATTGGATGGTTGGATGGTTGTGGTTTCCTATTGGTGGATCTCACATGAGTGACAGGTTTCCCCGCCCTCACGCCAGTAAACAAATCATCAGAGAAGAGAAGAGATGCTGCAAGAGGGATGGGATGTTAAAAAATAATGATGTGTACGGATAAATACTGTAATTTATAATAAATACATCAAATAAAAAAATAAGAAGAATTTGTCAATTTGTCATGGTGACTTTAGCTAATACATTCTGGGATTGCCTTCTCTGTGAGGGATGCCCAAAAGAACGGCCCTTAGATTTAGGACATAAGTTATGTACTTTATACTGGAAGGAAACATAATGAAATTAGGCAGCATAGGCGCCGAATCCCCCACGGAAAAACACAACATATTCTCCATTCATTTAATCCAATCAAAAAACCCACTGAGATTCGGGAACCTCTCTGATAAGTGGATGTCACATCAGGTCATGTAGACACAATTCTACCATAATATTGAGCATTACAACATTACCAACCTGACACAAAAATGTGTGCTTTCTGATTTTTTTTTTTTTTTTTTTTTTTTGCATGATGATAAATTGTATTTTACATAAGTAACTCCAAAATCATCAGGTATATCAGCGAGAAAGTGACTCACGACACAGTCATGGAAAGAATGTGTGTATTCCTACACATCCTACACATCCCAGCTTAAACTCTCCCGATAACTGTATGGGGGATTTGGCCTGGCAGAAAGCGTGCAAAGAATCACTCAAATATATGTGGCTTAAAATGTTGTCTAGGTATAGGGAACTCACTAGATTTCAGAACACAACACTTTTATTAAAGCTCTTTCTCTGTGACATTTGAAAAATAAATTCCACTCACACTGTGACTGACAGGTCGATGTCAGATGGCTATCCATACCCCCTGCATATTTGGGGGTCTAATTACATTGCAAATAGGATAATCAAATTGCTGTTTTGTGGACAACTTGGTCCAATGGATGTAAATTTTAGGATCTAATAATAAACCGGGGAAATGTTCATGAATTGAAGTCTCTGTTTGTAGGATATCGCTGCCGGGCGGAAACCTTGTATGTCCAAAACCGCTACATTTCAGGAAATGGAAATATATATATATATATATATATATATATATATATATATATATATATATATATATATAAAGTATATATTGTGGCTTTATATATGATCAGACACTTTCATGTGTCATTATATTATCAACATTTCAACATTTTCAAAATTGTAACGCACTAACAACCACTCAGAACATCACTTTTGCTAACTTCATGTTCATTAAATCCTGATGGCCATCATCCACTGCATTCATCTCATTACAGTAATATGCTGAGCCGACAGAAGACGACTAAAGGAAGATTATATGAAACAGAACTATCAAAAATCACTCTGTTTCCATGGCAACACACACACCTGGGGAGGAGCTATCAGAAGGGGTTTAGATAACGAGCTCCTGCACAGCTTACAGAAACGTCACAATTTAAGCTACATGTTCTGCACTGCTTTCTCAGCATGTATATTCAGATGTTAGTGTTTCATTTTGAGTGGCTGCATTTAATTTACATAACTCAAAATAAGGCATTCAAAAGTATAAACAGGCTGTTTATTATATAAGTATTTATGTCTAATAACGTCGCTGCTGGGAGGAAACCTTCCAAAAAACTCAACTTTTCAAGAAATGGAAGAAAAAAAAACAGTATATATATTTTTTGTAAACCCGAATAAGTGGGCAAAACTCAATAAATTTAAGGCAGTCAGTTGCCTCAAAATATTTATGTTTCAAATATTCAAAGTTCAAGTAAGCAGAACTTGCAGATTTTTATTGTGTAGCCTACTCATACATTTTACTTGTTCTTAGCATGAAATGTTTGAGTACATTAATCCATACATTTAACTTTAACATTTCATGTAACCTCAATGTGATTTTTTTTGTTATTATAAACTTAGCTGGTTATAACAAATTAGTTCAATAAATGCTAACATGCTAACAATAGCATAGTTTACCGTTTTTCTCAGTCGCTTTGGTGCATTTCTCACATCACTATTTACATTTGCACAACAGTTAATGCGGTTCTCAAAACAATTAGTACAAACTGCAAATCCTAGTTGATAACCTGCAAAAGTGTGTCACTTGCTCAAAATGGATAGCTCATTCCTCAAAAGCAAGTATTCATGTCAATGAAAGTGTCAGTGTCATCAAGATGAAAAGTCCTGACACCATTGTTTATGAACAAGATAGTCAAATGGCTTTGTCATGTTTTCATTATGACAGTTTACTCTGTAAATGTTTTCCAATGCAAAAAAGTCAGATCTTGGTGACACTACCTGAAAATGCTCAAGACAGCACTATATTTGCACAGCCATTTGAAAAATACAGTAAAGTTACACATTACTGTATTTAGTGAGGTAACTGAGTACAAGACACTGAATATGTATGTTTCACATTTTTACTGTATATGCTCTTTGCAATTCTAATTTGTTCACAGCATTGTGCAAAAGAACAAATACACCCTTATTTACAACAAACATACAGTAAACTCCCTTTGGGTAGAGCTGTGCACAACTGGAAACAATATTGCAGTACATATTGGAGCTGAACATACAACATACATACTGTAATCATTCATGCACATCCAGACGTTCCTCTCTGTCTGGCCACATCATTTCATCTACATCACAGCAAATATCATCTCTTGCAATGCAGTGAGGAAAGTATCTCTTCGAGTGGCGATTAAAAAAGATTTAAAAAAATTTGTAAAATTTGCTTGACAGATTTTGACAACTAGTTCAACATTTTTGTATGTAATGACTCAAGCAATGAAATGAGGACTATTACTTTTATATGGAATGACTATTCAGCATTGACAAGTATAGTTAATTTTGACTGACATGACATAAGCAAATGATAATGTTATAAAACAGCAGAGAGTTGTATGAAAGCAATTGATGCATGTCCAAAAGCATTTGCAATTTGTTGGAAGGAATGAGAAACTGCTACTATGATGTGCCCAAATGACTAAATGTTGTGGAGGTTGAACTAACTGTTGTGCAAATGTAAATAGTGATGTGAGAAATGCACCAAAGTGACTAAGAAAAAACTGTAACAGTTGCTGTAAGAATGCTGCAATATATAGCATTGACATGCTCTCAAACCAAGCCGCATGCACCACTTGTCATCATGACGGTAACTCTCCTAAAATCAACATTAACAAAAATTCTTCTAAATTAGCATAACAAAACATTAATCACTACTCAATCTCTCACTTAAGATTAATCTTGCACAATATATATATATATATATATATATATATATATATATATATATATATATATATATATATATATATATATATATATATATATTACAATTAATTTCAGCATTTACTTTCCCTTTCGAGTGCCATGGGCAAAGCATGCTTATTGGGAAATAGAAATCCCAGCCCAGTTTCAGTTGAAATTAAAATAAATAATTTCATAAAAATCTAAACAATGAAACAGTTCAGTTTACTTAAAATATATCAGTTTTGCGTACTCATAAAAGTTAATTTGACTGAACTAATTAGTTTAATTTAAGTTTGTCCTAAGTTTTTAAGTTTTATTTTTGAGTGTTAGGGTTTACAGTGCATAATTAAACACTGTGTTGTGAAAGTTGATACAGTATGACTTTATATATAGTCAGACACTTGCATATGTCATTATATTATTAACAGGGATGCACCGATATAAAATTTATAACCGATAATTCTTTATATATTCTCGATAACCAATATATTGGCCGATAAATGTCAATCCAAATTTTTATATAATTTTTGACAGCCTGATTACAAAAACAAAAGTTTCTTCATTAAAACCCATGTCCCAAACACACCTTTTTTTAAATGAATCCAATCATATTTCAAGCAGTTCAAAACCATCATGGCAAACAATGCGCATCTGAAGTGTCTCAACAGAAGGAAATAATCCATTATTTATCGGCTTTAACATATCGGCCACATTTTCTTATCGGTCCTATATTGTGATGAACATATATCGGCCGATACCGATATATTGGCCAATATATCGTGCATTCCTAATTATTAACATTTGAACAAAATCAAGCTTCAAATGGAGAAATTTGGACATTCGTGTTTTTTCCATCAGTAGAACAGCCGCATCTGAGGCATCACATAACGCTTTCATCAACTTACAGGTTATAAAGTTTACTGTAGCCATTCGGTCAATCAGTTTTTACATTTCATCATATGTATCAGGTCATACATATATATATATTTATATTTATGCACATCTTGATAAAAAGTAACATCACTTCACAACACTTATTTCCATCAAGAGGTGCATCATTTTTTGGTCAAGATCTTGTATTGACAATGCAAGAGTCCAGCACTCTGTAAAGTCTCCTCCAGCACATCCCAAAGACTTTCAATGAATTTAAGGTCTGGACTGTGAAAATGATTCTGCATGCTCCTTCTAACCATTCTTTCACAATTTGAGCCTGATGAATTTTGACATTGTCATCCTGGAATATGACCATGACGTGTCTTCCTACATGGTTGTTTAAGAAATGAAAAGCTACACACTCCATCAGTTAGGGCTAGAAAAACTGTTACCAAACATATAACATGCTAGAAACATAATAATCACAGCAATAATGATCCAGTCATAGACCCTTAATATTTGCCTATTTAAATCCTTTTTTTTTCTTCTTTTTTTTTGAGTAATGAAAACTCTGTCCTTGTAAACCAGTTGTTTACTTACCCTTGCATTGCAAACAAGCAGAGACAGTTCAACTGCGTGCGGCACTTCATTCACGAACAAGGCGGGCGGAGTTATGAGATTTGATGGACAGTTTGAGGAACAAGGTTTAGTCACAAGCTTATTTTCATACTTTTTATTGCCTATGTTTTTGCAAAACCCATAGAAAGACGCGAAGGCTAACCAATAGTAATGATTTATGAAAAAGAAATAAAAATGTCAAAATATGGAGACACAAGGTTTCTGCCCGACAGCGACAGTGATCCTTAATCAAATGGAAAAATCACATTTTGAAGACCTAATAAAATGACATAAATGTAATTTTGCATTAATCATGTGAGGTCAAATGATGGCACACACCAGGATGTAGTTTGGTCCAGTAAGTGTTAATGTTGTGTTCAGCTTGCTGTGTGTGCTGTAATGAGCTGATAACATTCATGGCCTGTCTGTGCACTCAGTCACCTTGGCAACTCAGCACAGATCTCAGCACGCCTCCCAGTGGGACAGCGGTGCACAAACTAATACAAATCAGCTGGTCATCCAAAACTAGTCAAGCAAGGAGAGGACAAACCAGACAAAGACAAATATAAACCTCTAGATTAGATCAGACTGGCTGTCGAACATCTGGCACTAACAAATGAGGGAAAATGCACAAAATACTGTAACATTAACCTTATTCAGGGACGTAAATCTCATTTAAGCTTTGTCTAGGACAAGAAAGAAGACATTTGCTTCATGTCACTGAATCATACAGCATTTTCTAACCAAGTTGGACATAATCTCCTCCTGTAAAACTGAAGTTTTGTCCTAAGAAGCCGCAGCCCAGTATATTTTGTCGCTATGTTTCACATTCAATACAGACTACAACTGACAGCCAACAGGAATAATGCAAAATATCATATTTGGGATATTAAGAAACAACATCAAGATCACTAAAATGAAGATTAATCAGACAATCAATATTTTTACCCAGCCCTACCACTACTGTTGGTGTGCATTTCTGCATTGTGTTGGAGGAAAGAGGAAATGCGCAAAGAGGAAATGTCCAAAATCCTTCAAATAACACAAGCTATTATCAAATGTGTTCTGATTGGCTGTTGTATTGTATCACTGTGCATTTCTGCTGCAAAAACGGATGAAGACTCATTAGCTATATGTTTCCATTCAGATATTTTTATGTGCATTTTGGGATATCGCATAAAAAACGCTGGATTGAAACGGCAAGATGCGCAGAAATTCTAAAAATGCGCATTAAAAACGTATGCGCTCAATTGAGATAAAATGTTTTATCCGATAAGAAATCATGCGCATAAACTACGATGGAAAAATATTCACCGAATACATTTTTCGATGTGCGACTTTGCGACTTTGAAATGTTATGGTCATTCTGAAATGCGTTCCCAAACAGCAGCATACACCTCAGAAAGCAACATTACCGTGTTTATCGAGTTTCGTCTGTGCGCTCTGAGGAGTGATATATCTTATATACGAAAATTTATATATATAGTGGCTTCTCCTACTGCAGCAACTTCGCCAGTTTATTAGGAAGTGGCGATTTTGTTCTCTTCAACTCACTGGATGGAAACATTGCATTAATCGCAAGGTTTTTACGCGATATTCCAATTTTGTGCATAAGTTAAACTCGCAACTTTGGATGGAAGTATTATTTTAGGTTGTGATCAGCTGAACCAGAATACTTATTTGATCTGGTGTCAAACTCAAGGTGAAGTACTTTCAGATATGTGTGTTCTGGATCATGAAGTTTCTCGCTTCGCAGTGACTCAGTGGCAGTTGACGGCGTTTCCCCATCAGACTAAACCAACTGTGTAGGTTAAGAGAGGCCAACATCAAAGCTTGGCTGACAGCTTAAGCAAACACATCTCATTTCCTCTGTAATTTCCTAGTTTTGTGTTCACACTTAAACACACACACACACATACGCATTCAACACTGCATCTCCAACAATGAGCAGTCTCCTACACACAGCTTCAGCTCGCAGAAGGACTGCTGCGTTCAGCAACATCAGGTGTCATGATACTGAAAATGAGAGCCGGCTCTGCAAGCGGACCCCCGGGGGACACAGCCAGCTCTGATGAGGACCTGAAGACGGCACATATGTCTCCAGAAGAGACCCTCATCTGATTGTGACATGATTGCTCTTTGGGGGGCCTCAGGCTGACAATAAATCAGCCAAAGAAATCGTTCAAAATGTGGTTCGTATGAGAGTAATAGCCCTTAATCATTGCTAAGACCTTCATTTGTTAAACATTTATCATCTTTATAATTGTGTAGCTTTTATTAGACACTATTTATATGAATCTATCTATCTATCTATCTTATAAAATGTTTAATAAATCATAAAAAAAATACTACTTTCAAAAGTTTGGGGATGGTAATATGTTTTAATGTTGAAAGAAATCTCTTATACTCACCAAGGCTACATTTATTTGATCAAAAATACAGTAAAACTGTAATATTATTACAGTATATTGTGTAAATATTATTACAATTTGAAATAACTGTTTTCTTTTGAATACATTATAAAATATAATTTATTCCTGTGATCAAAGCTGAATTTTCAGCATCATTACTCCAGTCTTCGGTGTCACATGATCCTTCATTCTAATATGACGATTTGATGCTCAAGAAACGTTTCTTATTATTATCAATGTTAAAAACAGCTTCACATTTCTGTGGAAACCATGATACCTTTTTTTTAAGGATTCTTTGATAAATAGAAAGTTGAAATATAAATATTTTGTAACATTATAAATGTATTTTCTGTCATTTGTGATCAGTTTAATGCGTATTTCCTGAATAAAAGTATTTTATTTTTTTAAATCATATTGACCCCAAACTTTTAAACGGTATTGTACAAATTAAATAAAGATTTTTTTTTTTATGTAAATTTGTACATTTATGAACACTGAAATATGATCTATCAAACATTTTTTATATAATTCTGTAATATCAGCAAGCAGTAAAAAAGGGACAGACACTCACCCATTGGCTAGGTCATCATCATCATCATCATCGACGTCATCATCATCACCATCATCATCTTCTGGTTGGATTTTGCCAGTCAGGTTGCTGTCGATGAGGTAAGCAGACTTGAGGTCAGCCAGGTCATCGTCTGCGGCGTCCAGGCCCTGGATGAGATGGATGCGCTGCAGTTGGCTGATCTGTGTGGACGCTCGGGTGGGCATGGAGTGGGACGTGACCCCGGAGGAGGGGGCGTCACCCGCTTGCAGACGAGGGCTGGACTGGCCATGGCGCCAGGAGAGAGGAGAGGAGCGGTTGGACAAGCTGCGGGCGTTAGTCTCATCACTGTCGTAGCACATGCTGCTCTCAATACAGCTGAAAGACAACAACGAGACAAGGTGGTTACATCTTTATTTTCTAAACATAAGCATAGCGCTTGACCAGTGTTGGGGAAAATTACATTCAAAAGGAATGCGTTACTCTTTATTCGTAATTATGTTACTTTTGCATTACTGTTTCTCTCCTGGGCTGGGATTTCTTGTTTGTTTTTAAATAACAAAAACATGCAAAGGCCTTTTCACACCAAAAGTGAAATAAATAAAGCTGAAGGAAATGTAAATTCACGCCTGTACAATAGAATAGAGGACGCAGCTCAAACTAAACTTCCATTCTGGATCGCAGAGGAAGAAAGTTTAACATTCTTTCTTCAGCAATAAATACAACAAAATGTGATGTTTACCTAAAGTCTTTTTTTTTTTTTTTTTTTTTTTTTTTGCTTATTAGTATGGTTTAATCGGATCATTGAAGGTCAGCAGTAAAGCCATTGGTTAATAAAATGAGATTAAATACACAAATTATGTTTTTGTTATTTGAGATATTTAATTATTGCAGGTTTGCGTAGTATTCTGAGT
Source organism: Leuciscus leuciscus (assembly GCF_965113295.1). Lineage (NCBI taxonomy): Eukaryota > Metazoa > Chordata > Actinopteri > Cypriniformes > Leuciscidae > Leuciscus > Leuciscus leuciscus. The sequence continues at coordinate 26,316,713 of NC_138742.1, forward strand.
TTGCATTACACTGTTTTTATTCATTTTGAGGAATACTGAATCTGTTTTTGTGTAAGTGAGATGAGTAAATGCTAACATTTAGTCCAGAACTACAATAACCGTCATGTTCACACAGCGCACACAACACCTCTGCACTTACTCTCAACATGAGGACAGGAGAGCTGTCAGTCAATACATGGGAAAACAATTTTGTTGTAATTTTAAAAGTAATGCATTATGTTAGTAGTAACTTAATTTTGAGGGCAAAAAAAGGTCCATTGTCTATTGTCAATTTAGTGTAGCTATAAACGAAACACAGATATAACTTTCAAACCAAGCCATTTTCTGATAAATATGTGGGAAAATATTTTGCCCTCACATGATATCCCCAATAGTATGGATTGTAATGACTGGCTTTCGTCCATTAAAATTTGCAAAACACCAGTAAATGTGGCCACACCTTCGAAGACTTTGAAAAAAATTCCTAATTTTGACATTAGGCTAAGACATCAATGGCCTAATGTTGTGTTCATTCACAGCTGGACTAGTATGTCTGACTAAATGTTTTTTAGCCAAACATGTAATTTCAAAAATTAGAATTTTATGAAACTCCAATCCTTGTCAATATAAGTGATGCAAGAAGTGACATACTGTACCAAAAGTACTAAAAGTATCTGACGCGACTCGTTTTCTCAATTCACCCACCACTGGCAGGTGTGCCAAAAAAGCTAATTTTGGACCCTGGTTAGACAGGTTTCCAGCCTGGAATAAATGTGAGAAAACCTCTTTAATTCCACAGAGACATTTCTGAGAGTGCAGGCAAACTCATTCGTCATACCAGATATAACTGTCAGCTTATCATGCACACCCGTTTCATCAACACATCGCAAGACTCATCTCAGTCTTGCACATTTTGTGGATGTGTGTCTATGTAGTCTCTGGTAAGTGATCCATCATATGTGGGGACACAGGAGAATTTAAAGGTAAAACATGTCTGAGGATGTGTAATTTCCTTCATGGCTGATGTACACGCCGCTTAAGCTTTCTACAGGAAGTCAATCACACACACAAACACACACACACACACTGACCTCTTGGGTGCCTTTTTTTCTGATATTGAAATAGTAGGTCACAGTTTGGGCAGCTGGAGGAACTGGCTGACCTTCTGCCGATTCCACACCCACCCATCCCCGTCCTCACTAAAGCCCTCATCTGGATAAACTCATATCCTCTTGAGTTGTGTGCCTGCCCCGCAATGATTTTAATGCTCTTATTTAGTTTCCAGGTGTCCAGGTTTGGTTTTAATACTTTTAAGCCCAGCGGATGGATGGAGATTATTTCCCACTGTTCCTGAGCTCAACTTTCAAAGTATACAAAGCAATGGGATAAAGTTCTCTCAAATTTAATGGAATGTTTCTGGTTCAAAACAAGTTCATCTATGGCACGCTGTCAATTACCACAGAACATCATTTCAACTAGGCTAATTCTATAGTACAAAAATATGGGTTGTTGGAGCTGTAAATGTGTTTAAATTATCTTTTTTTCAAGATGGGATCACTATCAAAATGTTTGAGTTATGTAGCATAATTCCTTTGGGTGAATGTTTCACTATGTTTCAAGGACTGACTGACTGACACTCACAAAGTGCACATGTTTTTATGCAGGCTACAAATTACTTCTAACTGCTGGATTCACTAAAGTTTGCAATGTTTGTGGAAATGAATATTTATTAGATATTCAAAGACGTATTAAAATGTGTATTTATTTGAATGCAGACAGTATATGATATATAGTATTTTAGTTCTATAACTAGAACTAATATAACTTTCTATAACAATTTTATTTTTCGTATATTGTTTACTGTCTTTGTTTAACATTTCTATAAAATAATTTATTTGACAGAACTTTTCAACAAAGACAGTAAACTAATAAAGTCGGAGAACAGGAATTCCTGCATTAGCAATTAGGCACTGGCATTCTCAGCACTTTCAAAACAAAAGTCCCACTTTCAACACTTCTCTACGGTGAAGAATATTAAGTTGTGGGAACGTGATAATAAATCGTGGCCACGAGATCATTTTGTTGAGGTAGCAACATCATGTCGTGGCCACGCGATGTAAAGTCGTGGCCTCGAGATCATATGTTGAGGGAACGATATATTTTTCTTGTGGCCATGACTTAATATTTTGAGAGAGCAACATCTATTTCTCGTGGCCACAAGTTATGTTGAGGGTACCACACTGGTCAATACTGTAACCATATACAGCAGTCGGAGATGATGAAATAAAATTTTACTTTGAATAAGGAATGTCATATAAAGATATAGTGCGGTCTCAGACATGGGTACGTAACTGAAAGACACCTGAAGCGCATTCTTAAGTTGAATGGGCTTTTTTGTCGGAAATTTGCTGGCTTGAATTAAATATTCGGGTCACGAATAAAGTCCCCTTTAAGGCCATACCATACCATCTTCTTCCGCTTATCCGGGGCCAGGTCGCGGGGGCAGCAGTCTAAGCAGAGATGCCCAGACTTCCCTCTCCCTAGACACTTCCTCCAGCTCTTCCGGGGGGGACACCGAGGCGTTCCCAGGCCAGCTGGGAGACATAGTCCCTCCAGCGTGTCCTAGGTCTGCCCTGGGGTCTCCTCCCGGTGGGACGCCCCCGGAACCCCTTCCCGGGAAGGCGTCCAGGAGGCATCCGAAACAGATGCCCGAGCCACCTCAGCTGGCCCCTCTCTGAGCTCCTCCCGAGTGACCGAGCTTCTCACCCTATCTCTAAGGGATCGCCCAGCCACCCTGCGGAGAAAGCTCATTTCGGCCGCCTGTATCCGGGATATTGTCCTTTCGGTCATGACCCACAGCTCATGACCATAGGTGAGAGTAGGAACGTAGATTGACCGGTAAATCGAGAGCTTCGCTTTGCGGCTCAGCTCTTTCTTCACCACGACAGACCGGTACATCGACCGCATTACTGCAGAAGCTGCACCGATCCGTCTGTCAATCTTCCGTTCCATCCTTCCCTCACTCGTGAACAAGACCCCAAGATAATTGAACTCCTCCACTTGAGGCAGGAACTCTCCACCAACCTGAAGTGGGCAAGCCACACTTTTCCGACTGAGAACCATGGCCTCGGATTTGGAGGTGCTGATTCTCATCTCCGGCCCCTGGCTGCGCCTAGAAATTCTGTCCATAAAAGTTATGAACAGAACCGGCGACAAAGGGCAGCCCTGCCGGAGTCCAGCATGCACCGGGAAACAGTCTGACTTATTGCCGGCAATGCGAACCAAGCTCCTGCTCCGGTCGTACAGGGACCGGACAGCCCTTAGCAAAGGGCCCCTGACCCCATACTCCCGGAGCAGCCTCCACAGGATGCCGCGAGGGACATGGTCGAATGCCTTCTCCAAATCCACAAAGCACATGTGTATTGGTTGGGCAAACTCCCATGAACCTTCCAGCACCCTGGAGAGGGTACAGAGCTGGTCCAGTGTTCCACGACCGGGACGAAAACCGCACTGTTCCTCCTGAATCCGCCAAACAGGAAAATGTATCGGTCAATGCTGATAAATATAAATCGGACGATATATCAGCTGTAGTGATTTATCAGTGGACTACTACATATATGTTACTAATATTGCAAACTTCTGGTTAGTCTTGGGCAAGCCGAGGAACTACCTTTGGGTTAAGGCTAAGGCTATGCTTAATTCTAGGGTATAAAATCATAATTGGCATTGAAATTTATGTTTTTGGCAGATGCTTTTATGCAGTGGCCTACTTTGCATTCAAAATTTATTTTTATTTTTTTAACAGAGTGTGGAAACCCCTGGGAATCAAACCCATGACACATATGTAGCGCCATGCTCAACTGTTCACACTACACAAATGCTACCGTTTGATCTACAGGAACGCAACCGACACAGAACAACTCAAAGCATTCCATTAATACCCACAATGCACTGCACACTTGCGGTTATCACATATTTCTGCAGACATTTTCAACAAAGAGCAAAAGGCTGAGGAAAATGTCCCCAAAAATGAAGACACTGGATTTCATTCCATTGACGTGAATGTGAATTATCCTTTGAAAATGCCAGGCGCTTCAGTTTGCCTGACTTTTTGTGTTGAATAATAATGACGGCTAAATGACAGTGATTATCGTTCCTTTTATCCTTCGACAGGCCCTTCTGCGAACACTTCAATCAGAGGAAGAGAAAATATGACAAATCAAGAAAGTAGCCATTGTTATGCATCATAAAGCACTGCAAGGCCACACAAAGCAGAAAAGTGTCTATTATAGAGTTTGGGCTCAGCACATTATAGACTTTCTCTCTACAGGGGCATTAGTGTTTATGTGCATTAAATCAGCCTAATTACGTTAAGGTTTTAATAGAATGACTTTACAGCTGCTGAGGCAGAGTAATTTTATACTAGGAGGCAGTCCTAAAATCACCCAGACACACTCAGCCTAAGTGAAAGATGGAGTGCCGAGATACACTACGCTTATGGATCTCAAACAGTTCATCTGTTAAAGTCTGTCAGAAGACTGGAGCTGGATTTGAATTCACATCACCCGTATATGAGCACCACGGCTCAATGCGTCAGAGCACCTGTGTCCACCACTAAGCCATGGCTCTGACAGCTGTTACACAATATACTGTATAGTGTGTTTAGTTTGCAGGGTTGAACTCTTGGTTTAGAATAACGCACCCTTAACAGCTTCCTTGAGCATTGCATCAGACTTCCTCTGGTTGAAGGAGTGCTTATGGTTTCTTTAAACAACACTCTAGCACAAACATTGCCAGTAGCTCTGATATCAATACACTAACACAACATACTGTGTGAGGTCTAGCAGTTGTGGCTTTCTGGTGAGAGGCTAATCCATCCTTTTGCTGTGGTTTTTTGTATGTGTGTTTGTGGACCTTGAAAAGCAGGAAACAACAGGGGGAGGTGCTGATGTGAGAAGGACAGAGAAACATCTGCTGCTCCATTCCACGACTGCTGACTGACTTTGGTGGTGTTCGGACTTGGTCACATGTAAAATTCCTCTGAACCACATTTGTATATGACATATACACTGAAAAAAATGATTCGTTGAATTTAATAAAAAAAAATGATGGTAAGTGGTTGCACACAATTGATTTTATCTACATTTAAACAAATGCATTAAGTTGAACTAAAATTGATTAAGTTCAACTTAATGCAAATTCAACTAATTCTTTTTTTCAGTGTACAAAAAGTGTAATTTTTTTTAAAAGAATGCATTTACATTAAGATAAAATTCTGGCCAATACCGATAAGCTTATAATTATTACAATACATGTTATTATACTATATTGTCTTTTTTTTTTTTTTTTTTTTTTTTTGGCAACCCTTATTTTAGTTTTAAAACCTGATTTTTGTGATTTACTAGAATACAATTAAAGGAGTCATGAACTGGATTGTTTTATTATTTTATAATGTTGCCTGGGGTGCCCTTATAATGTTAGTATGATTTTTACATCAAAAATGGTCATAATTTATAAATAAAAGCCATTTTTCCAAGCCTGATTTCAGCCTCAGATTTGAACGCTCTGTTTTAAGGGGCGTGTCTGCTGTGAGACTGCAGTGCAAACGCCCACTGCTGTGATTGGCTGACATGCTTGCATATGAAATAGCTAATAGTATTACATGAACTCTGTCGAAAACTTTTACTACGTTTTTACTATTACAGCTATCGAGATTAACAAATCGTGAAAAGTATCGTTTAAAGCATTATATTTAAATCTATTCCATCACATGAAAGGTTGCAGCATGATGAGCACTGACTGAGCAGATGACAGACAGTCTGTTGATCGCGTGAATAAAGATCTTATCATTGCAACGCAATTTTTGTAAAATGTTTAGCACAGACACCTAAGCCAGTGGGAAGGGTTGTAGGAACCGCATCATTAAAAATGAATTTAATCCACTGGTCCCTGATAGCTTGGTCCGTTCTTGGAAGAGAAAAAACATTTCCATGTTGATTCTGGCAGTCAACAACAGAGCAACTCACGTGTGCACCACGTTTCTGCATCTTTCACGGTCGAGTGCGTACTTCGAATCGGAATTCATGGCGGCGCTTGACTGAATATGAGGGGGAGAGGGGCAGGGCGGGCTTCCTGCAGCATAGGTCTGCGGTGTCCATATATGGTATATCCTGCGCCGACATGACGTCAAGTCGGCGCAGAAATTAACATCACGTATTTGAGTGCGCGTGCACGTGGGCTGGTTGACGAACCCAGGGGTAAACAAACGCTTCACTTTTAAATATCGGCTTCCCGGCCAGTGTATAATTGTTAGGCAATCATAACATACATTTTTTCTCGTGGAAAAGTGAAAATTACAGGTCATGACTCCTTTAACCAAAAACAATACAAAACAGAACAAACAGTGCATCACCAATTCAAGCAGTGCTTGGCTTGGCGTGTGACCTCCTGTACCTGTGGCTGAGCTGCGACCCCCGTAAGCTGGTCATGGTATCTTCCAGGTTCTGCCGGAGGTCGAGGACATTCTGAACGGTGCGTTTCCTCTGGGACTCGGGATCTGCAGAAAAGAGCAGAGAGGAGAGGATGAGTGACTGGTTAATGCAGGGATTTAGCAGTGATGTGGCCATACACACACACACAAACATAAGATTTAACACTTTGTGGAGAACGGCCAACAAAAACATTAGCGTATATCAAGATGCATGATATCGAGCCATGTTCCACCTTTACACTCACACACGTACAGTATCTCAGCTTTCAGGAACAACACACAAACGGCTTTCTCTCACACTGTAAGAGGGCAGAGCAAACGGAGCAGTGGAATATGGCGATTCAGCAAGCGGGCAGCTTTTCAGGCAGTACTCGAATGAATTAAACATTACATTTCCAGTCTGCCAAGATGCCAAAAGCACTTTGAGCTACTGTACTAGCAAGCTCACTTAAACAGGACATTAGTATTTATAAAAGGTCTCCTTTCAATTTAATTGCTTTCTTTATTTAGGCAAATGTGCTTATACAGATTTATTTGACATTCAAGCTGTAAAACTGGGGGGGATGCATTATACGTCTTAACTCGACACATGTTGAGGACTGTTTTAAAACTGCTGACAGTAAAAGTGCTGTATTTCGTCTAATCAGCCTCCCACCCTAAAAAAAAAACAGCGCTGCTCTAGTGTCAGATCGTAAAACCCACCATAGCGCAGTTTACAAAGACGTTCCCCTAAGTTTATCAGTTCATCAGTTTGGCTGCATACACACAGGATGGACTCGGATGGAATAAAATACTAGCGTATCACATGCAGCCTTTAATGTATGTTGAAATTATGTGAAACAGAATGAAATGTGTAATGTTGTCAAAAGACTCGCTATGCTGGCAAGTCCACTAATCATTTTGGAAAGGCATTGTCTTAACTTTTGACCAATCAAACAATGAGAAAAAATATACTAATTAAAAAAAAAAAAAATTATATTGCTTCTTTGATACAGTTCATGTGTCACACTGGTAATTGAACGTTGAGCGCATTGCATTGTTGTATAAAGCTAAATTATATGATTGAAATGTATATACAGTGTATTTAAAGGGAATTATGATATAGAATGTAATGCATGTACTGTTAGCTTGCTTATTGTGCTCAAGAGCATGATCTATGTCTTTCCACATGTCATACTATAAAGAAACTGCTTCTAACCACAGGTCGAGAACTGTATACAACCACACAAATGCGTGAGGCTGTTTGCAAATGTTCGTTAAAACTGTGGTTTCGGGTTAATGTTAATAATGATAGAACTTGCAAGTATAGTTGTCTAGAGATGCTTTTGGCAAACGTACCCCTAAATTGGAACTAGTGATGCACTGACATATTTGACACTGAAAATATTCTGCCAAAATAGCAAAAATAAAAAAATAAAAAAATTCAGCCGAAATGGTTTTGGAGGGCCAAAATTAGCAACCTAAATAGATATCGCTCCTCAGATGACACATTTTAACTTTGTCAGCGACTATTTCATGCACACAATGTGGATACTAAAACTGAACATGTCAGCAATGTTGACGGACTTCACCATGACAAAAAATTATGTTAGAGTTGCAATTGGTAAATTTAGTTAGGCTGAAATATTAAGAGGAGACTCATTGCCAAAGAGCTTTCCTATCACCTGTGAACATGATACCCCGAACAGCATCAATTATCCAATTACATAAATCATTTGTAATAATATTAATTAAAAAATAATAATTATTTACATTAATTAGCGCTTTTCTCTGCACTCGAAGTGCTTTACATATGGAAGGGGGAAACTCCTCAACCACCATCACTGTGCATTATCCACCTGGATGATGGGACGGCAGCCATACTGCCCACCACAAACCCCACAAATGTATTGGTGGAGAGGAGACAGAGTGATGAAGCCAATGAATATATATATGGGGATATATTTGGATGTTATGATGATGGATAAAAGCCAATGGGAAAATTTGGCCAGGACATCCCTACTCTTTTTTTTTAATGACCATAGACACCCTGAACCTCGATTTAACGTCTAATCCGAAGGACGGTGCTTTTTGACAGTATGGTGTCCCCATCACTATACTGGGGCATTAGGACCCAGACAGACCACAGGGTAAGCGCCCCCTACTGGCCTCAGTAACACCTCTTCAAAAATGTAATTACCAATACATTATCTTCAGTTTTGCTTTTAGGCTAAATGGAAACTTTAATTCCATTTTCATTGTTTTAGTAAAAAAAAAAGACTAATTAGAACTACTTTATGCACATTTGACAGTCCTAAAATTTGGTGGGATTAGTCTCTACCTGTCCCTGCCACCTCACAGCCCCCCAAAAACCTCATCACTCACACCATCTTGTATGTTTCCCCTGGGGTGTGTTAATCCTGAAGCTTGACCAGTCAGCACAGCAGGACCTCATGCCAAACCCTCTGTAATGACATCCAGACTGGCATTAGTCAAAGTCCTACTTTTAATTCACTTTAATCTCCACCATAGAAAAATGATTGTGTGTATGTTTGTGAGGGTGTGTGTAGTGGTCTAGTGGATCAGTACAACACATGGAGGTGGCCCATGGCTTTGTGATGAAAATGGAGAACCCCCCCATGTGGCCCCATGTGGAGTGTCTCTTCATTCAGGCATAATCTCATACAATTAGACTCATGAAATACAATGAGTCTCCCAGAGTGGTTCAAATGGGCTGCTCTGCAAGTGAGGATGGTGGTTTGGTTTAAAGCTAGTTTGGCTTGTACTGTACATAACTGAGGCCCTCTATTATATAGTTATGTTATGCTCTGCTCTGGGTTAGTTCACCCAAAAATAAAAATTCTGTCATTACTCATCCGCATGTCATTCCAAACCCATAAGACATTCGTTCATCTTCAGAACACAAATGCATATCTTTTTAATGAAATCTGAGTTTTCTGTGCCTCCATTGACAGCTACGCAACTACCACTTTCAAGCCCCACAAAGGTAGTAAAGACATCATGAAAGGAATCCATGTGACTTCAGTGGTTTAACCTCAATTTTATGAAGCGACACAAGTGCTTTGTTTGCACAAAAAAACCCCATAATTTAGCACTTTATTTATAAAATATGAATCTCCAACATGTGTTCACGGGAGCACTATAACGCATACATGTTGTGTTGACACGAGAGCAGACGTTGTTACGTGAACTCGCGTTGGAGATTAATATTTTTTAAATAGATTTAAAAATACTAAAAATAAATAAAGTATTAAAGTAAAAAATATTTTTTGTGGAAATAAAGCACTCACGTCACTTTATAAATTTGAGGTTAAACCACTGAAGTCACATGGATTACGTATTTACTACCTTTCTGGGGCTTGAAAGTGGTAGTTGCGTAGCTGTCAATGGAGGGACAGAAAATATCATTTTTGACCCTGGACCACAAAACCAGTCACAAGTCACACGGGTTGTGGCAATAGCCAACGATACATTGTGTGGGTCAAAATTATCGATTTTTCTTTTATGCCAAAAATCATTAGGATATTAAGTAAAGATCATGTTCCATGAAGATATTTTGTAAATTTCCTACCATAAATATATATAAAAAAAAATATTTTGTTTAGATTTTTTTTGCACCCTCAGATTCCAGATTTTCAAATAGTATCCTATCCTAACAAACCATACATCAATGGAAAGCTTATTTATTCAGCTTTCAGATTATTTCAATGATTTAAAAAAATGTACCCTTGTGACTGGTTTTGTGGTCCAGGGTCACATTTGTGTTCTGAAGATGAGCGAAAGTTTTACGGGTTTGGAACGACATGAGGGTGAATAATTAATGACAGAATTTTCATTTTTTGGGAGAACTAACCCTTTAAAGGTTTTGAGAATTGATGAACGCTTCTCTACGTAATAGTGTATATATGGTGACCTCACCTTACTTTCTCATCAAATAAGCAAATTAGAATGATTTCTGAAGGATCATGTGAAACTGAAGACTGGAGTAATGATGCTGAAAATAAAGCTTTGCCATCACAGTAATAAATTACATTTTAAAATATATTACAATAGAAAACATTTCTTTTTAAATTGTAATATTTCACAATATTACAGTTTTTACAGAATTTTTGATCAAATGAATGCAGCCTTGGTGAGCATAAGAGACTTACTCTTATAATAAGAGACTTACTAAACATTATAATGTTTTTTTTTAACCCAAACTTATTTTTTTTTTCATTTTTTTTTTTCAAGTTTGACTTTTTATTTCCAGAGCTACTTGTCCCATGTTCTCCCTGTTATTTTCTGTCTTACCTCTAACATCTATCATAATATAATAATATAATTGTCAAACAGAGCGCGTTTATCTGTTTGGCTAACCAATGACAGCTGGTGGTATGAAAGGAATCCTTTTGGGAAACATTTCACTTCGTTATTTTATGCTATTCCTTTGGATATCACTTTCATTTCATTTAATTTAGCAATATGTGTGTCATAAAACCAAAGATGAGTATAGTTTAGAGCAGGCTGACCACAACCCCCCATTGACAAGATGACAATGATGGTGTCTGCAACAGTCTGTGTCTGAAAGGACCATTAACTCTCTGTGATAGCACACATTAAGCTGTGAGAGGGTAATTACCAGAAAATGGACAGATTTGAGAGAACATGTTGGAGTCAGTGGATATTTTAAACCGAAAACATGCATAGCGGATTTGCTCCCATTCGTTAATGGATTCAGTATTGATATCTGTCGAAGTTAAGCATGCATTTCCAAGAATTATGTGTAGTTATATGTCCAAAAAACATTTGCCGAGAGTTTCCTCTCAGTAATAGGACATTGTGCATGGATTGTTCCAGTTAGCAGTGGATGCATGTGAATTGTGCTGTTGACCGCTGGTGTAACGAAAGGAGACTGAGAAGATCATCACACTTCCACCCCCACGCCCACGGACCCCTGCGGGTCAGTCCAGCTGGCCAGTGCTGGAATGACCTATGCAGAGAGAGAGAGTTCATGAACCTATGAGGTGTCCATCACCCTGATGGATGAAGTCTAAGCACAGCCAGTCTGGCAGCACCACTCAATGCTGCAGAAACATGCTCACGAAAAACATATCGCAGTGATTTCACCATTAAGAGGTGTGACATATAAGAACTATTGATTTCAGTGGCTTTGGGAATTAGCTCAATACTGAGATGATGGTGTCACTGAACGCACAGAACCGTTGCAGCACCATGTGCCAGTTAAAGTAGTCAAGCTGTTCAGATGTGAAAGGTCATCTCCAGTGGCAAGCAGAGGGGGTGCCAGAAAAATATGAATCCAATAATTTGTGGTGCTTGCTAAGAGGTAGAACAAACCCCTGATACCTCAAACCATGTGCATGTTAAGAAGATGTGTGCCATTACTTGTGATCATATATGCCAAAAGCGGCAGAATGTCAGAGACTTGGGGGTGAGTTCTTGTGACTCACCTAGCAACCACTCCAAACATCTTGACAACCACCACAACACCCTAGCAACAACCCTGAACACTGTAGCACTGGACTGGTAATCTCTTAGAACACTCTAATAACCACGTAGCAAACCCTAGCATTCACCTGAACACCACATCATCTGTATAGCAATGTCCTGGCAACCACATTACACATACAAATAACCATCTAGCAACCACCAGAACACCTTAGCAACACCCTAGCAACTACCCAGAACACAATAGCACTGACCTGGCAATCTCTTAGAACACTCTAACAACCACATAGCAACACCCTAGCATCCACCTGAAAACCACAGCAGCTGCATAGCAATGCCCTGGCAACCACCCTAAACACACAAACAACCATCTCGCAACCACCAGAACACCTTAGCCACACCCTAGCAACTACCCTGAACACATTCACAAACTCATAGCAACAACTAGAACACCTAAGCAACACCCTAGCAACCATCCAGAACACAATAGCACTGGCCTGGCAATCTCTTAGAACACTCTAACATACATGTAGCAACACCATAGCATCCACCTGAACACCACAGCAGCTACATAGCAATGTCCTGGCAACCACCCTAAACACACACACAACCACCCTAAACATCATAGACTGGCCTTGCAATCACAATGAACACATTAACAACCACATAGCAACCACCACAACACCTTAGCAACTACTATGAATACCATTGACTGGACAGTCAATCACCCAGAACATTCTAATAACCATGTAACAACACCAGAACAGCTATAGCAATACCCTGGCAATAACCCTGAACAGATTAACAACCACCTAGCAACCTCATAGAACACTCTAGCAACTACCCTGGACACCATTGACAAGCCTGGAAATTATCCAACGACCACATAACACGCTGGCAACCACCAGAGCACCATAGCAATCAAACAGCAATGTCCTGGCAGTCATCCTGAACACATTTACAATCATCTAACAACCACTAAAACACCTGAGCAACACCCTAGCAACCACCCTGAACACCACAGACTGGCCTGACAATCACCCAGAACACTCTAATAATGTAGCAACAACCTAACAACCACCATAACTCCACAGCAGCTGCATTTCAATGTCCTAGCAACCACCTTGAAAACATTAACAACCACCTAGCAACCACCATGCCTTTGCAACACCCTAGCAACTACTCTGAACATCATAGACTCGCTTGGCAATAACTCAGAACACTCTAATAACCATGTAGCAACACTCTAGCAGCCACAAGAACACCATAGCAACTGCATAGCAACATCCTGGCAACCATCCCAAACAACAACTTGGCAGCCTAACAACCACCCAGCATACATTAGGAACTGCATTGCAATACCTTGTCAACCATCCAAAGCACTCTAACATCCTGGTGCATGTTTTGCACAAGTAAACAAAACTCATATATAATTCAGAAAATATATATTCAAATCGCTTCATATGACCACTGATAAAACAGATGTAAATGTTGATGACAGTTTAGACTCCCACTATTGCTTGGTTACCATGTCTTCAACCCTACACTAGATGGCACACATGCTTGGGCTCTTGCCTCTTAAGCTTGGATGAATCCATGCTTTAAAGATTGGCACTCCATCCAAAATGCCCAAGAGTCACATTCATTCACTGAGCAGTAGTAGTTAAAATCATATTAGACACACTTGAATTGACCACTCTAGGACAGTTCATTTCATTTGTGCTTGATTTAAATCCGTCCCTCTCTACCTTCACCCCAATGAAAGTACCAGCAGGGCAACCAAAACTAGCTACAGAAAAACATTGGGGGGTTTTGTAGCTTTTTCCAGAGTTTATTAGAGTATAACAAGCAACATTGTTATTTATGTCTTAATTAGAGGTGTTTTCTCTGAGAGGGCAAGAAAAGCAGTGCTTCCTTTAAAATTTAGATTAGAAAATAATCAATAGTCAAAATAAAATGAGAGGAACTTCCTGCCACGCAGTCACTGTCAAATGAACAGACGACTTGCAAAATAAATAACTCAGCACCCAGATATCACCATTTTCAGTCACATCTGAATCAATATGAATTTGAAATAACTCAAAACATGAAATGTCTATTGATGAGAAGGTATCTATAATAATAACAGCTGAACTGTTAGTAACAGATAAAGACTATTGTACGCAAAATATTTCCAACTACCACTGATCTCATTTTGAAAGTTATGTTACATGGGCTTTCTTTAATGCCAATGGAAGTTGCATGAGAAGCTCTGTAAAAAATCTTCTTTGTCCATGTTCAGTCATGCAACCGGCAGAAATTACCTTTGATCTTAAGTCACATGACTTGCAGAGCAGACTGAAAAGCATTAAATAATTATTAAGCATTTCTCACAAGCTTCAGCTTTAACTGGTGCCCTTTCTTGATGCAAATGTCTTGGATCCCAAAAAGGAATGTATAACATACTACATCCTGAAACAAAAGACATTAGCCACTGTAGAAGGAGGGGGCCTCCTACCCCCAATCCCACTGCTGCATCTAATCAATTCCACGCAGTTGTTAAGCACAGCTCTCGTTTATGGTAATTAAAGCCTCCCCACTACATGGGGTAAGGTTGACGGAAAGGTCCAAGACCATTAGACTTCCTGTTTTCCAAATCGGCTCAGGCCCAGAGGACCCAGCTGCAGCCGGGGTGAGGGAATGAGGAAATTAGGGATGCAAATTTCTCCCCCCGTCGCAAACACATTCTCAGGGGGAAAGCTAATGAATCAAGGCTAGCTGGTTAAATGTGGATGGGGGGACTGCAGTACACCTGCCTCCCCCTCTTTACACCCTCATCTACTTGTGATGGGGTGCTAAGAGAAAGAGTTGAAAGCAGCCGCTACCAATTCAGTCGTTCTCTTTTCTCTGCCTATTCAGGGGTATACAAGTTGATTCAAGACTGTCCGGGGAAAAGCAGAGACACTGGGAGAATTCTAATGGTACATGCTTTGAAACAAAAAGTGGCTTCAGGCCGACAAACAGAGAACCAACAGTAGCTTAGTTGGTGTGTTACAATAATATACTGTGACGACAAAGCACTGGGAGAATGGAAGCTTCCAAAGGAATGGGAGGACTCTACTGTACGTATATTTAGCTCAAAAGAGAACACAATAAAAGAAAGGCTGTAAAGTGTGTTGCATTCTAATGGGATACTTTCTAAACCCACATAAAGAACTTGTCAAATGCTTGCACTGGCAAAGTCACACCTCATTTAAAGGGGTTTAAAAATGACCGTTTATCACAGGATGAAAGATTAACAGTAATCCCATAATTACAGTTGGCGTATAATTGGGATTTATAGGGCCCTCAGAAGTGGCTCTAGAACTTGGATTGTGATTTCATGGTCTTTATTGTTTAGAAAAGATTTGGGACATGCAATAGATAACTGTCCAACAGATGGCTAGATGCCATTTAAATACAGTTTCCTGGTTTAATAATCCTCTCAACACCAAAATGTTGAGATTTTGAGAAGACGACTCACACAGAGTCAGTTAGATCAGATCACATATCTTAATGAAAAGTAGTAAGTCATGCATGCTAACCCTAATGACAACATCTTCTGGATCTGCTCCAAATCCATGGACCTCTAGAGTCTCCTGAAGAGGTGAGAATCCAACTGAGGGAATCACAGTTCCAGTAACTGAAATATCCTGCAGAACTTCCAAGACATTGTTGCAGAGTGTCGAACCCAATATTACAACATCTAAACACAAGACTGTGAAACGTTTTCATCTCTGAAATACAACCATCTAAACCCAAGGCTGCCACATGGTCTCAACAGCTTAAAAGACTGAGAGTGTCTTCCTAATGAGTAGCTGACGCATAGCCTGTCAATAGAGAAGCTAATAGGGTGTAGACCGATGCTTACTGGAACCATCTTTGGGCTTTCTGAGAATGCTGTGAGAGCAGTAAGTGAAATGGACAAACTAAATGGATGTCAGAGAGTGCTAACAGCTCTGAAGACAATTTTTTGGCAGAACTGCACTACTTTTCTAAAAGGTCTTGTCTGGAAAGTGAACAGTGTAAAACAAAGCACAGCACTGGCGCTCTTGTTGGATTCATTGGTATTTTACAAATGATGGTCGATTTCCATCCATAATAATTTTAATTTTCCATGTTTTATTACCAGCGCCGAGGAACAGATGATGTTTAATTGGTTAATTAAGGTATGCTAGGTGACAGGGATCTAAATAAGGCCAAATGAATCCCATAGGGATGTTAATGTAGTTTAATGGCCTAGCATTGTGCCAGAGAAACATTTTTCACTACTTTGACAAACTGGCTAATCTTTTATTAACAATACACTGCGATACTCTTAAATTACTCTGAGTAGGAATTCATTTCAGACTCATTTGTGGTCTAGGGGATATTATATAGTTACCCGCTCCTCCACCACAAGTTTGTTTCATTTCTAGTTTAGCCTATGACTCTGTGTCTGTGTTTTTCAACTCTAATCCTTTACTCCAGTCAGGGTGCTTGGAGACAAAGTGGTGACCTCGACAACATGAAAACAGGAAGACATGTACACACGCAAGCACACAGCATCTGGTCAATGAAGGGACTCTTAAATAACAATAGAGTGTCCTGCAGACGCTTCAGCCAAATGGTAGAAGACACACCACGGGAAATGAGAAGACAGACTGGCATATCCGCACAAAATCACAATAATATCCTTGGGGGATAACTACAGAGGAAGAAAACGGTGATGCTCTGGTCTTATAATGCTGGTGTTGTTTCCAGAAAGTATTATAAGACTTCCTTATCTTGCCTCACTCATGTTGCAATCCCATGACACTTTTTTTGCAAAATCATACAAGAGGCTGAACTGAATTAGAACAGCTGAGAAATTCGAATGAAATAGTCGCCAAAAAAAAAGACCTACTGCCATGACGAATCTGATTTGAAGTTCAGAGATATTCAGCCAAGAAAGAAAAGCAAAGGGAAATATTTCTCACAACACCAAGGCTGGGAAAATTGTAGTGACATTTAAACACAATAAAGCCAGACTACAACACTACATCCACCCTATTGGACACAATGTCAAACTTAATGTCTTTCTTATTGTGACGATTGGAAAAGATGGCTTCCTATTCATGAATGTATCTGACATGGTAAAGAGAAATCTCCTTTTTAAATTTATTTTAAGTCGTTTAGCTCTCAGAGGACTGCAGTAATCTGTTGACAATATGTTACTGTGGTAGCTTGTAGTCATAAAAATATTTCAAACTGTGACACTTAAAGAATATTGCCGGTTCATGCTGTCAAGCTCATTTGACAGCATTTGTGACAATGTTGATTTCCACAGAACAATTTTCAATTTCCATTAAAAAACTGGTTATTCTGAGGCATTTAGAAGTGAAAGTGCAAGTGAATGGGGCCAAATTGGCTCTTTAAATGATCAGTTGTTTTAGGGTCATGGAAACAAAGTTGTGAAATACCAATTTACTCAGAAAAGGTTTGTACACATCTTTTTTCCATGGTAAATCACATTGCATATGTCTTGTGTCGATAATACTGAAACAGTATTTTTACATGTATAGGGTCAATTCACTTGCATTGTAAAAAAAAAAGGCATTCATTTCCAAAGACCATTACTTGACATAATCATGATTCTGGTTATGCTAAAATATCTTCCTGCTCAGTGGAACAGTTGAAAGTGAACTTAAAAAAAATTCCCCCTCAGGGAAAGCTTATTCCACACCACTCACAACTTACCAGAAGCAGTCATGTTTTGTGAAGAATCCCTACATGCCCAAGGGCAGGGAAGAGTGAAGTGGGAGTGATGCCCAAACAACTGCAGGGTTTGTAAACTGACTGGCACAGAGAAACCTCCAACACCACAGCTGCATCTCTTGCAAGCCTCTCAAGACTTAAGGAGGTCCAACCTAGCTGTTGTTGTGCCCAATTACTACGACCAGCGGACACATTTTCAATGAAGACAGAGTCGTAAAAAGAGGTCCATATGGAACAATGTTTTCTTGCCAAAGATTGAACACAAGTGTTGCTCAATTTCTTCTGAAGCTCAAGGAGGCAAGAGGTGGTGCAATGCTGTATGACAAACAAAAACATCATAACTCTGAAATGACTTCAGGCTAAAGTGATCCCATCACACCATGTAGGGTCAAAGAGACCAGCTGTGGAACAGGAGACCATGTGTGGAGGGAACACGAGATCAACCGCTTCTTTCCGCTTTGGGGCGAAATTATTGCTTTTAACAAGGACTCTCCAGTCTTCTTCTTAAAGCAAAGATGAGAAGATCTGTCTGAAAGCAGCTAAGAAGAATATTTGAATGCATAGTACGCATACAGAGTTGTATTCAGCAGAGAAGACACAAAAGTAAATTACCTATTATTCTGAATGATTTAAGAAATTCTAAAATACTCCTACTGTATGTAGGGGAGACCATGACAAGATGAGTCACTTTGATTGAACAGGGTCATTGATTAAACAGGCTTGGAACTTTATAATTTACAATAATCATGGATTTAAGGTGAACCAGTTCTAAATCTGACCAACCATGCATGCCTGATTGAACTATGACTTTGTTTGTCACCTGAGTGCCAAAACAGCCATCGTTTTGCTAAAACCATTGTTAATGGAGTAAAGAGAGACATTGGGATATTTGAATTTATAATGGCTTTATTGCCATTGACAAACAGCACATCTGTGACAAAAACCAACAATCTCATTCTCTTAGCATGTAAGTGTTTACTCTAGACCAGTGGAGTTTTTAAAGAATTTGAGCGGCCTCACTGTATAGTTTAATACATTGGCAGCTATTGCTTAATGGGCCATTCACAGTTGATCTGAAGTAAATCATTTTCAACAGATTTGGGGCGATATTAGCTATAGAGACCATTGGCAATGTGACAAAAATACAGTAGAGTTTGTTTGGATACAAGTAAAACAGCACACAAATAGTCACCTCAAGTTTCATTGCCTGGGCTTGTTATCTATAATACTAAAGCAATGATAACTTTAGTCACAATTAGTGATTACTGGGAAAAGAGTTGATTTCTTGCCCTATATTCACCCAGGCGAACCCAAGATATGTCCTCACATAAAACTGAGAAAAGCTTACACAATCATTTCCCCACGAGTGTTTTAAGCAGCCAACCTCCAGGATATACGACAGGAAAACGTAATGCTGTTTATGTGGTGTTTTCTAACGACTGAAAAAAAGCTGTAATGGTGGGGGCCGTCTCAACCGCAAAACAATTAAGGCCTTCAAAAACAGGACTGTGCAACTACTGCACATAAACCACCACTTGACTTGAAAAATAACTGGACATTTGAGCAAGACCCACAAAACAGCTCTCACTTAACTGACATAAAACAGGCTAAATATGTGAATCCAACCAAGAGTTGACTATTTTACATGGAAATGTCCTGGAAAGTATTGCTCTTTTGAGAGTTATTTTACTTTGCTTAAATATAGGGCTGCTTCCAGCTCTAGTTTGTTGACGACTAAAACTCAGTCTGTTCTGAACAGGCTGAAACTGCAAATACATGGACAAAACAAATATTCCTTAATGTTTTAAGAGATAAACAAACATTATTTCCATGTTGCATGCTTGCATAAATAAGCAGATTATTTCCACTCCTCCGTTTTGCAGACGTGCAGAAATTCGATTGGGACTTACTGTAGATTGCATTAGTTGCACGCAGCATGCTGAGGCATGGAGATGTTGGTCATGACAGTAATCACATTATGAATCTGTTGGCCGTCAAAACAGAACACAAGTCATCGACTCAGTGCTCACAAAATGGAGACGGTCAGGTTGTACGTGTTTCCATGTAAACAGAGTTTGTCGAACCAAAACTTGACCTTTATTTGTGGTTCCTCTTTCAATTCCTGTTCTTACCATGTTTTGCTATTAAGTGCAATCTGGTCATCAGAACCATGTTTTGGTCAACAGACAAAAAAAGTTATGTTCAATTATATTGTATATACTGTATCTATACATTGTTACAGCACTATAATTTTGTTAGCACAAACATTACCTCAGTCTTATATTTATGCGACTCCGACTCCAAGTACCACACATGACGCACACAGCAGAATCAACTCACCTTATACAAAGTAAAAAAGTGTACCACTTTAATATATTATACCTGCATTATTATACTTGTAGGCATTTGATTTGAATTGCATACACACAGTATATACTGAGCTTGTTGCAATGCTGGTTCAAATGTTGGTATTGCCTTCTCCACGAAGGATATATGTTAAGTGTCATTATAAGTTTACTAAAACAGTATCTTGAAGGTATAATTATGCTGCCTACCTTTTAAAACGTTGGTGTTGGTCCAGTGACTATGATGCCTAAAATTGCTGCCTACGTAGGGAGGTCACTAGGTTCGGGAACAGAGAACTAATGATGACCACCACAAATAAAATATACACCTTCCTTTATACATTTAAATAAAAGCTGCATACATAGCTGTATGTCTGTGGTTTCCCTTGAGATCAGCTCTTACACAACCAGACCTGGTTGAAATGAAATCATGCACACTGTGAAGAGGAGGCCTGCAGCATGCTGGGATGTCAGTCAGTTTGACTTTAACCCTTTCGACAATTTCCTGGCTTGCTCATGCTCAGGAAAACATAATATGCACAGCAAAACCACTGCATATTAGTGATGGTTTCCTTTTAAAAGGGGCTGCTTGAATTAACAAACCCATTTCCTGTACATTATCATTTCTCTAACTGCCCAATGCACCGGTCTACAGCCAATTTAACGTGGACACACATTTATCGTGCATAACAGCCCAACAATATCACATTCAGGAAATGAGGAAATCCTGTGCCATGACTTACGAAATGCTTCCAGGTCATTGTGCCTTGTCCTAGAGGAAATGGATTAGATTGACTGCAGTCTTAACACGAAACTGAGATAAATGTATTGTTTCATTGTATCATTATAAATTAGCTGCTCTAAAAGTTCGACTTTTCTACTTTATTTTGTAGATCAGTACAAGCACAGTAGCCTCACCCTGAATGTGGCTGTCAGCAGCAATCATGTCCAGTCTAGTGCTTCTGCAACCCAGATCTCAAGCCAGGCAGAGATGGAAATGATGATGAAGAAAAAGATAGCAATAAAGTGCCCCTGGTAAGAGGCTCTCAGCTCTCAGACACACACTTCAATAGCAGAATGAGACACTGAGAATATATTGTCTCATTAAATTAATAATAATGTAATATGTAACAATAATGTAATAATAATGTAATAACAATCTAATCTAGTGTATATAATGCGGCTTAAAACTACATACAAGTTAAAACAAAATTAACTTCTGTATTATTTAGCAAACATTTTCGAGCGAAACTGAATATTCAATGCAAAATAATGGAGGGTGGGGCTTTGGTTTTATTCATCAGGATTTTACTGGATTGTTAAAATAATTTACAGGGGCATATTATTGGTAAATTTTTTTTTTTTGTAACCTAAGTCTTCATTATCTTCATGTGCCATTAATCCTCAAATTCAAAAGCTTTCCTACACAGTAGGATATTTGGTTTGATAAAGCATCTGTAAGAAGTAAGAAGCATCTGTCAAGTTCCTTATGGTGGTGGTTGAGGAGAGATTCCCTGATATGATTGTAAAGCACTTTGGGGGTACAGTAGTACATATAAAAGCGCTATATAAATGCCTCATTCATTCATTCCTTAAGTATTTAGAAGACATGTTTCGGTTTTCCATCTGATCTTAGTAGTGATTCTCTTAATCCTCCACTGGTGGCTCCCAATTATCACTGTCTTATACCAAAGGCATCTAAGCACTTAAGCAGAATATTTCCATATTTCCAACTGGAGACCGAATTTACATAATTATAAAGTGTTGGCTTGACTTGCCAGTTATACTGATCAAACTATTTTGAATTGTATCAAAGATGTTGCTTGGTGGGCAGCGCTCATATTTCGACCAATTACGGTGCTGCTTATGCAGACATGACCTCGCATCACCTATCTTCCCCCACCTTCTTTCTGTTGTTTCCTGTCTCATCTCCTACCAGATAGCTATCATTAAAACTGTAAAAATAGCCAAAATAAAACATAAAGAATTTATTTTGTATTGGGCAGTACTTCATATTGTGATTGCAATAAAGAATCCCTCACAACAACCAGTTTCACAACAACACTTGGAGGCATGGTGCCTTGTGAAATTGAGTTTTGTGGAGTCAAAAGCAGAAGCAGTAGCCAAGCAATACTAATGCAGTCAGTCACACATGCATGTTTCAAACCCCAGAGGGAAGCTTTGAACCTTTTCTTTCACAGCTGACCTTGGTGTGCAGCACAAGCTAAAGGAATCAACAGTAATGTACGGAGGTCAAGATGTTGAAAAGAATATCAAATCCGGATCAGCTGTACAATATAAGACCATTTTTTTCCCAATTCCACCCACCCCCATCCCTCAGCAGGTGTCGAGCGGCAAGGTCAAAATAAGCTCCAGGGAAGGAAGGGAAATGAGTATAGCTAATAGACTGAATTCCATTTTCTCATATCTCAACTCAATGGATTCACTTCACACCACATATTTTTTGGCTGCTCTAACATTTAAAAAGCCATACACTGAGGCACTACCTTAGAATTTAGACTAGTGTTCAGTGTCAGATTGTTGAGAGAGAATTTCTAATTGCTGATCACACTCAAATCATCACTTACCATGTTAAATATTAAAGTATCATGTGACTACCTAGCAAGGGAAGATGACTAAACAATAGCTGAGTGCAAAGGTAAATAGCTAATAAGTCACCGCACTGTTAATGTATTCTTAAATAAAAACAAAATGCACAATGTCCATGTGTCGTTGCCATCTCATTCTGAGATACTGACCTTCTCAAAGAGTGTGACATCCCTATTATTCTCTTTTGAAGTACCCCGGTAACAGAAAGAGGGAGAGGGAAGGGGAGAGAGGAAAATAGAGGGGGACCATCTGTCAACTGCCCCAGAGATCAATGGCACCAGCGGCAAGGCTAAATATGTTGCCCACCATGACTTGAAAGCAATTCAAACGAGCGAGGTTTATTTTTAAGTTCCCACAATGACATCAAGCATCATTTACTGAACTGTTTCTAGTGTTAGTTTGTTTACATTATTTACAATGATGTGTGCTGAACTGAGGCTTATCATTGATGTAGAATTGGTAAAATATCTGCAAAAATAACAATAATAAATCAATGTAGTCGTCCAAACCAGCAGCTAAGGATGCACATTCTGAAGATTAGGGCAGTACGTCAACTCTACTACAATGGTAAGGCATATATACCCCTTGATCAACCCCTACCCCCCGATTGGAGTGCAGATTGGTCTCATCCAATACGTGCACAAATGCAAGGCATGAGCTTGCAATGTAAACAAAAAGGGATGCAGCGATTGTTCAATGGAACCACACAGTGTTTGAAATGCAACAATCAAAATCACTAACATGCAGTTGCAGCTTTGAGCCAAGAATAGATGTATGAATAAAGAAAATGTGCATAGTTATGTGAGCAGCACAGGATGAATAAGAAACAGAAAGCGAGGTGGTTGCTAAGCAAGAGCAGGGCTGGGTTGAGCTATAGAGGTGATGCTGGATCCGTCAGCCAGGCAGCATTGCTCATTCCTCAGCATTGCAAGCGGATTAGTGGATCTTATTATTACTTACCCAACATCTGACTGAAGAGAAGCTGCTCCAGGTCCCCAAGTACCGTTACAACCAGTTCAGGGTCCACCTTTAGGAAGGTCTTGTCTCCTTCCTCTGGTTCTGGTGCATCTTTGCCCCCTCCACCTCCACCTGGTGTGGCTGCTCCCGAAGTGCCATTTACAGATTTCTTACCATTAGCCTTAGCCTTGCTGGACAAGATCTCATCATCCGACTTGCTATCATCTGCCAGATCTTGAGCTTTGCTGATGGGTTTGACCTCAGCATAAGGACCCTTAGGTATCCGACTAGGTTTCCCCAGCTTGGAAGGTGGGTTAAAGGGTTTGGGCTTTCCTAGAAATAGTGAATGTTCCGACTTGGAAAGGTTTTTGGAAAGAGGGATACCCTTGCCAGTACCCCCTCCGGCATCTTTGAGCTTTCCTGACTTGTTCTGACCTGCCCCAGGTTTTTCCATGTCATCCGACCACTTGGGCTGGTACAGGTGCATCTTCTTCTCAGCGTCCGTAAGCACGCATAGATTGGTCAAGGACTTTTGTTTGCGCAGGTTGCTAGGAACTGGAAGACGACCCTCAGAGTTTCCTGCTCGGTAGACCTTTAGCTCAGCCCGAGGAGTAGCCTGTGGGAGCCCTGACTTGCCCCTTTTCGCAGCCATGCCCCCAACTCCTTTGGCACCCGCCTGGCCCTGAGGGGTCTTGGCTTTGGAGGTTTTGTCAGCCTCAGTCTCCAGATCTACTCCTTGTCCTCTTGGGCTACCCCCAAGCATTCCTCCTGCGTGAAACCATGTAAAAGCATCAGTGAGTCAAAGGGTTTTACAATCAAGCAAAAAAAGAGACAAGGTACAAGGTTTGCAAGCTCTGCCGCTTGCTGCCAAATCCTTATCGCAGGTAGAACTAGCTTTCCAACAACACATACAGAAAGACCAGTCAGTAGATCCTGTATTGAAGAGGTAATCCGTGTGTAGCTGGTGTCTTTAGCATGTAAATCCAGCATCTGGGTCCTCTCAGTTAGACTGCCTCAGTTGCAGCTGCTCTAGTGCTACCCAGTCACTCATTTTCTCTCTCTTTACTCTCTCTCTCTCTCTCTCTCTCTCTCTCTCTCTTTCACTCTCCTCCCTCAGCAGTGCTCTCGCTGCTTTGCTGTGCAGCAGCAGAATGACAGAGGAAGACAGACGCAGAACGTCCTCCCCTTGCTCCCCCGCACTCATTCAACCACACACACCCTCCTCCTCCTCCC